>NC_083456.1:2951869-4158744 GCF_023558535.2 Drosophila nasuta
TTAGATTAGGTGGGGAACATGGAGATTTACAAATAATCTCAAGTCGACTCGAAGGTCATTTGATGACCCCATTGCACTTGCAATGGCCTCCTCGTGGTGTTCCCTGGATACCGATCAAGTAAATTTACTTAATTGGTAACTAATTCGAGCGGCGACAAACAAAAATAACAATTGGCGCATGCCAATCACTTGTAGTTGCAACAACAACTCTTGCAATGTGTACACACATACACACGGGCAAACTACACACGTATACAACCCACCCCAATTCTAGACAGTTTGGCATTTAGAATTAGATAATATTTCTGAAATAAATAATAATTGTTTTTCATCGACTAATAATTAAAAAAAAGTATAATTTTAAATATATTTTCTGAAAAAATATTGTTTTTATTTTTCTATTTTGTAATATTTTAGTTAGTAAAAAATTGAATCAAAAGTTTTAATAAAAAAAATAGAATTTATAAATGAATATTTAAATTTTTTATTTGTAAAAATGAAAAAAAAAAATGAAAATATAAATAAAAAATGAAAATAAAATATAAAAAAAAAAAGACGGGATTTGAACCCAAGCACTTTTCCACACCCGCCAACACATTACGAGTAAAGCCAACGCACTTTGATTTTCGGTGGCGGTAAATTGCCAATATATAGGCACGAAGAGTCGAAGGCACGAACAGTCACTCGACTTCATCTTCGAGACTTTCGTCGCGGCAAAACAAAATTGACGTGCGCTAGCTGCTTGTCAGTGAGGCAACTGCACGTTGCAAAACTTCACATGCATACACATACTGACATAGGTGAGCATGTAGATACATACACGCATACATAGAAGCGAGAGCAGAGCGCAACGAAATGCGCCCGTGCTCATCGCTCCGCATTTGATCTGCGACTGAACTCAACGCTGCGCGCTGCGTTAGCACTTCGAATTTTCGAATGAGCCGAAGAGGCTCGGTGTTCGAATCGCAGCGCACGGCCCGACTGGGGCGGCAATAATACTGTTTTTAATGATGCCTTTTGGTTGTATGGCGTGACGCATCTATGTATTGTATGGTTAGTGCTACAGTCAAGTGTGCTTAACTCTGAGACCCCGCTACCCAACGGTATTGGGATAAAGAGTCTCTAGTAAAGAGGTGTGAGACCATATATTGCGAAAACATTTTTAAGGTATGCTTAATAATTATTTTATGGAATCTTGCATGTTCTTAAAACTTAAAGCCACTGCACTATGGGGCATTTTCATTTTAGCTGGCATTTAGGCGTTTTTGATGTTCCAAATTAGAAAAATGTTAATGTCAATGCATTAACAGAACATCAAACTATTATGGCTCATACCAAAAACATGTATATCTATCAGTGAAATTATTTATTTATTTATGTTGAAAGCTATTAATAAACAAGTAAGAAAGTTACAGTCGAGTGTGCTCTGTGACTGTGAGATACCCGCTACCCATTTTGAATAAAAGCAAAATATTGCGGTATTTTTATACCCGCTACCCATAGGGTAGAATGGTATTATACCTTTGTGCCGACAGGAAATGTATGTCACAGGTAGAATGAGGCATCTCCGACCCTATAAAGTATATATATTCAGATCAGCGTCAATAGCCGAGACGATATAGCCAAGTCCGTCTGTCTGTCTGTCCGTCCGTCCGTATGAACACCTAGATCTCAGAGACTATAAGAGATAGAGCTATCATTTTTTTCGACAGCATTCAAGTTTGTTTCAAATTTTTTCCACGCCCACTTCCGCCCCGCAAATCATATATCTATAATAATATCTATAGTATTTATGAGTCCTGAAAATTAGATTACTGAAAATTTTTAGCTGATCAAAAAATTGTGGAAGGTATTAAAGAAATACTTTTGTATTGGCTTTATCCGACAATTTGGTATATTGTGTCATCTATGTTATATTTTGAATGTGGTACTATACTCCATTCAACTAGCAGTAAACCATTCGTTAGAATTTCTTGTTCACGATACATATTCGTGGTTCGCCGAAAACTCTATTCAGCAAATTAATTACAAAGGTATGTATATTAATGTTTGAATAATGACCAGGTATATATAAATTCAAAATGTGTACTTGTGATTGTCCCAACAAACGTACTAATATCCCACTGTGTTTTAGCTAACCCATGTTTAAGATTTTGTTCTACGAAATATTTGTTAAAGCCCTGTTAGTTTCTTTCCTTTAAATTATAATTATAATTATAACTATAATTATATTTCGTTTTCATAGGCTCCGTTGAAGATTCCAAGAGTTTCTGATACCAGATGGCTGTCAATAGAAGCAGCTGTTACAAGGATTTTGGATCAGTAGACCGAGCTGAAATTACATTTTGCTCTACAAGCCACAAGTTGTCACAAGGCGAAACTTTTGCATGCATGTTATTGCAATGTTAACTTGTTATATTTGATATTTTGAAAACCTATATTGATAGATATGCAATCCCTAAATAAGTTGTTTCAGGGTAATAATGTTAATTCCTCAAAATTGTTGGACAATTTAATACTTTACATAAACTCCTTGAAAACTAAAGTAATTCCACCTAATGTAAAAACAGATATTTTAGTGGATGATTTTGAAATCGTGGTGGAACATGATTTAGTTTTAGGCTATGAATTTGAGCAGAAAATCAAAGAATGTTTATTTAAATCCAGTCAACAAACTATTCGCAGAAATTGAATAAATTTCGTCATTAAATTAATCACGCAGTTAAGAGAACAGTAACAATAGAATATGGTTAATTAGCTATTTATTTCAGATTACCAGACAACTTTAATGTTCTAAGGAAATTAAACATTTTCTCTGTCGATAACATGCTGCGGACGAACAAACCAGACGTTTTCGAGGTATTGGAATACTTCAATGAGAAAAATATTAAAGCTATTAGGTTGTGTTATGAGAAAATTAATTTTGTAAAATGGAAAAATACCAATAACACAATAAAGTTTTGGGGTAAAGTTTTGGAGTACAGAGACGACGGAGAAGTCAACACATTCGCCCCCCTTAGTTTTATACAACACTGATAGTAATTGTGGTGGCGAGTTCGAGTCCCGGCCGGTATATACAATAATTACTATAGTAGTTATGATACCTGAAAATTTGGTTGCGATCAGATTGTCGAAGTTATTAAAAAAATACTTTTGTATGGGCAAAAACGCCTACTTACTAGAACTCTTAGTTGCTTTGGCCGACAATCTGGTACATTGTGGCGTCTATGGTATATTTTGAATAGTGTACTATATCGATAGTAGTAGTATATTTTGTATATTTTAAAAATAATACCCCAAGATATATTTTTTTAGTATTTTTGTCGTATATTTGTTATATTTTGAGAATAATACCGGAAAATATATTGCTTTTATTCAAAATGGGTAGCGGGTATCTCACAGTCGAGCTATGTATGCGTGTATGTATCTACATGCTCGCCTATATCAGTATGTGTATGCATATGAAGTTTTGCAACGTGCAGTTGCCTCACTGACAAGCAGCTAGCTCACGTCAATTTTGTTTTGCCGCGACGAAAGTCTTGAAGATGAAGACAACAACAATTGCTCGCGTTCTATATGTTTGCAGTTAAATGGCACTTGCACAAGGACCGCGTTGGCTCTGCTGGCGGTGTGCAAGCCTAACATGTTGTGGGTCTAGGTTCAACTCCCGATCGAGAATATATGTATAGTTTGTTTTTTTTAATGCGATTTAAATTTTTTCATTCCCTTTCAAGTTTACTGACAGAAGTAAAATCTAATAGCGCATTGATTTTTGATGATTTACAAATTCCTTTTTGCAAGCACTTTTTAAAACTCTATTTAAAAAAGTTTGAACTTTAAAATTTTGTTTTTTATATTTTAAGATAACAATAACATTTCAGAAAATTCGAGAAAATATAAATAATACAATTATTATTATTAAAAGTTCAATCTTTTTTGAAAGATAAATACATTTTTGGAATTTAGTTTTAATTTTCGCTTAAAAATTTTCTAATAAATTAAAATTAAAACTGGTAAAATATGTAAATATAAATATTAAAAATTATTAATTAATTAATATTTTATTGTAATTATGTGTTTAATATTTTTCTGTAATTGTATTATATTGTATAAATTGTATTGTTACATGATTTTCAAACATGTATTTATTAAAGCAAACTTTTAAAAATGAAAATATTTATAAACTTTTTTTTTATTAAAACTTTTGATTCAATATTTTAATAACTAAAATATTACAAAATATAAAAATAAAAACAATATTTTTTCAGAAAATATATACAAAATTATACTTTTTTTAATTATTAGCAGATAATAAAGTAATTATTATTAATTTCAGAAATGTTATATACATAGTTCTAAATGCCAAACTGTCTAGAATTTAGGTGGGGTGGGTTGTATGCGTGTGTAGCTTGCCCGTGTGCATGTGTATACAGTGTATACACAGTGTATACAGTGTATACTATACACATTGCAAGAGTTGTTGTTGCAACTACAAGTGATTGGCATGCGCCAATTGTTATTTTTGTTTGTCGACAGTTTGATCTGTTTTGTTTTGATTTGACAAATTGTCTTTTCCGCCATTTTGACCGAGCTTTTCTTCTTCTTAATAATTTACCATAAGCTTGTGTGACATGCATATGTATATGTAAATATGTATGTATGTTTGCCGACTCTGCGTTTAGTAGATGAGCCGAAGCTAAATTTAAATACTTGTTTGTTCACAGAGAGCACTGATGTGTTTTCATTTTGCGAAGAGATTGAACCAATTTCAATTGTTCAAAGTGCACATAAGCCACCGGAGCCGACAAGCATTGATTGTGTGGAAATGGCAGAGAGCCCAATATATGAAAACAAAAAACAAAAATAATGATAATAACTTTTGCGACAATTGCCTAAGAAAAGAGCAAAACGAAATGCATTATAGGAACAAATACTGGTCAACTATTGAAAAACTGAATAAAGAGAAAAGAAAGAATAATATGTATACGAAAAAAATAAGGCTGCTACAAATGAAATTAAGAAATGAAAAAGTAAGAAAACTGAAATATTTAAAATATAAAAAAAATGACAGCAATCTATTTGGAATTCTTGACAAGAAAGGATTATCAGAGAATTCAAACACATTCTGCAAGATGTTGATAAAGAGCAACACAAAAAAGTGGCAAGATAAAGAAAGACTAATAGCTCAAAGGATTAATTTTTATTCAGCTAAGGCGTATTCATTTATGAGGGATGATCTTGAATTGAATCTTCCATCGAAATCATCGTTATTGAGATGGGCGCCAATCAAAAATATGACTCCGGGTCTGAATGACCACTTAATAAATGCATTGAAAGAAATATTTTCAAAAATGGATGACAACAATAAGAATGCCGTATTATTGTTTGAAGAGATGTCAATACGGAAAATATAATTCCCACCATGACGAAGTGGAAGGTTTTGTGGACGATGGCTATGAAAAATCAGGAGAACTATGCAAGCAGACTTGCGTTTTTATGGTGCGAGGCCTTTATGCCAATTGGAAATTTGTTTTAAGCTATTTTGCTACATCCACTGGACTGTCAGCCATCAAATTAAAAGAATTTCTTAACAAAAATATAATTGTCGCACAAAACATAGGCCTAACTATCAGAGCAGTGGTATGTGATCAAGGCCCGAATAACAGAGGAGCCCTAACCAAATATGGGGTGAATGACGAAACACCATACTTTTTTGTTAATGAGCAGAAAATTCACACAATTTATGATGTCCCCCCATTTATTCAAATCCCTTCGGAATATTTTAATGCGTAATTCGATTAAGACCCCAGATGGCCAGGTGTCATGGCAAATTGTTTGAGATTGACACAAACAACAGTTCAGCTCGATTATGCCCTAATCTATCAAGGAAGCACGTATATCCTAATTCCTTTGAAAAAATGAAAGTTAAATATGCCACACAGGTATTAAGCCACACAGTAGCATCAGCCATTTATACTTTAATTAAAAATGGAACATTCATTGATTGCGAAGATGTAGCACTCTCCACAGCCAAGTTTATTGAAAGGATTTATAAGCTGTTTGATTGCCTTAATAGCAACAATTTATATGATAAAAATCCAAATAGGTTTGCTGTTCAACAAAATAGTGACACGGAAAATTATATGATGGAAATGAAAGACTATTTAATGAAATGTCAATACTCCAACAAAGTTTATTGCATAGATGGACTGATACTATCAATAAATTCGATTTTAATGCTGGCACAAGATGTATGGAGTGAACGTGATGCATACTTTTTAATATTGTCAAGACTAAATCAGGATCCACTGGAACATTTATTTTATTTAATAAGAAGTAGAGGCGCTACTAATAATAATCCAATGCTGTTTGAATTCAATGCAATAATTTCCAAGATGTTGTCAATGAAAATCATCACGTCAAGAAAAACAACTGGAAATTGTGAGCCAGATGATGATATGTTATTAAATGTTATAGATGAAACAAGGAAAGACCTGGTAGACAAAGCAAATGACCAAGATCAGATGGATAGCAAAGATTTAGAGCTAAGCATTGAAACTTATATATTTGATATGGATAATGAAATCGAAATGGAATATGCACAACCAGCTCTCAGTTACGCTAGTGAGAATGCACTAAGATATTTTATTGGATTTTTGATATATAAATCACAATTGAAATTTAAATGTGATATTTGCCAAATAATTTTATTAAAGGACGAACTTGCGGATTTTGAACAGAGCGAACATTTCCTGTTTAATAAAAATTTTAAAACTATTAATAATAATTTAAAATTAAAAGCCCCACAAGACGACATCTACGAATTATTAAAACTACACTACATGGTATTTCACAAATTTTTTAAAAATGTTCCATATGCCCGAAAAATAAAGGAAACTATCGTTAATGAATGTATTGCGCAAGTGGAAAGCGTGGAAAAATACTCAAAATGGTATTCAAAATGGCATACATGCAATGAGCACCGACTATTTATATTAAATTATTTCATACTCGTCCTGCTTCGAAAAAACAGTATTTGGCTAACGGAGAAGCTATGTGGCGAGAAGCTAAAAAGCACCCGAAAACTAGAAATTATAAAATCTTAAAAAATAAAAATCTAAGAAGCCTTATTAATCGCAGAATCGTCAAAGCCAAGTTTGTCAGTCCGTATATGTGGGGTAACGTAAACAAACACAAATAATTAGATTAGGTGGGGAACATTGAGATTTACAAATAATCTCAAGTCGACTCGAAGGTCATTTGATGACCCCATTGCACTTGCAATGGCCTCCTCGTGGTGTTCCCTGGGTACCGATCAAGTAAATTTACTTAATTGGTAACTAATTCGAGCGGCGACAAACAAAAATAACAATTGGCGCGTGCCAATCACTTGTAGTTGCAACAACAACTCTTGCAATGTGTACACACATACACACGGGCAAACTACACACGTATACAACCCACCCCAATTCTAGACAGTTTGGCATTTAGAATTAGATAATATTTCTGAAATAAATAATAATTGTTTTTCATCGACTAATAATTAAAAAAAAGTATAATTTTAAATATATTTTCTGAAAAAATATTGTTTTTATTTTTCTATTTTGTAATATTTTAGTTAGTAAAAAATTGAATCAAAAGTTTTAATAAAAAAAATAGAATTTATAAATGAATATTTAAATTTTTTATTTGTAAAAAATGAAAATATAAATAAAAAATGAAAATAAAATAAAAAAAAAAAAGACGGATTTGAACCCAAGCACTTTTCCACACCCGCCAACACATTACGAGTAAAGCCAACGCACTTTGATTTTCGGTGGCGGTAAATTGCCAATATATAGGCACGAAGAGTCGAAGGCACGAACAGTCACTCGACTTCATCTTCGAGACTTTCGTCGCGGCAAAACAAAATTGACGTGCGCTATCTGCTTGTCAGTGAGGCAACTACACGTTGCAAAACTTCACATGCATACACATACTGACATAGGCGAGCATGTAGATACATACACGCATACATAGAAAGCAGAGCGCAACAAAATGCGCCCGTGCTCATCGCTCCGCATTTGATCTGCGACTGAACTCAACGCTGCGCGCTGCGTTAGAACTTCGAATTTTCGAATGAGCCGAAGAGGCTCGGTGTTCGAATCGCAGCGCACGGCCCGACTGGGGTCGCAATAATACTGTTTTTGATGATACAAAAAATTGTTCTGACTGAAGCATCTATGTATTGTATGGTTAGTGATGCAGGTTTGTTTACGTAAATGAAATATGTAAACAATAAATTTTACATTTTCGCCTGATGTAATTCTCAAGTGGTTCTAGAATTTCAAACAAGGAATGGCTTGTAACGGCCGAAAGTTGAGCTACGATTTGTGAGCTTGGTGGCAACTCTGGAACGTAACTATCTATATATTGGCAATCATTTTGAATAATTATAAAACTATGAACATATGTATATTAGAGCATAATTGAAGAGCTATATTATGACTGCAACTCTTCTGCATTTACATACATACATATATAACAACTTTAACTTAATACCATTAAGAAAGAAAAAACACAAATGAAAATTTTGTTTTCGAAATATTTGTCTATAATTGAAAAATATATAAAAATATATGTATATTCATAATAAGTTCAAGTGAAGTCCTGGTCGAAATTTGATGTAGGTCTTGGACGTTGATGTACACAGTATATTCAAATGGTCCAAATGGACACCAAGTCGAAGCTTGTTTCATAAGTACCTGAAATGAAATTAAAGTAGTTATTATAAATTCGAGTTCTTAGGACAACAATAATAATGAAAAATAATAATGAAAAATCAAGAATCAGAACGCAAAACAAAGATTAAAAGCCATTTACCCGTCGGAGATTTGACATAATTTGCAAATTATATTCTGTGTATCACCATAATAGACTCGTTTGCAATTATTGCATATACATACATACATATGTAGGTCGATCACAAAAAATACACTGAGATTCGGAAGGTGGTTTCTACTCAGCACAGCACACTATGGTCTAGGAGACCACTTTTCTTGATGGAAATTAATAACACATATGCTACAGGAGATTTTTTGATTCGGTTTTTTATGTTGAACTAAGGAAGGTCCCTAGAATAATTTGTGAAAAGTGGGCGTGTCTACTCCTATTGGATATATTTTTTTTTAATAAAATTTTTTTTTATATGTGGATGATTTTAAAAATTAACAATTTTATAAGTTTTGACCTAAATTTGGAGTATTATACCATTACATTTTTGATTAATTTCACTTCTGATCATAAGAAATCGAGTTTTTTGCTAGCTGAACGAAATTGTTTCCCCAAGTCGGCTTCATAATATTAAGGGATTAAGACTCAATGGAAAATAATTTTTTGCTATACGTTTACGTATAATTAAAGCATATTCATCAATTTTATGACTATACATATCTTTAAAACAAAAAATATTATAGTTTTCTGCATCATCATGCTTCATAAAACTAAACATGTTCTCAGCGGTCGCCTCAAATCGTCTAAAATCTTCTTATTAACTTTTAAATTTGACTTGTCATATGTAATAACATTTGTTTTAGTATATAGTGTTCTCATTTAAGATCTGTAATATTAGTAGAGCCATATATTGCTTTTTGAAGCGGACTTAAAAAATATCACACTTTTGTTGCAATTTATTGTCCGATTATACCAATATTTTCGACTCTTGTTTGGTTTGTTCTGATTATTGGTTTGTATTTCGCGAGAGTGCAGATAACAGAGCTTTAGAGTAATGGAAGAGCGGCGGTTTACTTAGTTAAGCGTAGCTTGCGAAGTAAGTCGACTGTACACCTCGAGATCACAAGTGAAACTGAAGTATACAAGTAATAATAAAAGTGCGAGTGAAGAACAAAAATGGACAGCAAGCGAAGCCAATTTTACCATGGAGCTGGTCGTCTTTTTGCGTGAGTTACCAATAAGTTAGTAACACTATTGGTGTAGATGTCTTTTTTGTTGATATAAATTAAAACGCACAGTTGTTTTTTTTACTTTTTCTTTTTTTTATTTCGATGTCTGCTAAGTTGCTGTGTTCTCGACTGCAGAGTCGAACCAAACGTCACTTCGCAATTGCTGATATATCGATAAAAATGAAATATTTTGAACAATCAGAAAATATTTCTTAAGTCGAATATTATGTCAAATAAATAAATACAAATGTTAAGCCTATAATATGACATATGCAATAATATAATATAACATAATAAAATAATATGTTATGTTAGCATTACAAAATTGATGATTTAGTTTAGTACCTTCTGATTTATCGTTAGCTTAATATGCTTTGCTTTCTTATTATCTTCAGCCTTTTGCGTTTAACATTCATCTAGCATACCCGGCCACCCTAATTGTGGCTAACGGGTATTATGAAAGCGAAAGAGATGAAAATGTTGAAGTTGATGACGACGATGCCGATGGCGACGGAGTTGGCCCACTTCAACTGGCTCATTACCCCGCCCGAATTAGAATTAGAAAAGTCGAGAAATTTCTATTTATTGTGTCAGGTAAAATATAACATATTCAGAAGACAGCAATACAGTTGCTGTTATTATTGTTGTGGCTGCTATTGGCATTGTTGTTGCCAATATCCTCGAGGCCCAAATGAATAAGTTCGTCGGCACAATGGCAAACAATCGATGCAAATTTGCTGTGGCAAACGTGCTGCGGCGCCATCTTGCGGCTCACACGACAAGCCAAGGCAACAGGTGAACATTTTTGCCAGCGTTGTGCTGCTCTCTTGCCCAATCTCGATCTTACATTTCAGCGATTTGTAGTCTTTACATCAGCTAAAAATTTTCAGCTATCTAATTTTCAGGACTCATAAATACTTTAGATATTTATGCATACACCAAAATTCGCAGCTCTAACTTTTTGATTTGCGGGGAATTTGAAACAATCTTGAATGCTGTCGAAAAAAATGATAGCTCTATCTCTTAAAGTCTCTCTATATCGTCTCGCCTATTGACGCTGATCTGAAAATATATGCTTTATAGGGTCGGAGATGCCTCCTTCTACCTGTGACATACATTACCTGTCGGCACAAAGTTATAATACCCTTCTACCAGATGTAACAGGTAGAAGGAGGCATCTCCGACCCTATAAAGTATATATTCTTGATCAGCGTCAACAGCCGAGACGATATAGGACAAGTTTACCATTGTTGCTTGCCTTGTTAACTCTTAACTAAGCTAGATGGATCTATGGCTTTATCTTTGGAAAATTTTTATTTTTTATAGCATTTTCATCATTATCTTCACCACCAATTTCGTCAATTACTTCAATTGACTCAATCTTGTATATTTTGCACTCAATGGTATATTTTGACTATAATGCTATGTTAATGTACCTAGAATAGCCTTTGGTAAATTTCCAGTATTTTTGCGGTTATTTTGGTATATTTAAAAATGAATACCGCTATATTTTGCCTTTATTTAAAATGTGTAGCGGGGGGTCTCAGAGTTGAGCACACTTGACTGCAGCCTTCTTGTTTTTTATGTTCTTTGCATGATTAGCTTAAAAGTATGCAATATTTCGATCTCCAATTACAAATTTGTATGGCATAATTGCAGGTTTGTTTACATAAAGTAACAAGTAAGAAAGCTACAGTCGAGTGTGCTCGCGCAGTGTTGAGTTCAGTTGCAGATCAAATGCGGAGCGATGAGCACGGGTGTATTTCGTTGCGCTCAACGAGCAATATTACTTAAGAGTACCGTCCACAAAATATAATACAACCGAGTCCAGCGCAATACTTATCTTTAACTATACAAATGCATATATATACTACATACATATGTATATACTCGTATATATACTCACATACACAGACTAAGAGAATCGTAGGCTTAGGCATATTCCATTGTGCAAGCTGAAGTCCAGCCATAGTTTTAAGTTGCAAACGTAAACCGTAATTTATATTTATACATACATACATAAATCTTTTCTAACTCGATCTGGCGTGTTTTAATTCATTAAAAATGTGTAGGTATGTATGTTTGTACATAAAATGAAGTTATCATTAGATGACTTCAATTATCATAATTAAATCGAACCAGAACGTTTACAAATTGGAAATTATGTATATATGTATTGTATATGTATGTATGTATGTACATACATATGTGTATGAAATGATAGTGGATAGATCTATCTAGATCTAGATAGTCTATTTCAAAAAGTGTAAGAGATTTATACATATGTACATATTAACTATTAACCTGGGATTAATCCCAAACAAATGTTTCTGAGGGCATAGCGACATATGTATATATATATATGGATATATACATATGTACATATCTATTATTTTGGCGGAGCTACAGTCGTTTTCAAAACGCTATATCTCTGCCGATTTATTAGCAACTCATCTTCTAATTAAATAAATTTAATCACTTTTTTTAATTAATTTCATACTAAAAGTTAAGTGGAAAATCTAAATAATTTAACGATAATATAATCAATCCCTTAAAAACGTTTCTGACCGTTTTGAATCCGTCAATTTCATAGAAGAAAACTCGCTCAAAGCTCACATATATATGTATGTATATATGTATGTACGATACCAACAAAAATAAAAGCAAGTATGCACACATCCATTATATGTGTATGTGTATGTAAACCTGTACAAGAATGCGTACACTTTGTTCCTTTTCACTTGCACTGAAAAAAATGAAGCATAACTTTTCAGTGTGGCGAACAAAGCAAATTCGAAATTTTTATTTGGGTTAATCCTTAATCTTATTTCAATAATTGCTGTTATCCCCTCATTTCCAAGGACCCGTGTGAAATATTAAAAAAATGCATATATAGGCTGTAAAATACATGTATATTGTAGATTTAAAATTATTTGTTAATTAAGGAGTACAGCATTTTACAAATAAAACACCTGTTGGAATATGTTATCAAAACCAACATCACAAATGCGGTCACACTGCCCGATATCTACTTTATGAATTGTTATCGATATTAAGTTCTCTCTTCACTGTTTCCTTTTCTACTGACAAGGCTGGTTGTGCGCGCATATAAAACAAATAATATAAATCAAAGTGAATCAACTTAAACTGACTTTTACTTGGGAACTAAATACGGAAAATACAATAGGTTATGGGCCCAGCCCTCACTAAAACATATTATTAAAGTGAAAATAAAAAAACTTAATATATTAATTTGATTCTTGTGAAATTCACACATACACAGAGACGGTTCTATAGGTCTTGTGAAATATAGTATTCTTGGTGAAATATAAAAGTTTTGTGAAATATAATAATCTTATTAAGTATAAATAATCTGAAGAATATAATAGTTCTTGTGAAAGTCACTTATACATTTATACATACTTAATTTTTTCAGTTATCTTTAAATCTGATGAAATAGGATAGGCCTTGTGAAATTCACACATACACATACATATACATACTTATTTTTTTTCTCAGTTCCTCTAAATCTGATGCAATAGAATCGGTCTTGTGAAATTCACACATACACAAATACATACTTCATTTTCGTAGTTCACATTCACAAGTCATACATACAAATTTAAAAAAGAAAATATGGATAAGACAAAGAATAATGTAAAACTGTTTGATGGGCAAAAGTATGGGATATGGAAATTTCGAGTAAGAGCACTCCTGGAAGAGCTAGAGGTCTTAAAAGTTATAGATGGGGAAGTACCGCATGAAATTGACGATGATTGGTTAAAGGCAGAAAGACGTGCAAAAAGCACAATAATTCAACATTTAAGTGACTCATTTTTGAATTTCGCGGAAAGCGACAAAACTGCGCGAGAAATATTTAAGAATTTGGATGATACCTATGAGAGAAAAAGTCTTGCATCGCAATTGTCGCTTCAAAAAAAATTATTATCTCTTAAACTTAAAAGTGAGATGACACTTTCAGATCACTTTATAATATTCGATGAAATTGTCAATGAATTAATGGCCGCAGGATCTCGAATTGATGAAATGGGTAAAGTATCGCATTTATTGCTGACTTTGCCATCATCATATAACGGACTAATCACTGCCATTGAAACATTGGCTGTGGAAAATTTGACTTTAGCATCTGTGAAACACAGATTGTTAGATCATGAAATTAAAATTAAGAATGATTCTAATGATACTAGTAAAAAGATAATGAATACAGTTAGTTCCTTTAACGGAAAGAATGTTAGAAGTGGACCGTTTAAAAATAATTACAAGAAAGGGATAAATAATACTGGACGTAAACAATTTAAGAAAACAAATATTAAGTGCCACTACTGTGGAAAAGAGGGACACGTTAAGAAGGACTGCTACAGTTATAAACGAATAAACGCGACAACTCAGCCTGGTTTTGCATTTATGCTTAAACGTGCAAATCAGAATCTGACAAATTCCGATAAGAATGTCAGCTTCATATTGGATTCTGGTGCCAGTGATCATATTGTAAATGACAAAAACCTTTTCATGGATTCAATACAATTGGAGCCTCCCATTAAGATTGCGGTGGCAAAGCAAGGAGAATTTGTTTATGCAACAAGGCGTGGAATATTGCGTCTGTATAATGGACGACAAATAACATTGGAAGATGTCCTCTATTGCCCAGAAGTTCCCGACAACTTAATTTCGGTGAAGCGCCTCCAAGAGGCTGGGATGACAGTGGAATTTAACAAAAACGGAATGAAAATATCCAAAAATGGGTTGTTAGTTGCTGAGAATACCGGTATGTACAATATACCTATTATTAAGTTTGCAGCATTTACATTAAATATGCAAAACAAAAATACAGATCAATTATGGCATGAAAGGCTAGGTCATATAAGTGAAGGGAAATTGTTAGATATAAAAAGAAAGAATTTCTTTAATGATAAAAAACTTTTAGACAAGGTTCTACCTATTACAGAGATATGCGAAGCTTGTCTTAATGGAAAGCAAGCTAGATTACCTTTTGCAAAACAAAAAAATAAAAATTATATTAAAAGAGCACTTTTCGTAATACATTCAGATGTGTGTGGCCCCATCACACCTACTTCAATTGATGACAAGAATAATTTTGTAATTTTTGTAGATCAATTTACACATTATTGTGTAACTTATTTAATTAAGCATAAATCTGATGTATTTAACATGTTTAAAGATTTCGTTGCAAAAAGTGAAGCGCATTTTAATCTAAAGGTTGTAAATTTATATATAGACAATGGAAGGGAATATTTGTCAACTGATATGCGGGAATTTTGTGTCCAGAGAGGGATTAGTTACCATCTAACTGTACCATATACACCGCAGTTAAATGGAGTTTCGGAGAGGATGATAAGGACTCTCACAGAAAAAGCGCGTGCTATGGTAAATGATGCAAAATTAGATAAAACCTTCTGGGGTGAAGCTGTGCTAACAGCCACATATCTAACGAACAGAATTCCAACTAGAGCACTTGGTAATTTTGAAAAAACTCCATATGAGATGTGGCATGATAGAAAGCCAAGTTTAAAAAATCTTAGGATTTTTGGGTCAACAGTTTATGTTCATAATAAAACAGAAAGAAAATTTGATGAAAAATCATTTAAAGCAATACTAGTTGGTTATGAACCAAATGGTTTTAAATTATGGGATTTAAATAATGAAAATTTTATTATTGCAAGAGATGTAATAATTGACGAAACAAACATGATAAATTCTAGAGCTGTTCTGAACGATATTGAATTGCTGAATGAGAGTAAGCAATGTAGTCAATTTAACTTCCCGAATGATAGTAAGGAAGATAACCATACAGATGTCCTGAATGATAGTAGGGAGAAATCAAACAAATTAAACTTCCCGAATGATAGTAAGGAAGACGACTATACGGAAGTCCTGAATGAGAGTAAGGAAAACTCAAATAAATTGAAATTCCCGAATGATAGTAAGGAAAATGACCAGTCAGATGTCCTGAATGAGAGTAAGGAGAAATACAGCGATTTTATCCGGAATGAAAGTACGGAATCAAAATCAAAACAAGAAAATCATATTAATACTGATGTCGTAGAACAACTTGTTGAAGGTTCCACTAGACGAAGTAATAGATTAAAGAACTTGCCAAAAATATCCTATAATGAAGATGAAACAGATCTTAATAAATGTATATTAAATGCTCACAGCATTTTTAGTGATATTCCAAGCACATTCGATGAAATTCGAAGTAGAAGTGATAAGCGTGCCTGGGAAGAAGCTATTAATGTAGAACTAAATGCCCATGAATTGAATAATACTTGGTGCATTGTTCAAAGACCTGAAAACAAAAATATTGTTGACAGTAAATGGGTATTTACTTTAAAATGCGATGAATTTGGAAACCCTGTAAAGTATAAGGCAAGATTAGTTGCACGTGGGTTTATGCAAAAATATCAAATAGATTATGAAGAAACATTTGCACCAGTTGCCCGAATTTCAAATTTTCGTTTCATAATGTCAATATCAACTCAATATGGCTTGAACGTACATCACATGGATGTAAAAACTGCTTTCTTAAATGGAACACTGAAAGAAGAAATTTACATGAAAATTCCTGAAGGAGTAGCATGTAGCAAAGATAAAGTATGTAAATTAAATAAAGCAAAATATATGGACTTAAGCAAGCAGCGAGATGCTGGTTTGAAGTATTTGAGAAATCTCTAAAAGAATGTGGATTTGTAAATTCACCTGTTGAGCGCTGTATATATATTTTAGGTAAGAAAGATATCAATAAGAACATATATGTCCTACTATATGTAGATGACTTGGTGATAGCCACATTAGATATAGAGAGGATGAATAGTTTTAAAGCATATTTAATGAACAAATTTCGAATGACTGATATGGGACAAATAAAGTATTTTATTGGAATGAGGATAGAATTCTGTGAAAAAAAAATATATTTAAGTCAATCAGCATATATTAAAAAGATTTTAAATAAATTTAAAATGGAAGATTGTAAAGCGGTCAGTACACCGCTCCCAATTAAACTTAATTATGAATTATTGAATTCTGAGGAGAATTATGATGCACCTTGTCGCAATTTAATTGGTTGCCTAATGTACGTTATGTTATGTACACGACCAGACATTGCCACTGCAGTAAATATTTTAAGTCGTTACACAAATAAAAATAATTCTGAGTTATGGCAATCCCTAAAGAGAATTTTAAGATATCTTAAAGGTAGCATTGATATGAAATTAGTATTCAAGAAAAATATAGAATTCGAAAACATATTTACAGGTTATGTTGATTCTGATTGGGGCGGTAATGAAATCGATAGGAAGAGTACAACAGGTTATATTTTTAAAATGTTTGATTCCAACTTAATCTGTTGGAATACAAAAAGGCAGAGTTCAGTAGCTGCTTCGTCAACTGAAGCTGAATATATGGCTTTGTTTGAAGCTGTAAGAGAAGCCTTATGGTTGAAGAGTCTTCTAGAAAGCGTTTACATACAATTAGAAAGACCTATAACCATTTTTGAGGATAATCAAGGTTGCATAAGTATTGTTAATAATCCATCATGCCATAAAAGATCAAAACACATTGATATAAAATATCATTTTTCCCGAGAACAGGTCGAGAATAATATTGTTTCTATTGAGTATATACCCACAGAAAATCAACTCGCTGACATCCTTACAAAGCCGCTGCCTATCGGAAGATTCAACACCCTAAGAAGCAAAATGGGACTAATTTAAATTCAAGAAAACAAATTTTTAAAGGAAATCCTACATATATGATTTAATCTAACTTAACCAAATGAAATGGTACCAAAATGTATTTTATTGTTTACTGAAGTAAGAATTTTATAATTTACCATATCTTATATAATGATTTGATTGGGTTTTTCTGGGTTTTCCCCAATCCATGCAGCAAATGCTGAATCATTTTATTGTAACTCCCAGAATGCGCACCAGTACTTATAAAAAACTTGTAATGTTAATTTTGAGGAGGGCGTGTTGGAATATGTTATCAAAACCAACATCACAAATGCGGTCACACTGCCCGATATCTACTTTATGAATTGTTATCGATATTAAGTTCTCTCTTCACTGTTTCCTTTTCTACTGACAAGGCTGGTTGTGCGCGCATATAAAACAAATAATATAAATCAAAGTGAATCAACTTAAACTGACTTTTACTTGGGAACTAAATACGGAAAATACAATAACACCTATAGAAGAACAGCGCGACAATGGCTAAATTGTTTCATGCTTTTTGTTATGCTCTATAGTATGTACACTGTATCTATATTTATAGTTTATTTTAATAATCCTTTCACATACAATGTGCATGCGTGTATCGTCGGTCTGTCTTACTATACATTAAGTTGTCAATAGGGTCGGTTAATTTGAATCATCTTCACTCGATGCAGCATTCGCTGCAATGCATCCTGGTTAAGCGCCTGTGAGGAGTACCAAACGGGCGAATCGGGCACACAAGATATACAGTGGCTCGCAGCTTATTTCGTGCAGTCGCAAACTGAAAGTTTGAACCTCCACTGCTTCTAAACCATCAAAGATATTTCAAAAATTTAAATGAAGGGAACAAAGTTTGCAGAGTTGAAATTAATAAGAAAAATGTTTTTAATTACAAAAGTAAAACAATGAGATAAAAAAATTTTGGGCTTTTTTTATGCCGCAGCTTATTTCGTGCAGACGTTTTATATAGACGAAATTCTAACTTTTTTGACTAGAATATTAGATTTTAACGCCAGATTTGGTATTTTTGGTAGTTAAACTAAAAGATTTAATGAGTATTTTGACTTTGAGACATTAAAATACGAAAATTTTGGGGAATTACAAAGATGACACCTCGAATAACTACTAAACAACGAGAATTAGTCCTCAAATATTTTAAAGATGGGAACAGGCAGCGTGCTATTGCGGAAAGGGTTTCACTAAGCTCTAGCACTGTATAATATATAATTTTGCGCTTTATTCGTGAAAATCGGGTGGAAAATAAAGGTCGAAATGCACCAAATAAAATTTTTACCGAACAAGAGGAGCGTCGCATAGTAAGAAAAGATAAACAAAATCTGAAGCTATCGCCTCCAAAATTGGCTGTGGAGATAGAGGATGAAATGGGCAAGAAGTGTAGCCCGGATACAGTACGCCGGGTCCTGCACGAACCCAACTTTAATGGTCGAGTATTTCGAAAAAAATAATTTATTAACAAGAAAAATCGGGACTACCGCTTACATCTCGCTCGGGAACATATCCGCCATCCGATTTCCTTTTGGGAAGACGTCATCTTTGAGATGAATCAAAATGAATTCGGTTCGGATGGGCCTCAATATGTTTGGCGGAGATCAAATACCGAGCTAGACCCCAAACACCTAAAACCAACAGTTAAGCATGGCGGGGGTCACGTTATGGTTTGGGCCTGTATGTCGGCCTCTGGAGTCGGTAGCGTGTTTTTATTGATAGTATAGGGGACGCCAATCAATATCTTTCAATATTGAAGGAAAACCTTCTCCAAGGTGCCAAGAAAGTGGGCATACGCGATTGTTTTCGGTTCTACCAGGACAACGACCCGAAGCATAAGGCTGGAATTATGAAGACCTGGCTCGTCTGGAATTGTCCACACTTTGTGCAAACACCAGCACAAGTACCAAATTTAAATGTGATAACAAATCTATGGCAAATTTTGGACTTGGCTATTCGGAAACGACAGATTTCGAATAAAAACGATTTAAAATCTGCTTTGCTTGAAGAATGGCAAAAAATTTCAGTCGAAACGACCAAAAAATTGGTATCCTCAATGGAAAACCCTGTGAAGGCTGTCCTAAACCAGAGACAACCAGGCAACACAAAATATTAGGTTAATTTTTAGAATTTAGAAATAAACATTCTTGAAGTGCACGAAATAAGCTGCGGCATAAAAAAAGCCCAAATTTTTTATTTTTTTTTTTATCTCATTGTTTTACTTTTGTAATTAAAAACATTTTTCTTATTAATTTCAAATCTGCAAACTCTGTTGTACCAACCTTCATTTAAATTTTTGAAATATCTTTGATGGTTTAGAAGCAGTGGAGGTTCAAACTTTCGGTTTGCGACTGCACGAAATAAGCTGCGAGCCACTGTATCTGGTTGGAAGTATAAAGCTTTGTTGCGCGTCTTTACACTTAAAAATGGAAAATATAAGTTAATCATATACAAAATATTTATATCAATTAGAAAATACCATTTCGATTTATAGAATTCGAGTAGAGCCACAGGACAGCGCCGTAGATTCTCTTCGTTTTCTAGCTGTTCGTACTTCTTTTTCTTGTACGGATTGGCATCTGTTTTACAAAGGTCAAAATATATTAGTAAAATCATTCAACAAGTCTTTGATCTCAATAGCTATTACACTTCCAGACCTTCCGCGTGCTGGGAACATTGAAGTTCTGCGATGCGCCATGAGCTGCAGCCGATGCCCGGCGATGTTTTGGGTCTTCAGCGAAACAGCCCGTTGACAAAATTCTTCAAGTCATTGAAGAACCTGATCCGCAACTATACCCTTAAGGAAAAGGTCATAAGTTTTCAATAAAGCATTGAATTTGGTATCTTGCTGTCTTCTGAATATATTATATTTCACCTGACTTATTCACAATAAATAGAAATTTCTCGACTTTTCTAATTCTTTAAATTTGAATAATTTCAAGTCTGTCTAAGGAGTGAGTACTTTCTATATACATTCATATGTACATATACTATATGAGTATAATTTAGTAGTATATACAAGTTATAGTGTATTAA
The DNA here is from genome assembly GCF_023558535.2 of Drosophila nasuta. Taxonomy (NCBI): domain Eukaryota; kingdom Metazoa; phylum Arthropoda; class Insecta; order Diptera; family Drosophilidae; genus Drosophila; species Drosophila nasuta. The sequence continues at coordinate 2,972,607 of NC_083456.1, forward strand.
TATATTAAGAGTAGGTAGGTTAAGTATATATTAAGTAAATATTATCACGTTTGCTGAACTGGAAATGTTTCCGAGTCTGGTGTTGTTAACGCCCACATGCTCTATGTACACTGTATCTATCTGTATAGTTTATTTTAATAATCCTTTCACATACAATGTGTATGCGTGTATCGTCGGTCTGTCTAACTATACATTAAGTTGTCAATAGGGTTGGTTGATTCCATGAATCATCTTCACTCGATGCAGCATTCGCTGCAATGCATCCTAGCTAAGCGCCTGTGAGGAGTACCAAACGGGCGAATCGGGCACACAAGATATATCTGGTTAGAAGTATAAGCCTTTGTTGCGCGACTGTACACTTAAAAATGGAAAATATAAGTTATTCATATACAAAATAATTATATCTATTGAAATATACCAATTTGGTATTTCTCATTACAAAAGATTCTTGAACAACCGTGAACTGGTCACACTAAAAGTGTTTCGCTCTCTGCTCTTTAAGCTCTCTTCCTTTTTGTATTTTTGACATAGAACGGACAAGTTGTACAAGTGAAGAAATATAACAAGAATTAATTTAAAACAAAACAACCACTCGCCTTATTTAATTGATTTGAATCTGAGAAGCCTTTTTACAACAATATCAATTAGAAAATACCATTTCGATTTATAGAATTCGAGTAGAGCCACAGGACAGCGCCGTAGATTCTCTTCGTTTTCGTGCTGTTCGTACTTCTTTTTCTTGTGCGGATTGGCATCTGTTTTACAAAGGTCAAAATATATTAGTAAAATCATTCAACAAATCTTTGATCTCAATAGCTCTTACCCTTCCAGACCTTCCGCGTGCTGGGAACATTGGAGTTCTGCGATGAGCTTTCTCAATGCCTTTCAATGTCCGAGAAAGATAAATACATGTGCTCATCATAGAGGAGCAGAAACATCGAGTGAGACATCGATGTTATCGATGTTTGCCAATCATCGGAACCATCGATGGTTTGTGGGCCACCATCGATGTTTTTTCACACAACTTTGGGCTTGGTGGCAGCAAACTTGTAACTTGCAAAATTGTAAGAGAAGTTTTAAATTGTTTTTTTTTTTATAATTAACTAAATATTTAATTCAATGTTGGGTTTCTAGTCGTAGTGCTGGTTAATGTAGATAGATGCAGGATGGACAACTACCTGAAAGGTAAGTTTTTAATCATTGCAGTCCAAGCTGCAAATTTACTTACACACATGCATTTTTAAATTTGGCGCAAAATTAAGTCACGTTGCAACCAATTGGCGCCAAAACCTTGTTTTATTAGGTTATTGATAAAATATTCGGAATAACATATAATGTACTAACATACTTTATTTATTTATTTGTTTATCACAGATCTCGAATAAAATCTTGTCATATTGTTAAATTCCAGTTGTTTTATTTTTGAAACATCGATGTTTCACTCGATGTTTTTTTTGTTTAAACATCGAAAACATCGATTGACGCACACATCGATGTTTTTGCACTTCTAATCGTAGGCCGAGACGGAGATTACTGGAACCACTCGTATAGTGGCCACATCTGTGCCATGTGAGAGAATGTTTGCACACTAGTGTTGGGTTGCTCATGAGTGAGTGATCAAAAAAGAGTTGTTCACTCTACTGAGCGAGCGAACATGTTCCTTCCTTTTTGTTCTTTTTTGTTCACTTGCTCATTTTTGCTCACTTGCTCATTTTTGCTCACTTGCTCATTTTTGTTCACTTGCTCATTTTTGTTCACTTGTTCACTTGCTCCTTGTTCATTTGTGCTTAATTACTCTTTTTTGCGCATTTTATTCCCATTCAATAAGTACAGAATTTAAACCAAAAATGTGCAAGTCGTTGCGCAAAAATGAGCAAGACGTTGCGAACAAATGAGCAAGAAGTTGCTCATTTTTGCGCGTTTTTGAATTCTGCTTTGTACTTTTATTGTGCTTTCTTTTCTTCAACATTTCTATTACCGCCAAAACTGTTTATAATTTAAAAAATAAAAATATGTCGTGCATAAGAAAGTTTAGTGACATTTGGAATCATTTCGATGATTTGGGAAACCAGCAGGCCAAGTGCAAATTTTGCAAGTCCATTTTGAGCTCCAAATCTCAGAGCAATTTGTCCAGACATCTGAAAAACAAGCATCCAGCAGCACTTGAGCCCGTTGCACCCCAAATCGATGACGACAATGTGGTTGCTGTGCAAAATGCCCAGCCAAAGATCTCCACATTTGTGCACCGGCCTGTTTCGCAAAATAAATTGCCTCGACAAGCAAGTGGTTCGTATGATTGCCAAAGGTCAACACGCTTTGCGATTGGTAGATGAACCGGAGTTTAAAAAACTGATTTCTGACGTGTCGAACTGCCCTGGTCACAAGCTGCCCACGAGAAAGACTTAAAGAACTTAAAGGAAAAATAACGGAGAAGCTTCGAGAAGCACAAGCGGTTTGTTTGACCACAGATGGATGGGCATCTTTAACAAATGAGAGCTATATGGCCGTCACCGTTCACTTTATTGACAAGGAGTCAACAAGCCTCAATTCTTATATGTTAGCTTGCCGATCATTTCCAATCAGGCACACATCTGAAAATCTTTGCCAATTTTTGCAGACCATCATTTCAGAATGGAATATAAAAAACAAAGTGGCGGCAATAGCTTCAGACAATGCAGCGAATATTGTTAGAGCCATTCAACTAGGCAAGTGGCGACATATTGGGTGCTTTGCTCATATATTAAATCTAATTGTCCAGAAGGCTCTAGACGGAATTGGCAATGTGAGGGCAAAAGCAAAATCAATAGCTCAATATTTTAACAGTAGCTCAACTGGATTGAAGAAATTGGAGGACATGCAAATATTGTTGAAATTGCCTGAGCTTAAAATTAAGCAAGACGTTCCAACACGATGGAATTCAACTCTCAAAATGTTCGAGCGTCTTTACTTACTTTTAAAAGAGGCAGTTATGGCCACTTTATCGAACCTGCGGATCATCGGAAATCTCAATATTCGCTGTTATACACATATATGCTGAAGTGGCTTTGTATAATGGCCACATCTGTGCCATGTGAGCGAATATTTTCAGGTGCAGGCGAAACAGTTCGAAATAGACGTTCACTGCTTAAATCATCTAATGTGGAAAATCTTATGTTTTTGCATACCAATTTGTAAGCAATAAGGTATGTATAATTAAATTTCCGAAAAGTGCGTATTGATAAACGTTCTTCTCATTATAGCGCCAACTCATTCATCCATAAAGGAACTTATTTAACTATTTTTAAATGCCCATTGAAGGGGTCAAAAATTTTGCCACAAATTAAAATGCAGAGATATCGGTAAGTTTAAAAATTAAACATGTAAAATTTTAATAATAATAATGATTTCATTGCTTGTAGCATATTAAATTTTTTTTTGAAAATTCAATTATCCATGAAGGATTTCATTTAACTATTTTTAAATGCCTAATGAAGGGAGCAAAAGTTTTGCCACAAATTAAAATGCAGAGATATCGGTAAGTTTGAAAATTAAATATGAAACATAATCTATTTTTGAAAAGTCGTTAAGATGCAGTGCTCATTGGCTTGGTAATGCACTGAACAACCAGTGAGCAACTGAGCAATGAGCAACTGAGCAAGTGAGCAATATGAGTGAGTTGACTCTTTTGAAAAAAAAGAACAAGTGAACATGTTCACCTAAAAGAGCAGTATTTACACAACACTATTGCACACCAATTTGTAAACAATAAGGTACCTATATATACGGCGTTGTGGATGAACAGCAATTTGACAATGTCCACATGACTGTCGGCTGAAGGATCAGTTCCTTATCCAAAAATCCAGAACCACTTGAGAATTGCAACAGGGAAATAAGTAAAATTGACTGTTTACGTTTTTAATTTATATAAACAAACCTGCAATTATGCCATACAAATTTGTAATTGGAGATCGAAATATTGCATACTTTTAAGCTAATCATGCAAAGAACATAAAAAACAAGAAGGCTACAGTCAAGTGTGGTCAACTCTGAAACCCCCCGCTACACATTTTAAATAAAGGCAAAATATAGCGGTATTCATTTTTAAATATACCAAAATAATCGCAAAAATACTGGAAATTTACCAAAGGCTATTCTAGGTACATTATTGCAAAACATGAGTGCAAAATATACAAGATTGAGTCAATTGAAGTAATTGACGAAATTGGTGGTGAAGATAATGATGAAAATGCTATAAAAAATAAAAATTTTCCAAAGATAAAGCCATAGATCCATCTAGCTTAGTTAAGAGTTAACAAGGCAAGCAACAATGGCAAACTTGTCCGTGGTGCGTATGAAGCGCGAGCTGGCCGGAGCGAGGGATTAACGCGTCGCAAGTTTATCAATAATTCCTGTTAGCCGGGCTGCTTCTTATTTTTGCACAGATACTCGACGGCAATGCACAGTGGACGGTCTTGTATGGAGAAAGTGGCCAAAAATACTTCCAAAGAGATATCAGCTTGAAATTTTGTTGCATCGAAATAATTCCATATTAATGCTATATTAATAATATTGTAATAATATAATAATATATAAGCTTTATGTTCACGTCAATTTAAAATATCAAATTAAAGCAGACCCCTAAGGTCACGCAAAGTTATTTTTGTAGTTATTTCCAATGAGAATTTACTAAACGCCTTACTTTTAATAAACAATTAATAATGCAATACAAAAAAATAAAAACTTCCCTTAAAAGTTCGCACCCAAATTGGAGCGTCTTCCATCACTAACATTGTGAACTTCGCTTGCGCTAAAACAAATTGACGATGCCAAACCTATCACCTACAAGCAAAAAGTCAGAGATATCTGGCTGCAGAGCACGGAATTTAAGGAGTGGATGATGCATATAATATTGACGATATATTAAATATACTATAACGCGTTTTCTTTTCTATACATCTATTTACATTTTTTTGGGGTATTACAATAAAGCACACAGAGTTGGGGTTGTTGGGGGTGACCGCTTTAGAATAAGTGTAAGTCGACACTGGAGAGGCAAAATGCCGTCGGCTTTGCCCTTGCAAAGCTCGGCTCTGCGCCGCAGAGTCTGCTGTAGAGAGTTGTGGGAGAGAGAGAAGTTGAGAGCACTGGATCTTGAGTGCTTTCTTACGCGTGAGCGCATTGCGGGTGATCGAAAAGCAGATTTGACTGCAAGCCTGGTGCCAGAAGCGGGCGAAACGCTAGCTGTCCGTGCGGGACCTCCCTTTTCGATTGGGAATGAATCGGCGAAGTGCTGAGTTTAGGTAAAGGGGGGCTGATAGAAGTTCTACCGGCGCTAGTAGAGGGCTCGGATAGTCGAGCTTTACTTTTATCGGATTTGCCCGATGACATGCTACGCAAAGAGGATGAGAAAGTAACTGGGCGCTCTTACAGTCCGACAAGGATTCGGACTCAAAACCGGGGAATCCGTATCGTTTTTACTATCTGGGTCGATTTCAGGCAAAAAAAAAACCAATTTCCATTTTGTATTTTTGGGTAATACAAAATGGAAATTGGTTTTTTTTTTGCCTGAAATCGACCCAGATAGTAAAAACGATACGGAAAGAGCGTAGCAAACAATAAATAAGAATACCAAAAAAATACTAGAAACAAGTATGAAAGCTACAGTCGAGTGTACTCGACTGTGAGATACCCGCTACCCATTTTGAATAAAAGCAATATATTTTGCGGTATTATTCTCAAAATATACCAAATATACTGCAAAAATACTAAAAATATACCAAATGGTATATGTGGTATATCGATATAGTACCGCATTCAAAATATACCATAGACGGCACAATATACCAGATTGTCAGCCAAAGCAACTAAGACCTCTAGTAAGTAGGCGTTTTTGCCCATACAAAAGTATTTCTTTAATAACTGCGACAATTATCTGATCGCAACCAAATTTTCAGGGATCATAACTACTATAGTTATTACTGTATATACCAAAATTCGTAACTCTAGCTTTAAAATTACGCTTGTTATTCGATTTTTTTGATTTGCAGGGGCGGAAGTGGGCGTGGCAAAAATTTGAAACAAACTTGATCTGCGTGCAAACATAACAAATGCTGTCGAAAAAAAATTATAGCTCTATCTCTTATAGTCTCTGAGATCTAGGTGTTCATACGGACAGACGAACAGAAGGACGGACGGACAGACGGACATGGCTATATCGTCTCGGCTGTTGACGCTGATCAAGAATATATATACTTTATAGGGTCGGAGATGCCTCCTTCTACCTGTTACATACATTTCCTGCCGGCACAAAGTTATAATACCCTTCTACCCTATGGGTAGCGGGTATAAAAATACCAAGGGCAGCGCTGTGGTATTTTACACCCAAATGGGAACGGGAGTAGCGGACACAGAAGAAGAACGCAAAAGGAAGGGGCGGGGAAATTTCCCGTGATGAAGAAAAATAGGAAGAACAAGTAAGAAAGCTACAGTCGAGTGTACTCGACTGTGAGATACCCGCTACCCATTTTGAATAAAAGAAATATATTTTGCGGTATTGTTATCAAAATATACCAAAAATACTAAAAATACACCAAATGGTATATTTGGTTTATCGATATAGTACTGCATTCAAAATATACCATAGACGGCACAATATACCAGATTGTCAGCCAAAGCAACTAAGACCCCTAGTAAGTAGGCGTTTTTTGCCCATACAAAAGTATTTCTTTAATAACTTCGACAATTTTATCTGATCGCAACCAGCTACTATAGTAATTATAGTACATACCAAAACTCTAGCTTTAAAATTACGCTTGTTATTCGATTTTTTTGATTTGCGGGGGCGGAAGTGGGCGTGGCAAAAATTTGCCCGAAACAGTCCGCTTGATGATTGGAATGTTCGATCGCGAAAACCGAGGAACAGTTTCATTTCAAGATTTTGGAGCACTTTGGAAATATGTAGCCGATTGGCAAAATTGTTTTCGATCATTTGACTGAGACAATTCCGGAAATATTGATAAACATGAACTAAAGACTGCGCTTACATCATGTGGTTATCGCCTTTCCGACCACCTTGTTAAAGTTCTTTTACGTAAATTCGATCGATTTGGTCGTTGGACTATTCTTTTTGACGATTTTATTCAATGTTGCATTGTCCTCTATGTAAGTATATGTATATCTTGGACATCTATGTATATTTGTATGCACTGTGCCAAACTTAATTACGAATTAATTTCTGCCACTAATATATTTATAACATTTTTATACCCGCTACCCATAGGGTAGAAGGGTATTATAACTTTGTGCCGGCAGGAAATGTATGTAACAGGTAGAAGGAGGTATCTCCGACCCTATAAAGTATATATATTCTTGATCAGCGTCAACAGCCGAGACGATCTGGCCATGTCCGTCTGTGGGTCTGTCCGTCCGTCCGTATGAACACCTAGATCTCAGAGACTATAAAAGATAGAGCTATAATTTTTTTCGACAGCATTTGTTATGTTTGCACGCAGATCAAGTTTGTTTCAAATTTTTGCCACGCCCACTTCCGCCCCCGTAAATCAAAAAATCGAATAACAAGCGTAATTGTAAAGCTAGAATTGGTATATACAATAATAAGTGTAGTATTTATGATTCCTGAAAATTTGGTTACGATCAGATAAAAATTGTTGAAGTTATTAAAGAAATACTTTTGTATGGGCAAAAACGCCTACTTACTAGGGGTCTAATTTGCTTTGGCCGACAATCTGGTATATTGTGCCGTCTATGGTATATTTTGAATGCGGTACTATATCGATATACCAAATATACCATTTGTTATATTTTAGTATATTTTGTATATTTTAATAAAGCTGAAAGCACCATTTTAGATCCCAGATTCAAAGGAAGAGTTTTTAAATCTGAAGAAGCATACAAAAAAGCAGTTCATGATTTAACAAGTAAGAAAGCTACAGTCAAGTGTGCTCGACTGTGAGATACCCGCTACCCATTTTAAATAAAAGCAAAATATTGCGGTATCATTTTTAAAATATACCGAATATACTGCAAAAATACTAAAAATATACCAAATGGTATATTTGGTATATCGATATAGTTCACCATTCAAAATATACCATAGACGGCACAATGTACCAGATTGTCGGCCAAAGCAACTCAGACCCTAGTAAGTAGGCGCTTTTGCCCATACAAAAGTATTTCTTTAATAACTTCCACAATTTTTATCTGATCGTAACCAAATTTTCAGGAATCATAACTACTATAGTTATTATTGTATATACCAAAATTCGTAACTCTAGCTTTACGCTTGTTATTTGATTTTTTTGATTCGCGGGGGCGGAAGTGGGCGTGGCAAAAATTTGAAACAAACTTGATCTGCGTGCAAACATAACAAATGCTGTCGAAAAAAAATTATAGCTCTATCTCTTATAGTCTCTGAGATCTAGGTGTTCATACGGACAGACGAACAGAAGGACGGACGGACAGACGGACATGGCTATATCGTCTCGGCTGTTGACGCTGATCAAGAATATATATACTTTATAGGGTCGGAGATGCCTCCTTCTACCTGTTACATACATTTCCTGCCGGCACAAAGTTATAATACCCTTCTACCCTATGGGTAGAGGGTATAAAAATACCAAGGGCAGCGCTGTGGTATTTTACACCCAAATGGGAACGGGAGTAGCGGACACAGAAGAAGAACGCAAAAGGAAGGGGGCGGGGGAAATTTCCCGTGATGAAGAAAAATAGGAAGAACAAGTAAGAAAGCTACAGTCGAGTGTACTCGACTGTGAGATACCCGCTACCCATTTTGAATAAAAGAAATATATTTTGCGGTATTGTTATCAAAATATGCCAAAAATACTAAAAATACACCAAATGGTATATTTGGTTTATCGATATAGTACTGCATTCAAAATATACCATAGACGGCACAATATACCAGATTGTCAGCCAAAGCAACTAAGACCCCTAGTAAGTAGGCGTTTTTTTGCCCATACAAAAGTATTTCTTTAATAACTTCGACAATTTTTATCTGATCGCAACCAGCTACTATAGTAATTATAGTACATACCAAAACTCTAGCTTTAAAATTACGCTTGTTATTCGATTTTTTTTTGATTTGCGGGGGCGGAAGTGGGCGTGGCAAAAATTTGCCCGAAACAGTCCGCTTGATGATTGGAATGTTCGATCGCGAAAACCGAGGAACAGTTTCATTTCAAGATTTTGGAGCACTTTGGAAATATGTAGCCGATTGGCAAAATTGTTTTCGATCATTTGACTGAGACAATTCCGGAAATATTGATAAACATGAACTAAAGACTGCGCTTACATCATGTGGTTATCGCCTTTCCGACCACCTTGTTAAAGTTCTTTTACGTAAATTCGATCGATTTGGTCGTTGACTATTCTTTTTGACGATTTTATTCAATGTTGCATTGTCCTCTATGTAAGTATATGTATATCTTGGACATCTATGTATATATGTATGCACTGTGCCAAACTTAATTACGAATTAATTTCTGCCACTAATATATTTATAACATTTTATACCCGCTACCCATAGGGTAGAAGGGTATTATAACTTTGTGCCGGCAGGAAATGTATGTAACAGGTAGAAGGAGGTATCTCCGACCCTATAAAGTATATATATTCTTGATCAGCGTCAACAGCCGAGACGATCTGGCCATGTCCGTCTGTGGGTCTGTCCGTCCGTCCATATGAACACCTAGATCTCAGAGACTATAAAAGATAGAGCTATAATTTTTTTCGACAGCATTTGTTATGTTTGCACGCAGATCAAGTTTGTTTCAAATTTTTGCCACGCCCACTTCCGCCCCCGTAAATCAAAAAATCGAATAAGAAGCGGAATTGTAAAGCTAGAATTGGTATATACAATAATAAGTGTAGTATTTATGATTCCTGAAAATTTGGTTACGATCAGATAAAAATTGTTGAAGTTATTAAAGAAATACTTTTGTATGGGCAAAAACGCCTACTTACTAGGGTCTAATTTGCTTTGGCCGACAATCTGGTATATTGTGCCGTCTATGGTATATTTTGAATGCGGTACTATATCGATATACCAAATATACCATTTGTTATATTTTAGTATTTTTAGTATATTTTGTATATTTTAATAAAGCTGAAAGCACCATTTTAGATCCCAGATTCAAAGGAAGAGTTTTTAAATCTGAAGAAGCATACAAAAAAGCAGTTCATGATTTAACAAGTAAGAAAGCTACAGTCGAGTGTGCTCGACTGTGAGATACCCGCTACCCATTTTAAATAAAAGCAAAATATTGCGGTATCATTTTTAAAATATACCGAATATACTGCAAAAATACTAAAAATATACCAAATGGTATATTTGGTATATCGATATAGTTCACCATTCAAAATATACCATAGACGGCACAATGTACCAGATTGTCGGCCAAAGCAACTCAGACCCTAGTAAGTAGGCGCTTTTGCCCATACAAAAGTATTTCTTTAATAACTTCCACAATTTTTATCTGATCGTAACCAAATTTTCAGGAATCATAACTACTATAGTTATTATTGTATATACCAAAATTCGTAACTCTAGCTTTACGCTTGTTATTTGTCAACAGCCGAGACGATCTGGCCATGTCCGTCTGTGGGTCTGTCCGTCCGTCCGTATGAACACCTAGATCTCAGAGACTATAAAAGATAGAGCTATAATTTTTTTCGACAGCATTTGTTATGTTTGCACGCAGATCAAGTTTGTTTCAAATTTTGCCACGCCCACTTCCGCCCCCGTAAATCAAAAAATCGAATAACAAGCGTAATTGTAAAGCTAGAATTGGTATATACAATAATAAGTGTAGTATTTATGATTCCTGAAAATTTGGTTACGATCAGATAAAAATTGTTGAAGTTATTAAAGAAATACTTTTGTATGGGCAAAAACGCCTACTTACTAGGGTCTAATTTGCTTTGGCCGACAATCTGGTATATTGTGCCGTCTATGGTATATTTTGAATGCGGTACTATATCGATATACCAAATATACCATTTGTTATATTTTAGTATTTTTAGTATATTTTGTATATTTTAATAAAGCTGAAAGCACCATTTTAGATCCCAGATTCAAAGGAAGAGTTTTTAAATCTGAAGAAGCATACAAAAAAGCAGTTCATGATTTAACAAGTAAGAAAGCTACAGTCGAGTGTGCTCGACTGTGAGATACCCGCTACCCATTTTAAGTAAAAGCAAAATATTGCGGTATCATTTTTAAAATATACCGAATATACTGCAAAAATACTAAAATATACCAAATGGTATATTTGGTATATCGATATAGTTCACCATTCAAAATATACCATAGACGGCACAATGTACCAGATTGTCGGCCAAAGCAACTCAGACCCTAGTAAGTAGGCGCTTTTGCCCATACAAAAGTATTTCTTTAATAACTTCCACAATTTTTATCTGATCGTAACCAAATTTTCAGGAATCATAACTACTATAGTTATTATTGTATATACCAAAATTCGTAACTCTAGCTTTACGCTTGTTATTTGATTTTTTTGATTCGCGGGGGCGGAAGTGGGCGTGGCAAAAATTTGAAACAAACTTGATCTGCGTGCAAACATAACAAATGCTGTCGAAAAAAAATTATAGCTCTATCTCTTATAGTCTCTGAGATCTAGGTGTTCATACGGACAGACGGACAGACACACAGACGGACAGACGGACATGGCTAAATCGTCTCGGCTGTTGACGCTGATCAAGAATATATATTCTTTATAGGGTCGGAGATGCCTCCTTCTACCTGTTACATACATTTCCTGCCGGCACAAAGTTATAATACCCTTCTACCCTATGGGTAGCGGGTATAAAAACAAAACTGATATCATTTCATTCGGCCACTCCTCATACTGAATCTGTTCGGATGGATAACGCTTTCCAAAAAGTCAGTAAGCCCACCAACAGTACGGCCGCAGCTATAAGGGAACTAGATAAATATCTAGCCGAGGAGTACATCCTGAGAACAGATGATCCATTGGTCTGGTGGGATCAGCGGAAATCTCAATATTCGCTGTTATACACATATATGCTGAAGCGGCTTTGTATAATGGCCACATCTGTGCCATGTGAGCGAATATTTTCAGGTGCAGGCGAAACAGTTCGAAATAGACGTTCACTGCTTAAATCATCTAATGTGGAAAATCTTATGTTTTTGCATACCAATTTGTAAGCAATAAGGTATGTATAATTAAATTTCCGAAAAGTGCGTATTGATAAACGTTCTTCTCATTATAGCGCCAACTCATTCATCCATAAAGGAACTTATTTAACTATTTTTAAATGCCCATTGAAGGGGTCAAAAATTTTGCCAGAAATTAAAATGCAGAGATATCGGTAAGTTTAAAAATTAAACATGTAAAATTTTAATAATAATAATGATTTCATTGCTTGTAGCATATTAAATTTTTTTTTGAAAATTCAATTATCCATGAAGGATTTCATTTAACTATTTTTAAATGCCCAGTGAAGGGGGCAAAAATTTTGCCACAAATTAAAATGCAGAGATATCGGTAAGTTTAAAAATTAAACATGTAAAATTTTAATAATAATAATGATTTCATTGCTTGTAGCATATTAAATTTTTTTTTGAAAATTCAATTATCCATGAAGGATTTCATTTAACTATTTTTAAATGCCCAATGAAGGGAGCAAAAGTTTTGCCACAAATTAAAATGCAGAGATATCGGTAAGTTTGAAAATTAAATATGAAACATAATCTATTTTTGAAAAGTCGTTAAGATGCAGTGCTCATTGGCTTGGTAATGCACTGAACAACCAGTGAGCAACTGAGCAATGAGCAACTGAGCAAGTGAGCAATATGAGTGAGTTGACTCTTTTGAAAAAAAGAACAAGAGCAGTATTTACACAACACTATTGCACACCAATTTGTAAACAATAAGGTACCTATATATACGGCGTTGTGGATGAACAGCAATTTGACAATGTCCACATGACTGTCGGCTGAAGGATCAGTTCCTTATCCAAAAATCCAGAACCACTTGAGAATTGCAACAGGGAAATAAGTAAAATTGACTGTTTACGTTTTTAATTTATATAAACAAACCTGCAATTATGCCATACAAATTTGTAATTGGAGATCGAAATATTGCATACTTTTAAGCTAATTATGCAAAGAACATAAAAAACAAGAAGGCTACAGTCAAGTCTGGTCAACTCTGAGACCCCCCGCTACACATTTTAAATAAAGGCAAAATATAGCGGTATTCATTTTTAAATATACCAAAATAACCGCAAAAATACTGGAAATTTACCAAAGGCTATTCTAGGTACATTAACATAGCATTATAGTCAAAATATACCATTGAGTGCAAAATATACAAGATTGAGTCAATTGAAGTAATTGACGAAATTGGTGGTGAAGATAATGATGAAAATGCTATAAAAAATAAAAATTTTCCAAAGATAAAGCCATAGATCCATCTAGCTTAGTTAAGAGTTAACAAGGCAAGCAACAATGGCAAACTTGTCCGTGGTGCGTATGAAGCGCGAGCTGGCCGAAGCGAGGGATTAACGCGTCGGAAGTTTATCAATAATTCCTGTTAGCCGGGCTGCTTCTTCTTTTTGCACAGATACTCGACGGCAATGCACAGTGGACGGTCTTGTATGGAGAAAGTGGCCAAAAATACTTCCAAAGAGATATCAGCTTGAAATTTTGTTGCATCGAAATAATTCCATATTAATGCTATATTAATAATATTGTAATAATATAATAATATGTAAGCTTTATGTTCACGCCAATTTAAAATATCAAATTAAAGCAGACCCAAAGTTATTTTTGTAGTTATTTCCAATGAGAATTTACTAAACGCCTTACTTTTAATAAACAATTAATAATGCAATACAAAAAAATAAAAACTTCCCTTAAAAGTTCGCACCCAAATTGGAGCGTCTTCCATCACTAACATTGTGAACTTCGCTTGCGCTAAAACAAATTGACGATGCCAAACCTATCACCTACAAGCAAAAAGTCAGAGATATCTGGCTGCAGAGCACGGAATTTAAGGAGTGGATGATGCATATAATATTGACGATATATTAAATATACTATAACGCGTTTTCTTTTCTATACATCTATTTACATTTTTTGGGGTATTACAATAAAACACACAGAGTTGGGGTTGTTGGGGGTGACCGCTTTAGAATAAGTGTAAGTCGACACTGGAGAGGCAAAATGCCGTCGGCTTTGCCCTTGCAAAGCTCGGCTCTGCGCCGCAGAGTCTGCTGTGGAGAGTTGTGGGAGAGAGAGAAGTTGAGAGCACTGGATCTTGAGTGCTTTCTTACGCGTGAGCGCATTGCGGGTGATCGAAAAGCAGATTTGACTGCAAGCCTGGTGCCAGAAGCGGGCGAAACGCTAGCTGTCCGTGCGGGACCTCCCTTTCGATTGGGAATGAATCGGCGAAGTGCTGAATTTATGTAAAGGGGGCTGATAGAAGTTCTATCGGCGCTAGTAGAGGGCCCGGATAATCGAGCTTTAATTTTATCGGATTTGCCCGATGATATGCTACGCAAAGAGGATGAGAAAGTAACTGGGCGCTCTTACAGTCCGACAAGGATTCGGACTCAAAACCGGGAAATCAAGAAAATATACCCAAAAATACAAAATGGAAATTGGTTTTTTTTTTGCCTGAAATCGACCCAGATAGTAAAAACGATACGGAAAGAGCGTAGCAAACAATAAATAAGAATACCAAAAAAATACTAGAAAAAATACCAAGGGCAGCGCTGTGGTATTTTACACCCAAATGGGAACGGGAGTAGCGGACACAGAAGAAGAACGCAAAAGGAAGGGGGCCGGGGAAATTTCCCGTGATGAAGAAAAATAGGAAGAACAAGTAAGAAAGCTACAGTCGAGCGTACTCGACTGTGAGATACCCGCTACCCATTTTGAATAAAAGAAATATATTTTGCGGTATTGTTATCAAAATATACCAAATATACTACAAAAATACTAAAAAATACACCAAATGGTATATTTGGTATATCGATATAGTACTGCATTCAAAATATACCATAGACGGCACAATATGATAAAAGAGTCGCAGAAAAAGGAGCTAACTTTACGGAAACAAAAATATGGTTCCGAACTGAAGCTGACATCGGAAAAAGTCAAGGCCGAAAGTTTGTATAATCAAGCCGAAAGTGATCTGAAATTGGCGAAGAAAAATGAAAAACTTGCCAAGCAACAATTGGAAAACTTGATGCAGGAACACCACAAAGAAGTTTGTGATCTGAAAGACCGTACTCGAAACGGAAAATGTTGGCTTGCAGAAGGAACTGGAGACCTTGAAGGCGACAATGAAAGAAAAGCCATGTGTAGAGAGAAAGAAGCTTGTCAATCGCAAGTACATACGCTTCTGAAGAACATACAGTCATATGAACTGCAGCAAGATAGAGAACAACGATCGGCGATGCGCAGTGCAGAAAAACTAAAGAAGGAATTGCAAAAGTTGCAAACGCATAACGGAGTTTAAATAAAAAAAAAAATTGAAATTTTGAGGAACCAATTGAAAAACATGGAACAAAAGATGCACATAAAAGCTATAAATAATATTAACATGCGTTCCCAAAAAATAATGGAGGAAAAAGAATTAACTTTGTTAAAAACCAAATTTGACGAAGCAAAAAAAATTTTCGTTTAAAATAATCTAATAAATAAATAATAATAATATTCTATTTAATAAAAATGCGTAAATTTATTTAATTAATATATTTTTGGCAGATTCGCATTTTAAATTTGATTTGGTTCTCTGGAAAATGAAATCAAAAATTATGTTTTGTGACTCCATACCTTGATGCCCAGTTAATAATTTATTCTTCACAAAGTTATGATTAAATGTGAAATTAAGAATAAGTTAAAGATATACAACTCCAAATTTAAATCAAAATTCATAAAATTTGTATGTTTCTAAATTATCTACTGTGGTATGCACATATATCGAAGTTACACTGTAACCAGAGTAACACTAAATACTTAAACAGCAACTCTCTATTGTTACCCGGAACACAAAAAAAATGCATTGTCACTTTAATGTAAACAAAACAACAAATGTTGTCACTTGAACTGCAGCCGGCACATCAAAACCCGCGTGAGCATAAACGCCGACCACTGACCGCTGTCTGTCAGCGGGTGTACATAACACATGCTCCTCTATATATTACATACATATGTATATATAATTATATATTAAAAACCACTTAAGCAGGCCATCCACGGGCGAGCATGTTCGCAAATATGTTGTTCTCGTGGATGGTAGCGTTCGTCGTCAAATTTCGTGTTCGTCAAAATGTTCGCATGAGATTAAAATTATTCTATTTTGTCTTCGTTTGCACGAACATGTTCGCCAATGGATGGCAACGCTTGCACGAACATCATTTGCGCAATCGTTTTGTAGAGAGAGGACGTACATATTTGCGCAGCGCAAAATGAGCAAACAATTTTTACAAGAATTCATTTTTTCTCTGGAAAATCAGCCTGCTGTATGGCATGCAAAATGCGATGCTTATAAAAATAAAAATTTACGAAATAAGTCTTGGGAAGTGCTATTGGAAAAATATAAAGAAATCGATGAGGACGCCACAATAGAAACAGTGAAAAAAAAAAGTTAACTCGTTGCGTGCGTCATATAGACGAGAATTGCAAAAAATAAGAAGAAGCGAAAAATATGGCTCTGGAACTGACGATGTGTACCAGCCGAGCCTGTGGTTTTTCAACGATCTTTCTTTTCTGCATGACACAGAATCCTCGGTCGATGGAATCACCGGTTTTGATGACGGCCAGGAAAATGAAACAGTAAGTATTTTAATAAAATTACAAGCAAAAGTTTATTGTGCATATTAAGAACATATTTTTATATTATATTCGGTCATTCTGCCAAGGTACTGCTCTAATAGTGTTGAAATATTCGCGAAATTTATCACGAATTTGTTTTGCGTTTTGTGGGCAATTGCCACCTCTCAATGGTTCCAAATCGTCCATTTGATGGTTGGAATGAAATGCGTAGTCTGCATCTCCTGCGTCTCGCAAATATACTGCGATATTCTTCATCGATAAATAGTTGTGCAAATAGCAACAACATAAAACAATAACAGAAGCCTTCTCCGGCTCTAAAGGGATAGTATTTAGAAGAATTCTGAATCTGTTGGCCATAATGCCAAATGCATTTTCAACTATACGCCTAGCTCTTGAGAGGCGGTAATTAAAAAATGAGCTCCTCCTTTTCCAATTTTTGACGACTGTACGGCTTCATTAAATTTTGCGACAATGGAAAGGCGTCGTCCCCTACTACCACATATGGCAGTTCATATGAAGTACTTGGTATTTGGCGAGGTTTCGGAATGAATAGCGATTGGTCATCATAGCGCCTTTTGTATTCAGATTGTGCAAATACACCAGCATCTGATGCCCTTCCATTTGCTCCAACTTCCACGCAAATAAATTCATATTCTGCGTTGACAATCGCCATCAGGACAATGCTGAACGTCTTTTTGTAATTAAAATAGAAAGATCCTGATGACTTTGGTCTCTTGATATGCACATGCTTTCCGTCGATAGCTCCTATGCAATTTATGAAATTCCATTTTTTCTCAAAGTCATCAGCAGTTTCTTTCCACTCTTCTTCATTTCCTGGTATCTGAAATAATAAAATATGAAATACGTAATTAATAGTCAATTTTATTTTTTAGCCGAAGGCGTCGAAACGAACACATGATGAATCATCGGAGTTCCTACAGAAGGCAGTAGCGCACTTGGACAACATCAGCGCAAAGCAACCAAAATGTGAAGCTGACATACATATATGCTGCCATGTTCAAGCAGTTGTCGAAGGAGCAGCAGCTTTTTGCCAAAAAAGGCATAGACGAGCTCCTTATGCAAGGACGGATGAATATGCTGACATATCAAGGGGTGTCAAGCATTGCAAATATTCCGAATAAAATAAATATAAATAATAGTCAAATGCAATGCCAGATGCCAATCCCGGTGTATCCTCGACAACAAATTTATCGTGCAAGCACTCCACTTATGAGCGACTCATCATCTTTTTAATCATCACAGTCGCAAGACATAAACAATCAAATAATAATTTCAGAAAATATAAACGTTCCTGCTGCATCCTTTGCAGATTTATTTAACAGCGATGAATACGTTTAAACCAATTGATATGTATTACAAAAAATGTAATAAAAAATTTCTTACCTTGATATAAGGTTTTAGTATTTTAATTATCGCTGTACATGTTTCAATAATTATGCGTCCAAGGCTCTGTGGAGAAATTCCTGTTAAAAATTTCAGGTCTTCGTAGCTTTGGCCACTAGCCAAAACCGCAAAGTCGCTGAAAGGCGTTCATTTGCGCTTATTGCCTCACGCATTAGTGTGTCCTGTTTTCGTATTTCAGGCTCTACGAAATTTAAAAGTTCTTCATAAATAGCACTGTCCATTCGGAGAAAGTTTTTAAAATCCATAGGAGACGTTTCATTCAACTCCTTTAAAAGATTCGTATGTGTGAATTTTTGGCGCTTAGCGTACCATTCCATCATCCACATACTGTGCTTCCTCTTTTGCACTTCCTCTTTTTTTCTTTTGTTGTAAGCAAATGTGAATTGCCATCAGTGCAATTACACTGCCGCTGTCGTTATCCGTTGACATGTTGACTTGCTGAAAATCGCCGACAAATGATGTTCGCAAACATGTTGGCCCTAGTTGGTAGGCAAATGAAATACAAGTTTGCGAACATATTCGCGAACATGCTCGCCCGTGGATGGCCTGCTTTATGTATAATAAGCAGCGCTCCCTCCACTTCTTCAACGAAACAGCGACTTAGCAGCGTATCAACAAGTTTGCTTAACATTAAGAAGCAATGTAAGAAATCAATCGGAAATGAAGCGAACCTTCGCTCGTGGTTTAAAACAAACAAAACATCCCACGTTCACTTATTCCACACTACGTATGAAAAAAATTTAAGAAAGAAAATATTTCCCGTAGGCGTGTACCCGCCCACTTTTCCAAAATTATTCTAAGAAATTTCCTTGATACAAATAAAAAACAAGTAAGAAAGTTACAGTCGAGTGTGCTCGACTGTGAGATACCCGATACCCATTTTCAATAAAGGCAAAATATTGCGGTATTATTTTCAAAATATACCGAAAATACTAAAAATATACCAAATGGTATGTTTGGTATATCGATATAGTACACCATTCAAAATAGACGGCACAATGTACCAGATTGTCGGCCAAAGCAACTAAGAGCCCTAGTAAGTAGGCGTTTTTGCCCATACAAAAGTATTTCTTTAATAACTTCGACAATTTTTATCTGATCGCAACCTAATCAGGAATCATAACTACTCTAGTAATTATTGTATATACCAAAATTCGCAACTCTAGCTTTAAAATTACGCTTGTTATTCGATTTTTTCGATTTGAGGGGGCGGAAGTGGGCGTCGCAAAGATTTGAAACAAGCTTGATCTGCGTGCAAACACAACAAATGCTGTCGAAAAAAAATATACCTCTATCTCTTATAGTCTCTGAAATTCAGTGTTTCATACGGACGCACGGTCAGACACACAGACATACAGACACACAGACGGACAAGGCCTCGTTCTACCTGTTACATACATTTCCTGCCGGCACAAAGTTATAATACCCTTCCACCCTATGGGTAGCGGGTACAAAAATCCAGAACCACTTGAGAATTGCAACAGGCAATTAAGTAAAATTTACTGTTTACGTTTTTAATTTATGTAAACAAACCTGTATTATGCCATACAAATTTGTAATTGGAGAACGAACTATTGCATACTTTTAAGCTAATCATGCAAATAACATAAACAAGTAAGAAAGCTACAATCGAGTGTGCTCGACTGTGAGATACCCGCTACCCATTTTGAATAAAATCAATATATTTTGCGGTATTATTCTCAAAATATAAAAAACATACGACAAAAATATTAAAAAAAATATATCTCATTTTTAAAATATACAAAATATACTACTACTATCGATATAGTACGCTATTCAGAATATACCATAGACGGCACAATGTACCAGAATGTCGGCCAAAGCAACTAAGAGCTCTAGTAAGTAGGCGTTTTTGCCCATACAAAAGTATTTCTTTAATAACTTCGACAATTTTTATCTGATCGCAACCTAATCAGGAATCATAACTACTATAGTAATTATTGTATATACCAAAATTCGCAACTCTAGCTTTAAAATTACGCTTGTTATTCGATTTTTTCGATTTGAGGGGGCGGAAGTGGGCGTGGCAATGATTTGAAACAAGCTTGATCTGCGTGCAAACAACAAATGCTGTCGAAAAAAAATATACCTGTATCTCTTATAGTCTCTGAGATCCAGTGTTTCATACGGATAGACACACAGACAGACAGACGGACATGGCTAGATCGTCTCGGCTATTGATGCTGATCAAGAATATATATTTTTTATAGGGTCGGAGATGCCTCGTTCTACCTGTTACATACATTTCCTGCCGGCACAAAGTTATATTACCCTTCTACCCTATGGGTAGCGGGTATAAAAAGATTCGCTGTTTTCAGGAATATCGCGCTCCCAAAAACACCCAAGCCTTTGCTAAAAAGTAAATGTATTTATGTAAATATTACATTGTTGGAGGCCATGTCCAGCAGTCTCCGCAGCTGTTCAGGTGGAGCCGGTACGTGGTGGGCCATGTCAGCAGCATACATCCTTCACACCTCTCCAGCACCAGCACGGTTAGATCAGCATTGCTGTAATTAGGCAGTAGATGAGCTTTTAGTCCCTTTTTTACAAGGATGGCAGTTCTCGATCTACTTACCAATGTCGGGACGTACAAATCATAGTTAGGCGACTTCAGCCCAGCAACCGTGTTGCCCGACGCTATCCACGGTTCTTGGACCAAAGTCGCGTAGGCGGACACTTCCTCCAGGGCAAGGAGTAGCTCCACCGAAGCCGTTTTGGATTTATGAAGGTTGAGTTGCAGCACACTCATTAGAGGTTAGCAAACTCGCGGGGGCCCGTCTGCATGGACAGTTCCTCCCCCACCTCCACCGTCTCATCAGTCAAGCTGAGGTGCTGGGTGGCGTCGGTTACGCTCTCGAGACCGAGATCTGCCTCAACCTCCCTGACCTCAGCGTGTGTGTGTCCTGGTCGTTGGGATGACGTTTTTTGAGGCGTAGGTACACGCTCCCTAAGCTCCACGCCATCTTCCAATTGCGCTTGTATAGCAGATCCTCGGCCTCCTTGTTGATCTGAATGATCACGTGCTGCCCACCACTGGGTAAAGGTTCATCAACCTTCAGCACGGACCAATCACTCGTCGGAATGGCCGGGTTCTGCTTGCAGAAGTGCCTATGCACGCGGGTACAGCATGCAAGGCAATGTATACGTACATACATATGTAAAAAAAATTCACACTGTTCGGATCAGCCGATCAAACTTGCATTCGCTCACATTTTCTTTGTAGATTTTAAATCCACTCGGGTGCGAACGATTTTTTGTTTCACTCCAAATTGTTCGGCTCGTGTTCAGCATAATGATTTCGGGCGCTACTCATTCGGTTCAACAATCATTTTTTTGAACAAGAATAGCACTCAACTCACAAAAATCAACTCGTATGATTTTACTCATGCGCGCAGCAAACGGTACTTTTTCTCCACAGATGAAATGTGCGAAGACAAAAAAAAGAAGCAACAACAACAAGCTTCAAGAAGCTCGCATAGAAATTGTTATTGTACATGCATTCGTAATGCTCATTTCGTGTCGTCTTGTCGCTAATCGTTTACTCATACACGAACAACTCGAATTGATCCGAATGATGCTTTCGTCAAACATGCTCATTTTTTTGATTGGAATGATGTGTACGGCAAAATTTTCACTCATCATTGTTTTTTGTTCAGTGAGTTGAATTGAGTAAGAAATTTTGAAACGAAGACTCAAGATGATCGGAATGATGTGTACGGAAAAATGAGTTGATTTTTACTCATCACTGTGTTTTGTTCAGTGAGTTGAGTTGATTGAAAAAGTTCGCGTATGATTAAATCAAGAAAATAGTGATTTTTGCAGTTCTCTGGTATATATGTAAATATGTATGTATGTATGTATGGTCTGCGCCGCCAAACGTTTCAACAGGAGAAGTACACGTACTTATGTATGTATTTTTTGATAGCAAGTGCGCCACAAAAACGGTGTGCTTGCGCGCTAGCAAAATGCAAAGTGTGTGTAATATGATATATGTGTGTATGTTTCAAGCACAAAGATTAAAGTTACATATAGTTACGAGTATGTATGCAAATTGGACAAAAAGTAAAGTATAATATATTGTGCACTTCTAATTAGTTAACTTTCAACATTACGGTAGCTTTCACTTGGATTGTTAGAGAAAACTCACGCATAGATAACACGAAGCAATATTTTGCTTTTATCCAAAATGGGTAGCTAGTATCTCACAGTCACACTTCTCTGTAGATTTCTTACATGTTTTTATATCATTTAACCCCCTAGTGCCCAAATTTTCTTTTCAAAGAATAAAATTATTTTTGGATTCAGTATGTGTCAGAAGTGAATATTTGTCCTAGAAAAACTTTTATTTTTGCACGCATCGAGTTTTATAGGACTATATGCTTCGATCGCGTAAAGGGCGGCTTTGGGAAGGTAAGCCATCAAAATATTACATAATCAATTTAAAGAAATACAAAGAAATGCACTATATACAAATAAAATAACATTTAAAACTATAGTTTCTGAAATTTACAAAGCATTAAATATTTGCGATTACAGTTCATTTACTTATTTGTGATGAAAATCGTATAAAACGCACAGTTCTCTATTACATTTGCTGCAGACAAAATGAGTTTCCGAAGTACAACCAGGAAGCTTGCAAGTTTTTTTTGCCAGCGCGTATACGTTATGATCATATCATAACGTACATCATTACAACTTACTATTATCATAAAAATGCAAATTACTTCGTATTTTTCAAAGCGATTTTCATTGAATTCTGAATTGTTTCAAACGCGTACTCCCCCAATATGTATCATATAAACATTTGGGTAGCGAAAAACTGACATAGCAAAGAAGATGTCTCCTTTCACAATTAATGAATTTAAATCACGCTTGTTTTATTTTTAGATATGGGTAATTCTCTGGTAAATGTCGCGTGCGACCACCTTTACAGTTAAAAAAAAAACATAAACTAAAACACTTTTAAAAATAAGTGAAGGTTATTCTTAAAGCTTTGGATTTGCACTATTTTTAGAGCTAAGATTGATTTTATAAACTTGTTCTGTTTTACGATAAAATATATAAATTCGTTAATTTTTTGGTTTTGCGTACGAATTTGTTAATTTTTGCAATTATCAGAACAGAAAACAAAACAGAAAGAAAATTCCAAAACCATTCTTAGCTCTAATTAAAGTACTAATCTAGAGCTATAAGAGTAACCTTTTCTTATTTTAAAAATTGTTTCAGGTTATGTTTTTTTTTTGTTCACTGAAAAGATGGTCGTATGCGACATCCGTCAGAGAATTACCCATATATAATTTCGGTTTATTAGCAGAAAATTTGCACAGAGATTGGAGGTAGGTTGGACCGCTTGTATCGAGTAGGAGATCGAAACTAATTGCCCGCATTTCGCTAGCGCCGAGCCCTTTACAAAGCTCGGATTTGCGTTGGAGAATTACAGGAGAATTGTACTCAGTGTTGCACTCTCCGTGAAAAAGTAAACGAAATTCATTATTAATAATTTGTCCATAGACCCTTATTTTCTATGATATTTTTTTATACGTTCTGGCATGCTCGCAACTAGATATTGAACAATTCCTTTCGGAATATTATTCAACTCCAGATCAACACGCCTTCAAATATTATTTAGGTTTTCAATTGGATTGAGGTGGGGTCTTTGCGCTGGCCACTCCATCATCTTTAAATTTTGGTTTCCCAGCCAGCTGTTACAATTTTAGCAATGTGCTTAGGATCCCCATCTTGCTGAACAGTGATTTCATGCTCTGGATACGCACACTGGTAAATGAAATTGGGAAGCTTGGCTTGCAAAATACTTAAATAATCTTCCTTTCGCATAATGCCGTCAATTTTGTGCAACGGTCCAACGTTCCAAAACGTGAAGCACCCCCAAGCCATTATGTTGCATCCTCTATGTTTTACTGTTTGCTTCACGTGATGCCTTTGAAGCTTGTCACCGGATCTACGCCAACAGTACTGTTTTTCATCCGATTGAAAACGGTCGAGCTTGGATTCGTCCGACCAGATAACACGTTTCCAGTCTTCAACTGTCCAGTTTCTGTGTGCCTTTGAGAATTTTAGTCGCGCCTTAACATTTTTCTCGGATAAAGCTGGTTTGTTTTTTTTTCACAGCTGCGACGTAACCAATCCTACCCAGCGCTCTTCTAGCGAAAGCGAAAGGGAAGGAGAGGAAGGTAGGTTAACAAAGAATATGGAGCCACTCTCTTATGTAGCACTGATGTTGTAGTGTGCAGACGCCCACCCTACCGTTATCTTGCATTCGAAATGATGAAAAAAAGAATAAATGTTGGCAGGATCCCTAAAAAAAGTGGATCAGGTAACCTACTCCTGCTTGGTGATGCATGGGTCCAAATAAAAATAGAAAATTAAGTGAACATATTTAATTTATTACTGTATAATATAAATAATTCGAATCCTAACAGCATGGTAAACGAAGTAGCTCACAAAAAAAAACATGTAAGAAAGTTACAGTCGAGTGTGCCCGACAGTGAAATACCCAGCATCCATTTTTAATAAAAGCAAAATATTGCGGTATTATTTTCAAAATATACCGAAAATGCTAAAAATATACCAAATGGTAAGTTTGGTATATCGATATAGTACACCATTCAAAATATACCATAGACGGCAACTAAGAGCCCTACTAAGTAGGCGTTTTTCCAATACAAAAGTATTTCATCAAGCACAAAGATTAAAGTTACATATAGTTACGATTATTTATGCAAATTGGACAAAAAGTAAACACAGCGAAATGCCTGCACACTACACAGTATAATATATTGTGCACTTCTAATTAGTTAACTTTCAACATTACGGTAGCTTTCACTTGGATTGTTAGAGAAAACTCACGCATAGATAACACAAAGCAATATTTTGCTTTTATCCAAAATGGGTAGCTAGTATCTCACACTTCTCTGTAGCTTTCATACATGTTTTTATATAATTTAACCCCCTAGTGCCTAAACTCATTTTTCCGTACACATCATTCCGATCATCTTGAGTCTTCGTTTCAAAATTTCTTACTCAATTCAACTTCCACAATGTTTATCTTATCGCAACCAAATTTTCAGGAATACTAACTACTGTTCTTATTATTGTATATTCCAAAATTTGCAGCTCTAGTTTTACTATTCTATTTTTATTCTATTTTTTTGATTTGCTTTGAAACAAACTTGATCTGCGTGCAAGCATAACAAATGCTGTCGAAAAAAAATTATAGCTCTATCTCTTATAGTCTCTGAGATCCAGACGGACATGGCTAGATCGACTCGACTGTTGATCCTGATCAATAATATATATACTTTATAGGGTCGGAGATGCCTCCTTCTACATGTTACATACATTTCCTGCCGGCACAAAGTTATAATACCCTTCTACCCTATGGGTAGCGGGTATTCTTTATCAGCGTCAACAGCCGAGACGATCTAGCCATGTCCGTCTGTCCGTATGAACACCTAGATCTCAGAGACTATAAGAGATAGAGCTATAATTTTTTCGACAGTATTTGTTATGTTTGCACGCAGATCACATGACATGGCTAGATCGTCTCGGCTGTTGATGCTGATCAAGAATATATATACTTTATAGGGTCGGAGATGCCTCCTTCTACCTGTTACATACATACATATCCACCCGGCACAAAGTTATAGTACTCTTTTCCCCTTAGCGGGTATAAAAACAATTAACTTATAAATATAATATATTTTTGGATTTATAAATAATAATAATAGATTAGGAGTTAGAAAATATTATAGTTTAAAATGAACTATTTTTTTTTCATTGGAGATATAATGATGGAAAAGCATACGGAATATAGGCAAACATTAATTGAATATCTTTTTGCTCTGAGCAAACAAATTGCATGAGGATCAGCTGATGGCTGTCACACAACGCAAGTCCGGATATTACCAGCCACGATGGTCATTGACCTCTGGAACTGCAGTCAGCTGTAGCAGCGCTATGGTCATATGGAGCACAAGCAAGTGTCAAGCTCTAGCTCGCTCATATATTATCAGTTAGTAAGAGTGACACATACTCCTAAGCAGAAAGATCTTTCCGTGTGTTAGTAACTGTATGTGGTTAAGCTGTGGGAAATAATAATAATTGAGCTTTTGCGCATGTAAAAGCTGATTGCTATGACGTGCTAGTGAAGACCAAAACAAACATGGATTTGTGCTTTTGAGGGCAATCCCAGCCAGCAATTGGAAGATCGTTTTTCCATTAATCACCTTGACGAGTCTTCTTCGAGTCGTTGAAATGATTAAAAAGATACAATTATAGAAGGTAGTGCCGTCGGAAAAAGCTTCCGTCAGTACGCATTCGTATTTCGACGCAAGAGGTTGTCTGCGGACGAATATTTTCTGCAATTAACCCTTGCGCAAAATGACACTTTGCAATGTATGCCGTAGACACGGTTAGAATTAAAACATTTAGAGAATTAGAGAATTCTCATATATATTATTAATATTGTTCGTAAACAATTTACATTTTAAAAATATGTTAAAGAGACATTAATATCAGCTTCAAAATATGTAAAAATTAATATCATTTAATATCATTTATTGTCGTCTCGCTCACACTGCTGTGCTGAGATTCTTTCACTCGCACTCATTGTTATGATTATAGAGGGAGTGCTTTTGCCGACAGGACTACCTTGTATAACTGTATCATGATTTGTTGCTTTGCATTAACATTCGGTGAAAGAACTTGGAGCTTAATCGCGCTCTCTCCCTTGGTTTTCTGTTGTCTGCCTCATGGTACAATAACACAAGGTAGTCTCGTCGGCAAAAGCTGTCCGGTATCTATACCATACGTAAGTGCGAGTGAAACGACTGGGCCTAGTGAGTGCGAAAGAATCGACAGTAGAGCTTTGTGATTAACCCTTAAATGGTGCATAGGGTTTAATTGTTCCACTATATTAAAAAAAGTTAAAATATTTTAATTTTTAATAGTTTGGAATTGGATAGTAATTGTTGTTTTTGTTTTTGAATACTTATTTTTTTGTTGAGGTACTTAATTATAAAATATATACGGATCTTAAGGTAAAATTGTTTTATGGCTAAATTAATATTTATATCCCTAGCAACTAATAACAATTGTTCCTTTATATTTTTTTTTTGAATTAAAATAATTAGAAACTATATTGGAGAAAATAATTTCCAGTTGTTTAATTTTGTTAATGAACTCTTTCGATGGTTTTATAAGTCCTCCATGCGAAACTTCGTCTACATAAGTAAATGATGACTTCTCGGTAATCTCATTGGAAAGGCGCATCCTCCGTCAACTCATCTATCTCATCTATAGCAGCTGGTGTGCGTTTATCAAAATCTTCAAATTCGTTCTGCACTGTGTCTGCACATTAATCCGATTGCGATTTTGGATCTAAGTTCAACCACGTATCGGTGTTGTCTTCATCAACATTTTGATTGTTTGACAAGATTTCAGTATTTTTGGCTAAATAAAAATAAAGATTATTAAATAAAAAAACTAAGGATAAGAAGTGAAGATAATAAAAAGCGAATACAGATAAGAGCTACAAACAATCACGATACAAACTTTGCTGGAATATAGAGCTAAACATTTAAAAATTAGTACTATTAAGTAATTTTATTTGTATTTTTATTTTATTCAAACTTTGCTGAAACTTAGAGCTAAGCATTAAAAATTAGTATTATTTAGTTAATTTATTTTTTGTATTTTATTTTATCATACCTGTTATATATTTTCTTAATCTATACTTAAACTGGAGTGGTGTCGGGTGGTCATATTGTCCACCTTTCGAACGCATCGCACCAAAGAAATGAATGAAAGATGACTTGTTAAGATATAAAGTTTATCGTATTTTTTTAACAAATATCTATACAAGCCGTCTAGGGATGCATTATTATATAAAATGCCTATTTGGAAGGGCAGGGTTTTGCGATTATATTTGTGCGCATGAGATCTATCATTCTAGCCAAAATTCCTCTTTGGATATCGATATCCTGTCCATATGGTTTAGTGGTTTCAATTGAATTTGCCGTAGACAATTTCCAATTGAATACATCGAACCAGTCATTGAGGAGTTTGAAAAGCGGTTTCGCATGCATTATCTAAATCTTTACCCAACGCATAACATCTTCTAATAGCGCTGGCGGTTGTATTGGAAAATAGTTGTGTGGCGAATTTGACCTTTTGTTTCGCTAGTGATCCAACGTTAAGGTGGTTATCAGTGATCTTAAATAATATAGACACATCTGATTTAGAGCAGTGGCTAATTGTCTGCTGGACTGTCGCCTTAGTCAATGTTTTTCCGTTGACCACTAGCCCGGAGCCGACATAATGGTTACGAACCAACTTTATCAGGTGTGGTGTATCCGAGAAAACGAATATTTTTAAATTTCCATCAGCTGGATGGCTAAACCACGTCTTTGCTACAAAAAAAAGTTGAATTTCTCTTCTGTATTGTTTTTTAAATGCAACTTACTCTCCGATATGCCAAGTTCTGACCACAATCTTTGATTTCCAGGGCCAGAATCACAAACAATAGCCACTACGGGATATCCCCGTTTGTAGAGTTTGGTTACAATTGAATGTAAAGTCTACACGTCCATTCGAGTATTAAAATCGAAAAATACTGGCTGTTTCCACGATTTTTTTAAGGCCTCGAACTATGGCCAGTTCCACATAGTTGCTGGGCTCATATATAACATCTGCTGTGCTGTCATATTCAAAAGCTTCAGCCACCTTCATTTCATCAAAGGACAAAACGCATAGCTTATCGACTTCTGACATTTCCTCATTTTCCATGAGGTCTATTACAACATCAAGGGGACCTGCATTAATTTAAACTTCTGCCAACCATCTGTACAATGTTGCCCAACTTGGCAAAGGGAATCCTTTTCTATAAAGATGATTGTATGCACGAGGTCCTGCGGCATGAAGACAAATAGCAGAAGACATGTCTGCTGGCTTAAATAAAATTTCCTCCATTCTTCAACATATTAATTTGTGTCTCGGTAAAAATTTTGCCAAGAGATTTTTCGAGTTCCTTATATTGTTCAAGTTGCTGGCGCAAACAATCAACATCCTTCTCTAATATACGAATCAATTTTCGCTGGTTCTCGTTCTCCAAAGCTAGTGCACGATCTATATCTTTGTCCCTATATTTTAAAGAATTTAGTTTTAGCATATACTTATTTATTTTGACACAGTAAACTTACTCTGTTTGCGTGCCAGACTCCGAGTAGCCTAATTTTAACATTTTTGGGTTGGGCTCCGTCTCTTTGTGAGGGACAGCATCATTAATTAATCGTCTTCTTTTGAAAATATTTCCTTTGTTTGGTGCCGACTTCCATTGCGAAGAATCAAAATGTGTTTCGCAAAGCTTGGAGTTTTCATCAAGTTTGCACCCAAGGTTTGCTCCCACAGTGTCCTCCTCTTCAAACATTTTGGTGCATTCATAAATTTTACTACGTGCACGTGCTTTCTGCATAAATTGCAATATGTCATGTTTATACAAGGGTTAATCTTCACAAAAAAATCGTTCGCGCACAACCTTTCACTTGAACAAGCACCAGCGCACTGAATGATACCGGACTGAAACCAAACGATAAGGCACGCGACGAGACTACCTTGTGTTATTGTATCATGGTCTGCCTCATAATACAATTATAGAAGGTAGTCTCGTCGGCAAAAAAGCTTTCATCAGTGCGTATTCGTATTTCGACGCAAGAGGTTGTCTGCGGACGAATTTTTAGTGCAATTAAACCTTATGCAAAATGACTTGTCATGTATGCCGTAAACACGTGAATGGTGTAAAATTTATAAACGCACCAGCGTGTTTGGAGAAAAGGAAGTTGTGGGAGGAATCGTTGAAGTGCAAACTAGGCGATGACTCCAAAATTTGCGAAACGCATTTTAGGGAGGGACAGTGGCAGTTGACCACAAAAAAATGGACAACATTTAAAAAGGCGGTTAAGCGACGATGCTGTTCCACAGATAGAGCCTGAACTCAGCATAACAAAATTAGGCTACGCCGATTCGAGCACTCAAACGGAGTAAGTTTAACGTGTTAAGTCAAAACTTTTAGATATAATATATGTAATACAAAAATGTATTTTTATTAAAAGACGACATAATAGAGTCAACAAGAAAATAAGAGCCTTAAGTAAAGGAACCATGAAATGGGCAAGGAAATTCGGTCTTTGCGCCAGCAGCTGGAGGAATACAAGCAGTTGGATATGTCTCTCAGCAAAATTTTCACAGAGACCCAATTGAAAATATTAAAAAACGGAGGAAAGCGATCGCAATTTAACGCTACAGACATTTCTGCTGCGATTTGTCTGCATACAGCGTGGCCTCTTGCGTATAACCATTTATACAAGAAAGGTTATCCTTTGCCGAGTCGAGCCACGCTGTATAGTCGGTTAGCAGAAGTCACAATTAAAACGGGTACCCTGGATGTTGTCATTGACCTTATGAACGACGAAGATATGCCTGAAGAGGATAAGCTATACGTTTTATCATTCGACGAGATGAAGATTGCTGCTAGTTTCGAATATGACAGCTCAGCCGATGTGGTCTATAAGCCAAGTAATTATGTACAATTGTCTAAAGCTCGTGGATTGAAAAAAGTCATGGAAACAGCCAGTTTTCTTTGATTTCGATACTCAGATGGATGCGGATAGCCTGAATGACATTATAAGAAAACTCCACAAAAGAGGTCATCCAGTAGTAGCCATTGTGTCTGATTTGGGACCTGGAAACCAAAAGTTATGGAGACGGCTGGATATATCGGAAAGTGAGTTTGAAATAAATATTTAACACAAGTGCAAATTCGAAAAAATTTTTGTTTTAGAAAAAACCTGGTTTAGCTGATGATCAGTTGAAAATACATGTATTTTCGGATACACCACACTTAATAAAGTTGGTTCGTAACCATTACATCGACACCGGATTGGCCATCAACGGAAGACAAATAACAAAGAGGACAGTTCCACAGGCACTTAGTCACAGCTCTAAGTCTGATGTGTCCATCTTATTTAAGATTACGGATAACCACTTAAATGTTGGCTCGCTCGCTAAACAAAAAGTGAAGTTCGCAACTCAATTGTTTTCCAACACGACAGCGAGTTCCATTAGGAGATGCTACGAGTTGGGCTACGAAGTAGAGAACGCATGTGATACCGCAGATTTCTTTAAAGTTATGAACGATTAATATATTTACATCAAACACCATCGAAACGACTCAGCCATATGGGAAGCATATCCAGATGCAAAGAGCGGTTTTGACGGAAATTAACAATATGTGCAAGGATATTGTTGGCAAAGGACACATGCAGCCATTTCAAAAAGGAATTGTGGTCAATAATGCTTCGCTGGATGGTTTATTTTCTTATTTGACCAACAAATATGGTTTGAAATATATTTTAACAAGTCGTCTTAGCCAAGTCATTTTAGAGAACTTTTTGGGAGCTATGCTAGCAGGAGGTGGTCAGTTTGACCATCTAACTGCTCTTCAATTTAAGTATAGATTAAGAAAATATATAATAGGTATTACACTAAAAAAATAACTAATAACAATAACAAATACTAATCCAATGTTTAGCTCGTGGTTTGTCTTGTCTTTTGCTTTTTATGTATTTTATGTTTTTACTTTATTAAGCAGCCATACAATAAAAAAGTGCTCAAAAATGTTTTTATACCCGCTACCCATAGGGTAGAAGGGTATTATAACTTTGTGCCGGCAGGAAATGTATGTAACAGGTAGAAGGAGGCATCTCCGACCCTATAAAGTATATATATATTCTTGATCAGCGTCAACAGCCGAGACGATCTAGCCATGTCCGTCTGTCTGTCTGTCCGTATGAACACCTAGATCTCAAAGACTATAAGAGATAGAGCTATAATTTTTTTCGACAGCATTTGTTATGTTTGCACGCAGATCAAGTTTGTTTCAAATTTTTGCCACGCCCCTTCCGCCCCCGCAAATCAAAAAAATCGAATAACAAGCGTAATTTTAAAGCTAGAGTTACGAATTTTGGTAGATACAATAACAGTAGTAGTTATGATTCCTAAAAATTTGTTTGCGATCAGATTAAAATAGTCGAAGTTATTAAAGAAAAACTTTTGTATGGGCAAAAACGCCTACTTACAAGGGGTCTTAGTTGCTTTGGCTGACAATCTGGTATAGTGTGCCGTCTATGGTATATTTTGAATGCGGTACTATATCGATATACCACATATACCATTTGGTATATTTTTTATAGTATTTTTGTAGTATATTTAGTATATTTTGAGAATAATAACGCAAAATATATTGCTTTTATTCAAAATGGGTAGCGGGTATCTCACAGTCGAGTACACTCGACTTTCTTACTTGTTTTTATTGTATGGCTGCTTTTTTTTTTATTTCTTAATTAGCCAAGAACACTTAATTGTTGTCTTGAAATGGGAACGTAGAAGAAGATGCGGATACGGATAATTGGTTGATTGATTTTTAAAAAAAGTGACGATGACAAAGAAAATGACCCTGAAGATTTTGTTGTAGATATTCATACCCGAAAAGAAGATCAAAGCTTAGACGAGCTCACGGAGGATGCGATGGACTATATTGCGGGCTATATAATAAAGAAATTGAATATTTCTGATGAGTTGGCCGGAAATGAAACTTATACGTATGCCCAATTTACTCTAAAACTAATAGAATTAGAAAATATATTTTTAAGTCATGTTAATGAACAATTTTCATTTATAAAAATGTCAAGGAGACATTAATAGAAGCGTCCAAAAATGTAAATATTCATTTAAACATAAAGGAATTTTATTTTAAAATTAGTATTTATTGTAGGATTAAGAACCTAAACAAAAGATTATTTGTCCAAAAACAAAAGCAAAGACTAATTTCCAATTCAAAATTATCAAAAATTAAATTATAAAACAAATCGAAGTCTTTTTTTATAACTGGCAATTTTAATCCCCTTGCATCGTCTAAGGGTTAATGCACAAATTCATTGTCGTCTCGTTCACACCACCACGCCTCTTCACTCGCACTCATTGCTTACATAGACAGGGTACCAGTTTTTGCCGACGAGACTACCCTGTATAATTGTATCATGGTCTGCCTCATGATAAAATAACACAAGGTAGTCCCGTCGGCAAAAGCTGTCCGTTAACAATACCATACATATGTAAGTGCGAGTGAGACGACTCCGACTAGTGAGTGCGAAACAATCGACAGTAGTGCTTTTTTGATTACCCCTTAAATGGTGCATTATATTAAAAAGAGTTGAAGTGGTATTTCATCATACCTTAAACTGGAGTGGTGTCGGGTGGTCATATTGTCCATCTTTCGAACGCATCGCACCAAAGAAATTCAACCCGATATCTTGGCAGTTTATGGGTTTTGTCGATTATATTTGTGCGCATGAGCTCAGACATTCTAACCAAAATTCCTCCTTGGATCTCGATATCTTGTCCATATGGTTTAGTGGTTTCAATTGAATTTGCGGTAGACAATTTCGTCGTCGTCAAGAAGTTTGAAAAGATCAGCGGTTTCGCATGCGTTATCTATATCCTTACCCAACGCATAACAACATAATAGCGCTGACGGTTCTATTAGAAAATAGTTGTGTGGCGAATTTGACCTTTTGTTTCGCGAGTGATCTAACGTTAAGGTGATTATCAGTGATCTTAATATAGATATATCTGACTTTGAGCAGTTGCTAATTGTCTGCTGGACTATCGTCTTAGTCAATGTTTTCCCGTTGACCACTAGCCCGGATGGTTACGAACCAACTTTATCAGGTGTGGTGTATCCGAGAAAACGAATATTTTTAAATTTCTATCAGCTGGATGGCTAAACCAAGTATTTGCTACAAAAAAGTTGAATTTCTTTTCTGTATTATTTTTTATAAGCAACTTACTCTCCGATATGCCAATACTGGCTGTTTCTACGATTTTTTAAGGCCTCGAACTATGGCCAGTTGCACATAGTTGCAGGGCTCATATATAACATCTGCTGTGCTGTCATATTCAAAAGCTTCAGCCACCTTCATTTCATCAAAGGCCAAAACGCATAGCTTATCGACTTCTGACATTTCCTCATGATTAAGATTCGTGCGGGCCCGAGGCTTAGCAAAAAGGCCCGGCCCGTAAAAACCCGAAAAAGGCTCGTAAAATCTCGAAATAGGCCTAAAAACAATTTTGATTTGATCGCGCTATTTTTTTTTATTCTCGAATTAGAATTGCCATTTATCGCCTTTTAATTGGTTATCGATACTACGATCGATTTCCGTATACAATATTTTACTTGTTTGCACACCACTAATTCAAAATTGGCGTCCTATTATGAAATTGATAAATCTTTGAAATATAAAATATGTCGCGACAAGCCATTCACGACGCTGTGAATATATACATATATATATATATATAAAATATTTATGTATGTATATATAAATTGCATATAAAAATTGTATATATAAATTTCGTGTTCGGCCGGATCGGCCTCTAAAAAAAGAGTTTGTTTTCGTGCCGTCCCGGGCCTCAAAATACAGGCCCGCGCCCACCTCTAATTTGTACAATGTTGTCCGACTTGGCAAAGGGAATCCTTTTCTATAAAGATGATTGTATGCACGAGGTCAAGAAGACAAATAGCAGAAGACATGTCTGTGGACTTAAGTAAGGTCCTCTTTCCTCCATTCATTAACATGTTAATTTGTATCTCGGTAAAAATTTTGCCATGAGATTTTTCCAGTTCCTTATATTGTTCAAGTTGCTGGCGCAAACAATCAACATCCTTCTCCAATATACGAATCAATTTTCGCTGGTTCTCGTTCTCCAAAGCTAGTGCACGATCTATATCTTTGTCCCTACATTTTAAATAATTAAGTCTTAGCATATACTTATTTATTTTGACACAGTAAACTTACTCTGTTTGCGTGCCAGACTCCGAGTAGTCTAATTTTAACATTTTTGAGTTGGGCTGATTAATTCTTTTGAAAATATTTCCCTTGTTTGGTGCCGAC
Source organism: Drosophila nasuta (assembly GCF_023558535.2). NCBI lineage: Eukaryota > Metazoa > Arthropoda > Insecta > Diptera > Drosophilidae > Drosophila > Drosophila nasuta. The sequence goes on from NC_083456.1 coordinate 3,007,923, forward strand.
TTCCATTGCGAAGAATCAAAATGTGTTTCGCAAAGCTTGGAGTTTTCACAAGTTTGCAACCAAGGATTTGCTCCCACATTGTCCGCCTCTTCAAACATTTTGGTGCATTCATAAATTTTACACCGTGCACGTGCTTTCTGCATAAATTGCAATATGTCATTTTTACACAAGGGTTAATCTTCACAAAAAAAATCGTCCGCACACAACCTTTCACTTTAACAAGCGCGAGCGCACTGACCGATACCGGACTGAAACCGAACGAAAAGGCACGCGACGGGACTACCTTGTGTTATTGTATCATGGACTGCCATATCTCGTTGATCTTTTTCAAACGGTACTTTTCACCAAAATTGAAGTGGCTGCTATAATGTTCTGCATTTTAAAACTCAGTTTTAGTAACTTTGTGAGCTCAGTGAGATTAGGTAAAGGGTAAAGAATATGTCGGCCATAAATATTAGAAAATTGGCAAAAAAACAAGCCAATCATTTATTAAGTAAAGACAATGTTGTCTGCATTAAAAAAAAATGAATACATGGCAGATGACACAAATGAAAAACTTGTCGGAGAAAATAACAATGAAAATTATAACGACTCAAGCGCCTCAAGTGAAAAATGTTCTTCTATGAGTGATTTCGATAGTGAGAGTGAATACGAAACTGAAAACGAAAAAATAAGTTTGTGCGAAGAAATTTCAAAATAGACTACACAATTTGGAGTAAGCTTTGCTGCACTCAATGCATTGCTCTTAATATTACTAAAGTGCAAAAGACGCTAGAACCATTTTAAAGACTCCTGGCACTGTTACTCGGAGAACAGTTGAAGAAGGAGTAAAATGCGGACTAAAGGACCTCTTGAAAGTACAAGATTGGAAGTTACCGAACTTGGTTTGGACTTCGGTATTGATGGCCTTCCCTTATTCAAAAGTAGCTCGAAACAAGTTTGGCCAATATTGGCGAGCTTTGCAGACAGAACCTACGTTTTTCTTGTTGACGTGTATGAAGGAACTTCTAAGCCAAGTTGCGCGATTACTTACAAGAATTTATTTCTGAGACGAAAATTGTTAAGTAAGAGGGCTTTTTGTTTTCTAATAATTTGTACCAAATCTCTGTTCGTTGTTTCGTAACCGACCGGCAAAGTGCTATATTTTGGGAACTATGCGACATAGTGATTACTATTCATGTGGCAGGTGTACCACCAATTCACCTAGAACTATTTATTTCTTCAGAAACAGATCTCAGCCAGAACATCACTTAAAGCAATCTCCATTAGAAATGCTAGATAGTGTATCACAATGTTCCTTAGATTATTTGTACTTTATACTGGACCTCTTATATAATATTAAAACAAGTTCTTACTACAGAAAGATATGCTAACTTTTTAAAATTATCTTTAGCCTTAAGAATTCTTTTAGATATATATGACTGCAAGCTTAACAACTCATATGCTGTAAATCTTTTGTGTTTGATTTACCAAGGCTATATGATTTGTCCTTCATAACTTATAATTTTCATTCATTATTGCACATCCATGATAACGCCAAGCTTTATGGATCTTTAGAAGGTATAAACGCATTTAAATTTGAGAACCATTTAAATAAAATTAATCGAAAGGTTAGGAAAGGAGATTGTGAAGCAGTACAAATTTATAAAAGACATGTAGAAAGTAGCTATAATTTAGAGAAAGAAGGATATGAATTACATGCTAGTTTTGGGATAACTAAAAAGGGAAAAATTTTAAATATAAATATGAAAGGTGTTATTTTCTCAGTCCGAGAACCCGATAATTTTTGTTTGGTAGGAAATAACTTTCTTAAGATTACTGAATTAAACAACTGTAATAATATGCCAGTTTTTTTTTGGAATGGCACTAAACTTGACGCAAGCTTTTCTTTGACCAATTGAGTCGAATAATTTTCAAATATATTGTGCGGCTGATATAGCATTTGATGACAAAATTGCGTTTTCAGTAAACGATATACTTAAAAAAATTACATGTTTACGTAATTCTGCGTCCCACAGCTTTTTTTTTGTACACCACTTGTGCACAATGTCTGAGAACTACTATGCATCTGAAAATTTTCACTACACACAATTGAACAATTCAAAATCATGTAAGTAGAGCATAATTAAATACAATATCTATCAATAACAATATTATTTTTAGTGCAAAATGATCCCAGATTTGACGAAATTACGGATATTTCACTTGATATACAGAAATAAAACCGATTATTAAAAGCTGAAGTTGTGGACCTAAAGCTTTCTATTACCTAATTGGGAAGTGGACGTGATTAACGTCAAATTGCAAAATAGAAAACTTCACAGCACCAGAGGGCAACGCACAGATGATTTGCCAGATTTCAGAAGCCTTCCTCTCACCGACAAATGAAGTTGTCAACTTTGTTAAAGACGTACAGCAAAATAGTGAGAAATTATAACTTACTAATTAGTAAGTATTGTGTACACCTGGCCCTCGCTTAACACGGGGGTTACGTTCCTGGAAATCTATGTGTTAAGCGAAACATGGGTTTAGTACAAAATAAGGGGTTACGTTCGCAAAATTAAAAATTGGCAGCAAACAATTTTTTTATTGTTCAAATTTTGTCTGTTTTTATTAAATGTTCGTACATATGTTCAAAATTAACCAAAAGTTGTTATGCATATGCCATTAATATATGCATAACATTCATATTTTCAAAATTAAAGGTTGGTATTAAATTAAAAAAGTTGTTTCATATAATTAATTAACAGGTTAAACTTTATAGAAACTTAAAAAGGTTTAAAAGTAAGGAGATCATATAGTTATATTCATTTCAAATTTTAAATGTATTTGGTGGCATTTATAGCTTAAGCCAGTTTGCTTTAACATGTTTTCTCATTTCTTATCAAAAAATCGTGTAAGAACGAGGTTTTTAGCGTGTTAAAAGGGGGGATGGAAGCAAATTTGTAACCGTGCTAAAAGAGTCCGAGTTAAGCGAGGGCCAGGTGTATATGAATCAATTTTAATTTGTTATAAATAACCAAATTTTCAGAAACAATTTATAGAGAAAACTGGTGGAGAAGGACCAACTCCATTTTTGAGAGCAGCTATTCAAAAAGTATTTTCCTACGAATTGGCTACAAATTATAGTTGGAAAAGCACCAGCACAAAGTCAAGCAGAACAAGTAAGAAAGCTACAGTCGAGTGTGCCCGACTGTGAGATACCCGCTACCCATAATCTCAAAATATTAAAAAAAAATATGCATGTATTCTCGATCGGGATTTGAACTCGAGCACCACCGACCGAGTGGTTAAAAAAAAAAGGTTTTACCCCGAGCGGGCTCGAACCCGAGCACCACAACATGTTCGGCTTGCACTCTACCACCAGAACTATCGCATTGTTTATGAACCATTTATGCATACAGATACTAATATAGGCGAGCATGTATTTACATACGTATACGCATACATACAATACATACATAGCAGGCGTTTTTGCCCATAAAAAAGTATTTCTTTAATAACATCCACAATTTTTATTTATAATCATTGTAAATACGATTAGAAAAAAAATAGTTTGTACCCCGAGCGGACTCGAACCCGAGTACCACAACAATAGAGCTATTGCAGGCCTCTATGCATACAGATACAAATATAGAGGCGAACATGTATTACGTAACTTAAACAATTTTTATCATATCGTAACCAAATTTTCAGGAATCACAAATACCATTGCTATTATTGTATATACCAAAATTCTGTCTATAATATTACACTTATTGATTTGCGGGGGCGGAAGTGGTCGTGGCAAAAATTTGAAACAAACTTTATCTGCGTGCAAACATAACAAATGCTGCTGAAAAAAATTATAGCTCTATCTCTTATAGTCTCTGAGATCTAGGTGTTCATACGGACAGACAGACAGACGGAAATGGCTAGATCGTCTCGGCTCTTGACGCTGATCAAGAATATATATACTTCATAGAGTCGGAGATGCCTCCTTCTTCGTGTTACATACATTTCCTGCCGGCACAAAGTTATAAAGAGCTATCATTTTTTCGTCAGCATTTGTTATGTTTGCACGCAGATCAAATTTGTTTCAAATTTTTACCACGACCACTTCCGCCCCGCAAATCAAAAATATCGATTAACAGGCGTAATTTTAAAGCTAGAGTTGCGAATTTTGGTATATAGCGACCAACCAAAGAAGGGTGGCTAACATCGCAGATCTCCGAGAATTCCGGAACAGAGGACTGAGTCCGAGGCCGAAGATTATGAGAGCGACACGTCGAGAGCCGCGATCAAAACCTGATCTTATCCCACCGACCACAGCCCCCCAGTCGTCTTACCAGTAATCTCACCACTTTTTCTTGACTATTGCAGAACTTGGAGACGATAGACCTTTGCGGTTCATCCCCACCGCGCCACTACGCCGGCAACGAACCCCGGCCAGCCGACCTGCGCCGGATGGCGCCCGACAACACAGTGCCCCACTACCCCCCGTGGCCCGACTACGACCCCTTCTTCGAAGCCAGCAAGCCCAGGGGGGTGTATAACCCCGTCAGCAAGGGAGAATCGGAGGAGGAAGAGAGCAGCGAGGCAGAGGAGACCTCTTTTCGGCTTCCACCCGGCGCCTGGTCACCCCGGCCTGGACAACGTCGCGATCCACTGCAAGGACGCGGAGTCTATGGCCGACTTGCGTCGCCGACAGAGACGGAAGCGGAGCGTTATCAACCCCCTCCCACCGAGAATAGCGACACGGACGAACCGTTTCGACCTGCCAGAAAAGTGGAACTACCATGGACCAGCCATTGTCGACCGCCCAGTCCCACCACCCTACCCCCCACCTGAATTTGTCCGCCCCAGAACTCCCACCATACGCTTACTCCATACGATAGATTTCCCGCTCGTCGGACGAGGAGCCGGACGGACCTCGTTTCCGCCGGCAATACGCCAAGATTCCAACTAAAGACGAAGAGGCCGACCCCCTCTCCGACCTGCTTGAAATTCTGGGGCAAGATATAGTGCCGATGGAGGAAGACGGAGACAACGACCTGATGTCCGAGCTAGCCCGCGGAAGCGAGTTGGTCGAGTTGGATACACCCCACCGCCAACTACCCCGGGGCCTGGTTGAGGAGGTCCGCGTTTGAGTGAGGGGCACGCGAACCCGATTCACCCATACCTATTTAGGTACCACCTATCAGGTGAACCGGTCTAAAACGGGGCGTATCCGGATCTTTATACGCCCGGCGGATAAGGGAAGTGTGACGCACCATATTGCGCCTCAATAAATATATATGTAAATAATATATACTAGAGCCTTTTCACTCAGTCACTCGAGTGCTGTGCATGCGCAATGTAAGCAAGTATCAAGCAAAGACGACTTATATTTTTTTTAATTCAATTTGAAGTAAATTCGCATAGGACATCGCGCACGGTACATTTTTTACCGCCACTATTTTTATGTTATTGTCATTGCTGTTGTTGAGAAATATTTAAAAAACCCATCGAAAAAACATTTTTAAATTAACAACAAGTAAGAAAGTTAAAGTCGAGTGTGCTCGACTGTGAGATACCCGCTACCCATTTTTAATAAGGGCAAAATATTGCGGTATTATTTTCAAAATATACCGAAAATACTAAAAAATATACCAAATGGTATGTTTGGTATATCGATACAGCACACCATTCAAAATATACCATAGACGGCACAATGTACCAGATTGTCGGCCAAGGCAACTAAGAGCCCTAGTAAGTAGGCGTATTTGCCCATACAAAAGTATTTCTTTAATAACACATTTTTTATCTGATCGCAACCAAATTTTCAGGAATCATAACTACTATAGCAATTATAGTATATACCAAAATTCTAGCTTTAAATTTACGCTTGTTATTCGATTTTTTTGATTTGCGGGGGCGGAAGTGGGCGTGGCAAAAATTTGAAACAAACTTGATCTGCGTGCAAACATAACAAATGCTGTCGAAATTATAGCTCTATCTCTTATAGTCTCTGAGATCTAGGTGTTCATACGGACAGACACACAGACGGACAGACGAACATGGCTAAATCGTCTCGGCTGTTGGCGCTGATCAAGAATATATATACTTTCTAGGGTCGGAGATGCCTCGTTCTACCTGTTACATACATTTCCTACCTGCACAAAGTTATAATACCCTTCTACCCTATGGGTAGCGGGTATAAATATACTAATGAGTACGAAATATTCCATTCTAAGCAAGTTAGACCCCATTGCAATAGAAGTTTTTCCCATACAATAGTTTTTCTTAAATATCTTATATACAAAATATACAGTTTGGCATACTTTTAGCATTTTTACAATATATTATTTTGGTTTGCACGCAGATCAAGTTTGTTTCAAACTTTTGCCACATCCACTTCCGCCCCCGCAAATCAACAAAAATCAAATAATAAGCGTAATTTTAAATTTAGAGCTTTATACAATAATAACAATACCCGTAGTAGTTATGATTCCTGAAAATTTGGTTGCGATCAGAAAAAAATTGTTATTAAGAAATACTTTTGTATGGGCAAAAGCGCCTTCTTGCTACGGTTCTTAGTTGCTTTGGCTGACAATCTAGTATAACGTGCCGTCTATGGTATATTTTGAATGTGGTATTATATAGATATACCAAATATATTATTTGGTATATTTGTAGTATTTTCGGTATACATATATGTGTAGCGGGTATCTCACAGTCAAGTGTGCTCGTCCTTTGAAGCTTTCTGACTTATTTTGTCTTTGATTGCAAAATGTTATTAATTAAGCTTTTTTTTTTAAATTTTCACATAATTTATAGCGATTTTTAGCAACTTTTTATTTTAAATCTAGCTATTTTTGCTTGGCAGAATCTGACAGCAAAGTGCACGATGCGCCCGATGCTCGAAATTCGAAATCAGACTGCCGCTGAGCGGTTGTTGTCATGGCTTTTGGTGCCAATAATTCTGTTTTGAGTGAAACCCCTATTTGAGCTGTTTGACATATCCATGTATTGTATGGTTAGTGCTTATACTTAACTGGTTGCAGTATAGACTAAAAGCTTTGTATATATTAGAGCTCTGACTTAACTTTAAACCATTGGTATAGAAAACATAAATATGGGTAATTCTCTAATATATTTGTCGCATGCCGTCTTTACAGTGAAAAAACAAACTGAAACAATTTTAAAAATAAGAAAAGGTTATTCTTATACCAATTAGGCTAACTAATGATGGTTCTGTTACTCAGATCGAAGAGTTGTATCATGCTTAGTGTTGTAGTATTGAAATATAGATATTATATCTGTGGACTTTTGGAAATATTGTCAATTTTTTTTTGTTTCAAAATTAATTTACACAGTAATGGTTCTTAAGCACTTCACACGTAATTTGGTGGCGCTGCGATTCACAGTTTTGGGACGTAGTTACAGTTCTGGAGATCAATCTATTCAGACAGTTAAAATGGATTACGCTGTGTATAAGTTGCCTCATAGTCAATTAAAGCAACCTCCGATATTGCTAATGCATGGTCTAAGTGCATCCCGAACCAATTGGCGTCGTGTTAGCCGAAAAATAGCTAAGCGAGGATCACGGCCTGTCATTGCTGTTGATGCACGAAATCACGGCAAGAGCGCTCATAGTCCGCAACACACACCAAAGCATTTGGCCGCTGATGCGGCAGCGTTCATTAAGAGCCATAAGTTAAATCGCATAGTAGCACTAGGACATAGCATGGGCGGGAGGGCGTTAATGACACTGGCGTTGACTCAGCCTGAGATGGTGGAGCGCGCCATTTTTGTGGATATCACTCCTGGACGTCTCCCAGATGAAATCTTAAATATGTCGAACATATTTAAGACAATGATTGAGGTGGTCGAGACCATTCCTAAAAAGTTCACTCTGTCAGAAGGTCGCAAGTTCATAGTACCTTCATTCATTAAACTTGTGAAAAACGATCTGGATTTAATTCTGGTTATTCATAACCTAAGGAAGACTGAGTCAGGTGATTTCGACTGGCGATCAAATCCCCAGGCAATTCTCAATGGGTGGCAGGAAACAATGATTGATTATGAGAAAACGCTTTCAGGACTGGGGCCATATCAGGGGGAGACTCTTCTCATTGCGGCTTTGAAAACTAAGTTTGTGACATCGGACAATGTGAAAATTATGAATAGATACTTTCCCAATTTACGTGTAGAGTATTTGGATTCGGAGCACAAAGTTCATATGGAGCAACCAGAGAAATTCGTCAATCTAGTTGTAGACTTTACTAAGACCTAATATCAGATTCCCCATCAAATTAATAGTACAATATGTTCAATAGATCCAATAGTTTGTTCGAGTATATTTTAAAGCCAAAATGAAAAGTATATATTATCATCATCATATGGAACTTTTAACATCCTGTAAATCACACATACATAAAAAAAATTATATATAAAGGTGGTTAAATTTTTTAATTTTTCACTATTCATCATCGCATCTAACTGTGTATTTTGCTTTTATTTAAATTATAAATACCCCTAGTCTTTTATCCACCAAACTGTTGCATGGTGTGTTTTTTGTTTATGAAACGGATGTCAAGCTCTCTTCATGTTTAAATTTTTATTCAACCTATTTTCCCACTGAGCAAGAGAGAAAGAGAGAGTGGATGATAAAGTGCGGCGACTCGGATATGAATGCCGGTTTACGTGCTCTTTACTTGAAAGTTGAAAATCGAAAGAGAAAAATATTCTCGTAGCATTAGAAAGGCGTCTCTTGTTTTAAAGTGATTGGCAAAGTGACTTACTCATAATGAAATTGGTTTGTCTCAAGCTGGCAAAGTTTAGCGTTTAAAAGAGTATTGAATTTAATTGGTTTAAATATTTTATTAACAAACAAATGTAAATCTATTTCCTAATGAGAAAAATATTGCAATACTCAATGAAGGAATTATCTAACTCTTTAATCTTCTTTCGGTAAGAGTATAACAAAGATTCGATGGAATAGTTGCACTAAATCACACAAATTCACGATTTGTTTGTGTCTGCATCTGAGCATTGGACATGCTTTCTGCCCTTTATGAATCTTACGTCGATTCACATAAAACCTACTCATAAAAATTACAAGAATACCTACCTTTATAAAGCAGATGTACTCAAATGCCAACTTTCATTGCCTCGTTTGCTATTTCCTAATAAATTCGTATAAAATATATTTCTGTTATATATTTCTGTTTTCCATATATATATTTTTTTGCTATTTCTGCTAAATGTATAATATTATTGCTAAAATATTTTCTTCTTTGGAATCAAAACGATTTTTCAAAGATTTTGAAGTATTATACATTTACATTGCATAGCAATCCCATTTAATTGAAAACTTTACAAAATGCGACTATTTTGCGGTGGTTTCTAAAGATACGTTAATGCTTTTGAACAAACTTATGTATGTGGATGGAGCTGTTGAAATTTGTGCAAGTTAAATGCTTTGTCAGCACTTCTCTACCACAACCCTTTTGCTCTATAAAGCAGTGAGCGCGCTGTGTAACTGACAAGCGGATTAAAGGTCACAATAGGGTGTTCAGGGAAAGTCAGAATCGATGGGAAATCAACGTGGCAGCCAATTGAACTGACAGTCTCTCCCCTTTTGATCAACGCACATACTCGCACACCTTCAGTTGAGTTCCTTTTCTTATTTCAATGATTCCGTTTCAGATTTCTATGCAGCTTTAAGCGTTTTTGAGAACTAAGCTGAAGAAGAATCAAATAGCAAATACTGCAAGCAAATAAAGTAGGACAAGGTGAGTCGAAATACGCAACAATGCGATACAATTTGGATCCCTCTGCCTGATTTATTTGTATTGCACGTGTGGACGATGTTCGACGTCTGCTCCTTCGATACTCGATAATACCCGTACTTATCTGACAAGCAGAAACAGCATAGAGTGCTGAAAGCAACAGTTAAGCTTCAAAAACAATATTTGTTTAATAAGTATCCTAGCACCTTTGAATTGACTCCACTCAATGTTAACGGCTCAAACAATTCGGGTCTAAAGAGATGCACAAGACTTGAGATTCAACAGTTTTCATTTCAAAGAAAAATAAAAGGCTATGTGAAGTGTATACGTAAATAACTCTATGTGAGGACACATAGTACACTTTTTTTAATCCAATTTGCTGTTTTTATTCGCGAAAATCTTGTTGTTAATACAAAACTCAACTTTGTAAACAGGATAACTATAAATCTTTTTTAGTTTATTTGGTTTGTAGGTATCGGTTTCGTTGAAATCGCTTGTATTATTAATTGCACGTAATATTGGAAACAAAAGATCGCATACCTATTTGACTGATAAATATGTGTGTTCTGATCGAGTCTTAATTTGGCATAACTACACGAAAGTATTATTTTGGTTGACATACAAGTATGTCTGTTTCGTTTACTGAAGAATGATTTAGATCTCAAAAGGCAAGAGACAGTGTCAAATATCAAAGTAAAATTCCTTAACAATGAAGAGGCTGTTGTGAGCATGTTGTTTGCTTATGGGTTTGTTGTTGTTTAGCTTTGGTTTTAATAAGGATTACGGGAAATTTCATTATGCAGTGTAATAAATAAGTAGTCTGGAAAGTCAAATAAACAGAGCACAGCGTAAATAAGAAGCGCAGCACAGCAACAAGCTTGAGGCGAATGCTAAACAGACACGCAGGCATATTAAAATTTAGACACGTACATATTTTATTGCATGTACATTCGACAGCAGTCTGTGGGTGCGTTGTTGTTGTTGTGATTGTTGTTGTGTCGCACACTAACACTAACGCACTCTGCGTAACATCAAAAGCTGCAACACAAGCCTCATAACCCAGCCCAAACTACAATCCAAAAACAAGATGAACTGAACCCCAACCAACAACAATGCCAAGTGCTGGTTAATGTTTTTGCCAGTTGTCATCTGGCATTTGGCAGTCTCGTTCTGTTCTTGCCGGTTGAATACTGAGGATGTTGCTAGATTCAAATCCTTTTTACTGCGTTCCAGAGGCATCCACCATCTGGCTGCTAATAGAAAATTGCTTTTGGCCGCCAGCTGTATGCATACGACCGTTTTGTGTTTCGTATGTAGCAACGATAGATAAATCAATAAGTACTTACTTAGTTTTAATTTAAGCGATTATCCCTGTCATTGCTAAAAATCGAAAAAACTACGAATAGAAAGGCACTTAAATAAACATTTAAAGACGCCACTTTTCATTTATTGAAATGTATGAAAGAATTTTTCAAAAGAGATTAAAAAAGAAGTTGGCAATATTCACTTTCAATTTAAAGGGGTGTGTGCCTATAAAGTTTTGTTAATTGGTCAAGTTAAACCACGGAAGTCTGGCTGACGACCAGCTCCCACTTATCCCTATCTGATTCTGAGCCCGATTGCAGCTCTGCTTTGGGTGCACGGCAGCGATTGCATTTCTGACGATACCAAAAGTTAACGTTGAAGCAAAAGCCGCAAGTCCAATCGCGCTTACGTGGACGCCAAGTGCCTTGGCCTGACCCAGCGACAGGATTGGCTATGGCCTCGCTCTTGCTAACCTGACAGCGATTGCAGCTGAGTCGCCACACAAAGTTGCTGTTCCTGCACAACTCACAGACCCAATTGTCAATGGCGGGCTTCCATTTCTTCTGACGCTGACGTCGCTGCTGGTCGATAATCGGATCCTGGGCGTAACTGAATCGTACGCTCTTGCCCGGTCGTGTGGAAAGGTAAGCCGGAACAACACTCAGGACTTGGCCCAGGAACTTGGCGCCATCTAAATAATGTATGGCCGCCTGGGCCGCATAAGGGCTAGTGTATGTAATGGTGGCTTCACCCTTCGAGCGACCAGTTAGCTTGTTCTTGTAGACAAAGATCTTTGGCTTTAAAGTCAGCTCGTCCATCTTGATGTGGCCCATCTTGCCAAAGAACACGATGATATCATTCTTAGTTACATTTAGGCGCATGCCTAATACGAATATAGTATCGGTACGAAGCACAAATTTCTCTTCGCCGATCTGAATAGTTGGTGCTGGTCGTGGCAGGCGTAATTGCGAGGACCAGAGACAGCCAAGCGGTGCTCCCCGATTGTCCGTCATTGAGGATTGCATATCAAATGCATCCAACGGTTTCTCTGCTTCATCATTAACTTTGTCCCGCTGCTGCAACGACTGTTGCTGTTGGGCCTGCAACTCCAGCAAGGATGTCATATTAGTAGTTTTTGCAGCCACTGCTGTTGCAGTTACTTTTGTTGTGCTTGTTGCCGATGTTGAATCCATTAACCCACCTTCGGTGGTATTCTTAATGGTGGTAATGCTGTTGCCGCCATTCATATTTTTATCATTCTCGCCATTGGTGGCGTTATTGCTGCTGCTGCTGCTACCGCTGTTGACACCACCAATAGTGTCGTCCTTGAAAGTGCCGCAAAAGTCCTCCCCTAATAGGAGCGAACCACACGCATCACCCCCACCATCCTCATAACGAAACATATCGAGATCGATCAGCGAGCTGTTAGCCATCATCGAATTTTGTTTATCTATTTGCTGCTGCTGCTCGTGCATCGCAAAAAAATTTTGAGCTGAAAAAAGATTTTCATACACCGAATCAACTGTCGCAAAGTCCATCGTTTGTAAAAACAGGTTAAAAAAAATGTTTTATACTGCCAAAATGAACACGAACCGTTCCCTATGATATATTAAAAACTACTGAAGTGTATTTCAATTCTCTGGAACCCAACACAAATCCGATAATGACTCAATAATCGACAAATTTCAATGACTTACTACGATTACCTAATTTCACATTACCCAAATCTAAATAGTATTTATTGCAATTGCTTGAACATTTGCAAACATTTCGTCTCCATAAGTAATGAAGTATTTCCAGCCTAATACCTATTCTTTAATGCTACGGAGACCATGTTGCATCTCCCTGTGTGCTTATTTTACTAATATTTGCAACATTGCGATTAACTCAATAATATGAGCACTAAATAATCTTGTAAAACTATTGAGTAGCCTATAAGGTAGAAGGGTCTTACGCGTATAGCTTTCCGTTTATAAGAAATACATATGCATATGTAACACGCAGAAGAAGGCATATCCGACGCTATAAAGTATATTTATCCTTGATCAGCATTAAAAGACGAGTCGATATAGCTAAGGCCGACTATCCGTCTGTCTATCTGTCCACTTGAAACACTGAATCTCGACACGCAACCGATTTTGTTTTAGATTTAAAATAAAAGAATAGCAGGCGTAATAATAATAAATAAATAAAATTAAAACTAGAGTCACGATTTAGATGTCACACTTAACATATATGCAATAATAACTACAATTTTTATGATTCTTGAAAATTTAGTTGCGTTCAAGATATATGTAATATCAAAGTCAGTCTATTTATTAAAATTACTTTTTTAATTTAATGATTCCAATCAAGAAATTATGGTTCTTGTCTAATATGACTACAACCCACTTTATATTATTATCATATTGTATGCCTACCAAATTTAATAAAGAAGTTGCTCAAGTTTTGTATACAGCGACAAGGATTTTTAATTTTGTACTGGCTTTGTACAGTATCAAATGTATTTTGGAGTGAATAAGAAGTATCTGAAACTAGAAATCCGGAACATCACTCCATGAAGAAATATATTGTGGAACATGGAAACTTTGGAAAATAATCAAGCCGATTCAATCAATGATTTACTTCTGTAATTCCTTGATGATGTGAGTACTTATTAAGGTTTGTATTGCAGTGCAAAAAGTCTTTTGAATTTATACTTACAATAAAAGTTTATTATAATTTCATATATATATATATATATATATATATATATATATATATATATATGTATGTATATCTACACATATAGTAATAATTTATACTTACAATAAAAGTTTATTATAATTTCATATATATATATATATATATATATGTATATGTATGTATATCTACACATATAGTAATAATTACTGTATTCCTCAAAACTCGCTTGCTTAGATAAAAAGAAAACTTGGCTATTCAGTAAGTAATTAAAAATGGCAATACCTGAATGTTTATTTTGTTTATTCATTTTTAATATATCAGTAAGAACAAATTTGTAGAATATATTATGTGAATTTTTATAGAAAAGGCACCATGAAATAAGTATATCTTTTGAGATATTCTTGATACATAAAAGAAATTCAAAGTATGTTAATTTCCAAAGTGCAATCGCTCTCCCATTATTCACTTTTTTCCCACGCCAACATGCTACCTACTTATGCATCCAGTTGATGACTTTGCACTTTCGCTCGTTGAATGAAAATTGATTCATAATTTTTTTTTTGCATTTTCATTTTAATCAGTGAAGTTTGATTACCTTTTTACAGCAACTTTGTATGATAATGGTGCTTAAACTCAACGAAACGACGGTAATAAAAGAGAAAGTATGCAATAATTCATCTTATAGAACACTATATAGCAGTGAAAGGTGCAACACTTAAATGATAAGCATCAACAAGAAGATGAAACCAGAAAAAAGAGAAAAGTGCTAAGAGCACGCAAAAAACGACTGAGAAGAAAATCTTAATCCGATGAAATAAAATGAGGTTGTGAAAAGACTTAAAAGATAGACTTATTCCTACTTGGCAATCTTATCCTTATGGTTAAAAGAAACTATTTTCTATTGTTGAATAAAATAGATATGTACATTTTAGTTATTAACATCTCATAAGCCTAGCATAGTGAATATGGTCAGGTTAATAATAACTAGACCAATTGTGTTGAACCTTAATCATTTTTCAAAATAACGACTACGGCAAAATTTTAATAATGATCCACTCTAGGACATAAAGTGAATGATTTGAAGTGAGTTCAATTGACAAAATTTCTTTATTACTTGATTTATATTATTGCAGATTAGACGGTAAATTAATTTTTATTTCTGATTTCAAGTATTTCAATCAGCTTTGGATTTATCCAGTTGCCAAGGAGCACCGGACCAGCTTCAGTTGAGCCAATTAGTTGGCAATTATTTTGCTAATGAGCTACCACATTAACCCCACAATCTTCCCAAAAAAAAGAAGAAGGCGAACATTAATTCGGCCCCTTCCCATCCATTAACACAACAGAGGGTGCAAAGTCAAGGAGCAAAAGTGGCGAAGAAGGAACAAAATTCTCGGGTTTCTAAGTTTGTCGTCAAGCTGATGAAATATGTTCATGGGAAAAGACATTCGTAAGTAGGTATGGTGTTTATGTATATTCTTACATTATCCTGAACTTGATGCTGGCCCAACTGATAAACGCTTTCACCCCTCTCGCTATTCACCCCTCCCTCCAAACAGTGCTGTTCGCTTTTATGGTGCCTCTTTACGAGGCACGCCCCGAAATGACCTTATCGACATTAGCAACGTTGACAGCCACTGTTCGTTAGAAGCAACTGACTCGTGGTACTTCTTGTCCATAGGGCGTAGAATGAAGGAGACGCAGTCTGGCACAGTTTGCACAATTAAATGAAATGCCGCTGCGTCGTGTCAATTTCTTTTTGCGTCTGTGGCTTGAAGCTCATTAGGTCAGCATTGCTGTCGCTGTCACTGTCGCTTATGCTGTTGCTCTTTTCCTCTTTGCTTTTATTGTTAGCCGTTAAATTGTGTCCTGTGTCCCGCAATCACAGGAAACAGTTCAGACTCAGCTCAAAATTAAGCTGAAGATTTCCGTTTACTGGTTGACATTTAAAAATGACAATATCAAAAATCAAGACTGTAAAAGGACAAAGTCTTTTGCACTGAATTGGCAACTGTGAATAGTTTGTCTATAGTTTGAATGAAAAATAGTGCATTCATGCGAAATTGACCCTAAAAACGTCATGTTAAGGATACAAATTCTTCTTTTCGGCTTGACAAAGCTTTTTCATTTTGTTTCTGGTTTGCTTAGCTATGGAAAGAAGTGCGTATTTAACTTGCAGGTTCCGACACAGTTTCGAGTTCATATTTGAATAGGGTTGGACAGTTCACATACCTTAATTCCAAATCAAATTAGCAAGTCCCAATGGGATTAGGGCTGGCACAGCGTTCATAAATCAATATTCATAATTTGTAATCCACGTTTAATTGAGATAAATTACGTGTATTCAACAAAGGACATGACTTGCCTGTAGCTGATGATTATGGGTGCATAGAATTGTCATATGTATTATGGTTACGAATAATAGCTAATAAGCCCACGCATAAACATATAAACATTTAGGAGTATAAGCGAATATAGAATGTATGATAATTTTCCCATACTTAATATTGATACGAAGAGATCGTTGAAAGACAACTAATGTGGCGATTATAGAAATATTATATTGTAGTAGTATTCAACATAACAACCAGCAAGTTGAGAGTAGGAATGTAAAAGACTCTGCATTAATATTCAATCAAAAACTTGAAGCTCAATAATAGAAATTGTGGAAAACGTTAGACAAACAAAATTTTAAAATAACATAATATTAAAATAGTTTTGTAAGTAATACTCGAACTGTGTATTGATTTATTTGTTGTGTTAAGTGGATGAAATGCAATTTGTGTTTGTGTCACTGCATGAACTTAACCAATTTGTGTAGAACTAAAGCAATGGTAATACAAGATTAATAGATTAAGAAATTGTGTATTTCACACTATGACAATGGCCATTCAAAACGAGCAGAGCATTGAAAGTGATTTAAATAGCTTAGTAAATTTGTTTATCCCCAATCTGCAGTGCTTAGTCATCACCTTTTGAGACCAACTGCCAGTCAATTGGTTCAGTGGCAACCCACTTGAGTCTATTTGCTGTCCAGAACGAGGCTGCCGTTAGTTGGTGTTAGTAGCTCAACATTTTGCTCAGTTTGTCATGTGATTTAATCAAAGTTTGCTGCACCTAAATCCCGCCAGTAATCGTCAGCAGAAAGAGAGAGATGCCACCCAACAAGACGGGTAGGATGGGAATGACTGTGCACTTTGTGGGGTTAGTTGGAGACATAGACTCAGACTCAGGCTCAGATTGAGAACCTCTGACCAATCCACCTGCTGCTTTGTGGACTTTGTGTTGTGAATTTACTTAGCATTTTCTTCTACACAGATGACTCTGTCAGCTGTTGACTTGAACTGGAAGTCGTCTTGGGTTGCGGCTGTTTGTTATTTGCCTGCCTGACTGCAGGTGTACCCTCTCTGTCTTTCTCTTCTACTTCTGTCTCTGTTTCTGCTTCTGACTTGCGGGCTAAGGAGTAACAGTGTCACAGTTGAATGTCGCTTCTGTCCTTCTGATGCCGATTTAAGTGCCAGCAGGAGACTAAATGCAATAAACACCATTAGCTGCAAAGGCAATGGGGCTTCACCAGCAGGACCTTTACCTCTCGACTCCACTTCCAGCAGCAGCAGCAGGACAGCCAAGAACCAAGGTAACGTTTTCGTGTTTTACTTTGAAAGGAAAGTTGTACTGCAAAAGTAGCACAAGAATCGGGACCACAAGATACGAATGGAAGAAAAGCACCTGCAAGTGCAAGTTGAAAATGTTGCGGCAACAAAATGCAAAGGGTAACTTAAGTGAATTGAATGAAAAAGTTTCAAACTGCGGGTGCTATAAACTGAATGCGGTTCATAAGGCGCACACAACGCACTGGCCCACTGAAGATGGAGCTACAACTTAAGGTCGAGTATAAGTTGATTGCGTAATTTGCTTATCGTTGGCAGTCTGTTTGGTGTTTGAGTTCCGCCTTTCTTATTTTTGTACGTAGTTGATTAGATTTGCGGCCAGTAAGGATTAATGGTCATATTTTGAAACGAATTCTAACATAATTCTTTTGTTTTATATATTGTTTGTTTGTAATCCAAAAGCAGTGGCAATTGGCAAAAAGCTGGAGCTAATTGGTTATTTACGAAATGTCATTAATTAAGTATTTAAATCAGGTCAATTGCAGATTAAAACAAATAAATTAAATAATTTAAAGCGTGTTCAATAACATGATAGTAACAACTTTATTAACATTCATTGTATTTGGTCATTGCGGTATTTATTTAATATTTATGCTACGGCTTTAAGCAAATCTCTTGGAGCAACAAAAGGTCGCCAATGACAAGAACAAACAATATAATGAGTATTTAAAAAAGTTTAAAAGCACAATTTGCATACAATTGGTAGCAATCAAAATAAATATTGTATTTATTTTTTCACCAATTTCACAGCTCTTTAAGTGTTTACGTTGCAACATATTAACATTGTTCAGTGTTTACAAATTTGTTAAACTTTAATGCTCTTTGTTTAACTACATGCATGTTTAGTTAATCAGAACTTTTCAGTTTTATTTATATTTTTATTCTCGCTATCCATAGGATAGAAGGGATTATAGCTTTCCATATATATATATTCTAATATATATTCCTGATCAACGTCAACAGATGCAACGATATATCTGGCCGTCTGTCCGAATGAAACGCTAGATTTCAGAGACTATAAGAGATAGAGCTATAACTTTTTTTCGGCAGCTTTTGTTATGTTTGTATACGGATCAGGTTTATTTCAAAATTTTACCACACCACCATAAATTGGGAAAAATCGAATAACCAGTCTAATTTATAGAGCTAGAGTCGCGATCAATAGCGATCATATAAATTTAGAAATTCATTTAAGAATTATTTTTGTATTGGAAAAACACCTACTAATTACGGGATTTAGCTGCTTTGTGTGACAATCTGATATATTTTGAATGTAGTAATATTTCGACATACAATTTAATATATAATTATAATAAGACCCCACAGTTTTACTCTTATTCAGAATGAGTAGCGGATATTTCACTGTCGAGCACACTCGACTTTAGCTTTTTACTTGTTCTGTCTATTTAGACTATAAGGAGTATCATAATGACCACATGATACTACTACATTAAAGTGTTTAAACTTATTAGTAATTATTTAATTATTAGCCAAATTGTGCCTTAAGAGTGTTTTCGCTATTTAGTTTCAGACCACATCAAAGTATTGCCCAAAGTTATCAAAAAATTCAAAAACTCGCTACTAGAACGAATCTCCTGCACCATCAGTGACAACAGCTGTGCATCCCCAATTTGAAGTATTCACAGACGTTGTCGTCTGTGGCTGTATGTTTCATCTATTCTCTTCAGCATTGTATTTCAGCCGACTTAACGCTTTGTTTGGACCACAAAATAAATGATGCCAAATGTTGCAAAACAATAACAATGCTCCTTTGCTTTTTGCCAGCGCTATTCTCTCCGGCATTTCTTTCACTGAAATCCACTCAACTTCAAAAACACACACACTCTCGCACACATATAGGCATACACTTACGCACACACACAAGCACACACGGATGCATACACATACACATCCGAATGCAACTCTTGCGGTTCATTGTACTTTACGAGCATTTTTCGTTCTCGCGACTTCCGCGATGTTTTGCTGCCATTTTGTTAGGTTTTTGTCATTTGCTTTTTTGTGTATGAGTGTATGTGTCTGCGTTCGGATCTTTTTTATACCCTTTATCAATTGAATATGTCGGTATGGTGTATTTTCCTTATTCCAATTCAAATGTAATAGCCAAAATTATTAAGTTTCGTCAAGGGGAAAGATTTTATAACATTCAATCCAAAGTATCTCAAACAGTTGAGAAAAAGATCCATCCGAAAACTAAAGTAAGTGGAACTAGCTACGTCCAAGGTATCTGCTAGTCGAACATGATTTTGTTGTCGCTTTGGTTGGCTTTATTTTCCGCGCATCGAACAATAGTTTGAGCCAAGGGTTGCCTCAATTGTTTGGCCATAAATAATGGGCAATGTCAGAGCAAACGTGGCGACAGTTGGCCTTAGATATGATGGTTCATGGCTCGCCATAACTGTGCCGTGTGTTTAAAGGGGCAATGCAAATATCACGTATACGCCACAGCGCTTAAGCTATTTCTAAATAAATTTGTCACATTCATACCAATGGCAAATGACACGCAGTGGAATGGTGCTCGTTGTGCTGCGGTTACATTACACTGCATTAGGCCATAACGCAGTTGGCCAACAACTTTCTAACCGCATTTCGGACATTTTCGCATAACGCAATGCCCTAACTTCGTATGTGTGTGCGATTGCGTCTGGACTGACAGCTGTTCATGTTGTCTGTTTTCTGCCAATGGCGGACATCACATTAGCCCCATTTAGCGTCTGTGTGGTCATAATTCACTGAAATTAATTGTCGCATTCAAGTTTTTTGCGGTCAGCCTTTGTTGAAATTTGCAGCTCCTATATCTCGAGGGTGATGTTACTGGTTACTCGTGTTCGTATCGATGACAGCGCCATTCGCTTTTCAGTCGGTTATTTATGGCATAACTACTTCGCTTTTAACTGAAAAGAACTCTCGCTTCAAAAAGTTTCATTTGATTTGCACTTATCACGCTTCAACTAGAGGAGAAGGCATAAATGGTGGCGAACAATTTATTTCTTGATGAACAGTTTTTCAGATCTAAGTTTGCCAAAATAATTTTTGGCATTGGCCATATGGTTGAACAGCTAAATCAGTGATAAAGGCTTTATGCCAAGTTAAGTTTCAGTGAAAAACCATTTTGCACAAAGAAATAAACTAAATCTAGTCGTTGATTTCTGAAGACTCGATAAGCTCTAAAGAGGGTAAAAGTATCTTAGCTAGTTAAGGGTTTCGATAATTGTTTAGCCACAAAAGGAAGCAAAAGCCAAAGTCGAGTGTGCTGGTTTGCGAGATACCCGCTTCCCATTTTGAATGAAAGCAAAAGAGTACGGTATCATTTTTAAAATATACCAAATAATGTACTAAAATGTGCGAAAAGCAATATTTGGTATATCAATGAAGTACTACATTCGAAATATATAATACTAAACATGTCAATATATACCAGATTGGCAACCAATATATACTTTATGGGGTTGGAAGATGACTCTTTCTTCCTGTTGCATACATTTCTAGAGCATAGCATAAAGTTATAATACCCGAGTACAAAAATAAATTAAATTTATTTCGCAAATTATAAAACTGTTGTTCACTTTCACAAAATAAATTAAATTTATTTTCCAAATTGTGAAACTCTTGTTTACTTCTATGATACATGTATAAGTACCATGAGGTCTTTAAAGTCTTTAAATTAAAGTCAAATGAGTTTGTTGTATTTAAATGCAAAATAGCTCGAAAAGAAAGAAACGAGCTTTAACGCTACCAGATGGGTGGAAATTATGAAAAATATAAAACCAATAATATTGAATAAGTAATGCGAAGTGAAAGGATTTTTGGGAAAGGAAAATCACGTGGAAATGGCCATTGCACCATTTTATGCAAATTGTTATGTCCACATTTTCAGAGTGGTTCAATTAGGGATGGCTGAGATTATTTGAAAAGGGATGCTTACTGCGTCCTGCTTCAGGCAACATCTATCTCCGTCTAAAATTATGTTTATCAGGTAGTTGTTTAGACAGCTGCATTTTTTTTTACTAATTTTATTACCATTCTTCGAGGAATCTTACACTTTTATGTATTTGCCGCCAAACGTTGCCTGCTCTTATCTCTGACATCATTGTCAGCTTTAAGCTTTACTTGTTGTTGCTGTTCGGATTGTTGTTGCCATTTATAGGAATGACTTTTAAAATAGGCAAATAAGTACTTTGTAAGTAATTTGAACGCCAGCTGTCCTGGCGGATAGACATACTTATTAAAGGAGAAGAAGAAGGCGCAACCTACTTACCGCCCATCGACAGACACACTCATAAAAATAAGTCAACAGACAGGCCTCGAAACGATGCCATTGAAATGCTAAACAGTATCACGAGCACCCAAAAAGGCAGCAAAATGTAGCGCACAATGCAAAAAGTTGAAAAACTTTCGTTTTGACTTTGCATTGTTTTGCTTTATTTTATTCGGTATTGGGGGGGGGTTATAAAATAAAAATGAATGTAGACAAAAGTTTACGCTGTTTGAAAGTCCGCAAATACCCGTACCCTTTTCCGTACCCGCACCCGCATCCGCTCCCCTAGCCGACACGCCTATTGACGCCACATAGAGTGAACCTGTAGTTGTGCCCTGAACGAGGGAGTGTCTGATAGACACGCACAGTGGGACGAACAATAGTGATATCTCGTAAATTACACATTGTGGGCTTAATTAAAAAATAATATACAATTAATTATAATTTCAAATTAACAGAACTTTATATCGACCTTTGCTTGCACAATATTCAAGAATTAAAGTTTTGTATGTAGAATATTTTAATTCAGAAATATTTTTCTGTTTTTCATATTTATCTATTACATTTTATGAACGATTAGTATTTTATCTGCTTGGGTAATTTTTTGTTACCAAAAAAAATCTCGAATTTTGGTACATAGGATAATATTGCTTTTGATTCTTAAAAATTTAATATAAAAAAAACCTTTTAGGCAACAATTAGATATTGCAAAAATAGTAGGCAGTTGCTTATTGCTTCAGAATATAATTTATTAATGAAACTTTTTTGGTTACACCAAACATAGTTTTTATTTTTATTTTATTGTATTAAATCTGGTATTAAATACTAATGTATTTCTTTGACTTGAAAATTCAAAAAAATATGGGACGTATCATATCTTATTAACATTCGTAAGTCGAATATATTAGCTCACTATTGCTTACTGTGTGGTATTTCTAGATTGCATATCGCATTTTATATAGTAATCGCTTTCCGCATCAAGTTTACCCACTGTCATTATGGCCGTGGCCCCTGACGATTCAAATGCGGCCGGAAACAATAAAAACGCCGGTCGCACAATGCGAACTGCATAAAAACGGCTTATTACGCTGTACACTAGACTATGCTTTTTCTGTCTCTTTTCGGCTCGTTGTCGAGATATACCAAAGCATCAACAACAATTGAAATAAATGAATTTGCCGAAAGGATTTCAGGAAGTGCGCACATAAATTGGAATATTACAATATGACGGCGAAGGGCTAAAAGAATATCAATTCTTACTGCTACAGCTAAAAAATGTTATATAGAATTTTAAGCACAAGTACGAATATGTACGCTCCCCAGAAGCATGTTCGGGTCCAAAATAAAACACAATTTTTGTATATAATCATTGAATCGGATTAATTTCGAAATTCACATAACAAATTCGGGAAGAAGCCAAGCTCTGCAGATTAACTTAATTAACTTTTCGTAAAAGGTGCGTACACTGAAGTAGGAAACCCAGCTAATACTAATGCAATTACACATACAACCACACACACACACACACACGGACACATGGACAACACTTAAAACTAAGCCAATTTCATGCGTCGTCGTATACCCAGTTTAACAGAGAGGCCAAAAAAGTGGCACCTATTTCAAACTCAATTAAACACGGCATGACCAAGCCATGTCCCAGTCAAATCGCCCTCCGTTTCCCCAAGCGCTTGAAGTGCTCCACGTGAAAGGGGTCCTTCTAGTTGAAACCTGTGTGAAAGGATGCGCGTGTTTGCCTGTTTCCAACTGTGAAAACCTTTTGTCTGCCCTTAAGGATTAAGCAAATTCAAATGGGTTGCTTGCTTTTTTTGTGTGTGATGTGCTTTTAATCGTAGTATTATTCCTTTATTTCCAGGTCATTTAATATCAAATGGATTTCTAAACTTGAACAACGCTTTGTGTTCTTCCGGCGCTTTTGAGATGGACTAGTAAAGGTCTTAGCTATTTTTAGCTCTTTTGTTTTTTAAGGAGGCACATCGTTTTGTAATTCAATGAACATGTATAACACATAACAATATAATTTATTGTTTTGGACATTTACATATGTATATATCATTTTTCTTCATATTTTAAAACTAAATTAAGCGTTCATTATTCACCATCTTGACCAAGGAAATATAGAATATTCTAATGACATTTGTAACTGGTTGTTAGTCGATATTCCCACAACACTCGTTTATACTTCTGGCTTTGCTAGTCAGCTGTCACATTTAAATGACTTAACTCTGACACTGTTGGCTTAGTATAATGGGTGTCAGCAAAAAAATGTCCAGTTATTTCCATATGCATGAGCCCAGTAGAGGTGCATGAAGAAGAGCAAAAACACAACTGTCGATTAGCTTGTTTCTGCTTTGTTTTGCTCATTTACATTCACTCACACATCGCCCAGCGCACACACGTAACCATTTAGAACAGATACAAACACTTGCACACGTGCGCACCCTTTTGTAAGGGTCAGTTTGTGACCCATAAAGCTTTGCATTTGGAATTGGGCAACTGCTGACCCGCATATGACCACGCATAATTAGACCATTTTGGGGTCCTTATTATGGTCCAAATATTTGTGCCAGCAAATTGATTTCGTTTAGTGGCTTGTTGTTGGGTCAAGTTTGGAAATCGGAGTACTTACATATGAGTATTCCAGGTAGTGGTAAGGTGACTTTACTGTGTTTATGTTACCTCAAAGGAAATATTGTTGTTAGGTGGAATGCAATTAATTTTCAAGAGCTGATGACGTTAAGCCCGCTTAATTTAATTTAAAAGTGTCCGATGTGAAGTTGACCTGAGTAAAGCATGTCAATGGATTTAAAATAAATCTTCAATTTTTGTCATCAATTTGTCGCCAGTTTTAATTGTTTTTATTTCACAAAAAAAGGTTTGAAAGTTTCTGCTTTTTTATAGGATTCTTCTTTGTTTCACGCATAAGAAGACTTTATTTACCTTTTTAATTTTGAACTCGATGTTGCAGTGACAAGTTTCCTAACCGTTTTGATTTAAAATAGAGAAACGATAAATATCGCAGCCACTTAGTTTGAGTGCAGCGCACTACTTTTTTCAGGATCAGCTTTGTTATCAACAACCACTTTTAATGCTTGCTCTAGAGGTGGAGAACAATCAATGACGCTATCAACACTTTCAAAAATTGACTATCGTCGCATATCGATGACGCTCACTATCAATAGTTCTCCATCTCTATTAGCCATTTAATATTATTTGATAAACATAAATGATCAAAATCCCCTGAGAATCGAATTCTAATATAGCGATGTCCATCTGCGTGCCTTCAAATTTATCTGACAGCACTTGTTATTTGTCTTGAAATCGAAACAAGTAAGAAAGCTTGACTGTGAGATACCTGCTACCCATTTTGAATGAAAGCAAAATATTATGGTAGTATTTGTAAATTTATACCAAAATTACTACAAACATACTATAAATATACCAAATTATATATAATATTTGGTATATCGATAGTACCATATTTAAAATATACCATAAACGGCACATTATACCAGTTTGTCAGACAAATGGGATCGGGGATGCCTCATTCTACCTGTTTCAAACATTTCCTGCCGGCACAAATTTATAAAACCCTTCTACCCTATGGGTAGCGGGTATAAAAATCAAATAGCGTTAATTTAAAGCGAGAGCGTCACTACTTATTCATAAATGACTACGGGATTTATGATTCCTTAAAAATTGGTTGCAGAAAAAATTTAAATAATTATAGAATGTATTAAAGAAATCATTTTAGAGATTTTATGTCAAATATAGCCGTCGATGTATTTTATATTATTTCGGTTCATCAGTTTGGTATAGTTTTAGAATATTACCACACCTCCTTTGTAGTTCTTCATACTTGATTTTCGATATTTTTGTATCAATCAATAAATTAAAAGCCTAATGCCTATGTTCGAAGGGCACAGCTCTACAACACCTAAAATCCATCTAGAATTATAGTGTTGGTCTGTATTTTGTTGGAACTGAGATGCCAACTTAGGAGGAGACAGAACTCCACTCTATCTGACTACCTGAGTCTAGGGAGAAAAAGAAATGCATGCCTCACATTCTATTTGGCATGAATGAACAAACCCGAACATGCGCAGATTATCTTCTTCTGGGGTTCCAAGTGCCGGGAGATATATTAGCATTTTCTAAACTGTAAATTTAGAAGGAACTCGCGATTTTTTATTATAATATTGCACACAGTCAGACCAGAGCATGTCCTTTCAAGAGATTCGAAACACTAATTAAAATTATTTTCATGGGGAAAGCGTACAATTAAAAGGGGTGTCCATTTAAAAGAGCCGTATTGCAGATTTGCTTTGTAACGAATGCAGTAAATTTACAGTGAGATGTCAGCTATTAAAAAGATTATTAATTCGAATATTTATTCAAGGCTTTAATAAATGGTAAATTAAATTAATTTGAACTTAACACACTAATGCTATATTTAACTTCAATGTCCACATATATGTATTCGCAATTTAAGTCACAAACATTTATTGAATTCCTTCGTGTCTGTAGTGATAAAAGTATTATCCAATCAACCGTTTATTCGTGTCTTTTATGACATCAACTAATTGCTCCTCCGCAAATATGCACCTTCATTCCCTACCCCACTAAGATGTGCCAACCGAGTGCTCGTCTCCTCGTTGGCACTTTCTTTCATGTGCTGAATAGTTGTGCTCCTAAAAGTATGCCACGCATAAAATGCCTCAACATTTTAAAATGCGCCAAGGCATGCAACTTCTGAGGCTATGCTGAAAAGAGTCACGCAACAGCCACGCCCCTCTAGACGCCCACAACAGCAGCTGGAGCTTGATTGTTGCCCTTTTACTGGCGTTGTCCTACTGCAGCAGTTGCTGTCATTTTTGTAGTTGCTGCTTTTGCTTATTAATTCTCTCGATAGCAGAGCAACAACTGTTGACGACGACAATGAAGGAAACGATGAGGGCGGTGAGAAGGATGAGCATGCTGACATATTTGTGCATGGTTCGTTTATTGAAAAATTCTCAAGGCATCATCAAAAGCTGGGGAAAAAGAATCCAAATGAATATGACAATAACAATGATTCAAGTATGAACCTGACATCAGCATGTTTCTTTAAAATTAATTGGCCAAAGTGAGTTCACAATTCGTTTCTTTTTCCTAATGAGACCGACTTTTGTTTATGTTTGTCTTTTATAGCTGCGACACATTAGCGAAAATTGTATTAAATAATTTTTGTGTTGCGACTATAAATTTAACGATGCATTAAGCTAAGCGACAAGAGGAGAATAAGGAGAAAAAAGAGCAGACCCGAGAGTACCATTCTGTGCCCATTCATTTGCAATCATTTGGCAGACGCAAGTTGAGTTTTACGAAACCGGAAACAGCCAGGCGCTTGCCAACATCCGACAACAGTGTCTGTCTCAATGCCGACTGTCGACTTGCGACCATCGACTGTAGGCAACCAACTGCTTTGAGGGAAGGCCAAAGTCGTTGGCAATTTTAACATTTCAACTTGGCACATTTGGCGAATTATTCAAATTCTTGTCACTGCAACACGCACCAAAAGAAGAGAAGAAGTGAAAAAAAGTCAAAAGGGAAGTTGAAGCTGGTGAAATGAAATGAAAATAAAAGAACAGCAAGCCAGCTGGCTGTACGAATTGCCAAAGATTTATGCCATTTCTCTTCCACAAGCACAGGCAAACTCACTGAAGACAACCGGCAACTGCTAACTGGCAACCAGCAACAAAGTTAAAAGCACAAATAAAATGTTTGCTCACATTTTTGTAATTTTGTGAAAATTGCACGTTTATTGCCGAGTCGCGTGTTTGTCTCCAGAATTCAGAATTCAACTTTAAATTCAAGACACCAGGCTGGCTGCATATAAGGACTCGGCACTTTCCTCTTTTTATACCGAATACCAATTGGTTACATAGGTATTTCTATACAGCGGCGCCATTTAATAAATAACATCACAGCCTCTGTTGAACAAAAATAAAATTTAAAAATTTTTAAGAATGGATATAAATCTGTTGTCGCTTTACATGCCGAATATATTTAAATATTGCTTTCTAATAATTGAAATTGATCTTTTGTTATTTCTTATGAACATGTAACAGGTATTCCAAAGTCGAACCTAGTTGCTTTCTCCCTTTTGTTTGTATCGTATCTGTATTACTCTCGATATGCGGTTCATTGAATAATTAATATTGCTCATACGCCACTTTCGCCATCACGAAATGTCGCAACTAGAAAAATGGGTTTGCATCATACTTAATTGTAATAAAGTCTGTGCAGACAATACAAATGAATGGCATGCTGTAATAGCCAAACAAAAAGTTTATCGATAACATGAATAGATTATTAAATTGAGAATATCTATAAAACAAAACTAAACAAGAAAGAAACACAATAAAGAAAACATGAAAGAAAAAAGATCACAGATCTTTTGGAGTATACATGTGAATCTTTTAATTAACTACTTGGGATGACTTCCAACATTTGGTTTAAATGACAACTTTGATATTTGTATTATTCTTAAATCAATTCAATTTAGACGCTGCTGAATATAAAATAACAAGACTTAATAAAGTAAGTTCGTATCAAACTTGTGGCCCATTTAAATTTCGTCAAGTTGATGTAGGGCTTTCATCGGATTTATGGAGTCATTGCATATTTTACATAAACCCAAAGTCTATAAGCCTTATAAACTCGCTGTTAACTTTGTGGCTAGTGGTTTGTGTAATCTGTGAGCATATCCATAATTTAGGTACGGCTGAGATGACTAGAAATACGTCTTCAGTGTTGTCACACTGTCAAAACGCTTGATTGTAAATTATTTACCGCCACATAAATCAGAGAACTTGCACACAAGCAATCACAGATGCGAGATAAAGAACGAGAGAGCGGGACAGAGATGTGAGAATGAACTGTAGAGCGCCCACTTTGGCAGACACACCCACTGCACAGACAACAATAACAACTGCGGCAGCGACAGCAACAGCGACAGCCAATTTGTCAACGCACCGCGTAAATGGCAAACGCTCAGTTTCGAGTTGTAACATTTTGTCATTACATCAATGCAACGCAATTACCGAACAGGCTGCGAGCCTCAATGGGGCTGCGGATCCGCAAGTGTGGAAAGCAGGAGGAAAACGCGCATGGGGAGTTAACTTGTCATGCATGCAAATTGCCGAGAACGGTTGAAAACTTAGCAACGACAACGACGAGTTTCGATTGTGGAAACGGAAATTGATGACGTTGTTGCCAGGTGACGATGAACCAATGCAGGAGAAACTACCCGAAAATTAAGCAGACTTAGTACGAGAAATGTCACAAGATGAGTTAGTTAGTTATTCACTCTCAATCCACATTTGATTGAAGTATGATGCAAAAATTAGCCGAAAGAGGACCTTTCGATCTATCCCTAAATAAAGTTACTCGTAAACCTACGTAAACCGGAATAAATTCTTAACTTACTAACCTATCAGACTTAAAAAGAGACAGAATTTTTCTGACGATTTTGTGGAAATTTATTTATTCTTATTTGTATAAGTTGTGAAGTGATTAAACTTAATCTAAGAATCGATCGTGATTGCCAAAAATCAATTAAATCAGTATTAAGCTAGTTCACACATATGTACATATATTTTTTATTGATTTAAGAATTTTAGAAACGAGATTGATTTAAGAATTTTATTTTTTAGAACGAATTGAACTGCATTTAACTAAGTGGAAATCAAAAATTATAAAATAAATACTGTAAATTGATAAGTAGCATCAATTGGTTGTATATTTTAATTTAATCTTTTACAATTAAGATCGCAACATAACAAGAAACTCGTGTTTATTGTATGCGGTTGAATAAATCCTGTGGCGATGGAGATGACTGCGGTAGTCGATTTGTCAATGTCGACTTAAAAGTTTAATTTTAAAGGTTGAGCCACAAAATTTAATAACTTGCAACGTGCTGTTTGAGTTGTGCCTGTTTCCCTGCTCATCCTCTTTCGGTTGACTCTTTTGTTGCACTCGCACCCTTATCTGTCGCTCTTATCGCTTGGCTGAGGTTCAAAAAACTCACAAGTGACACAAGTGCGCGAAAGAAAAATGTGAACGTAACTTTTACCATCAAATGTTGCCAATCTACGTCCATCCTTCTTGGCTCATGGTCCTGAAACGGTTGCCGTTACTTAGCCTTAGCTTTAGCTGAAGGGAACTTCTCTCCAGCCTCGAGTTTTGGAGAGAAGTTCCCTGTTCTAAGGTGGTTGTAGTTGAACCATCAGCAATGTCCACTCAAGGGACACTCGGACTCGGACTAGACTCTTCGCGTAGTCCTGTTGTCCTTGACGTCCCTGTTGCGCGTTAAGTGTTCAACAAAGTTTTGGTCCCACACTGAAGCAACTAGCTAGAGGAAGTCACATTTACTTACTGATTTATGTGAGCTTCCGTTGCCCTGGACTTTATCTGCTAAGTTTTGGGCGTAATCATTCCAACTCAAAATGTTTTCATATGCCCCAAAAACGGAACAAAAATCAAAACCTCAACATACTCGCACACACTTGTAGTCGAAGTAGTAGTCAGAAGTCCGACAAGGGGTCGTTAATCAATGACACAACGTTTATCTTAACGTCTGTCCATAAATTTCACACTACAGAATTGCAAATCTTTGACAGACTTCCCTAGCCGTGAACTCGCACAAACATTGTTGCCCAAAAATTTGTTAAACGTTAAAGGATTTTGTGTTCAGTGAGCCATTGGCAAAGTTGCCATATTAAGGACATGAAGTCAAAATATGGCTTAAACAGTGCCAGGCAAGTGAATTGAGCGAACACTAGGACGAAAATCCCCCTGGATTTTGCAAATATAAGATAAAGTAACAAGACGATAACTAAGATGCCTAAAATTTGTGCGCTCAAAAAAAGACACACATAAATAATGGAATCATTGTATACGTGAGCGTATTTGAATCAAAAAAATATATACTTTCCTCCTGGAGTATTCACAATATGCCCCTTACGCAACGAAACTTTTAGATGGAGAACAAAGGAGGGAAAATTACATTTGCATTTGGTAGAAATTATTTAGCAAATATGTTTACCCACTTGTTGTGAGTGGCCGCAGGGCAAGTCTGAATTAAAGACAAACGAGCACAGATGGTTTAAATAAAGTTGTAGCTGAGCATAAACCCGGAGCTCGAACCCGAACCTAAACCTGAACCCGAAAACTCTACAACTTTTGCTCTAGCCGGTTGATTTCAATTAATATATTGTTATTTTTATGTTAACGGAACAGTACAAAGGTTGTAGCAAATGTTTTGAGGGCATTCAAAATAAATATATGAAATATTTGAGCGAACAAATGAATCCTTTACGATATATTTTGCTTTAATTTGCTGTATAATAAGGCCTCAAGTCACACAGCGTATGCGCATTGCGTTGCAAGGGGGATTCTTGGCTTTGTCAGCCAGCTAATTAATATTAAACTCATTTGGTCAACGGCATTGAAATGCCAAAAGCTGGCTATTTGAGTTTGCCCAACAGGCCAGCTTTAGCTCATCCAAGACAGAAACTGCCCCCATCAATGCCTTGGAAGGGTTTTGTTCGTTTCTGTTTTGTTTCTCTCTCTGTTTCTGTTGCTGTTTCTGTTTCATGTCGCGTTTTATTCGATGTGTGTAATTATTTTCCAGCTCTGTGGGCTCTGAATTTGTACATGGGCATGAACAAGCCGATTGCGTGCCATCCAAAGTATTTAAGCCAGTTACGAGTAGGTTTTGGGCCTGCTTCGGAGAGTGGAACGTGCTCGGGATGCTCTAATGAGTGAGGCACATTGAAATAAATTTGTGCTACGGGTGCCACGATTATTCGCATGTAGCTGGCACATAATTCATATAAATTGCATTTGTCATTTAAATTTAAGTGCGTTAAGCTACATGATTAACTGTCATAGACAGCCACAGCCACAGTCACAGTCACAAGGACAACAAACTCAGACTGACACACGTACAATATATTAAGCATACGTAGTGTGTGTGCCGAAAAATAAATCATATGTAATTACAATTGATGCTGATTTGCCATGCGAATCAGGTAACAGTGAGTGCGAAAACTAATTAAAATGTTTATCAACTTTATAATTATCACACCTTCACCTCGACGTGATGTTTGCGTCAATAACAACAGCAAGATAAACTGAAGATAGTTCATGCAAAACGTAAACGCTGCAATTTGAGTATTATATTGTGAATGTCAGCAATAGCGACATTCCTGGTGATAACGAGTAAAATTGAAAAGGCGATTGCACTTATATTTATTTGGTATTGACAACTCATGAACAGCATGTATACAAGAATGTTCTCATTTAAGAAAGACCATCAAATTATTTTCTTTTCTATTTCTCTGTTTTTTTCATTATTTGTTCACTTTCAGTAGTATGCTTATCAAGTTCATGGGTGATCTTGGGCATTTTCTGGCATAGAGCAAATCACAGTTGCCTCCTCGTCTGCCAACACGTTCTGCTGTCTGATAAACACGATCCGGCGCCACTCCCAACGTATCCATTGAGGTCGACGGAGTCAAGATAATGTGAAGCAATTCTCCAAGTAATCCACTCTCATGGGTTAAGGGTATCGCAGCATGTTCGCAGATTACTCGCAAAAGACATTCGTGACCTGGTACACCCAAATGCTGGAGCACCATTTCGATGCCACGGTAAACGATCCAACGATACGTGGAGCCTAAGTTGATGTCACCTTTGTGCCGCCGATCAGGAAGAGATTGCGACGCGTTGTTAGGCAGAAAGTATTGCATTCGAAGTGCATAGCCAGAGATGACAGTCTCGAAGGCAAGATCTTCAACAGGTATGCCAAATGCACAGAGAATCGTCAATGGGGTCGGCGTCAGTTCCGGATATATCATTGTTCCATTGATCTGTGTAAGAAAGACCAATAGAACACCACCAAAAATTGATGAGTGCATCACAGATGCTCACTATTGAAGATATGACAGAGAACTAAGCGATAAAAGTGCTTAGCTAGTTTAAGAAGCGTTCTGTTAGCATAGCTGATGGGACTTACACCTTGCAACAAAAGATACTTTTTAACAGTGTGATTTTGTAGATCAAACGATTCACTGCCGAGGCACTTAGAGCACAGCATTCAACAATGGGATAGCTTCAAAATACACAAAGTATAATATATAAAAGCACAGTCAAATAATCTATTTAATTGTCAGCAAACACGTTTTGAAATATTGAAAGCAAGACACTTTTATTTCTATCACAATATTGGGATTAATTCTGATTTCTATCACATCAACATGGTAACCAAGTCAATTGGAGATTTCGAACACTTTTGGCCATAGGCAGAGACGCAGTTTCCACCGCGCTTGCCGAATCGCTCTGCAGTCAAATACTCCCGATCGGTATGCAGAGAATAAGAATCCGATGAGCTTGAAGGAGTTAATACGATGTGAAGCAACTCTCCAAGTAATCCACTTTCGTGGGTTAAAGGATGAGCGGCGTGTTCGCATATTACTCTCAAAAGACACGGTCTTCCCGGTAGATTCATATTCCTTAGCACCATTTCGATGCTGCGATAGATTATCCAACGATATGTTGACCCAAAGTTGGATTCATCATGTCTGCCCGTAATGGGTTGAGGCTTCATATACACGCGGGTTATCTCCTGTGCAGTGGTGGGTAAAAAGTATTCCGTCTTTAGGACATAGCCCGATGTGACTGACTCGAAATGCAAATCTTCCACTGGAATGCCAATGCCGCCGATGAACTGAACGCGAGTTGGCGATGTTGCTGGGAACATCAGAGATCTGCTCAATTGTTTTAGATGATCATCTTCATGGAAAATAGAGCCAGTCCTTCCGATTAATGCAATGAGCAACAAGTAAAAAATTGTTGTACCCATGACAGCAGACTCTTCTCGTGGCAAGATCTAGTATAGAACTGAGTCAAAAGCATTCTCACACCTTTCAGCGATGCAGTCACTTTCTTTTGACTTTCCATTTATTTACAGAAACGAAGATATAGATCGAGAGAGAGAGAGAGAGATGAGGAAGCCGCATTTAAATCAGATCAATTAGCAACTATATGACAATTTGTATTCTCGGTCAGTCAGTCTAGTCACTGAGCTCTGAAAGAATCATTTAAACCAATTTCACTAACGCGTTCTCTCATACATTAAACGATCAATTGTCAAGAAATTAACAAGTCAGTTACAAACATTTAACGCTATTAAAAAACTATCAGTGAGCAAACTGTCAATCATGATTTTCTGAGATAATTTGAATCTTGAAAAACTCGAAGAAATGTTAAAGATACACAATTTAATGTTCACTTGTCAACAAATTTTGGAATTTTTTCGCTTTACTTGTTTTCTATTGATGATTAAGAATCTTACAGATTTAATTAAATTATGAAGTTGTATTTAAAACTGTTGAGACAGTCTGAATGAGTTTATTTTCCACTTGAATTTCCCTCACATTTTCACATCATTGGCACAGATTTGCAGCTTCATTCACTTTGGTGTTGTTGTTGTATCTCAAATGCTGTGTGTAAATATTTTTGCACATTCATGTGAGCCTCATGCTAGTCTAAGGCTCGTAACACTCTTATGGCAGTTAACAGTTTCTCGACCCACAATCGAGTCTCCCAATGGGAAAATAAAACGCACAAATGCACGAACTGAGGGATTTCGAAATGTTTACATATAAGAAATTGTAACAAATGTGTAAGCATTGGCATTAAAACACTAAGCACAGAGCTCTTCATGTAGGATCTTTCCACTATCCAGCAGACAGGATTCAAGTTGCATACCCTACATCGACCCATAATTGATAGTTAGGGAGAATATTTCAACTTTGAAACTTCGATCTTAAATCTTGTTATGCATCTTCATATTTACTCTTGTTCAGTTGAAATATTTCCACTAGTTACGACGAGAGGATATCTGGTAGTTGAGCTTTTGTTCTTACTTGTTTTCGGTGCGTTTTACAATTCTATTTTTGCTCTGTAATAGAAAAGGAATACAGAGCGGAAGTTATGCCGACAACGACTTGAGTAAGTTAAGTGAATTGCTGTTGCATCAAGAACTGCAGCTGCAAAGCCAAAGGAAATGTGCTGCACGGTAGGAAGAAGGGAACGAATGCACGGAGATTAAAGAGCAGCGTGAATAAGAAAAGCGTCCACTTCAAAAAATGAGGAAAAAAAAAAACATAGAATGAGTGCAAAAGTAAAGCACATAAAAATAGTAGATGACGTCCAAGTGAACGACGTCGGGTCGTCAGCAAATGCGTTCCTCCGTTCAGCACAACTTAGCTCAGCTCAGCACAGCTCAGGAACAGGACATGAGCTCAGCAACAACTGAAGATGAAGACAGCTATTTATTAAATAAGCGTACAGAGTGAAGCAGCTCAGTCTTTGGGTCCTGGACCCTGACGCTCTGCAGCTGAAAAATACTGGCATCAAGTTGAAAAACTACAATGACATTGTTGCGTTAACAATCAAATTGAAATACTTTCGACTGGGCGAAGTCTTTAACTGAAAGTCATTGTCTATAACAAATACACATTTATATGCAATTATAGATCATCTGTTTAAAGTTTAGAATGTGTTGGATTGTTCAAATTTAAAATCAATGAAATAAGTCTTTTGACTTGTAGTAGTATTCTTATTTTCCTAATTTCAATTAATCATTCGCAGAGAAGCAAGAGAGTGAAGTATCATAAAGATGAAAGCTACTCCTTTTGATAAACGTGTATTAACTTTTATAGTTGTAGAAGTTCTGAACAGGCAATTAAGATTATTGAATATCGTTTTATATTTATCAGTATACGGATATACTTTTAAAATCATTAAAAAGAACTCACTCAATTCTCAGAATTTTCCCAGGGCAAGCTGGTAAACCAAAGCCAAGCAACAACAAAGCAAAACGACAACAGCAACGAGGCCAAAAACTTTTGGCTGCAACACTTTCAACTTGGCTACGAGATGTAGCAAGTGGCACATTTTATGTGGCTCGTTAGAAGGCCGCAAAGTTGCCGCACGGTGGGGCAACGACAACAAAGAGTTGTTCGTGTACACACACATTGCGGAAGGGCAATTTAAAATAAATTTCACTTATGAGGCAAGTTATCAATCGAAGCGAGGCAGAAGAAGCCATTGATTGACTTGGTTAATTGATGCGAAACTACGCAGACAAATGTGCAATATGAACAATGCAACAATGCAAATGCCACAACATTTAAAAACTTTCTAAGTAGTTGAGTGCAGGCTACAAATGGGGTCTACCACAACTTGACCCCATCCTGGCTTTTGAATTGCCGCATGTCAAGCATAAATCTTTCTTTTTGGGACAAGATGCAGATAGAAACGTGGGTCTTGCTGTGTTGTGTCTTATGCTTATTTAGTTTGAGTGCCACAAGTTGTGGCAAGTGCTCCGTAAATGTAATGAGTTAAATTATTATGCAAACGACGGGCTGCAGCACAAAGTCTGGATGTAAGAGACTTCTCACACGAGATGTGTGATATGCGCGAGGCACATAAACAAAACACTTGCAAATTTGTGCCGGGGCCAAGCAGCACAGGAAAACTCAAAACGATGATGATGACGATGACGATGACGAAGCAGCTGCTGCTGCTTACACTTAACATGGGGCAAGTGGCACTTTAGAGCACCAAGCACCACTGTTACTTCCTGCATTCCTTCCTCCTCCGGTCTCTAATAATGTTCTCGTACTCGTCCAAAGCATTATTAACGCCATTTTGCACAATATAATTGGCTAGTTTCCAATTGTGCACGGATCAGGCCCAAACCGTATACAAATGATGCTGACGTTAGAAGCCATATCTCAGGCAGGTAAACTGTAGAATTGATGAGACCAGAGGACAAAGGGACACAAACTGAAAAGAAATCGCAATCGCAATTTCTATTGGCAGCATATTGAGACATGCATCAATAAATAACAGCAGTAGTTCAACAATTTGAAATAAATCCTACGGGTTTCATAGACTTAAAGGAATATCAGAAAACTTTAGGGTAACAAATGACTAACATTCACTTAACGATTTTGGAAGAGGTGAGAGAGACATTTCATTTCGATAATTGGAATATATTCCAATGGTCATGGTTGACCATTTGCCGGATATGCCATTTGACATTTCGGTAGAATTGTTTTTCCGTGTATTTTCACTAAATAAAATTTAATTTAAAGTGCGAGTATAATAAAAATGTTTATTATACGGAAGCGTGTAATCAAATCAGGAAATACAAGTAATAATTTCGAGCGTGCTTGACTCTGAGCACCCGTTACCCATTTTCAATATAA
This sequence comes from Drosophila nasuta, assembly GCF_023558535.2. Classification (NCBI taxonomy): domain Eukaryota; kingdom Metazoa; phylum Arthropoda; class Insecta; order Diptera; family Drosophilidae; genus Drosophila; species Drosophila nasuta. Next base: position 3,044,959 of record NC_083456.1, read on the forward strand.
CCATATTCTAAAAATATATCAAATTAATATACCGAAAAATACAAAAATATCTTTAGGGCTATATTTGGTATATTGATATAGTATTATATTCAAAATATACTATAGAGTGAAAAATATAGCAGATTATCAATTCAAATTTGCCAGATACCACACAAAGCCACTAAAACCCGAATTAAATGGGCGTTATTTGCCAAACAAAAGTATTTCTTAAATAACTTCAACCATTTTTATAGGATACATACATTTTGTAGGATACATAAAAACTTATACATAAGTAATATATATCTTCAAAATTACGCTTGCTGATTGATTTTTTTCGATTTGCGGCAGTAGAAGTGGAGATGACAAAAATCGAAAACAAACATAATCTACGTGCAAAAATAATAGGGGCTGTCGAAAAAAAATTATATCTCTATACTTTAGACTTAGGTTCATACGGACGGAAAGACAAACAGACAGGCGGACATCGTCTCGGATGTTAACACTGATCATTTTATTTATTATTTTAAACTCAAGTTGTTCCTCGTTCTTGAATCAAGAATATCTTCCAATTTTGCATTTAAGAACTTTCTTAAAATATAGATAATTTGAATTACATTATATAATAGTTTTGTGCTTTAAATTAATAACTTTTAAACTTAAACAACTAACATGTAAGATGTCTAATTTTTGCATATAAAAAAATGTGTACAATTTTTTTTTGCATTACCGATTATTTACTTAAACGTGTTTAAATATCACTCAATTTTCAATGTTTCATATAAATCGCATTATCTCTAAGCTATGACTAACAATGCCAGATTTTAGATTAAGTTTTATAAGTTTTTTTATAGCAAGCACATTACAACATTCGCAATGCATATTTTGGCAATTCATTCAGAATCAATTAGACTTATTTAAATCAGAATTCAACTTGTATGCATACAAGAAAGAAATAGTCTTTCATTAAAATACAAATTTTGTGATTTAATAATTTTGTTCATTTTTAGATAAGCAGCGACTACTTTAAAGTTCATTCGAATTCAGCGAAACATGTGCATTTTATATTGTAAAAAGAATTGTAGTACTTTTTTAAGAGTGAAGTGCTACTTCATTCCGAAACGATTCAAACACAAGTCTAGTAGCTAGACAGACATAAGCAACATTTGAGTTGCTATTAATTATGTAGGCTGTTGTCAAACATTTAACGGACTAAGCTTGATAAATTCAACACTTTCGCGATGTGACACACCCACAACAATGGTCCAAATCCTCGGCACAAATGCCTAAAGCAATTAAACCCTATATGAAATTGTCTATATTGTTGTATGTATGTATACATGCGATATCTTGCATTTATGTATGTTTATATCTTTAAGCACAGCAGAAATGGCAGAGCTAAATGTGTTGCAGGATAATAATTGTCTGGGTTTTTGGCCCGCGGCGAGGGAGTACTTTGTGGCAACCCCTTTCAGTTCTCGTGATCAACAAAACTCGATAACTCACGCGAGTATCGATATTACGGGAGTACATCTCCAGGAGACACACTCTCCCCTCAATAAGTTTCGTCAGCTTTGTCCGCCGCCACTGCAGAGTCTTTGCCGCTTTCATCTCCCGATCATCTTTTTAGTTTTAAATATAAGTATATAGTAATCAATAAATATAAGGCAAAGCAAATTGGTGACCCCGACGTGATCACTATATACACACGAGTACTGGTGCTTACAATGGCAAACAACGACGCCCCACAAGACGACGCCGAGGTTTTTCACGATACCGTTACTCACGGTGTTGACGCAGTTATCAACCGTGTAGCTGTGAAAATACCGCCGTTTTGGCCCGAACACCCAGAATTATGGCTATCGCAAATCGAAGCCCAATTCGTTCTGGCGGGAATAACCTCGGACGAAACGAAATTTAACACAATCCTAGCGTCAATCGAAGCACCGGTGTTGGCCCGAATTGCCGACGCCATCGTCAACCAACCACGCACAGGCAAGTACGAAAATTTGAAATCGTGCATCCTGGAACGCTTCTGCGAAAGCGAACAAAAGAAAATCCAGAAGTTAATATCGGAGACCGACCTTGGTGACAAGCGCCCCACGCAACTGCTCAACGAGTTAAACGCACTAGCCGCAAACAAAGTTCAAGAATCTTTTCTGAAAGCACTGTGGCTGCAGCGCTTACCAACACAAGTGCAAGCGATCTTGCAAGCATCGGACGCCAGCCTAGCAAACTTAGCTAAGTTGGCAGATAAAGTGATGGAAGTCGGTGATTTTCATCAGGTACGCACCATCGACGCCAAGTCGGCGCCAACCAGCAGCGCCGTTTCCGACGATCGTCTAGACCGCATCGAACAACAAATCAACGCGCTCTCCAGAAACCTTTCTCGCAAGAACAGCTTGCGAACGGATCGCAACAGCGTCATAGCTGGAGACATGTGTTGGTACCACAGCAAATTTGGTAACGCCGCCAAGAAATGTCGCCAACCATGCTCTTTGCATCCGAACCAAAAAACTAAATCAATCTTCGGATTCGGCGGACAAATTCGAAGAAGACCACAACACAATTGCCCGCCTCGCCATCAACGACAATTTCTCCAAAACACAGTTTCTCATCGATACCGGCGCCGACATTTCAGTGATGCCACCCTGCAAAAACGCAAAAACTATGCTCACTCCAAAGCTTCTTTTCGCCGCCAATGGCACGAAAATACAAACCTATGGAGAAAAACGCATAGCATTGTCACTGGGATTGCGACGAAACTTCGTGTGGACTTTCGTGATAGCTGACGTCAACTGCGCTATCATCGGATCCGACTTTCTTCAACATTTTGACTTACTCGTCGATATGAAACGACGCAAACTCATCGATCGGGCTACGCTGCTGGAATCAAAATGTCACGCGCCCCAACGTAAAATCAACGCGGTTTTATCCTACGACACGAGTAACCAATACGCTACATTGCTTCACGAATATCGCGATCTCGCAACGATCAACTCGAACCGGCTGCCAGCAACATCCGAAGTAACGCACTTCATCTCGACCAACGGGCCGCCTACTCACGCCCGCGCCCGACGACTAGCGCCCGACAAACTCAAAGCTGCACAATCCGAGTTCTCCTACCTCATCGAGAAAGGAATATGCCGTCCCTCAAATAGCAACTGGTCCAGCCCTTTGCACCTGGTAAAGAAAGCAAATGGAGAGTGGCGTCCGTGCGGCGACTACCGAGCACTGAACAACGTAACCGTGCCGGATCGATATCCTATTCCGTACATACTGGATGTAACGAGCATCTTATACGGTAAGAAGATATTTTCGAAAATCGACCTGCAAAAGCATATCACCAGATTCCTGTCGAACCACAAGATATTCCCAAAACAGCAATTATCACGCCTTTTGGGCTATTCGAATTCTTGTTCATGACGTTCGGTCTGCGCAACGCAGCGCAAACTTTTCAACGTCACATAAACAACGTCATACAAGGCCTCGACTTCGTTTTTGCTTACATCGACGACATTTTGATCGCTTCAGAATCCGAGGCGCAGCACGAGACGCACCTCCGCACAATCCTCGACCGCCTTCGGAAGGCACATCTCACCGTAAACTTTGAGAAGTGCCAATTCGGTAAGACACAACTTACATTCCTGGGACACGACATCAGTCAGCACGGCTTAAAACCATCCGAAGCCAAAGTGGAAGCCATACGGCATTTTAAAAAACCGCTTATCGCTAAAGACCTAAAAAAGTTTCTGGGTATGATTAATTTCTATAGGCCGTTTATCCCACGAGCAGCCGAGAACCAGCACATACTCCAGACGCTGATCCAAGGCAATAAAAGAACGACAAAACCCCGATACTTTGGTCTACAGAAGCCGACTACGCATTCACCGCCTGCAAGAACGAGCTTGCAAACGCTACGTTGTTGAATTACATGGCACCAAACTCACAATTAACTCTAACCACCGACGCGTCCGACGACGCTATGGGAGCCGTAGTACATCAGGTCATCAACGGGCAGACACAACCACTGGGATTCTTCTCCAGGAAATTCACATCGACGCAAAAGAAGTACAGCACCTACGATAGAGAACTGACTGCCATCTATCAGGCCGTTTTGCACTTCAAGTACGCACTGGAGGGCAGGAATTTCGTTATTTTCACCGACCACAAGCCGCTTATGTACGCCTTCAGTCAAAACAGCGAGAAAGCATCACCTCGACGCGCTCGGCAACTGGATTTTATCAGCCAATTCAGCACCGATATCCGGCACATCTCTGGAGAAGAAAACAACGTGGCTGATCTTCTCTCACGCATCGATGCCATCAAACACATAAACTTCGACGAGATGGCACTGGAACAGGAAAACGATGCGGAACTACAATCGCTACTCAAGTCTGACGCCGAAAACCCATCTCACTAACAAAATTGTCTCTTGCAGGCTCAAACAAACAATTGTACTGCCACGTCGCCAATAACCATACACGTCCGTTTGTGCCCAAATGCCTACGCCAAACCGTGGTTGAGGCCCTACATTCGCTGAGCCATCCGGGAGTTAAGGCAACAAACAAGTTGGTCGGAAAACACTACGTTTGGCCCCGCATGGCGAAGGATGTCGCTAAAATCGTACGCTCTTGTATCCCGTGCCAGAAGGCCAAAATCCAACGTCACACCAAATCGCCACTAGGAGAGTACACCGCCAGCGACACCCGTTTCGAACACATAAATATCGACATAGTCGGCCCGCTGCCTTCATCGAACGGATACCGATACTGCCTCACGTGTATCGATCGATTCTCACGATGGCCCGCAGCAATTCCTTTAGTAGACATCACAGCAAAATCTGTAGCCAACGCACTGATATCGGGCTGGTTCGCTCAGTACGGTATTCCTCTTCACATCACAACCGATCTGGGTCGACAATTCGAGTCTACATTATTCCAAGAGCTTTCCAAAATTTGTGGTTTTAAGCACCTGCGGACGACGGCGTACCACCCACAAGCCAATGGTATGATCGAACGCTGGCACAGAACGTTAAAAGCTGCTTTAAAATGCGTCGATCCAATCAACTGGAGTAGTTCCCTGCATCTAATCCTACTCGGCCTACGCACAACAATCAAAAGCGACATCGGGCTGAGCCCTGCGGAAATGGTTTATGGCACCACACTACGGGTGCCAGGCGGATTTTTTTTGCACCGAGCACACAAAAACACACTGAGTCCGAGTTCACCGAGGCTCTTCAAAAAAAACCATGTCTCAACTGCCAACCACTAAGCCAGTGCACCATCATACACCGCAAGAATTTGTCCACCCGGACCTAAACCATTGTACCCACGTCTTCGTTCGAGTGGATCGAGTGAAAACCCCGTTGGAAGCAAACTACGAGGGTCCTTTCGAAGTGGTAACAAAACACGACAAATATTTTACACTCAAGGGCCACACAAAGGAAAACAAGGTTTCCATCGATCGACTTAAACCAGCTTACATCTTCAAAGACGTACCGCCTCCAACACAGGAGCAGACGACAGCGCCAACTGCTCAGACACTCGAGAAAGTGTCAAGATCAGGACGACAAATCAGATTCCCAGCAAAGTATCTTTCCCAACTGGAACTCTAGGAGGGGGGTACTGTGGCAACCCCTTTCAGTTCTCGTGATCAACAAAACTCGATAACTCACGCGAGTATCGATATTACGGGAGTACATCTCCAGGAGACACACTCTCCCCTCAATAAGTTTCGTCAGCTTTGTCCGCCGCCACTGCAGAGTCTTTGCCGCTTTCATCTCCCGATCATCTTTTTAGTTTTAAATATAAGTATATAGTAATCAATAAATATAAGGCAAAGCAAAACTTGTATCCATGAAGCATTTAAGCGTTGCTCATTTATCACACATTTCTCATTTGCTCTCTCTCTCTCTCTATCTCTCTTTCCCTCTCTCACTCACTCTCTTGCACAAGTCGAGCAAAATTAATATGCGAAAATAAATTATCAAGCCAAATGAGCAGCGTGTTCTTCCCACAAGGTTGCCGCCAGTAGGTGGCAAGGACGGAAGGAGGGAGAAAAGGCATTCCATTTGCACACGCATGCTTGGCCACATGGAATGCTGTTTCGGGGCCTTTTCAGCTTCATCAGCCAAAGCATTAAACATCATTTGTTATGCCATTTTACGCACAGCCACATCAGCAACTAACTGGTCAGTAGGTTGTGTTGACCCGGTACCCGGCCCAGCTTTAAATGGCCAACAAATAATGGACACCAAACCTTGTCAAGTTTACTAAAAAAAGTACAGCTCAAAATCAATTTCGCATTCTGACAGATACTCTTTAAACCCTCATCGAGTTATTTCCAATTTATTAAAATTCAAGATAATAAAAAACTATAAGTAAATTTTGCTGATTTAAATCAAGTAATATGGCCTTGAAGTTAAAAATAATAAACTCCCTAATTTACGAATCGTAATAAGAACAGAATCAAATTTGCGAATTATATAATACTTTAACTACAAAATATTTACAATCAATATAGAAAATTCTACAAATTTACTTGTATTCGATTTGGTGTACCTTAGGATAGTGTATTTCCGATTTCCCACTGTATTCGTAGGGTAATTGAAAGTTGATCAAGTGTGAAAGACTCTAGTGGAATTGGGCAAGAATAAGTTGACCCCTTGTCCCCTTTTTGCACACTCTCTAAAAGTTTCCCTTGTCCGTTATTGAGACTCTGTTCAACGGCTTGAAAAGCGATAAAATTCAACTAGGCTTACATCTGGGCAACTGCTTAAAGTTATTTCTACAACAGTAAAAATAAAACGCACTATTTAAGTAACTTTAAAGATGCTTTTGACAGCAAACCGACAATGGAGAAATGGAAAGCATATGAGTGCTCTTCCTTGGGGATAATCTATACAGTAATGAGCCTAATTTGAGCGCATTCATTTGGAAAATTAAAAATTAAATTGCTTGTCTCGCTGTTTTCTTCGTCTAATGCGAGCTCAAGCAAAATATTGTAACAATCTCTTATAATAAATCTCATTAACGTGACACAAACAACAGGAACAGAAAAGTAAGTGCAAAAATGCTGACATTCCTTTGGGCTTGACGGAATTTAAGGGGAGATACTTAAAAATACTCGAGTGTCATGAAGCAAGTCGAAAACTCTTAAGCAAGCACATATAAACGTGAAGATATTTCAGCCACCCCTCAACCCCAATTTACACACACAGAAAAAAATTAAAAAATCTATTTTGTTAAAGTTCAACTTTCGACTCAAAATGTTTGCTTTTCCTCTTGGCTTTTAGTTCGATTTTACTACCTTATTTCCATCTCTGATTTCGACTAGTTAAATTATAAAAATTATAAGCAAGAAATATGTAACTCTTCTCATATTTAAGAATTTAATAAGTAGATTTGATTTGAACTTTTGAAAGAAATTCGAAAGGATTAAAATCAAGACTCGCTTGCAGATCTTCAGTAACTTAATTTCATGTTTTTTTTTTCATTAATCGAATAACATTCTCCACGACTATTTATCCTATTTCCAATATTATTATTAGGTGTTAGTCGGTTATAAAATAGTTGGTTGTGTAGCATTCAGACATTACAAGAATACTGCATTGATACTCAAATTCATTCTCAATTACTGCCTTACATTTCAAATGCAAAGCTTTCAATTTACAAGTAAACACACAATTCATGCATTTACTGCTGCTTCAAATTTAAATATTTATTTTGGCAATTCGTGCGCAAAATTTAGAATACCTCTTTAGCTTCTTTTAGAGCTCAGTGCCTGACTGCCAGCAGATGTCTGGCCATATTCAATCAGTGTACACAAAAAAAGCAGTACAGAGAACACCGTGGTGTGTCGTTCGGTCTCTTTTCCACCTATAAGTGGCCGAGAGCATCATCATGGGGGAGTTTAACAACTGGTCCTCGTCCTGTTGCAGGTCCACATCCTCTGGCTGCCTCTGGGGCAAACGAGGCTAATATTTCAGCGGCTCGAATGGCGTGAAGCAATTGCTTTCCGGTTATTGTGTATATTTACGGTCCGTATTTGTTGCCAAGCATCTGGCAGTCGATGTCGATAAAATACAATTTCAAACATGCATTTGCCATAAGCGAATTGCGAATTGTGCGAGCTACCTTTCAGCCCTTGCATCTTCTTTAGCGCTAGCAAACTGAATTCCAAGAAATATTACCACAAAATTCGTTGGCGAAGATATACAAATCGTGCTCCAAACAATTATTATTTAATCGCAATATCTGCGAAAAGTCACTTGAAACATTTTTAAATGTGGTCTACAGATATTTAAAATGATAGGAATCGCCTGCTTGACAAAGAGTTAAAATGTCGGAGAACCACCAAGCAAAATCTTTATTGCCACTGAAACAGAGCCAGGAAGACCGCGACGGTATGATTGAAATTCCTGAAATTTTTTGAAAACTAAATTCAAACATGAGTTCACAGATTGAATGAAAAGCGTGGCAAGAATTTATCGCATTTGACGAAAGTAAGAGCTGATGAATAAGAAGAGAAGACATCTCAAAAGCAACTCGTCCGCAAGCTAACGCCATGAATGCGTAGAATTCGAGATACATTTTGTATTGCTTCTATACCATGAAGTCGAAGAAAATATAATTGAAGGACTAGTCTGATGTGTCCAATTACTTGGTTTGGTTTTTATTTGATAATTGGTATAGAATTGCAGTTAGAAGTGGCAACTAAGCACATTTGGCTAATGTGAGAACCCATATCAATCATCAAGTGAGACTTCAAAGCCATAAGGCAATCAACAGCTCGACTCGACTTGTCTGCCCAGGGAATGTGCGACGGAAGCTATTGACGAGGTTTGCCACCCGAAACACGAGCAACAACACTAAGAACAACACCAGCAACAAGCATTCCTAGCAAATCATCATTTCTTTTTTCCTATTCCCACCCCTCAAAAGAGATGGGGAGAAGGGCCAGTCGGGTGGTGAGGGGTTGGTCAATAGGTTTTTGGCTTTTTCGAGGCAGTAATAAACTTTTTGGCTAGCACAATGTTCGAGAGGATATGCGTCTCATCCTGTGGTCCATTCTGCCTCCAATTAGAGTTTGCTGATTTGGCGCACTTAGCAAACGGCACGCCTCGTTGGCGCGCCCCCAAATTCATTTGGAGGCGTGGCGTGGCATTCTATGATGTTGGGCTGATTCGGTTTTGGCTTTCGATTTGGACTGCCTGTTGTTGAAAACCCATTAAGATCATGGTCCATTAATTGAGTACTAATGAAAACACCAGACCAGGCCATATGTACTTGTAACTAGGCTTGCCCCAAAGGGAGCTTGTGCGGGCGAGGAGCCAAGTGGACGGAGATTGGGGTGGTGTCAAAATTGTGCATGCTCCAAATGGTTTTTGGTTGCTGGTTGCGACGCCAGGGAAACAAATTAAGTTACACTTGCAGAACGCCAAACGAATCGTGGATGCAAGACGAATAAAAAAGCACAAGAGAGGGTGAGATACAAATAGGAGAAAGAGAGTAGCCATAGAAATGGAAAATGTTGAAAAGTGTAGGCAATTTGCCAGAAATACCGACAGAATAAAATATGCATGGGCATGTTTTGGAGCTCGATTGCCCTGTGTCGCGAGCAGTCCCATCAGTACCTATTAGCCCTTTGGTATTATCAGTCCGAGGGGAGATGGGAGGGAGTAATTGTAATTAGCGTTGAGAACGAATCAACCGCACAAAAGTATCTATTCGATGACTAGGCAATACAATCCAATGGGTTCGCATCTGTTATCTGCTTTACGTATGCAACTGCATCGTAGCTACTACATAGTAGAATAGCTGTTTGGGGTGTGAAATTAGCACAGCGCTTAAATTGTTCTAAGTGGGTTAACACAAAGCAGATAAAGAGCATACATAATGATCTGAACCTAGAAGGGACTTTGAACTGTAGAATCGAATATCTTCAGTATCCCAATTGTGTTTTCGTAGTAGACACAGTCATTTCAGGAGTTCACACAGGACACCATTGCACATTATCCCTTCTTTTTATACCCGCCACCCATAGGGTAGAAGGGTATTATAACTGTGTGACTATAAAACAAAATACATTGTGGTATATCAATATCAATTTAGTATATTTTGGAAAAAATACCGCAATATTTTGCTTTTATTTAAAATGGGTAGCGGGTATCTCACAGTCGAGCACACTCGACTGTAGTTTTATTACTTGTTTATTAATACGCGGAACTGAGATTCTACCAGACTCATCAGGGAAATTTGAATTTCCCTCGGCTGCACTTGACTTGTCAATGTTATGTTTAAATGTAGCGATATGACTATTTAATTAAATACTAGCCTAATTCCCTATTTAGACCATGCGCATATGCTTGAACGAAGCGATTCTATGATGGCAGTTTAAACACAAAAGTCGCACAATTGAAAGAGCTGTTAAGATAATAAAAATAAACAAACACAGGCAGGAAGGCGAAAAATATCAAAGACAATAAGGGCATTCGAAAAATATAAGTTTGTATTAATTTAGTTTATTAATTATTGATTGACTATATTTATTTTTGCTTTAAGCGACTCGACTTTTTACGATCGGATTCCTTTTTATTCAAATTGATCGTTTTAGCAATTTTCTTAAGCATTTTCTTATTTCTCTGTCTTTAATGGGTTCAATAGTTTATATACAGATTGTGTATATGTGTATATATAGATTTTAAACAATAACTATAATGCAATTTAAATAACTATAGTGCTTATTTATGTGGGAAGTAAAGCAGATGCTCTCGAACACAATATTGAAGAAAGAAACGATATAAACAATATTTTCAATATAAATTTTTGCTAGTTCTGCTAAGTACAGCTTAAAGAATATACAAAAAAAAATTACTAGTAAAAAGATTGAGAAAAAAAAAATTATTTACTCTAAGAATGTGTAGCAGGTATTTAAAAGTTGACCACTTTTGAAGCTATTTTAAGTCTTTAAGCAATCATTAGCTAAACTTTTCTCTTTGAAATATTTCCATATTTGATTAACTTCTATGGATTACACATAATCTTCGTTTCAGATGCTCTTCCTTAGTTTGTTATTTGTTTTCCCCTCTGGTAGCAAGAACAAAAGCTACACAAAATGCCTGCCAAGCAAAAGGGAATTAAAATGAAGTTGGTGCCTGGTGTCTGGTGCACTTAACCAAACGGCAATAAATCAAAACACCTGGCAGTGTGCTTAAAAACTCCTGGGGCAGCAGTACCAACAATAACAATAACGCTCACACAAAGGCGCGACAAGAACAGCAAATACAATGAAAGAGCAACAGAAACAAAGCGAAATCAAAACTTTTTGCTGGAGGAAAAGGCAAGCAAAGAAACAGAATTGAGAAGCAACAACAACAATAACAACAGGTGTTCGACACGCTTTTAAAAAGTACACACAGGCACACACCCTCACACCCTCTCACACACACACACACACATACATGCAATTCTTGTGTTACGAGTGTAAGTAGAGCTGACAAAAAACACTTGAATATTTTCTATTGCCCAGTTTCAGACGATGCGTTTGAGTGCTGGGCGCATCGCGCTTTTTAAGCCTGCATTTGCTAAGATGAATTTGTTGAATACAACAAAAACAACATAAAAAGCAACACTAACAACCACAACAATCATCAACTGGGAAAAAGAACAACAAATGGGAAAAGAAGACAGCAATCGCCTGCACACATCAAAAAGGGAAAACTTTAAAGCTCTAAAGTTTGTGGCGAAAGTTTTCTTACACCTTTTGTGGCAGAGCGAAAATGCAGTTAAAAACTTGCAGCCGCAATTCAATTAAAACTTCAATGTAATACCCACACACACACATACACACAAGCACACGCACTTACATACCCAACATTGAAATGAAATGCCAAGTCTCAAGTCACAGTCTTTAGCCGCAACTTCAGTTGTCCTCATGTAAACAAACGCGTCAGAGACCATAAAAAGAGCAGCCGGCATTATGAATCGCATTGTGCATCCTTTCCGATTCGGTTTCGTTTTCGGCTTCAAGTTATTATTTATCCGCGCAGTCGCATTAGCATCGTCCTTCAAGAGGAGCCGTATAAAAGCAGCTGGCTGGAATCAGTGGCAGTCAGTTAGCTCGCGTCTCGCTTTCTCGAATGTCGAAATTCTCCGAGATTTAAATGGTAAAATGGTTTTTTGCTCGACAACTTGTGGATGATTATTTCGTCGCAGCTTTCCTTCTCATTATCATTCAAATCGCGATTTGAGTGCAAAGCTACAACAGTTACCAGGACAATAACAAATTGAACGCAATTTTAATTCAAACAACTAAGTGAGCGTCTAGACAACAAAATATTCAAATAAACCGCAAATATTTCTGTTTATAGTTTAATTGAACTTTCCACAACTTTTGTGGTGTTGGCAACACATTCAATCGGAAATGTAATTAAAAAACTGTAATTAGTTTTCGATTGTGGCAGCGTGGAATTTAATTAGCCAGCAATTAGCTGTACAGAGCAAAAGTTATAAATATTCAAACCATATCTAAATGGACCATAAATTAATACCAATTTACAGTATCTAAATCAGGATTAGCATTAAAAAGATTCAGAAGACTCACTCTTCCTTTATTTTACTAAGTTTGTATTATCTATTATTTTCTGTTCTTCTGTGAGGTAACTTCTTTTCGGGTGTAGCATTCCCGCTGTACTCCTTTGATTAATTAATTAGAATTCCACCATTAAATGTTATCAGAGTTTGAAGTGAAATAGGCCAACTATGTAATTATTTATGCATAAAACACAGTTGCTACACACATAACTTGCTCAAATGACCAACACAAGTATTTAATTATAAACTTTGAAATTAATGGAAGACAACTCAAAGGAATATTCAAACAAAATAAAATTAATTTTATCTCAAAACAAATTTACTTTGTGAACTTATTAAATTGCTTAGCAACAGACTATGTGTGTTATATCATGTGAAAAATGTTGTGAATAACAAACTTAAAAGAAAATTGCTACAAAATTTAATTAATAATTTGGAAAAATAATTGAAAGCCATAATTTGCAGTGTTTGTGTGTATGTGTCCATTGAAGGCATTGCAAATGTTATTTAACATAACTGCCTACATTTTCTGAGTGTGTCATTTATTATGATGGATACTTAAAACCAATATTGAAGAGAAACTCCAGCTACACTACAAAGGTACAATAATTTAAATTCTTGTATTGATATGTACTACTTTATTTCCATCTTTTTTCATCATTTAATTTAACAATTAATTAAATTCCTATGATTTTTCCCACTATTTGAAAAGAAAAACTTAACAAGAAGTTTCATAAGTGTAGGCAATGAATATAAGGTTCTACGTCAAACTAAGCTTACATTATCAAACAAAGAAGAAGAATATTTTTAATAGGGAATTCCTATCAATCTGGTTGACTTCATAGTAATTTCTTCCCCTTTAAATTTTTATAAAACCAAATATTTATATTTAAAAATTTTTAATTTTGTTGTATTAGGAAAATACTCAAAATTAAATTTAATGTCTTCAGTTTTATGATTTTTTCATTTACTTGAATACATTTTATAAAATCAAAGATAATTATAAAATTTAAGACAAATTAGCCTGAGAATAACGATTATTTTTAATTTTTAACGATAATTTGAAATCCTAAAAAAGTGGATCCAAACCATGATTTTAGTTACAATTTAAGCAGATACAAAAAATATTGGGGAATTATCTTATGTATCTTAGAAGAAGCTACACCGAAAATCGGTCATCAATACACAGAGAAAAGAAACTTAGATTAAAAAGTAGATTAATTTAAAATTTTTCCGATCTTAAAAGGAAATTCTTGAAATAAGATTTTTAAGTTAAAAAAAAGTCTTAAATCAAGTTCTTTCATGCAAAATTTGCATTTTAAGACTAACAACATCTTATTTTAAGATTAAAATATTGATCCGGAAAAACTTTATTCATAGGGACGTAAATAAGGTTGGGGATGAATTTATCTGCGTGATATATGCCCTACAAATATGTAATAATCTACTTGCTTACTATTACACTTTTTTTTAATCTAAGCATTTTTACAGAAAGAAGAACGAACGGAAGGTAAAACACAACACAGTATTTAATTTTTTGTACAATTCACATTTTTAATGGGCATCCCACAATTTGTGTTTTTCCATGCTTTTCAAAATTGATTTATGTTGCTTTTGCAATGAGAATATGCTGCAAAGGACATGAGAGTATGTGACATAGCATTGTGCATAATTGAAAGAGGGACAAGGATCTACTGGCATTCAGTCTGCTCTGGGGCGATTTTATACTTTATTTTAACATTTTCATATTGTAGCAAAATTGCATTGTTAATGGCAATGGGAAAATGCGAAAACGCTGCTTACCATCGCCTCCTGCTGTTTGCCAGTTAATATGACCCACAAAAAAGTGGATAACGAGATAGTAGGGAGAGAAAAAACGATGCCAGATTTGCATAGTACTCATTGGTTAATGTGGATTCTTTCAGCAAAAGTTTTGCAGCGACAGCGCAAAATAACTGAGGTTTCTCTTAACGATTTTTATGCGCGAAATGCAATAAAATATAATGTATCCAAATACATTCAAAGATAACGTGAAAGATAAGTATGCGTGTGTGTGTGTGTGTGTGCGTGTGCGCCCGCATCCTTCTGACAATTTGATCTATGGTAATTTGCAAGTTAAATGTCCTCAGCGACAATGCTTATAATTTACGAGTAGTAAAATAGTCTAACATCTAAATTGATTTACAAATTAGAAAGCTAATTTATCATTGTAGATAAAGTCTTTAAAATTGCTGTCATTTAATGCCGCCTGCTGCAAATGCTTGAACCGCTCCTGCTATTTAAATGCGTAATGCGTGTGGTATTCAAGGTGGGCAGAAGACAACAAGCGAAAAGCAACAAGAATGGTGTAGCTCTTATACCATTAAGTGGCATTATAATTATCATCTGCTAGGAGTAGCACTAAATGCAGACACTGATGATGAAAATGGAGGGAACACAGAAAATGAGAGACACAGCGAAGGAAGATAGAAGGACTGAAGGGGAAACCATTTATCTGGGGAGGAACTGTTATAAAGTTAGAATTTGATGTGCTCATTAAACCATGACAGAGGCCACTTTAAGCACTTGCGTCTGCTTTTGCGTTTGCGTTAGCTACTGTTGCTAATCGCACGACAAAGCATGGAAGAAAGGCATCTAATCAGAACTTGCCAAAATGTAGACGCGCAACCCCAATTAGCAAATAATCCGCATGGATTTTAATTAATTGCCCCCACCTCTACAGATTGAATGTGAATGTGAATGTGAATGTGTTGCCTGTATGGGGTAGACCAATTATTTAAACAGGTGTATTAAACGAGTGTAGGCGTTGTGGTATTTGCCTTATTCGAATAAATAATACAGTCGCCAACTGTTCCGCATCCCTGCTTAATTGTACGCATAAATTCGTTCGGCAGTGGAGGTCACATTTAACATCCTTTCTGTTTCCTTTCTTCCTTTCCTTTCCGACGGCAAGGATATTGGGTTAATGGAGCAGGAAACCATTTGCCCTCTTTGGTTCTCTTGTTTGTTGATGGGCAATAAATTTACTTTCGTTTCAAATGACTTTTGCATAAAACAAATGCTGCAAAATTAAAATATATTTTTCAGACCCATCCTTCAGTCTGTCAAAGTCAGACAAACTGTTTTGTGCTTTTATTTGTTTAGATATTTAGTAAATTAACGTCAAGTCATCAGTTTCACAATTGGCATAGGGATAAAGCAATGCAGTATTTAAATCACTCAAAACAGCTTACTTTCAAATTCCTCCCATTTCCCAAGAGTCTTCTTTAAATTCTTTTCATGAACAAATTCGTAGAACATTTTTGTGAATTGTTTTTTTAAATATTTAGGTAAAAGTCTTAAAAGCTGTCACTTTGAGCGAGTATCTTGGAAAAAGTAAAATATTTCAAGAAATAAGGTAACTGCCAATCCAAGTTAACCATTTGAATTTTGTCGAAGAAAATCAAATTTTTATTTGTATTATTGTTGCATAGAAGGACAACCTTATATAGGTTTTTTAAAAAAAAAACCCCTTCACTTGAGAAATTTAAAAACACCTTAAAACATTAGGAAAAACCTAAGCTATATACAAAATAAGATTTTAAATAGTTTCCACCTTAACCATTAGTTTTTTAATAAACAACAAAAATACAAAAGTGGTCCTATTTTCCATTTCGTATCTATATCCACATGGACATATACGTATTTCATATCGAATAAATATCTACTACGAATAATATAAAAATGAATCTACTTCTTTCTCCTTATAACCTCACAAATAATAGCATATAAAACGGAACAGGAATCTTGGATGACATTTGTAGCGCACTTACTGGAAGGTTAAATTAATGTTAAAGATGTGAAACATAACTTATGTTAGGACTAAAAACGAATCTGCAATTGTAAACTTTAAAATTATCCAAAGTTATGCAGACGTTCTTAACAGGAAGTCTCATTTTTATTTAAAGCTATCAAATTTACAGACAGCTCTCAAACAAGGCTCAAAATACGAATTGGAGCTTACTTTACTGATTATATTATCATTGTCATGCAGGGGCTGATGCGAAAAGCTGTTGATGCTGCTGTTGTCTAAGTGAATAAAAAGTAGAAGATGCCTCGGATTCGAGAATAAATCAATAAAATTAGAATTTAATACAGCCACAATGCGTGCCGCAAATACTTAAAAAAAAAATCGAATATCAAAGCATGGATACCGCGTAATTCATTAGATAACCTAAATACATATAAGAGAACACACATTAGATAAAATGCAAAGGAGTTAATCCTTAGGGTATTATTATTAACCAAATGCATATAAGATTTAATCAATATTTTTTATTATAAGCCATCTAGTTTAAATCAAATGAGTATTCAAAAATAAACCTAAAAATTGACAAAATAAAATGATAGCAACAGTAACTGCTATCGATCGGCACTCGTCAAGTTCACCTTTCTCTTCTTCATCGATAAATCGATGATCAATCCTTGGCTGCACTTTACCAGGGCTACCCATTTGGGCATTCCCGGGGTGCCAGACTCTGCTTCAAACTACCCAATACACATTCATAAAACAGTTTGAATATGGACGTGAGTAAGGAAAGAACAGAACAAAGCAAGCGAACAAAATGTTATGCAGGAATTTTCAGCGTTCATTGATAAAGTTCGTGAGCAAACAAGGGAATCATCGCACTCCCACACACTCCACTTCTTTCGCTCTCCTTCTCCCTCTTTCAGTGCCACAATTGTGTTGCGTGCAAAATAATTTACATATTACGAGTATGCCAGCCAGAAATGTACGGAAAGAAGCTGACGAGTGTCTAGGCGAATGGCATAAAGTGCGGGACTTGATTGAGTGGCGTCGACCGTCGCATTAGTTGCTTGACAACGGATGCGAGGGACACCTATCAAGCAATTGGAATGTTCTTGCCTTTATTATATCATTTCTATGTCAGCTCTGCTAAATGTGGGCGTGTGAAGCATATGCACTGGAAATTGGCGATTTTATTGTCCGCATTTATTGCGGTTTAACTACTGGCGACATAGAGCAGAACATTATTTTCGTTGGGAACTGCGCTTAAACAGAAATATAATTTGACGTAATCTGTATAATGGTCGAACAGATTACGTATACGTAATGCGAATGCCACTTTCGAGGTGACACTATAAAATTAATTTTAAAACATTTCGGAAGCTTAATCATTCGTGCAGATAAAAGGCGACAGTTGTCCCTGAAGATAATTGCGTATGCGTGTGTAACTCACAGACAGTCATTGGACAAGGCATGAAGTAGAGAGGGGAGACGAGCTGGCATTTAAGGCATCATTTGTGCCCAAAATATATTTGCTGGTTTATGCAGAAAATTTGCCCACGACAAAGACCCAAGCAAGACCCGGACCCAGGACCTGACCCAAGCCCAGGCCCAGGCCCGTGCTCTCACTTGTAGCCTTGCCCAATCCAAGCCCAGATCCCAATCCTCCGTCCACCACTTGTAGAACTTTCGAAAAACGTGCGGAGCTTTGCAACTTGCCCCAACAAACGGGAACGACGGGCGGCTATCAGTTTTACGAGTCCTTTGAGAGTCGTACTTGTTAAATTTTCGACCCCTCGCCCACGAAACACCTTCTCCATCCATTCCATCTCCCTCGTCACTTCTTACATTGAAGCGTTGAAGATGTGCCAGGGGAATGGCTCAAAACATGCCAGAGATTTGCGTTTGGCAACTGGCTTTTGATATTCAATCATGTCGAGCATTGCGAACAAAGCACACAACTCACACTTACACACTCGCACACTCACACATAAACATCACATATTCCCTCAAATACGCACATATTGGACGACATTCAGATGGCCTTCAATTTATTTCTAATAATGGTCTCTCATTTTTTAATGTTACCTTTTTTCGGTCATTTCTATTGTTGTTACTTTTTTGTTATTTTATTAATCAATCGCATTCGAAATTTATTTGGCTTTTTACGGTTTCATTTTGGAACTATTCGTATTTGCTGCAGGTCAACGACAAGTCCCACATCAATTTGATTGGGGCCAGAAATTGACAAACGAAAATGTGCAAAACGAACTTTTTAGTAAATTTAATTTGAAAATACATAAAAAAATGTTATTGCTAAATTGAAAATAAAAAGTTCATCAAAACGTTCGTACTTTTATAAGCTTAAAAATTATACAAATGAGCAAAAAAAAATTTTGAATTTAAATAAAATGTAACACTTTGACATGGAAAAAAAACATCTCGTGATACAGCTAAATAAATGAAATGCCAATGACCTTTGTGCTACATTCTCCATAGTTCTCATGTGTTATTTTTATTTTAGCTTATTTTAAGTATTTAACCATTTGTTTGACCGCCTTTTTAGCTTAAAAGTCCAATGCAACTTTGCAGTGAGCATTAGGACAAAAGCCTTATGACTAGTCTATTTGGTACTCAACTGTTTTTAACAGTCTGTGCCATGATACAACTTTGACAATTTGCAAAAGTTAAACTATCCGGCAGCAGGAACAACAATGAAGAGAAGAATGAGAATAATAAAGGAGACGGATATAAAAGGCAATGCGTAAGCAAAAAACAATAACAATTACACTGATTGCTGCCCCCGGAGACAGTATTGGACGTGGAAAGTGACCTGACGAATGGTCACGAAATGGAAATGGAAACGTAATGTAGCCCCATATATTTCAGTTGGCCTTACCTACCGTAACTCGGTCGATTTTACGCTACACTTCGCCGGACTTTCTATCTTTCGCTGACATACCCTGTATGCATTAATTGGCAATGTTGCATAGCAACAATTGCTCTGTTGATTAAGTCAGCATGGCTGTTTATCGCAGTATATTGGAATATATACGGGAATTCAGCTATTTTCAATACCTCAACTACGGTAACACGCATTTCATTGTGTTTGTTGATGAAAGCTGCAGACAACAGCGAATCTGTGAATGTTATTAAAATGCAACAAAGTGTGGAGATGTGATGTATATGTTATATCAAACCTGACTAGTGTGTATCTCACAGTCTGTCACTCGCCTGCATGTTTATTTTTTTGCTTCTGGGCCATGCGATGTCATAAAACAATTGAGAGCTCAATTTTGCACGGCCGGTTGGTTTTATTTTACATAACTCGCAACGACTGTTAAGAAGAAAAAAAAGGATGCAACTGCAGCCTGCAGGATATGCACGTTCCGAATGATTTCAGTTTCAGTCGTAACTTTGTTAGCTCCGCCGTCCGCTTTCCACTCTCCACTGTTCACTGTCCAGTGTCCTCTGTCGGCTGCCAGCAGCCCGCTCTCAGTTCTTTGTGCTGCTCTGCCTGGTCTGTTGTTATAGCCAAGGGGCAGCCAACATTTATCTGGTAAAATGTTTTGCTCTCCCATTACTCGTATTGTTTCATCCAGGAGAAGCAACAGCAGCTGGGAAATGCAGTGGAAGCTACCAAGAACTAGGGAATGTGCAGTTTTTATGTGCGTAAAAATTCTATTTGATTATTGCACGTTTAACGTTGCCACACAAGCATTTCTTGCGACGCACGACGCAAGAGAGAAAAGTGGATAAGGGGATAAAGCGGTAGCTGAAGTGGCACAATGGGTATAAGTTTCGAAATAGCAAAAATATTTAATCCAGATATTTATTTCCTGAAGCAGGATATGAAAGTACATGCATTGATTTTGATGGCCAACACACACACACACACACACACACACACACACACACACACACACACACACACACATACACACATACGCATAAACATAGAGTGACCCACCGATTTCAACTCCTTATCCTCCCTTCCAGTCTCCTTAACCCATGCACTATCATTGCTTGTTGCTGACCAAAGCAAATATCTTAAATGGACTGCGTTTAATTATTTCTGTGGTCAGTTAAAAGGAGAGAGGTTGTGTAGGGGAAATCACTGAATCGGTACGCCGTTGGGTAAGCACTGGTAAGCTCCAGTGAGATCGGACAACATACCGACTGCGATACTCCAATTTTCAATGGCTGCTATAAATTGCACTCTGAAACATTCAAACATGTACGCCACGGCCATCGACCTGGGTCAAGTGGTGCGAGTGGTGCAAACTTATCCCTTTTATCTTTATTTGACCTCAGAGAAGAAGCATATTAAATGTAGTCGTAAATGTAGCAATCGTTGAGCAATATGCAAACAATCTCTGAAGCTTTGCTCAAGATTAATTATCTTACTTTTAAATATTAGGTCAATCTATAGAAAGGAGGCAAATGTTTCTATGGTATTTGTACTTAAAGCATCTAATTTCGTACACGAAATGAACAAAAATTTCTAATTGAATAAAATGAAAGCACAAAATTCTAAAAAAGTTATCTTTTATCTTTAATTTTTCCTTCAGTTATTTTTTAATTATTTTAGTTAGCTTATTCCATTTTACAATCATGTATGGTTTCTTCATTAAGTTCAATCTTTCTTGTATATATATTCCATGTTCCATTCCATTAGTAGTTCTCTTTGTAATATGTTGTCTTCCCCAATAGGCCAACTCACAGTTGCTAGATTTTGTATATTTTTGTACAAAGTAAGTTGTATGTGAAGTAAAATTTTAAATAATAAAAACTAAGTAGTACACTATATTATATTAAAGCAAAAAATATTGAAATTGAAATTGAAAGAGCGTCAAAGTCTGAATACTGAACAAACGCAAACGACGAACGAAATAAAAAAAGTAAGAAAGCTTCAATCGAGTGTGTTCGACTGTAAGATATCCGCAACCCAATAGCAATAACATAATTTTTGAAAAATATACCAAATTTATATACAGAAAAATACAAAAATATACCGAAGACTATATTTGGTATATATACATATCGTCTCGGCTGCAAACATTGATCAAGAATATATATACTCAACACATTTTCTTTAGGTATAAAAAGTAAAGGGTAATAATGATGAACAATCTTGGGAACAAAATTTAACGAGCTGGTTTACTAATCAAAAATGAACCCATTCAGTAAATTAAACGATGTTTATACAACAATAATAGCGTTATCAATTATTTTCTGTAATCGTCTTATCCTCTTCATTTCCTTATTTTTTCAATATTTACTCTTATTTCAGCTCAAAAATTCATTGAAATGAAACAAATTTGTATTAATCAGATTATTCATTTTCGCTCTTTCTGAATATTAAATTCGTTATTCGTTATTGCATAAAATTTAATCAAATTGCGATTTCTCGTTGCATCTTGCATTATTTTTATTTGCAAGCGTTTCCTTTATTACGGGTATTCTTATCTTGATCTCTAACTTTATCTTTATTCTGCTGCATAGAAATGAGCGTCAACGTTTTTTTAAGTGCGCTCAGCACTCGTTGCGGGCGTCAAGCGAAACAGAAAGATAAAGAGAAAGAGAAAGAGGAAGACACATAAAGGAATCAGAAACGAAACGTGACTTTTGGCGAATATAAATTGAAGCCACAGAGCGATAAAAAACTGCAATGCCAACCTGAGCGAGATTCGCCTGACGCAATCAAACAGATAAAAGATACACTCTCATATATACATATATATACATATATTCATATATAGAGAGAAAGAGGGAGAGAAAAAAAGAGCTGTCCATGGCGGCCCCTTCAACGGCAACACGCTTGAGCGCAGTGAGGCGACATCATCAGCATTCCCCCAGTCACTTCACAACCATTTGGATGCTGCTCCTGCCCTTGCTTGCTGCCGCTGCAACTGCAGCACCCACATCATCGTCATCGTCATCGTCAGCGTCATCGTCGACGTCGACCGCAGAACGTCGACGCTGTGCACACAAAGGTATTGCTGAACTCATTCGCACAAGTCCCGTAATTGTTAAGGCGCTGGCAGCACGAATTTTCACCGATGCTGAACTGGACGAATTGGCTGCTGACGGTGCTGCAATGGCATCAGCCTCAGAGGCTGCCACAATTTTAATAACATTAACACCGGAAACGATATACAAAGGCGCCTCAATGCTCAAAATGGCCAATGGAGCATCGGCTGCCGGCGACAGCATGATGGGATCAGAAGGGGGCACTTCAGGCAACGTGTTGCGACGCAACAGTTTTGCCAGCCACAGAAGCTCTAGTACCTGGAGTGGCAGTGGAGCTTATCAATATGAGGGGTGAGCAAAAACATTAATCAATTACATTGGAAAAAAGCACATGTTGAATTTAGCCAATTTTAAGTGGAAGAGTTTAAAATGTGAAATTAATTTGGAGAATGTGAAAAATTTAAAGAATATCTATAAAATAACAATACATATATCTTTTAAGTAAATAGATATGTGAAATGAACATAAGGAAAAAAATCATTATAATATTATATTACCTTTCACAATTCATATAGTGCTGACTCCTTGTTGACTTTAACTATCGCGTATCTTTACAACTGTTTCCATCCAGCTCATTCCCACAATCTCTTCGTGTCTTTCCCATTTCGCAGGCAACTGAATGCCACTCTGCAGCCGCTGCATTGTTTTGATGCTAATATGCTGAAAATGCTGCCTACGGAATTAATTGCTTTTGGCAATTTGCTACCCGCATCATTCGCTGGCTCAAGCTCAGGCTCAGGTGTTGCTGGGACAGACTTTCTCCCCAGCTCTAACCCCGTGCCTATGACCTCAGGGCAGATGCAACGACCGTTGCTTGGCTCATCGTTAGATAGTAGCTCTCAATTGGCCACTGACAAAGACGTGCTACACATCAGCATTAATGGACTGCACCGTTGGACGCCCCAATTTGAAAATCATATCTGGAAGCATTTGGGTAAGTTTAAGTTCCAACCTAAACATTCGCCCATAATCAATTAGAACAGTTGGTATTAGTGTTATTATTGCTAATAAGCTACTTCCGCAGCTTAAGCTCGTTTCACGTGTATTGTTCGCAGGTTTGTTTCATAAATGATGCAAGAGTGTGATGAACCTCTGATGCCAATCAATCTAACTAAATAAACTCAAAATACCAAAAAAAAATCGAGCAAACTTTGTTTAGGTAGCAAAAATGAAAAATGGAAATAGTATAAAATATGCTGAAACGTTGTTGAATATTTTGAATTCATCAGTCCCCATTGTTATTTTAATTTGAAATATTTAGAAAATTTACCAACTTTTCAAACTATGAGCATTAAAACTAATCTCAACTTATAAAGTTAACTTTAAAGTTTTTATTTGGTGAATGATACAAATATTTTTTCCTGAGGCGAAAAATATATGTTTTATAAAATTAATTGAGATAAATTAGAACTGAGCTTAATAAATATTTTGCTAATGAAGACGATAAATTGAGACTTCATATAATAATTTATATTTTTACATGACTTAAAAGGAACATTTTGTCTCCCACAAGGATATATGTAATTAATAGGGGCCTATCAGAGAGAATAAGAAGATTTCTTACACCAATTACCTGCAAAAAAAGAGTACAATACTTGCAGATAATAAAATAGATAATTTATGAAATATTTTTATCAGTTTAGTAGCTAGAATATAGGTAAAATACTTCGTGCCTATCTCTGAGTCGCGCACACCCCAAAGTTAGTTCCTGCCTGAGTTTTAATCAATTAGTCTTTGATGAAGATTGATAGGAGGCAACCTATGGAAATTGCCTAACCAAATTGTTGTCATGCTTGTGTGAGTCCATGAAATCTATCTATATTGCAAATATTTCGATGACGATAACGATGACACAGCATGCGGTGAACTAAGTAAGAAAATGTGTGTGAGCATGGGTGTATCCGATTATTCTTCAGTTCAGCTGACAGGACAGACACGAGGCGCTTTTGCAAAGGCTGCTGCAGCACTCGTGGGAAGTAACACTTGACTTTTGTGTCAAGAGATGATAGGACAAGCACACATATTCACATACAAAGTTTTTACAACATATACCGTACTATTAAACGAGGCCTTTGCAGTGACTTCGGCGCATGTAGCAAGTTAATGGTGGAAAAGGAGAACATAAAAACCAAACTGGATGACGCCGTATTTATAGAGTATGAGTGTTCTGACACTTTCTCCATTCAGTTTTCAATTTGGTTGTATGCCGCATCCTCAAACGTTTTACCTGCTGAGACACTTTCATTTCGTTTGAAGGAATAAAAACTTGTATTATTTAAAAGACGTGCTTTTCAAATTGAATATAAATAAGGTGATGGGAACAATTAGGCAACTAAGCAAATGCGACTGAGCTTAAGTTTAATTTAAAAATAAATGACGTTTTTTTATTACGCAATAAGCATTATAAGGGAACATCCATGCATAACTTTTTGATATATTTTACTTAAATCAGTGTTAGAACACTTCACCACGGAATCGACCAATTCATTTCGTGCACTTAATTTTAGATATTATCTGGAATCAAACACTTACCCAGAATCACCACAAAACAAAATGTTGGTCATATTTTTATACCCGCTACACATAGGGTAGAAGGGTATTATAACTTAGTGCAGGTATAGGGAGTTTATACATATATTCTTGATCAGCGTCAACAGCCGAAACGATCTAGTCATGTCCGTCTGTCCGTATGAACACCTAGATCTCATAGACTATAAGAGATAGAGATATAATATTTTCAAAAGCATTTGTTCTGTTTGGACGCAGATCAAGCTTGTTTCAAATTTTTGCAACGCCCATTTCCGCCCCCACAAATTGACAATATTCGAAGAACAAATGTAATTTTAAAGCTAGAGTCACGAATTTTGGTTTATACAATAATAACTATAGTCTATGATATTCCTGAATTTGGTTGCGATCAGATAAAAATTCTCAAAATTATTAAAGAAATACTTTTGTATGGGCAAAAACGCCTACTTCTGACTTGCTTTGGCTGATAATCTGGTATATTCTTCACGCTATAGTATATCTTTAAAATAGTACCATATAAATATACCGAATATACTGTTTGTCATATTTTTTAGTATTTTTGTGGAATATTAATTTGATATATTTGAGAGTAATACCGCAGTATTTTGCTTTTATTGAAAATGGGTAGCTGGTATCTCAAAGTCGAGCATACTCGACTGTAGCGTTCTGACTTGTTTTTTACTTTGAATGCGCACGAATACCACATTCGACAACAGAGACATGTCCATACATTAATAGGACAATATCCTTAAATTGGCAGTGAATGAATGTAATGAAATTGAATCGTTCCTGTGAGTCGCGTTCGCATATTCATGTATACATATTTTGCGAAGTTTTTATTGAACAGCTAGATTGAAGCATTTAAATGGCTTTCATTTCTCAATTATAGGCTGGGACGATTGGAGCGATTTTACATTGTGCAGCGTCACCTGCGGCAAAGGTGTGCAGCAGCGTTTCCGTCGCTGTCTGCTGGACAATCCGCTGGTGGACATCAGCATGAATATGAATCTGAATCTGAGTCTGGACGACGATGACGACGACGACGGCGCCAATGATGAGGTGGAGAAAGGGGACGAAAAAAGACAAGAACAGGAGCAGGCGATAGATGTGGAGCAGACTGAGGTGGTTGCTGACGAGGCAAATAATGATGTCGGCAGCGCTGAGGTAACGGCAACGGCGGCAACAGCACTCACATTCAATGCTGATAATAATGAAGTGCTCAGTCATGACGGGAATGGAAAAGAGATGGAGAAACGTGTGAGGGATGATGAGGCAGCATTACTGATGATGCAACCAGTTGGCATCGCAGCTGATGTCCTTCACCGACCCTTGAACAAACAGCTGCAAAAATCCGCACAGACAACGACACCAGCTTCAGCTGCAACATCAACGACGTATGCAACGGTTGGACTAACAAACGATGGTAATGAACTGGGCGGAACCGCCGCAGGTACAAATGGAGATAAAGAAACGGGAACAGAAGCAGGAGCAGGCGCAAGTGGCGTCACATTTTTACCATCTGCACGTAATGACCATCGCAGGACACGTGCAAATAATCAGCATAAGAAGAAGCGCAAATCCACTAAAAGCGTTGCCTTATCGACACTTTTGTGTGAGGGCTACAACATCGAGCAGCGCAACTGCAACAGCTTTGAGTGCAGTGGTAAGTGTGGCTGTAGCACAACTCCATTAACACTATTCTGAATCTCCATATTCATATAGATGATATCAGCGATTTGCTCAAGTTCTATAAGAAGCTGCCGATCTCAGCGGCCGAAGAGCAGGCAAATGATCCTCCCATCAATGAGAGTGCCCCATCGCCACCTACAGAATTTACAGATCTAACAACCCCAATATCAATGGGCGTGCCATCCTCTTCAACGCCATCGAATATGGGTTATGTACGTAACTGGAGAAATATGCTGAATTTTACCTTGATGATCACTTTAAGAGCAAAGGTAGCTAATTCATGTCAATTTATTAAATATGAGTTTTTCGATCACAATGCAGCTCTAAACTCAACAATTCAATATTTATTATTCCCGCTACCCATAGGTTAAAAGGGTATTATATCTTTGTATATTACATGCAGAAGGAGGCATCTCCGACCCCATAAAATATATATATTCTTGTTCACTGACAACATCCGAGTCAATATTGCCATGTCCATCTGTACGTCTGTATGAACATCTAATGTTTGCAGGCAGATTAAGTTTGTTTCAAATTTTTACCACGCCCACCTCCACCCCGCAAATAGAATCGGAAAACAAGCGTAACTTTGAAGCTACAATCGGGGTTAGCTGCTTTGCCTGAAAATCTGGTATATTTTGACCGAATTTAGTACTTCTGAAATATATCAAATATGGCCTTAGGTATATTTTAGTAGTAGTTTGTCTTACAATATTTTTTATATTTAAAGAAAAATACCTCACTGTTTTGCTTTTATTCAAAATGGGTACCGAGTATCTCACAGTCGAGCACACTCGACTGTAGCTTTCTTACTTGTCTCAAGTTTGCTTTTTTGTTTAATGCTTACTATCATGTTTTATAATTTTATTCACATTTAACGTGTAATACAATAACATTGTAACATTGTTACTAACTTTTGACACTGCCATTTTTCAATTTTTGTCCTTTCACCCCTGTCGCTGATGCAGAATGATACAAAAAATACATCGACAATATTCTCCATACGCAACGTCACACACAATTTGTATTTGGAGGCATGCAAGGATGGACTTCGCCTATATCTGGAGCGCGACAATACAACGGAAATGTTGCCGGTGAAATTCAATTTATATGATTATCGTTGGCATCAAGTGGCCATCAGGTAAGAGGGCGGAAAAGTGGGCTAAAGGGAGACAGAACGAGTAGGAGAGAAAGATTGCTGTCGCTCTGTTTTTTGTTGTTATTCTTCTACTTGATTGGCCATCTGAGTGTATGCTCAGAAAGAGGCTAAGTGTTTCTCTCCCACTCACTCGTATGTAAGTATGTGTGTGGGTGGGAATGTGTAAGTGTGTTTGCCTGCGGTTTGATGGCCAACACAGTCGTTGACACTTTTATTTTATTTGCATTTTCAATTTATTAGCATAAATGCTTGTGGCATGAAATGCACCCTTGACACACATACAAACAGCACGCACTGTTACATATATGAGAGCACCTACATAGAACACACAGTCAAACAGATATGTGTTAATATCGACGGCATCTTTTCTACATACACATATATATATATATATATATATATATTTATTTTTTTTTTGGTGAACGGGAGCCAAACAACAGCCAAATTGACACTTGGTGTAAGTGGGTGCCATTTGTCATCGGCTGTTGGCATATTTCTATATGGCACTGTGCTGTTGTACTCATGCTTGTACTGGCATGTGTTTTAATTATTTGCAGCATACACTTTCACATATTTATTTGTTTATTTGTTTATTTGTTGGTCTTTTATCGCACAGCATTCAAAATGGCGATTTCATATCGATTTACGTCGATTGCTCGTGGACAAACAGTTTTGTTGTTTCGAAGCGATTGCTTACGCTGCCCCAGGATGCGGATGTGGAAATTGGACGTGGCTTTAATGTGAGTATTGGGACAAATTCAAAAGTAATTGTCCACCAGAAGGACAACGATACATGTGGCATATACGTCACGAACTAGAGACATACATAGATTTATGCTTCTTAAGATTTTTATACAAAATAAGAGATGTACAAAGTATTTATTTATTCAGGAATGATTCGCAATGCAACAACCACTTTGATTCTTTGATTTCATTTGATTTTGTTTTTGGAATTCAATAAAATATTTCTATGTCTATAGAGCTAATTAAAGCGCTTGGTTTCAACTTTTTCCAAATAATGAAATCGATTTAATCAAAGCATAACTTTAAAAAAATTTCGGAATTTTATTTGCAAATTTGAACCACTGTGCCAATTGCGAAACTGAGCAACAATGTGTAACATTTCACAAGCAATTTCTGATATGATTCTATAAATGGGGAATGGGAGTGAGGACGATTGAAAACCATTTAATACGCTATCTGTAAATGCATTGCTGCGTATGAGTTATTCACTCTGAATACTACATGGCGCCCATAGCGTATACGCCTCATTGACCAATTGAATAATAATTAAAATGCTGAATAATTGTGAATATAATATAATACAAAATTTTTCAGGGGGAACTGCAACAATTGCTGGTTCTGCCGGAACACCAAGAGCGATTGCAGTGCAGCAACCGAAGGACGTCGATCAACGAGGTTAAGCGATACATTATTGACACATTTATCGAGGATTATGGCAACAATTGAAGCGGATTCTCATATGCAATGCAAACAGCAGACAAAACCACTCCATAGCCAGTTGAACACGAAGTTGCGTTCACCACGGCGAATCCGAATAGAAAACAATAATAGGAGCGAAATCAAATGAAAATCATAGTATACTATACAACACATAGTACATTTATTTATATTTGCTTTCGCATTTGCCGGGCAAATATAAATGAGGAGACTATAATGCAATCCAGCTAACGATACGATTCGGTCCATCGAATCTCAGCACATATATATTATAAATACAATACATAAAAATGTATATCATATATATATCAAATATATATAAAGTGATTGATGTTTCCTAGCTGTGCATTTCAAGTATTGTAAATTATGGTACTCGACAACTTATGCGTTAGTGACTATTCACTTTGCATATGAATATTATTGGGAATTCATTGAACACTTGTATGCATCTGAACACAATACATTGTATTTGTAATAATTAAGCTAATTTGACATAAAACAATAATTATAATGCAAACAAAAACAAACAGCAGAAAATGCAAACAAAATGAGACACAGCAACATTATCGATGTAAATTGCAAATGCGCAAAAATAATGCGAATATCAGATAAGATTAAAGTGAAAAACGAAATCAATAAAATAATTAATTATGCATAAGTGTAAAAAGCGCAACATTGTTTTTATTACTGCTCATTTCACTTTTAAAGGGTTTTTACTAAAAGCTTACCAAGGAAGATGTCTGCTGCAGAATGGAATCGACTTTAAAATAACAAGCTACAGTTGGATGTGCTCGACTGTAAGATACCCGCTACCCATTTTCAATAACACCATACCCTAAAAATATACCGCATAAATACTCAAATATCCGAAATACGAAATATAAAATAGAGTACAAATATACCAAATTTCCCCATACAAAGTTATTACTTATATAACTTATACAGTTTTCATCTCAACGCAGCCAGGAATCACAATTACTATAGTTATTATTGAATGTACCAAAATTCGCGACTCTAGCTTTAAAATTACGGTTGTTATTCGATTTTTGTTGATTTTCGGGGGCGGGAGTGGGCGTGGCAAAAATTTGAAACAAACTTAATCTACGTGCAAACATAACATAAATGCCTTCGAAAAATAATATAGCTCTATTTCTTATAATCTCTGAGATTCATTGTTACATACGGACAGACGGCGAAACGGTCATACGGACATGGCTAGATCGTCTCGGCTCTTGACGCTAATCAAGAATACATTCTCTGCCATCACAAAGTTATAATACCCTTCTACCCTATGGATAGCGGGTATAAAATCATCTCCTACTCGTTAATATTATGAATGAACAAAACCAAGTATTGTACCAATGTACAAAGGAAATTAGAAAAAATATACAACTTTTATAGTATCGACTTTTCTAAAATAATAAAAACTAGTTTCGGAAAATTTCTTTTATTATTAATTTGCTTGTATCGAATTCTTAAAAAACAATTCGACAGAATCAATATTGAATTAAAAAGTTGTAGAAATGTTATACAATTTACTTTTAGGATATTCACATTTTCTGAGCGTCTAAGATTTTAACCGTAATATATTATATATGCGAATAATATGCTTTATATACGAAATATTTGTAGCCCATAATTTATCTGCATCGTTGACTAAGCTCATTTCTGACCCTACGAACACATGAATTTGCATATATCGCCTTTAAGTACTTACAGCTGCCTCCATTTACCCTGATGGGTGCTTTTTACTGGAGTTTTGATATTGCTGTTGGGAGCAGTTGGTGGTTTACGACGCTTGCTTTGCAATCACTTTTTTTGGATTTTTCGCATTCGAGTGCGCTTGACTGATTTGACAAAGGATCAAGTTGTTAAAATTTGCTGGACCTCACCGCGTGCCACTGACAAGTGCCAAGTAACTGGTCAAATAGACAGTGGATTTTGAGAAAACAAACAAAAAATATTGTCTTATTTTTATGTTATGCTATATTTTGTGAAACAATTCTTTAAGCTATGGAATTATTACAAATGTTTTGGCTTAAAGTGAACCGACAAGAATTTGTAAATTGTTCTTAGAACGGTCGATAAAATATATAGCTTAATTTTCCATTTAACTCTTAGTTTTGTATTATAATGTTGTTGTAATCTGCTGATTTTTACGAAGTAATCGTTTAACTTTGCAAAAATTATAGAGTAAGGGAATAGCAAGAAAAAAATTCATAATTTCCTCTTGTCTAAAATAAAAAACCAAAACTAGTCTGTAGTTGGTTGTTCTTCCGTTTGCGTGGTTTGCTCGCTGTCTCCGGCTCGTAAATAAGCATACTCCTCAGCACCAGAACCGACCCTAAACTTACCCCAGCACCGCCATTAGACTCTTCTCATTTACTGACATTCTATATATTTTTCTCTCTCTCTCTCTCTCTCTCTCTCTCTCTCTCTCTCTCTCTCTCTCTCTCTCTCTCTCTCTCTCTCTCTCTCTCTCTCTCTCTCTCTCTCTCTCTCTCTCTCTCTCTCTCTCTCTCTCTCTCTCTCTCTCTCTCTCTCTTTGCATGGCTCCTCTTCACTCTTTGCTTTTCTTGTAGGCAATTTCAAGCTCTGGTAAAAAATGCTGCCGCACTGGGGTATGCGTCGGATGTGGCCAACAGACGTTGGAGACATTGATGAATTTCCTGTCGCATTGCTCTTGCAAGTCACTCTGCTTGAGGTGGTGGAGTGGCACAAGAGGCAAAAGGAGCAAAAGGAACACGAGCAGGATGAAATGAGCACCTGGCGCAGCAACGTCTGGCAAAAACTCAAATAAATTTTTATCTGCACAAATGTCTGTGCTGATGTTGCCCCATTGTGACTTAATAATTTCCTACTCACGTTCCAGCGGTGCATTGAACTGCGTTTCACAAGATGCCCAAGAGGAAGGCGAGCATTGTGGGAGTGGCAAATGTATGCTAACACTTTAATATTTATACATTATGGAGATAATTATGTTTGCATCTAGTTAAATATTGCAGCCTACGAAACAACTGCTGAAACGATGGGGCGATGGGGAGAAAAGGGGTGCGGAGCAATGCAAGTGACATACATATCGTTATATGGCTATATCGTATTCTAGCTGCATGTCAAGGCAAAAATATTCCAATTAGTTACAGTTGGTTGGCAATGCACAGGGCTCTTAGCCAACTTTTTGCAAACGCAAAGTTGACACAAAACATAAACAGATGAAAAGCAAACAAATGGTTACATATGCATATTTATTTAAAAATCAAAAATATATCTCTTATTTCATTTCACTCAAAAACTAAATTAAATAATACTTTAAATTAACTAAAGATGCTCAAATATGGTTCAGATTTTAAGTTTTTCTTTATTGTCTTTTATATTCACTGAATTTTAAATCAAAAGACATTAAGACCATGAAGACCTTATGAAGCAGACTATGAACATGAACTAGGAGAACAACCTAAAATATTAAATCCAACAGTACATTCTAAAAAAAAGTTATAAAATCAAGATTTTGGTCTGAAAAGTGTGTCAAGAACATGCAAATCTTAATATTAGAAAACATAACTTGATTTCAAGAAAATTTAATGGAAGACCCAATTTTTTATAACTAAGAGAAAATATCTTATAAAAAATCTTATTTTAAGATAAAAAGGATGTTACATTATATTTTATTGCCTTTTTAATTTTTTTTATTTTACCATTTTTTAAATATTTCATTGGCGCATTTAGATGGATATTATTCATTCTACTTACGAAATAAGTAGTCTTAGTCTTCAATGAAGAACTAACTGAGCTATAAGCGAAAATACTCAAACGTAGATAAAAACTTTTTGAAAATTTGGAATTATTCAGATTAATGTTCTTAGTTTTCAAAATTTGTTTTTAAAGTGGTTTTATATTAAGAGCACAAATTGTAAGACGAATGTTCTTGATTTTAGAAATTGGTCTTTTTTCAGTTTACATAATCAAGTGCAAATACATACATATGTGGAAAACTTTATGGTATAAAGTTTATACATATTTAATTATTTTAGTCCGGACGTTATTCTCATTTAACTTGTTTCGTGAGGCCCGCATTAGTTTCATAAATTAATGGCTTGACAATTGCTAGCATAACTCATTGTTCACATTTTCAGTTTTGG
The DNA here is from genome assembly GCF_023558535.2 of Drosophila nasuta. Taxonomy (NCBI): domain Eukaryota; kingdom Metazoa; phylum Arthropoda; class Insecta; order Diptera; family Drosophilidae; genus Drosophila; species Drosophila nasuta. The sequence goes on from NC_083456.1 coordinate 3,078,331, forward strand.
TCTAGGTTCGTTGTCGTTCTCGGTCTTGTTCCCATTTTCGTTGTTATTTTAAGTTTTCAGTTAACGCACAACGTGTTGCACTTGATGTGCTCCGGCTTTGCCCCGTTTCGGCCTTTTCTCAGTTTTCCACTCCAAATTGCAAACGTAAATCTTGCCAAGTTTGGCTGGCTAACAACTACAATAAAAAAAATATTGCAGAAAATGAGTACCGCATCTTATTTTACCCTATATCTAAGTACTTTTAACAGCTAAATATTAATTATATTAGAGAAATGCTCTACATCAAATCATTATGTCTAATAAGTTAAGCAAGTATAATAATAAAATACTCTTTACAATTTTCGCAAATGTATTAGAATAACCTACGGAGCAAATTTCAAGCGAAGAAAGGAAACCACAGCGAAGAACCAACCGTCGACTTAAGTAATTCATTTCAAACTTTTATGAAAGTGAAAAAAAGCGCCAAATTGTGTGCCACACACAGGCAAACTCACACACACATACATATATATATATGCACATATATAAGTATATTTTTATTTATTTATGACTGCGTCCGGAGCAGAAACAACTTTCTCACGGCTTCACGCGTACAAATTTCCTTCGCATTTGTCGGACTTGAACTTTGCCCTCTCTTTACTCAAAAAGGAAGCTCATTCCAATTACTGGCCTATCCTATCAAAAAAGTCATGTGAACGATAAAATCTCAAGAATTATTGGTTAAAATAGCGTAAGGACTAGTATAAAGATAAATTAACCACGATTGCTTGTTGAGATCTGAAAGTTATCAAATTCGTTAAATGTATGCTTAACAAATTCAATAAATACATAATAGTTTTGTTTGTTGTTTTAATTAAAGTGTCTTTTATTGCTTGAAAATTGAAAATTAAAATCGAAAATATAAGTTATTTTGTAATTTATTTTATACAAAATTGTAAAATAAAATATTTATACCTAATTTTCAAAAATTCATACATTTTATATGTATTAATATAAAAAAGATGGGTGTGTGTTTAGGGAATTAACACCTTATTTTCAACTTAAAAATTGGAAAATGTTAATTGCCAATTTTTTTAAAATTTTAGATTAAATTTGATAATTAAAAGCCTGCCTCCAGAAATTCTTGTAAAGTCTCCCATGATGCTGTAAATTTCGTAGAATTTTAAAGTGTCCATCAGATTGAAACTGGGAAGTAATAATTGAAGGTAGCTCCAAAGGCTGTTCAACTGTTTAGTCAATGTCAATTGAATGGGCAAATAAGCCACAAATACGCCAATGCATATACGGCGAGAAGGAAGGTGCTCTTAAAGGACAAACAGCCCGGATGAAATACTTTATCGCCGCTGCTGCTTTGGAAACTGTATAAAATGCTTTATTTGCAGGGGGCAAACAAAATGAACTGTAACAATATTGATACAGCTGACATGCAGAGTTCAAGCACAAAAGGATTGTTGTAAACTCTGCATACTTCCACTTCCTCTCCCAAGACCTATACCTACTCCCTGGTCTAGACGTTTTCAATTGTCCATTGCGGATTTGCGTGCTCCGTCGTCTGATGTTCGGGGTACGACAACAACAAAACAGGTTCATTAACATTGCCCACACAAGTTGGTTTTGAATTAGTTATCCACGTAATTAAAAAACAGAAGAGAATAAATACCGGACCGATCGAATTTGCTGACAAGTAAAAACAAAATCCAATTTACTTGCTTTCACGTACATTTCATCCAAATCAAACCCATAAAAGATTAAATGACTTGTGTTGTAAAAAATACCATAAATTGAACGATTATCGTTGAAATCCAATGAAATTGAAATCAGACAGACAAGCGTGGACCAACACAAAAATGAGAATGTAACCCATAAGGGAGTTTTTTCCTTTTTTGGAAATAAGTTTATTGTCTTCGAGTTAAAGGTAATCACCGGTGTGTAAAATGCAAACTGTACTTGTATAAAGAATACTTTCAAGGGTTTATTAAGTAATGGTAGTCCAAAAAATGTAAATATATTTTTTTAATAAACTACATTTAATAATGCGCTTACTCAATGTTTGGAGTTTGGTGCAGCGAGATTGGTCAAAGTTAACAAGTTGCGCTAAGTTGTCAAGTTACTTGCGAGTGGCAATTTAAATATTTTTTTTTATTATTAATATCAATTATTGTTACTGAAATGTTGCAAATATGAATAAAAAAGTGCGCCAATTTTTTAAATCTTTGCATCCATGGAATCTGACGATAAATGATAATTATAAATATTACTACTAGATTTTTTTAAAAACCAACTGTACTATTTGTTACATTTTCCGATAACAATAAAATATTTCAAAATTTAACGTTAAAATTATTAAAAATTTTAAGCTATCGATATTTATAAAACTCAAGTACCAATCCAATTACAGTAATGTTTGCAACACTTGAGTCGCTCAACCTGCAATATGTATTGATAAATGCTCAAATGTTATTAACATGGTTTTTTTTGTTATATTCACATTAACTCGATATTTAAAAAATCTTATTTTTAAGAAATAATATTTTAAACGCATTAAGTTTCAATAAAACAAATACATTTTTTTATATAAAATTTTAAAATATCGATATATCGATGCTGTCATCGATATATATACTTCCACCTCCAGGCAAAATCGACGCTCGATACTTAGGTATGGCATTTTGTAATAACGAAATCGACGCGCTTCACTTAAGTAAGCGCCGTATTTGTTGAGTAGAATATATTTTGTAAATTTCGTTAATAAAATCGGATTGCACAATGCATACAACTTCAACGCACGATCCAAGGCTTGATGCATTTAGCAAACTTAACCTATTGGAGAAAAGTCGCGTCGACAGTTTTAAGGACTGGCCTTTTCCATCAAACTCAACATGCAGCATTGCCAAGGCAAGTAAAATCTGAATGTAATTTCAATGTTATGACAATATGACTATTGTGTGTAGATGGCTGAGGCGGGATTCTACTGGACAGGCACGAAACGGGAGAACGACACAGCCACATGTTTTGTATGCGGCAAAACACTTGACGGCTGGGAGTCCGACGACGATCCTTGGAAGGAGCATCTGAAGCATGCGCCACAATGCGAGTTTGTAAAATTGAGCTGCCCGGAGAAAGATATGACTGTAAGTGCCCTTATGCTATGATTCGGTTAACACAGCTACATACATTTACTTGTAGGTGGATCAATTTCTTAAAATATTTGGAACCGTCGTCAAAAATAACATAGAAAAGAACATAAAGAATTTTAAAACAAAATTCTTGAAAGATAGCGAAGCCAAACTGAACGAGTTCATAAGCAAACAACCCTAAATACTGTATCGTTTAAAGTCCCTTTATTTAAATTTCTTTCGAAATATACTTTTTATTTGTATAAGGAATATTCCTAAATATATTATCACCATATAATTCCAGAAGGTTTTCATTGCAATAAAAACGATTAACTATAAAATAAAGTATTAAACTCACATACACGAGAAATATTTAATTTATTAACTAACAATAACAATAAAATTTCTTTAAATTAAAACGGAATGAGATTCGAAATTACATGTTAGTTGTGCAAAAACAGTGCAAATTCAAAACCTAAAATTATAAAATACAAACAATGAGCTACTGAGTAATAAAGGGGTCTATAAGCCAAACAGTCCTTTCAAATCATCTATGGTAAGTTTGGAGCTAACCTTGCCCGTTAACACGTTATCGGCTAGTTCCAATTTGCGATCCTGCAAAGCCTTTATACGCTGCTCAACAGTATCTACACACACAATCTTATATATAATCACATCCTTTTGCTGTCCAACTCGATAAATACGATCCTGGGCCTGAGCCTCGAGCTGGGGGTTCCAATGCAGATCTAATAGTATTAAGTGATTGGCACCAATTAAATTGAGTCCCACACCGCCAGCAGTGAGGGACAACAATAAAATCTGCTTGGAACTGCGTCGATCGTTGAATTCGTCAACTATATTCTGACGATCCTTGACTGGAATAGAACCGTTCAGTGACAACGTGATTATCTTCTCCTTTTGCAATATATCCCTCATGATATCGAGAACGGATGTCCATTGGGAGACAACGATAGCCTTATCCTTTGACTTCAGCACCGACTTCTTTAGTATTTCCATAACCTTAAGCATTTTCGAAGACGGCCGTTTCAAGTTAAAAACTGGATTACTGCGCTTCAATACATTTTGGGAAGCTTTTGCAATTCGGGCCTCAGCCCCACCTCGTCCTGAATTACCGTTGATGCTTAACTTATTGAGCTGGGCCAATAGATCTATTTCTGCGAAAGCAAAGCCATCGCTGCTTCCGTAATCTGTGCCATCCTCAAGCATCTGTAATAAAAAGCGACAAATTAAATAAAATATGAATATAAAAAATGGAGCAATAAAATTACAGAATCTATCAGTCCAGGATGACAACAAATTTGCCGGAGGCGCAACAGAAGAACTAATATCTCATGGGATTTGACTTCTTTACTCTGCCCAGCCATGTTAGCAAATTTCTCATGCATCTTGTAATAAGCACCATTCGGATCCTTAATCTGTTTATATGTCGGCTTGCGTGAATCTGCAATAAAGTTCGCATCGGAATCCTTCTCAGCACGCTGAAAAAGAAACTGTGCAAACAAGGACCGCGAATATGTCATAACTCTTTGATAGACATTCATTTCATCGGTATCCAGACTCATCTCAATCAATCGAACCTCCTTTTTTGGCAAATTATTCAATTTGCCATCCAATTGTAGTTGAGCCTTGGTGCGACGCAGCATCAATGATTTCATTAGCAGATTCAATCGTTCCTCACCACCGCTGTTCTTGCTCTCGATCCATGTCTTCCAAGTCGCAAGATCATTGAATGGCGAACAGCGCAGAAACTTTAAAAGCGCATAAACATCAAGCCCTTTATTTTGGATGGGAGTACCAGTTAGCGCCCAACGAAACTTGGCTCGCAATGCACTGACTGCAAGCGAAGATTGCGCCTTATAATTGCGCACGACATGCGCCTCATCCAGTATAATGCGTCGCCACTTAACAGCGAAGAGTGCGCCCTTATCCTTGTCATCTCTGGCTACAAGATTGTAGGTGGTAACGACCATGTCGTAGGTAGCCAATTGTTTGGCACTCGACTCACGATTAATACCATGATGAACGTATACATTTAGCCGCGGACTTGACATTTTGGAGCCAACCTCACCTTCCCACTGACGCAATAGACTGGCCGGGCAAACGACCAGTGTGCCGCCAGGATGATCTGTCCCTAAGAAGTAATAAATTATAAAAGAGCCAAGAATATTTCTTTTGGATACCTACTTTCCTTGCGGCTCTTTGATTTCGAGCTGCCCTTGTTTTTCCGACCTACATCCATGTCATCATCTTCATCGCTGCTGACACCAGCTTTAGCGCCGCTACAACGAGTCTTGCATGCGATCACAAGGGATATCATAGTCAATGTTTTGCCAAGACCCATATCATCGGCTAGAATGCCGCCTCGTGGACGTTGTTGTTCACGCCAAGACATCCAGGCGAGTGCGTGTTTCTGATGATTCATTAGCTTCACCTTCAGGCCAGGCGGGTCATCGGCCAACACATTCTCGCGAGGACAATCCTTTAAGGATCCATGAAGTTGCTGCAAAACAAAACAACATTAGCCTAGTCTAATTAACATTGCAAAAATCATACACTACTCTTTCAGTGTATCGATTGTGCGATCTCTAATCATCGCTTGGTCAGAACAACGCCCGCACAGTAACGCGTGCCCAGGCGCTATCAATTGACCAGCGTTTCAGATATCCGTTCTAAAGAAACTCATCATATATAAAAAAACATAGTGGAAACTGTAATTAACTACAGATTACCTTGAGCGAATCAAGCGTAAGTGCCTTCTGCGCATTAAAGGTGGCCAATCCCTGGCTGCCCGTGTGCACAGGCTGGATACGATTAACTCCATCCGACAGCTGATTCCAATCTGGTGTATCCTCCGGAGATCTCTTGGGTGCTGGACTTATTTTTACTTGCGGCACCTTTTTGACATTTAATTCCTTAACATACTGCGATTTGATGGCAATGTCACGGTTCAATCCTTCAATGCGATTTCTAATCTGAATTCCCTTATCGGGTAGCTTGTGGGATACCTGATCATACAACTTGTGAGCCTCGTTTAACTGAGAGCGCAGCTCAACCAGCTTCCGAGATTCCTTCTCATAGAATTCTGGAGTTACGTGTACATTGTTGGATGGCGCCTTCTGCATGGCAGCTTTAATGGTCGGCTGCACTAGTTTGGTAAATTTAATTTGTGGAGCTCGTAAGTTGTTGCGTGGTGGATTGTCGCGCGTTTTGGAACCACGAGGAGAAGCCACGAGGTAACTCTCATCGTTGTCGGTACCGCTGGATATTTCAATTGGTTTCTCTTCTTTGTTGCTTAATATGAGCACATCACTGCCCGATGAGTCATTTCGTGGCGATCTGGGCAGCTGCTCGTCTAGGTACAATGTCGAGTGCAGAGACTCCTCGATGCTACTCGCAAATTGTGTCGTGTAACGCGGCAAGCCAGCTCCATCATCGGTGGCCAACCGATAACGCTCCAAGGCAGCTTCGCCGGCTTCGCTTTGGGATTCATCGCTGTCACTGTATTCAATTTCACTGGAATCGTCGCCCATGTCCTGAGGTCGCACTCCCGTTATACTCAGCCGTGTACGTGGAGAGAGTCCACTTTTATCAAGTTCATCCTCTTCTTCACTGTCAAAGCGGCCTTTTCAATACCCACGATAAAAAACCATTGTAGTCGCTGTTGTTGTTAAAGTTAATGCTGTTGCTTGCTCACCTCTTGCCTTGGCAACTGCGTTTCCTTCATCTTCTGTGGTATAGTCTTCACTATCAGTAGACATTTGTTATTGACACACAAAAATAATTATTTCTACAAAAATGTATTTAAATTTAAAAAAAGAAGACAATCCCGCAGCTGTTCATTTATTTTAAAAATGTCTGCTTGCTTGCTAGCGTTGCCACCTTCGTTACAGAATAATATAATATTCGATAAATCGAGAAAAGTGAACTATGCCCCGTTTCCACAGCAACTCAGTTTTTTCACATTTCATCAAGCTGTAAATTTCTTAGTGTGGTCTCTCTGACCAAAACAGCTACGCAGACTGTAAACACACGATTAAAATAATTACAAAATTTGATACGATTTAATTTTAATATTTTAGTATAATAACATTTCAAACCATCAAAAGTCAAGACGCAAATAGTTATTACTTCTGTTAGTAAGCAAGAACGGGAATAAAAAATGTAAATCGAATTTTTAAATAATTCTAAAAAGATGGCCATATTTTGTCTAATATTTTGGTAGATTTAACGAAAAAATGCTATATTGAAGGAAATCAGTTGGTTATTCTACTTTCCAATTTTGGTACCTTAAAATTATTTCAAATGGCTTTGCAATTATAAAAACACCAAAATCAAAAACAATTTAAGGAAATATATAGAGACATAAGAAAATGTTTAAAGAAAATCGGCAAGACGATCAATTTGGCCGTTTTGTATATAAATATGATCGTTGAAGAGTGTGTTGCTGATTATGATATAAAACGGAAAGAAGTAGAGGCATTTGATGAATAATAAATAAAATGTATATATACTTATATATTATGAATTCCCTGAGTCACGCATTACTTATAGCCTCTTTCCACCTCACTCAGTTTTTCTACGTTTTTTAAAGTCCCGTTTCGGGGTTTCCATCTGCACGAACCGAGAAATATGGGCAACGGTAAAATTCTCAATATGGCCGCTCTGAAATGTCAGCTGTTCAAATGTAAACACGAGTTGGCGAACAATTCAAAAAACAGCACGCGCATTTTAAAATGGAAAATTTTATTTAATTGCAGGATTTTTATGAGGATTTTGACGAAGTGGAGGGAAAATTAGCGGAGTATAGAGTATAGGCCATTGCCAATAGTAAAGAAATCGCCATCAGTTTGGGGCTATGTACATAAGTAGATTTGCTGGCAGCAATGTAATATTTACATAAATACATTTACTTTTAGCAACAGCATGGGTGTTTTGGGAGCGCGATGTGCCTGGAAACAACGAATCATTTTTTGAAGATAATTTTCGAATTAATAGGGAGGAGTTTGGCACCCTTGTGGAGCCTTTGTGGATTGGCCAAAAAAGGCACTACATATATCCTCCCATAACTCGAACAACATAGCCTCGTGGATGCCACTCCACGATATTGACGGCTTTCGAGTTTTTTGGCTCATCTAAAATATACAAAATTTGCTTTAAAAAGCAAAATAAAATTTTAATTTTTCTATTTTCATACCTTGGCGCACTTTAATGTCAGCTGTTTTCTTAGTGGTGAGCTCTTTTTCGTTGTCATATCGATCAAAATATCGATAATTACCCAAAAAGTGCGTTCGCTATTTCTACGTAGCTCGCGAACGTAGAAAAACCGACGTTTTTTTCTTATGGGTTTTTACATGGGGCGAACTTAACATTCGGCCTGAACGTGAAAAAACCAAAGAAAACCGTGCGGTGGAAAGAGGCTATTAGTAAGTTGTTACGTTTTGGGATATCGTTTGTGCCAGCAATGTTGGGGGGGGGTTATCGATATATCGCGAGGCGATGTATCGGAGAGATGAAATGGCAACTCCAGGGGAGGGAAATTTGAAAATTGCTCCTCCTGTTAAATAGGAGTTGAAAAAGGACGGTCAACTTTTTTTTCATGAGAGGTTAGAAGGTGGATTTTTCTGGCTCGAGGAGTTGATTTTGGATCGAGGTTGGAGACGGTCGGCCGGAAGATCGTGCTGAACGATCTTGCCTTTTTTTTTCTCGTCGGAGTTGTATCACGAGGTTGATTCTTGATCGAGGTTGGAGTCGGTCCATGAAAGAAATAGAAAAACGGTTGTTCGGGATTTGATTTTTGATGAAGGTTGGAGACGGTCCACCTGTAGAAGAAAAATATATAAAAAAGAGAGAGGAAAGTTTTTGGTGGAAAGAGCTGGCGCCAGTAGAGGAAGTTGTGTGCTTATGAGTTGAAAAAGCAACAACAACAACATCAACTGCAACAACAATAAGCCACGGCAACAAGCAACTGCAGCAACGGCAAAGAATCACAACAATAACGTTGCAAGCAAGAAGATTGCCAAGCATGAGGTTTTAACAGCGGCGACGGCAACAACAACAACGTCAACCCCAGCAGAGAGCGACGGCAGCTACATCCAAAGCAACGGCAGCAACAACCAGAGCAACAACAACAACAATAACAGCAGCAATATCAACTGCAACACGCAACGGCAACAACAACAACAACGACAACGACAGCTACAACCAGAGCATCACCGCTGGACAAGCGCGGAGAAGCATCCACGACGTGGGATAGTGGGCGAGACAACGCCGCCAACGCTGAGGCAGGAGGAGGAAATCGACTGGTGAGTCCGTCCCAAGCCCGCCCTGTTTCCGACCGCCAGTGCGCTACGTCCAAACATTTGCAACTGTCGTCACGTTGCGTAAACATAAACAGCAATTAATTCTTTGGTTTCGAGTCCTCGATATATATTTTATTTTCCGCCGACCTTTTGTTGATCAGCGAATTATAAATGTTGTGAAGTAAATTAAAATTCCAAAGTCAATTAAATAAAAATTTAAATTAAAGTAGATCAATGTTTTGCTGTAAAACGACAGAGTAGGTAACAGACAAAAAAAATCATTCAGATCAACATTCGCATCTGCGGAGGAATAGATGTATGCACATTTATAAAGATATACACGTACTACTGTGGGCAAAAAGTAGTAAGACTTTTTAATTTATATTTCGTGCGGAAGTCCATTCGTCGAAATATTTTGTTTCTAGGTTGGCAAGACTGTCAGTAACTTCTATGCCAAATATCATATCAAAATAATCATTAGTGTTTAATATATGCCTGTTTTTCTGAAGTACAAAAAGTGCATTCGGCGATTTTACAATGAGTGAAATTTTTCAATAAAGAAGTTCCATTAAATTTTGTGTGCGGAATCAAATTTCGGGTGCCGAAATGTTTCAAAATGTTGCAAAAGGCCTTCGGTGATTCTACCATGTCACAAAAAAAGGTTTATAAGTGGTACAAAGACTTCAAGGAGGGTCAAGAATGAGCTCGTCAAAGTCGTTCAAAAATCAAGGTCATGATGACAGTTTTTTTCGATTTTCGTGGTGTTGCGCACTATGATTTCCTTCCATCCGGCCAAACTGTTAATAAGGACTATTATTTGAACGTTATGCGTCGTTTGCGTGAGGCAATTCGTCTAAAAAGACCAAAATTATGGATCAATAACTGTTGGTTTCTGCTGCACGATAATGCATTGTCGCATACTGCATTGATTCTTAGTGAGTTTTTTGCCAAAATTCAACCAATATCGTTCCACAACCACCGTATTCGCCTGATTTAGCTCCGTGTGACTTCTGGCTGTTCAGAAAACTCAAACGATCGCTCCGGGGAAATCGTTTTGAGTCAATTGAAGACATTAAACGAGAATAACTACGCGCATTGAAGGCTGTTCCGGAAATCTACTTTAAAAACTATTTCGAGGATTGGAAAAAACGTTTGCGAAAGTGTATTGTGGCCGGGGGGGATTAATTTGAGGGGGACGAAATAGATTTGGCCGAATAAATAAAGAATTTTAAAATTATGAACAAAGTCTTACTACTTTTTGCCCACAGTATTATATGCATTAAAGTATCCCCTATCGCCCCTTCACCAAACCTTAAGAGCTCTTAGGCAGGTTAAGGTAGATGTTTAAGCGAATCAAACATAAATGCATTTATATACATACATACACCCAAATATGCGTACATATTTAAACATAAATGCACATATTTTTTCTTGATCTTACATACCACATATAAATCGTTCCTACTCCGTTGTTATTTCTTTTTTGTTCCTCTTTGTTTTGTTGATTGCTTCTGTTTCGAATCCTGTTCCGCGTAGCGAGAATGAAAGTGGAATATCTGTAAATAAAAATAAATAAAGTAAATGTTAGTTATTAAGAAAAATTCATGAATTATAATATAGTACTTACGATGAACATGGTTGTGTAAGTTTCTCAGCATGGAAGGGGGGGATTCCACAGCACTACGCCGGATGAGGAGTAGCCACTGAGGTGGTGGCCAACGAAAGGGAGATGGCGCCGATGTGGCCATCTCAGGCAGGGAGGGTACGCCGGGGTCCAGTTGAGGCCCTATTCAAACACAAGATGGATCAGTGAGTTGTTTATTATTGTTTTTCTTTGTACTTATCGTCGTCAATAGTTTGTTTTGAATTTCCTTTTGTTTTTGCGCAATTTTCCAATTGCGCGGCAGCTGTTTTGTTTTGTTAGTGATGTGTTTTTCTGTTGAAAAAAAAACAGCTGTTAATATCGGTGAAGTTATCGATTGTGCGGACTGCGGGCCAGGGATGGGACTCCACCTGAGTACCGATGAGCCAGCCGGCACGGCCCCAGGGAAGACAACCAGTCCGTAACAATATGGCGCCCAATTTGAATTTTTGAAATTTGAATTCGAAAAAATAAATAAAAAAGATAGTTCCATCGATGTAGTGTATGTCCTTTTGTTGAGTGAAATTGTGTTCATCTGATGTCTTATGTGGTACGATGTAGTCACCCATAATTGCGCAGCTCTGAGCAGGATTTCATTCGGTGACAGGATCCAAGTCTTAATGTCATTTTTTTTTTGTTGCAGTGTTTGTTCATTTTGTTGATGTGCTTGTGTCACTCTTACAATGAAGCAGAGAGTTTGCAAAGCGTCATCGTAGCCTGGTGGCAGCAACAAACAAAGACTGTGATAAATTGTGATATTAGGTTAGCATTGTTGTCTCTTAGTTTCTCTGTAGTTTCTCTTCGTTGTTTATGTCTACTATTTGTTCTGTCTCATTTTGAGTGACGCTTGGATGTGCGCTGGCCTGATGCTCTAGTATCAGCATAGGCGACAGGTGACCCAGGTCGATACAGGATCGATTCTGCGCCGCACCTGCCACACAGCGGACATCAAACGTGCTCAAAAGCGAGACGGAATCAAAATAGATCTCAGGTAGCGCTCCTTGGATGCCATCCATCACGAGAGTGATGGATAGAGCATCTGATTAGTGCTTAAGTGTTTGTCCATTGTTTGAATTGTGCGTAGTAAAGCGTTGGTTAGGTCGTAGTGTGAAGTTTTTCTCTCCCTTCCGTTCGTTAATGTTATAAAAGGAAAAATTTGTTGTTGTTTGAGTTATTTATTTTGTTTATTTTTGGTGTTTATTTATTTATTATAGTAGTTTATTTTGATAGGTATCGTTTTCTTATATAGCAGTAGATTAATAGGGAAATAGTAATGTCGGAGGGTCGCGAAACAGATGGAGCACCGGGGAACCTGCCGCATCTAGTGGGAGGTATGGCGAGGACTCCGATGAACTTTCGTGGGTTCCCGGAAGTACAGTTTCCATCGGCTGAGGCACTTGCTGGATTGGAGCAAGAGGCTCTGCAACCGGGTACTCAACCACCGGCAGTAGCATCCGGCATGGGAACCACAACTGCCAGCAACTCGGCGGATACGGGCCGACATATCTATCCTCCGGAGCCGGCGGACTCAGTCCTCAAGTCGACGATAAGTGCAGCTCTCGCACAGGCCCACGCGACCTACAGGAGTTCACTACAGGAGGGTATTGCAGCGTCGATACGCGATGAAATTCGCACAGGCTTCATGGAGTTGGTGAAGCTGATGCAGGAGACCACCCGACCGCAGAGTGACGGTAGTGGTGGCAGTAGACCCGCCTCTACGCAGCAAAAAGCGATGGCTGGGACAGGAGCAATCCCGAAGGTCCACATAAGTGAGCCGGAGCCGCCAGTGCCGACCATACGAGGACCGTTGCCGCGTCCAGATTATCTAACGAGCCCTGAAGAGGTGTACGATCCGCATGCTAGGAACTGGCGGAATCCCCACGGCAACATGCGTTCAGATGCTGGAGACGGAAGGACCGAATTAGACATGGTAGCTGAGTCGTCGAGGGGCCGCACTTACCTGAATTCCCGATTCCACTCACGCTGTGGAGGATTTTGTCTTCCGCATCGAATTTTTGCAGAGACAATACCAATGCCCATGGAGGGAAGTGCTACGCGACTTCCATGTTCTATTGGAGGGCAGAGCCAGGGAATGGTACTGGATGCACGTGAGGCACTCGAGAGTAGACAGCTGGGCTGAATTGCGTCAAGCAATGTTGGACCGGTTTCGGGGCTACCAGACCGAGCATGACCTCATGCAGGAGCTACTGCAGAGGGAACAGCAGTCTAGCGAAGGTGTAGACGACTACATCCACCACATGCGGCGGCTAGCTTCACGATTCCAGAAACCTCTCCGATACCGTGAACTAGTGAAGATTATAAAGCGCGGGTTAAAGGAAGGCTTGGCCCGATATGTGTATGCGATGGATATTCTTACGGTGGACGAGTTGCGCCAAGAATGTATCGAAGTGGAGCGATACATGAGCCGTCGAGGGCGCTCATCACAGGGACAATAAACCAGATATCCGCAGGGAATCAAACAGGCCGTTTATGAGGTTGAAGTCCCACCTCAGCGTGACGAGAGTCCATCCCCCGAAGTGGAAGAGGTGGCAGCGAAGACCCGCGAGACGAGTAAGCGGATCTGCTGGAACTGCCGGCAACCTGGTCAAAGTTTCCGGGATTGTATGTCCCGGACGAGGAGCATTTGTTGCTTTAGGTGTGGCAAACCTGACACTTTTAGCCCGCAATGCGTAAATTGTCCGGGAAACACCTGGGCGAACGCGATGAAGCCGGGGCAGATGATTCGGAGGCGAGACCCGACCAGAAGCCGGAGTGGCGTGCCAACAGGAGCAAGTAGAGGATGCGACTGCGAATGGAGAACATAAGCTTAGTATTGTTACAAGTAGGTTAAGGAGAAATTTGGTGAATGAAGAAGAAGCGAACACCTTAGTGAGAGGAAGAACACTAAGAGGCTTGCCATATGGAGAACGTGTTCGGGCATACATGTCGGCCCGAAATAGAATTTTTGGTGAGCGGCAATGTAAGGGGATGACACTGGCCACGAAACGCGTCATAAAGGCACGCGCTCATTTTCGTCGACGAAGGATAACGAGGAGGCAAGTGGTGGAAGCAGTTCGGAGAGTGGAGAACACCGATCCCCGAGTTTTTGTAGACGTCGTCATCGGTGGACAAGTTTTTAAAGGTCTTCTGGACTCCGGCGCATCCGTTAGTCTTATGGGGCGAGGATGCCGAGAGCTGACCAGTAAGATGAACTGGAATGTTCAGCCGTACGCGTCCATGGTCACTACTGCTGCAGGAGCCAGCCGACCGATCCTAGGACGAGTTAATCTGCCGGTGTCATACGGCGACAAGTCGGAGTAAATAACTTTCTTTATGTGCCCCGATTTAAAACAGGAGATCTATTTGGGCATCGATTTCTGGAGAGCGTTCAACATCGCTCCGAATTTGTTTGGAGGATTGGACCACCGAGAGTCACCCCGAGATGTGTCGGAAGCAGCCACTGTGGAAGTGGATTATTACCGGGGCGAGGATGTTGTCGAGTCTGATCCGGAGATGTGGGACCTGGAAGAGATGCAGAGGAGTCAGCTGGAAGCCGTGAAAAGTGAATTTCTTCAATTTGAAATTCACGGATTGGGTAAGACTCACCTGTTGCAGCATCGGATACAGCTAATTGAAGGAACCGAACCCGTGAAGGACCGACATTTCCCTCTATCCCCAGCAAAACAGGAGATCGTGTGGAAGGAGGTTGATAAGATGCTTCAGTTGGGCATCATCGAAGAGAGCAACAGTCCATGGAGCAATAGGACGACGGTCGTCATGAAGCCCGGCAAGAATCGATTTTGTTTAGACGCTCGGAAGCTGAACAGCGTGACGGTGAAAGATGCGTACCCCCTTCCATGCATCGAAGGCATTCTCTCGCGGATCGACGAGACGCACTTCATCTCAAGTGTCGATTTGAAGTTTGCTTTCTGGCAAATCGAGCTGGAGGAAAGCAGTAGAGCCTATACAGCTTTCACAGTTCCGGGACGACCGCTGTACCAATTTCGCCACATGCCCTTCGGGTTATGCAATGCAGCACAGCAACTTTGCCGACTCATGGATAAAGTGATCCCGACGTCCCTAAGGTCCAATGTATTCGTGTACTTGGACGATTTATTAATCATCTCGGCGGATTTCGACACACATCTGAAATATTTAAAACTAGTGGCGGAATGTTTGAAGAAGGCGAATCTCACCATTGGCATGGCCAAATCCAAGTTCTGCTTTAGGAACCTCAACTATTTAGGTTTCATCATAGGTGGAGGCACTTTGCGGATGGATCCGAGCAGAGTGGAGGCCATAAATAACATCCCTGCTCCAAGAACGGTCAAGGAACTGCGTAGCTTCTTGGGTACGGCTGGCTGGTATCGGAGATTCATTAAGAACTTCGCAGAGATCTCAGTACCACTGACGAATTCTCTAAAGAAAAGGAGTGGGAAGTTTCAGCTGAGTGAGGAAGCTATTGATGCTGTGGATAAATTGAAGAAGGCCCTTACCACGGCTCCTGTGTTGGTGCACGCCGACTTTAAGAAGCCTTTCTACATCCAGTGTGACGCATCGAATTTCGGAGTCGGAGCTGTTTTGTTCCAATTGGACGAGGAACAGCAGGAAAGGCCGATCGCGTTCTTTTCGGCCAAATTGAACCGGCACCAAGTCAACTATACGGTGACTGAAAAAGAGTGCTTGGCAGCGAAGTTGGCCATTCATCGATTTAGGCCGTATGTTGAAATGATGCCATTCACCGTGATCACCGACCACGCAAGCCTCCAATGGCTCATGAGTCTCAAGGACTTGACAGGGAGACTGGCCAGATGGTCACTGGAACTCCAGGCTTTTCCGTTCACGATGCAGTTTCGAAAGGGGACTGAGAATGTCGTTGCGGATACTTTGTCGAGAAGCGTAGAGGAGTTAATTGTGACGCCGGAGGATCTTCTTGGGATGGAGACGACGGAGTTCGAGTCAACCGACTATAAACAGTTGGTCAACGAGGTCACCAGCCAACAACATCGGTTGCCAGACGTGAAAGTACAGAGTGGCATGCTGTTTAAGAGAGTGACGGAGGAGTCGGTTGACGATGGAACGACCCAGTCGAGCTGGAAGCTGTGGATACCCGATTCACTGACGGCGGGATTGATCCAGAAAGCGCACTCGGACGAGACGTCAGCTCACGGCGGGGTGACGAAAACTCTGCATGCACTGAGGAGGCATTTTTACTGGCCTGGCATGGCGGTACAAGTACAGGATTTTGTACGAGGATGTGCTACCTGTAAGGAGACAAAAGCACTGAATTACTCAACGCAGGCCGGCATTGGAAAGGAAATGCTCACCGATCGCCCATTCCAGAAGTTATATATAGACTTTTTGGGGAAATATCCACGATCCAAACGTGGGCACGCTTGGATCTTCATAGTCGTGGATCATTTTTCCAAGTTCACCTTCTTGAAGGCGATGAGAGACGCTTCGGCTGCGGATGTCGTGGACTTCCTAGTTCACGAAGTATTCTTCAAATTCGGAGTACCGGAGGTGATACACTCTGACAACGGACGGCAATTCATTTCCAAATCCTTTGAGACGATGGTCAAAGCCTTTGGAATCACCCATATGCGCACGCCGGTGTATTCGCCCCAAAGTAACGCCGCTGAACGCGTAAACCGGACTGTAATATCTGGCATAAGAGCGTATTTGGAAAACGACCACCGGGAATGGGATGTTTACCTACCGGAAATCGAAGTAGCGATACGCAACGCAGTCCACAGCGCTACTGGAGTGACGCCGTTTTTCGCTGTGTTCGGCCAACACATGTATTTGAACGGACACCAATACAAGTTGGCCAGGAAGCTGAGATCGCTGTCGGATCATGCTATCACCGACCTAGAAGCCCGGGATAGACTGGCCATCATCCGAAGTCAAGTGAAGGAGCATCTCCACAAGGCCTATGAACGCAGTCGTCAGCGCTATGATTAGCGTGCACGGCAACTCCTCCTGACGCCAGGACAAGAAGTCTGGAGGCGAAACTTCGTACTTAGCAACTTCGGCAAAGCATTCAACGCGAAGTTTGCAAAGAAGTTTGTAAAATGCCGGGTCGTTCGAGGTATAGGTAGCAACGCCTATGAATTAGAGGACCTGCAAGGAAGATCGTTAGGAGTCTTTCACAGCAAGGATATACGATTATAGTGAGCTCGACTTACCGTCTGCCGGATGTAGTGTTGGTGATCCGTTCCTCTGTATCTGTTTCAATTAGTGTCGTGGGTGTAGCCTACGTTGGGCGCTGCAATAGATTCCGGCTGGTCACAAACGATCTAGGGGGGGGGGGGGTATTGTTACGTTTTGGGATATCGTTTGTGCCAGCAATGTTGGGGGGGGGGGGGTTATCGATATATCGCGAGGCGATGTATCGGAGAGATGAAATGGCAACTCCAGGGGAGGGAAATTTGAAAATTGCTCCTCCTGTTAAATAGGAGTTGAAAAAGGACGGTCAACTTTTTTTTCATGAGAGGTTAGAAGGTGGATTTTTCTGGCTCGAGGAGTTGATTTTGGATCGAGGTTGGAGACGGTCGGCCGGAAGATCGTGCTGAACGATCTTGCCTTTTTTTTTCTCGTCGGAGTTGTATCACGAGGTTGATTCTTGATCGAGGTTGGAGTCGGTCCATGAAAGAAATAGAAAAACGGTTGTTCGGGATTTGATTTTTGATGAAGGTTGGAGACGGTCCACCTGTAGAAGAAAAATATATAAAAAAGAGAGAGGAAAGTTTTTGGTGGAAAGAGCTGGCGCCAGTAGAGGAAGTTGTGTGCTTATGAGTTGAAAAAGCAACAACAACAACATCAACTGCAACAACAATAAGCCACGGCAACAAGCAACTGCAGCAACGGCAAAGAATCACAACAATAACGTTGCAAGCAAGAAGATTGCCAAGCATGAGGTTTTAACAGCGGCGACGGCAACAACAACAACGTCAACCCCAGCAGAGAGCGACGGCAGCTACATCCAAAGCAACGGCAGCAACAACCAGAGCAACAACAACAACAATAACAGCAGCAATATCAACTGCAACACGCAACGGCAACAACAACAACAACGACAACGACAGCTACAACCAGAGCATCACCGCTGGACAAGCGCGGAGAAGCATCCACGACGTGGGATAGTGGGCGAGACAACGCCGCCAACGCTGAGGCAGGAGGAGGAAATCGACTGGTGAGTCCGTCCCAAGCCCGCCCTGTTTCCGACCGCCAGTGCGCTACGTCCAAACATTTGCAACTGTCGTCACGTTGCGTAAACATAAACAGCAATTAATTCTTTGGTTTCGAGTCCTCGATATATATTTTATTTTCCGCCGACCTTTTTTGTTGATCAGCGAATTATAAATGTTGTGAAGTAAATTAAAATTCCAAAGTCAATTAAATAAAAATTTAAATTAAAGTAGATCAATGTTTTGCTGTAAAACGACAGAGTAGGTAACAGACAAAAAAAATCATTCAGATCAACATTCGCATCTGCGGAGGAATAGATGTATGCACATTTATAAAGATATACACGTACTACTGTGGGCAAAAAGTAGTAAGACTTTTTAATTTATATTTCGTGCGGAAGTCCATTCGTCGAAATATTTTGTTTCTAGGTTGGCAAGACTGTCAGTAACTTCTATGCCAAATATCATATCAAAATAATCATTAGTGTTTAATATATGCCTGTTTTTCTGAAGTACAAAAAGTGCATTCGGCGATTTTTACAATGAGTGAAATTTTTCAATAAAGAAGTTCCATTAAATTTTGTGTGCGGAATCAAATTTCGGGTGCCGAAATGTTTCAAAATGTTGCAAAAGGCCTTCGGTGATTCTACCATGTCACAAAAAAAGGTTTATAAGTGGTACAAAGACTTCAAGGAGGGTCAAGAATGAGCTCGTCAAAGTCGTTCAAAAATCAAGGTCATGATGACAGTTTTTTTCGATTTTCGTGGTGTTGCGCACTATGATTTCCTTCCATCCGGCCAAACTGTTAATAAGGACTATTATTTGAACGTTATGCGTCGTTTGCGTGAGGCAATTCGTCTAAAAAGACCAAAATTATGGATCAATAACTGTTGGTTTCTGCTGCACGATAATGCATTGTCGCATACTGCATTGATTCTTAGTGAGTTTTTTGCCAAAAATTCAACCAATATCGTTCCACAACCACCGTATTCGCCTGATTTAGCTCCGTGTGACTTCTGGCTGTTCAGAAAACTCAAACGATCGCTCCGGGGAAATCGTTTTGAGTCAATTGAAGACATTAAACGAGAATAACTACGCGCATTGAAGGCTGTTCCGGAAATCTACTTTAAAACTATTTCGAGGATTGGAAAAACGTTTGCGAAAGTGTATTGTGGCCGGGGGATTAATTTGAGGGGGACGAAATAGATTTGGCCGAATAAATAAAGAATTTTAAAATTATGAACAAAGTCTTACTACTTTTTGCCCACAGTATTATATGCATTAAAGTATCCCCTATCGCCCCTTCACCAAACCTTAAGAGCTCTTAGGCAGGTTAAGGTAGATGTTTAAGCGAATCAAACATAAATGCATTTATATACATACATACACCCAAATATGCGTACATATTTAAACATAAATGCACATATTTTTCTTGATCTTACATACCACATATAAATCGTTCCTACTCCGTTGTTATTTCTTTTTGTTCCTCTTTGTTTTGTTGATTGCTTCTGTTTCGAATCCTGTTCCGCGTAGCGAGAATGAAAGTGGAATATCTGTAAATAAAAATAAATAAAGTAAATGTTAGTTATTAAGAAAAATTCATGAATTATAATATAGTACTTACGATGAACATGGTTGTGTAAGTTTCTCAGCATGGAAGGGGGGGATTCCACAGCACTACGCCGGATGAGGAGTAGCCACTGAGGTGGTGGCCAACGAAAGGGAGATGGCGCCGATGTGGCCATCTCAGGCAGGGAGGGTACGCCGGGGTCCAGTTGAGGCCCTATTCAAACACAAGATGGATCAGTGAGTTGTTTATTATTGTTTTTCTTTGTACTTATCGTCGTCAATAGTTTGTTTTGAATTTCCTTTTGTTTTTGCGCAATTTTCCAATTGCGCGGCAGCTGTTTTGTTTTGTTAGTGATGTGTTTTTCTGTTGAAAAAAAAACAGCTGTTAATATCGGTGAAGTTATCGATTGTGCGGACTGCGGGCCAGGGATGGGACTCCACCTGAGTACCGATGAGCCAGCCGGCACGGCCCCAGGGAAGACAACCAGTCCGTAACAAAGTTTCTAATTTTTGGTTGATTTGTTGTTATTGCTTTTGATATTCTTCTTCCTGCCTGAGTTTGTCTACTTTTTCATCCCTAAACAGCTGTTGACGTGATGAAGTTTTGGTATCATAGAACTGCATTATTGAATCAGATGCACTTGGTCTAAATAGAGTATTATTATAGCCTATTTCCACTGCCACTCGGTTTTTTTACATTTCGAACCGACTTTCTTATGGGTTTTTACATGCGGCGAACATTTAACTTGAACGGAAAAAAACCAAGGTTTTTTGGTGCAGTGGAAATAGGCTAATAGGCGCACATTTAACAACAAAAATAACTCCTATTGATTTAAAAAGTGGCGCTTTATTTAAACATTCTCCGAAAATACCAAGTATATTTTGTGACCATAAATGGGTCATTTTCAAAAGGAAATACCCGCGCCATGCCAATGTTGTGAAATTGAATTGCGTTCTTTGTTTATAAAAAAAATATCTTGTGATGTCCCAAATAAATGGTAACTATTATGAATTTCCGACATGTGGGCATTACTCAATAAAATAAATTACAGAGAGTTGTGTTGAAGTCGGAAATAGCCCTATTTATACAGGAAACATAACATATGAAGATAAAGACAATCGTTGCCCTTTGAAGTTGGTGAACTCTGGTTGTACGAGTGATGAATTAGTTATGGATGTTCCCAGCACTCCAGCAAACATTGATGACAGTATTAATTCCGACTGTCAAATCTTGGCGCCTAACAATGAAAAGCTAATATACATTAATCTTGGCTCCGATATTGAAGATGCTGATGAAATTCCACACGGAGTTGGCAATTTGGAACGAGTGGAGGATGAGCATGAGGCTGGTCTGGTCGCCAATTACGCAAGTGACGAGAATGCCATATTTGTTAGTGCTGACATTTATGAGCGAGAGAAAGCCAACTTTGATGAACTTGTTCAAAACACGCTTAAAGCTGAGAAGCGGAAGGTACAGCTGGAATCTCAAGATAAGTATGCGTCTGATTTGGACGCGGCAGAAAAGGATGTACTCCAGCTAAATGCTCGACTTGCATTGATGTCCCAATACATCGATAATTTGCGAGTGGAAAGTGAACAAGGCAATAAAGATAAACCAGGTCCTAATTCCGAGGCTGGAGCTGAAGCAGATGAGAAGCCCAGTTGGTCACATATATATGCTGGAGTCAATCGACATCGACACATCGCAGGTGGCAGCGTGGCCGAGTTTTATCAACATAAAACCAACATTATCTCTGGGCTGAAGGTGAAGTTTATCGATGTTATGATTTTCCATAAAGTATTATAAGTCAATCTCGATTGCAGACGCTCTATGAACCCGACGGGCCTCCGCCCAGTGCATCCGAGTTTACCATACAACCAAAGGCGCTGCTTGTGCCGCTGCTGCCACATCAGACCACGGGCCTTAAGTGGTTGTTGTGGCGCGAAGCTCAGAAAGTCAGTGGTGGCATATTGGCTGACGACATGGGGTTGGGTAAAACACTAAGCATAATAGCGCTGATCGTGGCAGCCAACGAAAATAAGCGACTGGCTATGCCTAAAGTCACAACCGACTTTGATTATAAGAAATCGTTTGAGCATCAACTACAGCTGTTCAATAAACTTAAAACACCTTGGAAACGCATTAATATTCTCGAGAGCGATAGCGAAGATGAACCAGATGTATTACCACCCAAGCGCCCATTTCTGCCATACGAAGAAGCTGATGATGAGCGTCTTCTGTTGCCTAACGACGAGTGCACTTACAATGCCGGCACCTTAATCGTCTGTCCCATGAGCGTGATGTCGCAGTGGGCTGCCGAGGCAACCACTAAGGTGAAGCACAAGGAACTTAACGTGCACACGTATCATGGACCAGATCGTCGTGCCATTAGTGTCTCAGACTTGCGCAGTATGGATCTGGTCATCACATCTTACAACACTCTTGTCTCTGAATGGAAGCGTTTTGGCAGTGACTCGCGGCTGTTCAGCTCACGTTGGGAACGTTTGGTGCTTGATGAGGCGCACATCATACGCAACACGAAGACTGTCTGTTTTGGGACCGTCACCAACATTAAGGCCCAGCATCATTGGGCGTTAACTGGAACCCCCATACAGAATTGCGCCTTGGATTGCTTTGCTCTCCTTAAGTTCCTGAGTGTGCCGAATTTTAAAGATCTGACGCTATGGCGTCGCTATCTCAACCAAGGCATTGCCGGTCACTGCCGCATGAGCTATCTGATAAAACCCCTGATGTTGCGACGCACCAAGTTGCAACTGCAGTTGGCAGGGGAAATGCCCGCGCTGCCGCCGCTGCAGGTGAAACTAATCGATGTACAGTTGACACCGGCAGAAATGAACGTTTATCAAATACTCTCCGCAATATCTTTGAGGATATTTGCTCAGTTCTTGCGGCAACGCGAACAAAACAATCAAGATCTTCACTATTATTCTGTGCAGACCACACCCAACTTTATTGTCGATGAAGTCGATAGTAAATACAAGGCGATATATGAAAATTTCTTACGCTCCATTGGCTACGATCCAAGGGAACGTGTTCAAGGAATTTTCATTTTGGTTCTTTTTACTACGATTACGACAATTCTGCTGTCATCCGGGCCTCATGGTAAAGGTGAGATATTTTTCTTCTCTTCATTGCGAATAGTTTTCATCAAACAGTTTTTTTTCTCGCCCTAGATGCTCTGCAATGAGTTTAATTTATCTGCAGATGAGGATGACCAGGACGAGTTGGAAAGTGAGCATCTGAATATCAACGGCCAGGGCACAATTGAGAAGAGCACTTTTAGCGCCATCAAGAGTGAGAAAAATCCAGTTAAAGAAGAAAGTGATGTAAGTCGACCTTCGACATCTTCTCAGGATACAAAATTGAATAAGAAAGAGAGAAAAAGTAATATCAGAACATCATCACCCACCATAGGAGAAAATATAATTAAAAAAAGAAGAGTGCCAAAGTGGTATTAAATATGAGGAAGACACACTGCATACATCTATGACAATGGCCACGGCAATGAAACTATTGAATCCAAGCAATCCGATATTTGAATTTAAACGCGACTCTTCTAAACTGCGAATGGTATTTGAGATACTGCAAAAGCTGCTCCAAGAGACAAACGATAAAATCATTGTTGTCTCCCAATGGACCAGTTACCTAGCTGTTATTAAAAACCGATTGGATGAGATGGGTCATGAGACACTCGACTTCAATGGCAAAATGGATGCAAGTGAGCGAAGCGAGTCGCTAAGTGAATTCAACAATACGAGCAACAATAAGCGCATCTTGTTGCTCTCATTGACTGCTGGCGGCGTTGGACTCAACCTGAATGTGGCCAATCACTTGCTTATGGCTGACTTGCATTGGAATCCTCAGTTGGAGCGCCAGGCACAGGATCGTATCTATCGCTATGGACAGAAGAAGCCTTCGTTTATTTATCGCCTTATGTGCAAAGACACTGTGGAGCAACGTATTAAGGCACTGCAGGATTACAAAATTGAAATTTCGAATGTGGTCTTAAATCCTGGTCAAGCATTGCATATCTCTGGTAGCAATGGTCTCTCATTGAAGGACCTGAAAAAGATTTTTGGTATGCAATAATTTGAAGTCAATCATATCTGACACGTCATCATCAGACCAAAGATTGCTTTTTCTAAATTACTAATAGGAATTCTCTTTAAATATATTACTTAAATATAACACAGTGGCATTATAAAACTATATACGCCATGAACTAAACCGATTCTAAATAAGAAATCTTATGCAATCTGCTTAATTCATAAAAATTTCAAATTTTTCAAGAATTTGAAGGATCCTCGGTTTCTATCGTAAGATCTAAGTAATTAATGCTAATTACAATATTAATAACTTTCGTAAAAGTTACCAATTTTTCCATATTTGTGAAACAAGCTAAAGCAAAAAACCCTCAAAAATAATACCTCCTTATTAGTGTAAGAAGAAAGATATTGAATTAATTTACATGTTTCTATGTAGTTAGTTTGGCTAACCAAAAAATTCATTGCAATGTTTGTTACTTAAATATATATTTGTTTTTCTGATTTCAATAAAGATTTTGTCTTTAAGCAACTATCAATCTTTTAAATTGTAGAGTAAATAATACAAGCATTTGTATACCTGTATAGAAACTGAGTTTATTCTGAATTAACCAAGGGTTTGTTAATAATCAAATGAAGTGATTGGACAACGTGCAGATTTTATGTTTTATGTGTTCGGCCAGAAGCTGAAAGCAATTTTATGTTCACTTCTTCAAGATGCTATTAACGGCACAGACAATGTTTCGAGCAGAGATGCCGAACATGTCAATGAGAACAGCGGGGGGTCCAGAGCGGGGAACAGTGGGCACATACAGATGCTTAACCACAAAATTGCGATGCTCAGCCAGTGCGCTGAGTACAGCCTCACCGAGTCCTCCTTGCCTAATGAAGAGAAAAAAAATCAGAATCATTTTGGACAAGGGTTTTAAGGAGATGTGCACAACTTACTGGTAATGATCTTCGACGACAACGATACGTCCGCCACACTGTTTGCCCTGCTCCACAATCAGGTCCACATCCAGCGGCTTCACAGTGAAAGGATCAATCACACGCGCCGTAATGCACTCCTTCTCCAGCTGCTCAGCAGCAGTCAGACACTCATACAGAGTGATGCCAGCGCCAATGAGGAGCACCTCGTCGGATGGCTTCTGGCGGACGATCTTGCCCTTGCCCACGGTGAATGGCTCATCGTTGTTGTAGATGACAGCGGTATTGGGACGCGATGTGCGGATAAAGCAGACACCCTTGGTGTTGGCCGCCAGTTCGACGGCGCGTTCGGTGCTCACGGCATCCGAGGGATAAAAGATTGTGCTGCCGGGTATGGTGCGGAACATGGCCACATCCTCGAGACCCATCTGCGAAGGTCCGTCCTCGCCAATGCTGCAACCACAATGGGAGCCCACAAAGTTCACATTCGTCTGCGAAATGGCACCCATGCGGATCTGGTCAAATGCACGCGTAAAGAAGGTAGCAAATGTGGAAACGAAGGCTACCGTGCGACGACGACAGGCGGTGCCAATGGCTACGCCCACCAGATTCTGCTCAGCAATGAAGCATTCAATGTAACGCTCGGGGTAAGCGTTACGCAACTTATCCGAAAACGTTGAATTCTTTGTGTCGCCATCCAGGGCAATAACACGATCATTATTCGCCGCAATCTTGGCCAGCGCCGTGCCGTAGGCCAAGCGTGTAGCCACCGAGTCGCCCAGCTTGTAATTGGGAGGAGTGCACAGTTTAACATTGGTGATGTCCACTTCGGGAGCCAGTGCAATTTTGCATATCTTTTTAGGCGACAATTTGACGTTAGGGTTGACAATCAGACCCTCCAGGTGTTTGATAACAGTAGACGCCTTATCGCCCAGAGGCTTGCCATGCCAGCTATCCTTATCCTCAATCTGGGGGGAAATCCTTGCCCTTGAACGTCTTGGCAATGATGGCAGTGGGCTTATTCTTTGTGCTTTCGGCACAGTGGAGCGCCTTGCACAGCTCCTCGATATCATGACCATCGACGACGAGTGCATTAAAGCCAAAGGCTTCCAGACGATCACGATACACGTCCATTTTGTGCTGCAGCGAGGTAGCCTCCGATTGTCCCAGACGATTCACATCAAAGATCACGCACAAGTTGTCCAATCCATAGTGTCCGGCAAAGTGGAGCGACTCCCACACAGATCCCTCAGCGGATTCGCCATCACCCACTACAACATATGTGCGATAGTCAGCCTTATCGAAGTTCTTGCCAACATAAGCCATGCCAGCACCCACAGCAACACCTTGGCCCAGAGAACCGGTACCCACATCAATGAAATTCAGGCGCGGCGTGGGATGACCCTCGAGATCGCTGTCGATCTTGCGCAAATTCTTCAACTCGTCGATGGGGAATAGACCAGCCTCGGCCCAAGCAGCATACAGAATGGGTGCAGCGTGTCCTTTGGAGAGGATAAAACGATCGCTGGATGGATCACGGGGATGCTTCAGGTTCAAACGCATCTGCTGGAAGAACAGCACAGACATGATCTCTGCCAAGGAGCTGCATGATGTTGGATGGCTGCAAGACAAGAATTTAAGCGAAGTTGTAAAAATGTGTTTATTTAGGGATTAAAGACTGGCACATTGCCAGGCATCTGCAATATAAAACACAATGCCCTTGAATAAATTTTCTGCAAACTTCACAGTGTTGCCGATTAAACTAATTTTAAATAATTGGCTTTTTGTTTCTAAGAAATCGTTTTTAATTAATTTAAATAATTCACGTATTTATAAACTATGAATTAAACAAATTATTACGACTGTGTGTAATTTTTAAAAAAGAATAATATACCTCGGAATTAATTTTTTCTTTCTAATTAATAATAGTTTTTAATAATTATATGCAAATATTAATATATATTAAAATTCGAAACCAATATAAGCATATGTATGTATGTATAATGGAATAATAAGAAATGGAATACACTTCTCAAATTTTAATCAACTCTTCAATATATATTTTAGGATTTAAATATATATTTATATGTTAAGTTTCAACATTTGTTTTTATAAAATCTTATAGAATGTTGAATAAATTTGTAGCCGTATTTTTTTCTACACTTGTAACGTTTTAAAATTGGCTTCAGTCATATCCAGGAAAGAAGGGGCTCGTCTTACAATACACATTTTTTTATAGATATGTACATATGTACATATGTATATATTTATACATATGTATATATATATAGATATGTATATATGTACATATACATGTGTGTGTTTTGATTGTTTATACAAAATTATGTATGTGGTAAATATAAATACATACATACAAATGTATGTATGCATGCCTTATCGTCTTCACGTTTGGTGTAGGTTTCCAATCGCAAACCGGTCGCAAATTTGAGTTTGCGTTGCAAAAACAAATCATCGATTGTCTCCGTATTTTTCATGGATTCCCGATCCATAGAATTTGAAACTTGTCTCCGCTTTGCCCTCTGTTCATTAAGAACTAATGAAGGTGAGTGCTACTTTTGATTTTTATCAACATTTTGTCATACAATAATCTCGTGCAAACACTCGAAAGAAGGTGACCAGCTCGATCACCTCCGTCTAACCAACCAACTGCTTGTAGGTTATCTGCTCTCCTCTCCCTCTCGCTCTCCCACAACAGAGGTCATATATAGAGCAGCGCTTATCAGCTGAGCACCCTAAAGCGTCTAAACATTGTGCTTGACGTTGACGGGAAAGGGAGCTCCATTTGGATAACTACTTTACTTATCTCACATTTAGTTTAATTGCAGCGGTGTCATAAAGGTCATAAAAACGTCAGAGTTGTACGAAACACATCAACACAGGCCATTAGTATTAATGTAATTTGAATGCACGTTGTCAATAGCTTAATAAATTAAATGTGCGGTGCAAATAGCTTAATTTTGTTTTTTAGTTTTCTCCAGTGTAGCATAATGTTGCCAACTGAGCTATTAAAGCACAACATATCGGGGCTCCGCGTTGCCAACTAACAGCGAAATTTCAACGAGCTTCGTTTAAAGCGCCGCTGTGGCTGCCATCAATATGCGTGTGTTTGTGTTGAGAAATGAATTGTTTCGCCGTTAAGAACAAAAAAAGCATAACAGCATTTGTGAAGGTTACGGAAGGTTAATTTCAAATTAACAAGCGAAATTATTGCACGTAGCTATCAATAAAAATTATAAAGTTTTACATGTACATACATATACATATGTATACATAAATATATGTGTGAATGTGTTGAACTTAGTGCAAATGCACAACAAAACGTGTTTCAACGAACGGCGTTGCAATGGATTAAACACGTGGCATCGGAGCCTCAAGCCGGGGGTCACCTCTGCTTTGGTGAACGATTAACGCACGATCGCGCAACAAGTGCAAGGTGCACAAGTTTTCCA
Organism: Drosophila nasuta; assembly: GCF_023558535.2. Lineage (NCBI taxonomy): Eukaryota > Metazoa > Arthropoda > Insecta > Diptera > Drosophilidae > Drosophila > Drosophila nasuta. Next base: position 3,106,633 of record NC_083456.1, read on the forward strand.
TGCCATAGTTAAAGTGATTGTTACTTACCCAGACTTCGAGGCTTCCGTGGCGTTAATGGAATGAATACGCAATTTATGCGCAACATCTTTCAAATCCTGCACGGTTTTGGCTTCTGGCTTGTGATACGACATATTGAGTACAATTCGTGTTGGTTTTACTGATGATGGTTTTAATAGATTGTTCTTGTTTTTTATCCAAAGGCTGATACTTCGATTTCGGCAAAACACTGACAATAAAGTAGCCGTAGTTGCAACCTAAGTTTCCTTGGTATTGAATTTCTTTTTGGTCTCGACAAAAATAAACCGCTGCAGCCGGCGAATGGAACCAAACTGCCGTCACCGTCGATTTTAAGTTGTAGAGGAGCAATTTTGTCTGCCTTTCGCAACGTTGCTGTCGCATTCACTTACACACAAAATCGCTTTTAAAGTTTAAGCGTAAGCTAAATTTATATTATTGACTTAACGCTAAAAAAGAGACCGACGTATGAATGTGAAGTTAGCAGAGCTTTTAAGTCAAATTTTTCTCTTTTCGATAAGATTAAAGCTTTTTATAGCAACTGAATTGGATGATAAGACCAAAATGTGCAGTTCGACTTCAAGTTGAGTTCTGGCTTCGCGGCTTCTACGCCTTCGATAGCTCAGTTGGTAGAGCGATGGACTGTAGTTCGGCAATTGCAAATAGACATCCACAGGTCGCTGGTTCGACTCCGGCTCGAAGGATTTTTTTAAAACATTTTTAGAATGAATTCATCGTTTAAATAATATATATATATATCCGTAATCTATTAAGAACGCGTTTCTTGTCAATGTTTAAAAACATGTTAAACTTAAATTTTTCCATTTTTGTTTATGTAACATACATTTTTCAGTAGCATAGTATTCGTCAAAATCCATTTATCTTAATTATTAGTTTTTTCTTTGGAATAGTCGTATATTTTTTTCATTAAAATTCACAATTAATTTATAATAGAAAATAAAACCAAAATTTTTGTCTTACACATATTATTAATATTCAGAACATTTATTCATAAATTATAAGACAAAATTAAAAAAAATCCTTCGAGCCGGAGTCGAACCAGCGACCTGTGGATGTCTATTTGCAATTGCCGAACTACAGTCCATCGCTCTACCAACTGAGCTATCGAAGGCACATGGGCGGCAGTGGATACGTAGAGTTCTCAAAGGGGGGTCAATTTAATGTAGCTTAATAATGAAGATCTATAAATAAACTATACAACTTTGCAGTAAAAATGGAAAAATTGCAGTTTAGCGTGTCCATTTATTCTCATTATGCGCACAAGTTTAAAAAATAATAACTTGTTTTATAAATTAAAAATAAATATCTATGTATGTAGATCTATTTTGAATGCTATATATAATATCATTTTTTGTTTGCTTTGTTTACTTGTCTTAAAGATTTAACTAATGCATAATGTAGTTAGCAAAATAGTTAACATTAACAATACATAGTTACATTTAAATTTACACTTTGTTGCATTTTTGGTTATCGTACCATTTTTTTTTTTTGTTTGGATAACCTCCAACAAGAATCGTTTCATCCTGTAACTTCAACCAATTTATATTTTCGACTACAATTTATATGAATTTATAAAAATAGGTGTACATATTTCTTAGTAAACTATCTTCTTAACAAATTTATTTTGTGCACATCTTGGGTAATATTAAGTGTTACAGTGAAAGCCGTTGAGCACTGAAATTACTAATCTGCTCGATCTGCAATTTCCGACCAACAACGTGATTTAATAGAAGATACGTAAAAGCAACAACGAAAGTATTATATTATCAAAACAAATGCACATCAAACAATTGATATTATCTATAACTAGCTAAAAACAAAGCGATAAATAATAATTAGTCCTTAAATAAAGTTAAAAGTGTGAAATAGACATAAATAAGTATATAATACATAAATAATAAATAGTCATGGTTTATCGGCTTAGTCCAGGGCGATACCCTGCATCCAGGCGCTTAAATCACTGCCATCAGATTCCATGATAATCTCATCTGGTTCGTCATTTGCCAGTAAATACTGTGCCGCTGTCCGTCCGCTCAAATAAGCGCCATGTACAGTGGAGTAAAAACTGGAATGCGTATGTTCGCCGGCAAATACGATTGCTGGCTGAAAAAAAAAACGTTCGAACTGAAAATGAAATTTCATGAAATAGATTCGAATAAGGTGCGCAGTCTACCTTCATTGCCTGTGGTGTGGCGTAAAGGGGTTGCGCTAAATTCTCGATGTCCTCCTGTGTGGCACCCACAGGTATCGAGGTATAGGCGCCTCCCGTATAAGTTTGACTTTTCCAACTGGTGCTAAAAGGAATAGTCGATAACATTAGTAGTATTTTGTAGCCAAGAAGATGGAGGTCAGCTTACCACACACATAATTTAGGCTTAGGCACATAAGGATCTTGTAGGAAATCACGCAAGAGTTCCGTGCACTTCTCGCCTACTTGTTCATGGGGCAATGTCTCCATATACTCTGCCTCGCGACCAGACACCCAGCCAAGGAGTAGGGTGTCATTGATCTTGGCAAATGAGTAGATCTTCTTGAACCAGTTCTTGCTAAGGTACGCCTCTGTGGCTCGTTCTTCTTCGCTGGCCGCCTCTTGCTTTTCATCGTCCCACAGAAGCATCACTTCCGAGATGTCGGCGCTGAGAAATGGACGCTCGTACACAAGAATAATTTTGTCCACAGTGCCAAACATGAGATTCTCAATGGATTCCTGTTTGTAATGTGGCAGTTCCGGATCAAAGAGCGTCTTGTGCGTGTGCTTTAGCACACCCAGGGGTATGGTGCATATCACATGACCAGCATGGAAAATCTGCCCGTTCTCGCAATCGACCCGAACAGCACCTTCGGGCACATAATCACAATTGCTGCTGCTGGCGTTTGACTCGACAGAGGCACCACGTTGGGTTGCACCTGTTGGTACCTCTGTCACTGTCTTCTCGGAATCGTCGGAGTCCTCGTTCTCCGAGTGTTCATCAACGGTCTCCAAGCCGGTAAATGTTTTTTTTCGCTTCCAGTGTATCTTCTTCACCGGACACTTGGTCAATATGGATCCCTTAGGTATCTGTGCGCTTAGTGGTCGCAATATTGAGCTATAGCCCGCTGGCAGAACAATATTACCACCTTGGAGTTCTGTGTAGCTTCCTATATGCATCGACGAATAGTTTATAAGCAGTTTAAGTATCTTAATTTTGTGGAGAAACTCACCTAGTTCAAGAAGATCGACCTCATTCATATTGTGACAGCCGGTGATGCAAGTTTCGCGTTTGAGCAGGCAATTGAATATTAACTGCTTCAGACGCTTCTCCTTCGGATCCTGCACAGAGCTCAAGTAGATCTCAATTTCGTAATTTATGTGTTCCCCAACGCTGTTGATGTCAGGAGGCGGGCTGTACTGGCAGAGGAAATACTCATCACAACGGCGTAGGAAACAGACGTACGCCTCGTAGATTTCCTGCAGTATGCTGAAAGGAACCTGATGACCATCCTCTGTGGTGGCCACCACCTTGTGCGGCTTTGGTATGTTTACAACGCTGACTAGACCGTGTTGCACAGCTATTTCGAAGATTGGATTACCCAGCACGCCGTGTATCCAATTGGCGCCAAGCTCCACCTGCAATCGAGCAAATATAACAGATTGATTAGTTTTTAACCGACATAATTAACCTTTGCGATATAATAATGCGATGCCTTCGTATATCCTAAAAATGTATTATTATGGTTACTGAATCGTGTCAATCAAATCAGTTAGGCAAATTCAACATATTGATCACATTTTGAACGAAATGAAAAATAAACCTTTGCGATAAACAAACTGGTCAATTCATTTTACTTAATTTACAAAATGGATCCGTCTAAGAATAAAGCAAATATAACATATTATAATATAACAACAATTTTATCTCTCGACAATTTTGTTTGTTAACTGATTTCTATAATTAACATAGGGTAACTCTCAATAATGAGTTTGGTAACTTTTGTTGTGATCATTAATATAATTCTAACACATAAAATGGCTTCCATAAATAAATCCAATAAATTTTTAGCGATTTATGAAGTGTAAAATATTCTTAAGATTTCCATCATTAAAATATAATAATATTGAATAGTTAATGTAAAAATAGTTTTCCTTATCCCTTCTGTCAGAGTTTACAAGAAAAACGTAAATACAATTTTTTTTTAAATAAATAGATAAGATTCTTCGCTTCTTTTCGTTAAAGTTAACTGACCTATATCTAAGATAAGTTATTTACTATACGAAAGTAGCCGGTTCTAACGGTGTTTCCCTGACTACGTGATCGTTTACCCGTTAACCCGTTATTTATAATCAGCTGATTGCCCGTTAAAACGCACCTTGCGACGTCACAAATGTAACACACAATCGTATCTTATCTACAAAGTGAATTTGAGTTGTATAACAACTGGTAAAGTAAGAAATTCCATGCTATAATGTTGCACGACAAAGCGGTAAGCATGTTATTTCACTAGAAGCGTGTAACCAACTAATAACTTGGCAAAAACAATTTGCAATATATACTTCGGCCAGGTTATAGGAATGCAAATTAATGCCGATCTTACTGAATTTAAAAAAAATATTTCATTAATGTTACAATTTAGAACTGTATAAAATAAATAATGTCGTTGTGACACCTAAAAGCAACGTGTGGAAAAATCTATAATTTTCATAAGTGCCGCAAAAATGTTGCTCAACAATTAGGAACGTCCAAAAATACTAACATCGTGACGTCCCCCTTTTCTTTTATCCCCCCCCTTAAACAAATGCTTCGAGGCTGCTTACATAATGCGTGAGGTACCTTTTGATTATTGTCAAGCGGTATGGACACGATTCGTCCTCCCACCCGACCGCGCGCCTCCACAATGAGAAAATCATCGCAACCATTTTGCAACAGATGATTGGCAGCAGATAAACCTGCCATTCCAGCGCCGATTATTAAAACCTTAACATGTGTGCTGTTGTTATTGCTACTGCTGCCGTAGCCACCGCTGCTTGGAGCTGCCTCGTCTGTAACAACAACACGGTTCGCAGCAGCTGTAACCAAACCCTCCTCGGTAGGTGATGATGCGGGTGTTGTTGGCTCCGTTGACTTGTCGGCCATATTTCCTTATTACATATGTTTGTATATGCGAATTGATGCGATTTATGCGTTTCTTTTCTCTTGGTATTATGCACATGTATTTTGAGTCATTGCTCTTCGTTTGCACTTTTTAACATCGCAACGACCACGGAACTGTTTTGACGTTTAGTTGACAGCGCCATTGGTGGGCATGGTTCACAAGGGGGTGGTCAGTGGGGAGGGATATTGTAATCATGCGCCGGCACTATTTATGGCACTGTAAAGAAATGCAAGCTGAAATTTTGAACATTCCACGTAAGAATAGGATTGAATGCACATGATCAACTTGCTTTCTCTTTTTGCCCAGCTTTATTTTTTTAAATGATGGTATATTTGACAGGAAATAACAAAAGCAGCTGTTCGCAACAGTATTGCCAGGTCGCAAAATGTTTTGTAAACATAGTGCAGGAGCTGCCAGACTTGCATTTGTAAAGGCTGTGGCAACGCCAAGTTAACATCTGTAAAAGTTGAAGCCTCAGTTGTTTTTTTTTTGTTTTGCAAATGGTAAAAATGCATAAATAATATACAAACAATAACATACTGTATAATTAGCATGCGAAGCGTGCCCAACATGTGAATACTCAAGCGTCAGTAAGAAGAAACAACAGCAGCAAAATGTCCGACGCCTACTGTCTCTCGAATTTTATTGATTTTTCTCCACATTTGTCGCAACCGCTGAGGCACAGCAATCGGATCAAGGTAACGAAATCAAATGCAATCGAATACTCTAGATTCTCATATTTGATTACAGTACACCTGCTTTGACATCTCAGACAACTACATCATATTTGGTGCCACCTCGGGCTCACTATACTTCTTCAATCGTGCTGGCAAATTCATGCATCTAATCCCCAATAAACATGGCCCAGTTACACACTTGAGCATATCGGCAAACAATAAGTATGTTGCATTTGCCACACAACGATCCCTGATCTGCGTGTATGCTGTCAACCTGTCGGCCCAGGCTGCCCCACAGGTAATTGTTACACACCTGAGCACCGATCAATCTGTACAAGTGAGTTGCATCCATTGGACGCCGGATGAAAAGCAATTTTACTATGGCGACACACGGGGTCAGGTCAATTTGGTGCTGCTGTCGTCGTTCATTGGTCACAGCCTGTTGTTTAACATGTCAGTGCATCCATTGCTCTATCTCGATTCGCCCATTGTGCAAATCGATGACTTTGAATCTCTGCTCTTGGTTTCCAACTGCACCAAGTGCATTCTCTGCAACACCGAGTACGAGGAGTACAAACAGGTTCGTCGCCTATTATTATTTCCAACTCAAGTATAAACCTTACCATTTATGCCTGGCAGATTGGAAACCGTCCGAGGGATGGCGCCTTTGGTGCATGTTTTTTTATGTCGCCACAGGAAGCATTGCAGCCATCTCGCATCTACTGCGCCCGTCCCGGCACTCGCATCTGGGAAGTGGACTTCGAGGGCGAGGTCATCCAAACGCATCAGTTTAAGAGCGCACTCGCCATGGCGCCCGCCAAGATCTTAAAGCCCAGCGAAAACGATGCCATCGACGACAATAACGATATTGATGGTCTAGAGACAAACGATGAATTGCTCGACTATCAGCCGCAGCAGCTGCAGTTCGCTAAGCTACAGCGCTTCAGTCAGGACTTCCTCTTGGCCTTCACCGAACTGGGACTCTATGTGTTTGATGTACGCAATTCCACGGTCGTGCTCTGGTGCAATCAGTTCGAACGCATTGTTGACTGTCGCGTTACAGGCGCCGAGATTTTTGTGTTCACCCAAACAGGCTCATTGTACAGCGTGCAGCTTCAGACCCTGCAGGGACACGCCATTTTGCTGATGCAGCAATCAAGGCTGCCGGAATGCGCACGTCTGTTGCGCCAACATGTCAAATACTTTGCGGACAAGGCGCGCGAGAACTACGATCTGAAGCTGCTCAATCAACTGAAGCAGATGCTCATTGAGAGACAGCAGTACGAGCTGCTTAACGATATATCCGTCATCTTCGATGCCATTGCCCAGTGCACGGGCAACGCACTGGACACCCAAAGCTCTGGCGGCAGCTCTGCGACAACCGAGCGCAGCCAGTCTCTCAGTCTAAGCACAGCAGTGACAGTTGGTAATGGAAATGGCAGCCAGACTCAAGCCATAACGATGCCATTTGCTGCAGCACCGCCCAAAGGGGTTTATGTATTGGAGAATGCATTTTGCGATAACCTCAAGCAGCCGCCCAAGGCGGGACACTTAAAGGATGCACTGCTGACAGTAACTGGAAAGTTTGGCAAGAACATCATCAAGTACAAGTTCAATATATTTGCCGAGGAGCAGCAGCAACAGCTGGTCCGCGAGCTGATACCGGATAGTGAGCGCTCGCTACCCTTCAAGGATATTAAAGCCCGCTACGAGTCGCAGGACAATGCCGACGAGGACGACGAGGAAATTGTTTGCCGCAGGAGCAAATTAGCTTCCGCCAAGCGTTTGGCAGCGTCGACAACAGCAACAACTCACATCAGTCCCGAAGAGAAAACCATATACAATCTGTATTTGATCCACAAGAGCGCTAAATTCAGTCGAACGCATTGCGTAGAGCGTTATCGCAGCGTCTTCGATGAGTATACGGCCAACGAGCTGATCCAATTGCTGACTAAACTGGTCCAATTGATGGTGGACCATGGCGACAGCTTGGAGCAGGCACAACGCAATTGTTATGAGATGTACTTCAACTACTTGAATCCCGAGCTCATCTGGGAGATGGACGATGCGACGCGTGACTATATTGCAAATGGATTCGTACTCTTAAATGCCGGCATCGAGATCTTTCGCTGCAGTCATTGCAATTTCCCACTTCGCTTCGATAATGCCTGTCAATATCATGAGCTTGGTGCTGTTTTATTGCGATACTTTTGGTCCCGCAATGAGCAGCTAAAGTGCTTCGATGTCCTACACGCGGTGCCAGCGTTGCTCGACGTCCTAGCCAAGTTTTATCTGGCCGAGCACAATCTGGATAAAGTGCTGCCCATTGTATTTAACTATGGTGCCGTCGAATTGCTCCAGGATATCGGACGACAGTTGAACATCTCGGCATGGGCTCGTTTATTTGAGCAGTTTGTGGAATTACAACGTGGGCGCTTGGTTTGTGTGAACTGCGAATGTGTTACCAGTGTGGAGCAGGAGCAGCTAACCCGACACTTCTTCTACACTTGGAACTGTTTCCTCAACATTGCCCTGGATCATTTGACAGCCACCGAGACGCTGGCATTAATCTTCAAGTGGAGCTCGTACATACCCAGCGATGCGATTGATCGTGAATTCTATACAAGATGTCTGCTTAAGGGCTAGCATACTATACGGCATTAATTTATTCCAAGACACACACGCATTCCCTTATTCTTAATCTCTAGCTAAAGCTAAAGCAGCCAATACCAAAAGCATTTATTCTATATATACATATATTGAAACTATAGAAGCATATATATATACACCACATACATATGTATACAGTTTGTGCGTAAATAAAAGTTGTAAATTCCCCTGCATTAACCTATGAGTTTTGCTTCAGTTTTAAAGATATTCATCAAAAAATAATTCAAACGTATCACGAACATTACACATCAAGTTTTGGCATTATTCATACAAAATTTCAACTGCAAAGCAAGCATTTCTCAAACAAACATCAGCCCCGCATAGCGAAAGATCCAGCTAGTGTTTCAAGCTGTTCAAGGTTTTCAAAAACGATTTAGTACATACCATATGTATCTCAAAAACGATCTTCTGCAGATAGTTTTTCGATGACATTACGAATATAGATTTTAAAGTTTGGCGGTTGCACAAGCTGTCTGGCAACTTTTCAACCCAACTGAACTCTTCCAACGCAACCCTGTTATTGTGATAACGAAAGCAATTTTAGTGTGGCCATTTTTGGCTAGAAAGTATATTTCTGGTATATATTGAGCGCATTTTGTTGAAATCATCTCCCGGTCACGCTCCTCTCCACCATTTTTTCCCGTGTGGCTCGTTTTCGCCGTTGGTGTGGATAGACACGCGTCTGAAAGTTAAAAAAACGCGAAAGCGTATAAAAACCCTAAATTTTAAGCACAAGCTCAATTACAGCTTGTAATTGTGTCGGTGGGCACAAGTAGGCCTAGTAAATATAACCGTTTAATTCTTATTAATCGCAACGAACTACATAATTGTGAAAAGTACAACCTCACTCCACATAAGAACGTAGTAGCTTGTGGAACGTAAGAAGTTGTCGGAAAAAAAACTAAGGAAAAACGTATAGACACGAAGTGCAACACAAAAGAAAAACAATTACATACATTAATTTTTTGGAAATTGCAAGTGTGCGCAAAATCAGAACAATTGCAAAATTTTCCTAAACGGAAAGCAAGAAAAAACAAGCAAGTGATTGGAGGATAATATGAGTAATGCTATTAACCAAAATGGCACAGGTCTAGAGCAGCAAGTAAGTACAAATGATGATAGTACTTTTATGTGTGGTTGTTGTTTGTTCGTAACGGTGTATGGTGCAAAACAGTGGGAACGTAATGGGGAAGTAATATGCATGAGTATAAGAGATGGCGTGTGTGTAAAAGTGACGGTCGTGATACACTCTCATGACATACCCGTCTCTTCCCTTCGGTTGCTTATTGAACAATATTCGTTGTGTCGGGGGTCTACAAAAAATTTATTGATTTCATAACATACAAAATGTCTGACCGTGGAGCGCACTACGTTTTTACATTCTGCAACGAACGGTGACTCATATACGTATACGAATTGATCGTTTGTGTGTGTGTGGATGTTTCCCCTCTGTTATTTTCAATTGTGTTATTTCTTTTGTAAAACTTTTAGCTTGCCTCCAAATTGACATGTTCATTGCTGTGTGTGTGTGTGTGTGTGTGAACGATAGAGAGGAAGTGTGTGTGCGAGTAGCCGCAATTCTAAACCAGTGCATTTATGTGTGTGTGTGCGAAAGCGAGAGAGCCAGTGGCGGCGTTCTCTTTGTCTTCGGTTGCTCCTCACGCACATGTGGAAGCTGAGTATTGTAAACAGCGTTGCCAGACATTAATGTAATCTTTGCAATATGTACACCTTTAATGCGCGAAAGCAATACTGTGACACCCTATACGACACTGCTGTAAAAACAAGTTCCACACTTTGCATAGCTTCTATTGCGGCTTTATTACTGCTCTACTCTCGGTCTCTCTTTTCCTTTCGATGAAAACTGCGCTAAGCATGATATTTTGTGTGTCAGTGTGTGGGTGGTGTATTGTGTTGTTGCTAGGCCGATGTCAAAATCCAAAAACCCTCTCAAACTAGTTGCGCTTATTTTCGCTTGATACGTATACAAATGTATCCATCGTATGTGTGTTAGTGTAAGAGAACATCTCGCAAATTAAAAAAAAGCATGTTGCCAACCGGGTTTGCTGAAGAGCTCTAAGCTTAAAAAGATTATACAAACATGCGTGTGTGTGTGACTTTTACCAACAACTTGATATTTCTATACCTCTTTCTTGTATTGTAACATCTAAGAATTCATTGAACTTGTGACGTCAGATAAAAGCTTGGCGGTTGTTCTTATACCTGCTTGTAGGGGGAGGCCCCGTAAAGTATAAACAAATTATCTTGATCAGCAGAGTAAATCGAAAACAAAAATAAAGGTCTTGGTATATATATCACGTTTAACCGGCAGGATCAAGAGAGACGGAGTATAAACCTAAAAAACATAAATAATAATATATAATAATAAATTATATCTGAGAATTAGGGTACATGGATGATAAAAAGAATATTTAAATATGCCGGAAGCTAATTGCAAGACAGCTGCAGACAGAATGGTAAATTTCACGATGTTTAATTACAATGGGATATTTTCTGTTAACCGAATAGTCGTATTAATATAATGTTAATGTGCGGTTCTGAAGCAGCTGATGGTTTTAATATTGTAGTCTACAAATTTTTGTAACACATCTACATATTTGTTTGTTGATATTTTACTAATAGTTTTTAATTGTTTTTGCAGGTTGCTGGTCTGGACTTGAATGGCGGCTCGGCTAACTATAGCGGCCCCATAACAAGCAAGACTTCCACTAATTTGGTCACTGGTGGCGTGTATGTGCCCCCGCATCTTCGAGCTGGTGGTGGCAACAACAACGCGGACGTAGACAATCAGGGCCAGGGCTTTGATTCAGGTGCCGCACCCCCCACGTGGTAACGACAACAGGGACCAGCAGCAGCAACGCGGCGGCGGAGAATATCGTCGAGGCGATCGCGGCGGTAATCGCGGCTACAATCGCCAGAGCGGCGACTACGGAAGTTTTGGCAGCGGCGGCGGTGGTAGACGCGGTGGCGGCAATCGCTACGAGGACAACTATAACGGTGTGTAATCAATCAGTAATAGATAGATGAGCGTCGATTTTCATTTGGAAATGTTGCTTTCGATTTTAATTTTTAGGTGAATACGATAACCGCCGCGGCGGCGACTGGAATCGTGGTGGTGGTCGCAATTTCGGAGATAGACGTGGGCCATCTTATCGTGGTGGTGGTGGCGGAGGGGGAGCCGGTGGTGCCGGTGGTAATGGACTTAATGATCAGCAGGAGGATGCACAGCAGCCACGCAATGATCGCTGGCAAGAGCCGGAACGCTCCATTGGATTCGATAGCGGCGCCTCTGAGGGCGGACCAGGAGCAGGTGGGGGCAACAGAAGCTACAACAACCGCGGCGGCGGCGGCGGTGGCTACAACAATCGCTGGAAGGAGGGCGGCGGAGGAGGCGGCAACGTCGACTACACAAAACTGGGAGCACGCGACGAGCGTTTGGAGCAAGAGCTCTTCGGGGTCGGCAATACGGGTATCAATTTTGACAAATACGAGGATATACCCGTGGAGGCGACGGGTCAAAATGTGCCACCCCACATCACATCGTTCGATGATGTGCAGCTGACGGAGATCATTCGCAACAATGTGAATCTGGCGCGTTATGACAAACCGACGCCTGTGCAAAAATATGCCATACCGATCATAATCAGTGGCCGAGATCTAATGGCCTGTGCCCAGACCGGTTCTGGCAAAACGGCCGCATTCCTTGTGCCCATTTTGAATCAGATGTATGAGCATGGACTGTCGGCGCCGCCGCAGAGCAATCGCCAATACAGTCGGCGCAAACAGTATCCGCTGGGCCTGGTGCTGGCACCAACCCGCGAGCTGGCCACTCAGATCTTCGAGGAGGCCAAAAAGTTCGCCTATCGCTCGCGCATGCGTCCCGCTGTCCTATATGGTGGTAACAACACCAGCGAACAGATGCGCGAATTAGATCGCGGATGCCATTTGATTGTGGCAACGCCGGGTCGCTTGGAAGACATGATCACGCGCGGCAAGGTCGGTTTGGAAAATATACGTTTCCTTGTCTTGGACGAGGCCGATCGTATGTTGGACATGGGCTTTGAGCCACAAATTCGTCGCATTGTCGAGCAGCTGAACATGCCACCAACAGGTCAACGACAGACCTTGATGTTCTCGGCGACATTCCCAAAACAGATCCAGGAGTTGGCCAGTGATTTTCTCAACAATTACATATTCTTGGCCGTGGGACGCGTTGGTTCCACGTCCGAGAACATTACGCAGACTATTTTGTGGGTCTATGATCAGGACAAGCGCTCCTATTTGCTCGACTTGCTCTCCTCGATACGAGATGGACCCGAGTACTCCAAGGACAATCTAACGCTTATTTTTGTCGAGACAAAGAAGGGAGCCGACTCCCTCGAGGAGTTCCTCTATCAGTGCAATCATCCGGTAACCAGCATTCACGGTGATCGCACCCAGAAGGAGCGCGAGGAGGCATTGCGTTGCTTCCGATCGGGAGATTGTCCCATTTTGGTTGCTACTGCGGTGGCAGCCCGTGGACTGGACATTCCGCATGTGACGCATGTGATTAACTTTGATCTGCCCACCGATGTGGAGGAATATGTGCATCGCATTGGTCGTACTGGTCGTATGGGTAATCTCGGTGTCGCCACATCGTTCTTCAATGAGAAAAATCGCAACATTTGTTCCGATTTGCTAGAGCTGCTCATCGAGACCAAGCAGGAGATACCCGGCTTTCTCGAAGAGATGCTTAGCTCGGACCGCGGACATGGTGGTGCCAAGCGTCGTGGAGGTGGCGCTGGCGCACGCTATGGCGGCGGCTTTGGCTCCCGCGATTACCGTACAACTTCTGGCGGCGGCAGCGGCGGACGAAGTGGCGGCGGAGGTGGTGGAGGCGGCGGTGGTCGCAACAGCGGCGCCGGCGGTGGCGGCAACTATCGCAGCAATGGCAATTCGTATGGTAAGTTTGGTGAGTGATTACTGCGTGATTGCTGAAACTATCGCTGACATTATACTAAATTCAATTATCAATCATAGGAGGAAGCTCTGGCGGTGGTGCTTATGGTGGCGGATCCTACGGTGGCTCCTATGGCGGGGGTGGCGGCGGTGGATCGCACTCAAACAACGGGCCCGATTGGTGGGGTCAATGAGCAAGGCCAGCCAGCCAACAAGGCAAGCAGCAACAGCATCGTCAACACCATTTCGACTATCGTCACTATTAACTAATAACAACAACCACAAACAACAAAATTAAACTACAAAAGCACAGAAGAAGGAACAGAAATGAAATAGATTAACGAGAAAAAAAAGGAAACAAAGCCGAAACAGAAGCAGAAACCGAACATTTTGAACCGATAACAACTTTATTATATTTGCATATTATATGTATCTATATATATATATGTCGATTATATATATACTACAGGGGCAGCAAATGTGAAAGAGAAACTGTCTGTGTGCAGCGCAACCACAAATACTATATAAACTCAACACATACACAAGCACATTACACACTCACACTCACGTACCCATTTACAATAGCAAACGCATTACAAGTAATAATAAAAATTGTTTAAAATTACCATATATACAATGTATGCATATATGAACAAACGACAACTTTAAATTGCTGCAAATATTAAATAGTAGTTTATAAATCATGATGCGAATACCACAAACAACCACAAAACTGGCTCCCCAACAACAAACTACAAATATGCTAAAGCTAAGAGTGAAACCCATAAGAAGGCGAGCGAGAAGAGAATATATTAAGTAAAGGCAATTTATGAATTTTTGTCCATCTCGATAATTATCTCTTTCAACTATTGAAATCGATGCACAGAATTATTAAATCGATAAGCGATACAATTGAGCATGTACTTCAATTTGAATTGATTAATCAATGATTTTAAAGAAAAGCGTAACTAGTAAAGTTATATATTAAAATTAATGGTATATAAATCTATATATAATTATGTACTATAATTTAAACCACACACAAAACAAACACAAGAGAAATCATTAAACAAAACATAAAAAAAACAAGTTTGCTAAAAATAAATCGAATAATTTAGCAAATGGATATAAATTGATTTTTATTCAACACAAAAAAATAGAGACAACTTATAGTATTATCTTTAGAAACAGCAGGACCTATGAACCGCTGTGAAATTCCACTAGAAAGTCTGTTCTCATATGATCGTTATGTCCATATGTGGGATATTTTTGATCTATGGAATTTTCCTATGTGGTAGTTGAACTTTTATACAAAATTCGAAAGCTTTTTGAGCTAAGCCATCTTCGTAATTAACCTAATCGCCAATTGAGATGTAGGATGTGCGCCAATTAGTAGAGTGAATTGAGCAAAAGCTCGTGGACTGAGAATCTGACATCTAACTTTCAGTCGAGTCTCTAATTTGATTAGATTAGATTAGGCAACATCTGATTAGGTTGTTGCATTCTGATGATCGTGGTGAGACGACACGAAGAGGAGAAGTTGATTGTTGTTCAGTCAATGTTTTTGCACAAAAAACAAATTTGACAAATTTAAGTTATTTGTTGTTATTTACAAAGGTGGTTGGTTGGCTGCTTTTTTTTGTTTACGCGAACTCGCTGGTAGTACTCGCATCTGATCTAAATGCTTTTTCAATGAACTCAGTGGGTTCAGTTAATACCCAAGCATCATGCTGAAGACACCAAGCACCCAATGCTGGTCGCTATTATTGATCATTTCGTTGATCTTGACGTTTTTTTTTTGATGTTCACCTATGGACAGTTCGTGCCGCGTCAACTGCATTTTTGGAACCTCTTCGGATTAATGCGGAATAATGGCAGTGAGATTGAGGAGTCTGCGCCACAGCTGGAGTTCTTTATGCCTCCAGAGCCAGTTGAGAAGCAGCTGAAACTCAAGCGTGGTGCGCCTTTTATATATCAGATATTGCACTAGTTACATCGGATATATATTCTATTAAATTGAATGCTTAACTATACATATATTATTAAAAATAAATTACACATTCGTATGTTTAAGAGTAATTGGTGGCTTTGCTAGCATCACATTCAAATGTTTGTGAGGCTTCGTGGTAGCCCTCAAACGTCCGATTTTTGGTTAAGCGCCGCATACCCGACCGGAATCTCCTTCATCTCGGTTTGCAGGCAAAGGAACTCACCGCCAATGCACATTATGGTCGCTGTGATAACGTTCAACAGCCACCAAGAGGCATTTGCTGGAAACGAGCGATTGTACCACCAGCAGATGAGCAGGTGCAGCAAATGGAACGTGCAACTGCAAAATTAGAAAGGATCAGATATGTATGTGGATAATTAATATGTATGTATGCAGAAATGATACCTAAAGTCGAGGCAGAGCTTGGCACGGCGTACAATGCACCACAAGGCCAGCGATGCTACAAAAGCGTTTACGACAAAGGCGCAGATCACCAAACGACCACCCAGATCGTATATATGTATTTCCTGTAGAAGGAGAGTACGAGGTACAACGTATATTGCGTATTGTGGTAGTATTTACTCACATGGTACTCAAAAATGTGGTCAAGTGTATAATTGTCGCCAGCCAACTTATTGGCCACGAAGACTAGCAGACCAAGGGAGAAATAGACGCAGAATTGCATTGACAGAATCTGTGACGTCAAGAGCGTGGGATCCCACTGCGTGTTGCGAAATGTGCCACCTTTCATTGCAAATATCGTAACTGTTTCCTCGATGTGCAAACTGTTGTTATTTATGCTGCCAAAATGCAACAACAAAACACTGACTCATCACTGGAGCTGGTTCATCGCAGGTCAGTTCGTGAGTTGAACTGGAACTAGCTTCTGACATCAAAATTGAGTGAATTGATGTTTTTACTTCTCATTTTAAATACATATATGATTATTTTTTGTTTCTTATCATGAATCAATTTTATTTTTCCTTTTTAAGTGAATGCTAAATTTCGTTCATTGCAATAGTCGACGTTAAATAAAACAATAGAAAATAATTTAAATAGAATTCGCTGCTAGATATAACGTGCTAAGTATGCATTAGGCAAAACCTAAATTCAATAAAAGAAAACAAAATTTTTAAACTAGTGGTACCACTAATTTTGAATCACCCTTTAAGCTATGAACCAGTTCAATTCGCTTCTGAGGACAATGTTGCAAAGCACGCGAAAATTTGTGAGTTCTTAAATTTTAAATGAAATTCGAATTATTTTTAGCACAGCCTTGATTTTCCAGAATCGCTTACGTTCCCTGGGCATCGTAACAACGGGCGCTGCGGCGCTATGCTTGGGTATCACCGTTTATCACAATCAGGATCATCTATTCCGCTCTTTTGTTATGCCCGTAGTGCGTCTACTGCCGGCTGAGACCAGCCACAATTTGGCTGTGTTGGCTTGTAAATATCGCCTTTGTCCAACGTCAAGCTACATGGATGATATGAATTTGCATAACTCATTTTTCGGGCGTCTCATCAGCAATCCAATTGGCATCGCAGCTGGTTTCGATAAAAACGCGGAAGCCATTTGCGGATTGAAAGACTTGGGATTCGGCTTCATTGAAATTGGTAGCGTTACGCCTTTGGCTCAAGAAGGCAACGACAAGCCGCGTGTATTTCGCCTGATCAACGATCGTGCCATTATTAATCGTTATGGCTTTAATAGTGATGGTCACGATGTGGTGGCTGATCGACTACGCAAATTACGTGAAAGAGAGGACTTCAATGCTGTTGTCGGCGTCAACTTGGGACGCAATCGGGACACACAAACACCGGTTAACGATTATGTATCGGGAATCAAAACATTTGGTCCCATGGCTGACTATCTGGTTGTCAATGTGAGCAGTCCTAATACTCATGGACTGCGAGATTTGCAGAGCAAATCCAAGTTGACAGAACTGCTCGAGGCAGTCAATCATGCACGTGCTGAGCTTAAGCACAACGAGAAAGTCCCAATTCTTTTAAAGCTATCGCCAGATCTGGATTTCGATGATATGAAGGACATCGTGGCGGTCATTAATAAAAAGAATTGCCGTGTGGATGGTTTGATTGTATCAAACACGACTGTGGCTCGTGACAATATCACTGACATAAAGTTTGTCAATGAAATGGGCGGCTTAAGTGGTGAACCATTGCGGGCACGCTCCACCATGCTGATTGCCCAAATGTACGAACTGACCAAGGGCAGCATTCCCATCATTGGCGTTGGTGGCGTCTCCTCTGGTCAGGATGCCTTTGAGAAAATCGAAGCCGGTGCTTCCTTTGTGCAGATTTATACTGCGCTAGCCTATGAAGGACCCGACGTTGTCGATCGCATTAAAGAACAGCTCTCCTCACAACTTAAGGAACGAGGATTCTCCAATGTCCGGGCTGCCACGGGCTCCAACTACAAGCAATATTTACCATCGAAATAACCTAATACAGAATAAAATTGTGTGTATATACATATATGTAAGCATTTTATTGGGTTGCAGTTGCCCGTTGCACATTGAGTACGCGACCTTCCAGAAAATGTGTGTTTTGATTGCTGGCGCTATTAAAGGCATCACGCTGGCTAAAGATCACAAAACCATAGTATTTCGACAGTCCCAATTGCTTATCGAAGACCACTTCGGCATTGGCCACATGGCCGAACCGTGAGAAATATGATTTTAGCTCCTTGCTGCTGATTGTCCATGGCAGATTTCCAACAAAAAGCTTGTAGCTGTTGCGTGCAATGTTGCTGGACATGATTATGTGTGAATAATTCTAATTAAGTAATATTTCCGCTAGGTTAGATTTTTGTTTACAATATTAACAGCGGTACAGGTTTAACATGTAGCTAAATGTTATTAACAGTTTGGTGGTAAATATCGTTTTGTCGGTTTGTCGATACTATCAAGGGACTATTTATTCATTATACCAAAGTTATCAAATTTATAATATTTAAATATATGTTCTTGTTCATTTTTGAAGAGAATTAAATCAAATCTGTGAATTACGGGACCGCAGTGTACATTTATAATAATTTCGATAAATTACAGTTTTTCTCTTTCTATACAAAAACATCCCTAAAAGGCCGGCAAGTTGTTTGGTATAATTGTCTTATTGAAATTTGGTATTAATTTGTTTCACAAAGTAGATCACACAAAGTATTTTGTTGCACTGCTGCCTTTTTAATGTTTTCTAGTCTATTTTTATGTGAAGCGAAACTAAAAAAATGAGAAGAACTTAAATGTGCACGCGATTGATAAATACATAATTGAGTTGTGCTCTCAACTAATAAAATAACAGTTGGCGTACGATTATGGTTTAATAGTCTTTAAGCAAAGTTCGCAGCGAAAATAATTTCGGCGCCCCCCGTTTGCGACGTGTATTGGGGCGCGGCGCTCTATTGAAAAACTAAAACGAATATTGCAAAGTAGTATTTTCATAATATTTTGGCTTGCGATTGAATCGACAGACATCTATAATGGCCGAGAGACCAAAAAATTTGTTTGCAAGTAAGTAATTTGCTTAAAATCTGCCCACGCACTCATGCATACACACATACACATATACATTTGCATTCGCATACATATGTGTAGCGCACATGTACATTAGAAAGAAACACACACTCGCACACGCAATGTAGAGATAATCATGACTGACGCATTGCTTGCTGCGAAATGCAATTGATAA
Source organism: Drosophila nasuta (assembly GCF_023558535.2). Taxonomy (NCBI): domain Eukaryota; kingdom Metazoa; phylum Arthropoda; class Insecta; order Diptera; family Drosophilidae; genus Drosophila; species Drosophila nasuta. Next base: position 3,125,803 of record NC_083456.1, read on the forward strand.
GCTCAAAAATCATGAATAAAAATATTCACCTTATCTTATACGAATCTTCCCTCGTTTCGCATTAGCTGGACCGAGTCGGTCACGCATTCCACCTGATCAGCTCAATTTGAACAATCTTAGCATTCGACACCCGCCATCGTCTACTTCGTCAACATCTTCGGGTTCGACATCTTCAGGCTCAAGTTCCTCATCGCAGCAAAACAATGTTACGTTACGTTTTGGAGCCCAGCCCAGTTTTGTGCCCGCAGTTCCAGTACCCAGCAGCAGCAGCAGCTGCAGCGGAGGCGGCAATACAGTTGCAACTGTTGGAAGTGGTGGCATCAGCAGCACTGCAACGGATCGTCATAGGGAACGCATCAGGCAACAGGCATGTGGCAAGCTGCAGTTTGGTGAAGGAGCCGCAAACACACATCACTTCACATCAGATGATCTCGAAGATTTGGGCGAGATTGGTCGTGGTGCCTTTGGCGCGGTCAACAAGATGATTTTTAAGAAATTGGACAAGGTGATGGCAGTGAAGCGCATACGCTCGACTGTCGATGAAAAGGAGCAGAAGCAATTGCTAATGGATCTCGAGGTAGTCATGAAGTCCAACGAGTGCATCTACATTGTGCAGTTTTACGGTGCGCTTTTCAAGGAAGGTGATTGCTGGATATGCATGGAATTAATGGACACCTCTCTTGACAAGTTCTACAAGTACATATTCGAGAAAAAGCAGCGGCATATTCCCGAGTCCATACTTGCCAAAATCACAGTGGCTACGGTGAATGCTCTCAATTATCTAAAGGAAGAGCTGAAGATCATACATCGTGATGTAAAGCCGAGCAATATTCTATTGCATAGGCGTGGTGACATTAAACTATGTGATTTTGGCATCTCTGGGCAGCTAGTAGATTCGATAGCCAAAACTAAGGACGCGGGTTGCAGGCCGTATATGGCGGTACGTCTTGACATTGCTTAGAGTAAATATTTGCTATTTTAAATGTTGGGTATTGTTGTCCTGTAGCCAGAGCGTATTGATCCCGAGCGCGCCAAGGGTTACGATGTTCGCAGCGATGTTTGGTCCTTGGGTATAACACTAATGGAAGTGGCAACTGGCACTTTTCCTTATCGCAAGTGGGGTTCAGTATTCGAACAGCTATGCCAGGTAAATGATTGTCATTGTCACTTTGAATGATGCGCAACTGTTTAACTTCTCAAAATCTTTAGGTTGTCCAAGGCGATCCGCCACGTTTGCATACATCATATAATGGCATGGAGTTCTCTCAGGAGTTTGTGGAGTTTGTTAACACTTGGTAAGTGGAAGACGTCACTGCTAATGCAAGGTCAACTGCTCTTACCGTTCTTATCCCCTCTTAGCTTAATAAAGAAGGAAAGTGACAGACCCAAGTACAACCGGTTGTTGCAGATGCCATTTATACGGCGTGGTGAGAATAGCCATACAGATGTTGCTGCCTATGTGGCAGATGTGCTGGAGTCTATGGAAAGCGATGGTATCACGCAATTTACAACCAATCAGCCAGCGGAAAGTTAATCTAAAACGAGTCATAAAGCAACTGCAGTAGCAAACAAAAAGCAACACTAAAATAAAAAATAAAAGAAGATAAAAAGGAAAACTAGTATATTGTTGTCTACTTTGTAGCATTCGTAGTGAACGTAGCGCGTATTTTGTTAAAACAAAGAAAAAAAAAGCTAAAGAAAAAAAAAGAAAAGAAAAGATTATGAAAATTATTTGTATTTTGTGAAGAAAACTGTAAGTTAAAACGCGTTAAAATGATTATATAAACTGTGCCCAAGTCGGTATTGTGTATTATGTTTTCTGTCAACGGTGTAGAATTGCCTTTTTGGTTTTAAATTGATTGTTTATAATTGTTAAAAAATAAAAGAAAAGCAACAGCTATAAAAGAACGACAACTAACATTGATGATACATGAAAACTGAAAGCAATATTTGTAAACATTTTTACACGGAATGCGAATGGAAATGAAAATGTTAACTAAACACCAATTTAAAATAGCCATAAAACCATAAACAACAAAAAGTTTCTGCTTCATTTAAAATCCATTTTGTAACAATCTTTCTTGCTTATTGAAGTTAAGTAAAAAGCTTTAAACATTTGCCAAGTGGCTGAATTTTTTTGAATTTGTAGCAGAAATTATTAAATGCGAAATACAAAATTAATCCAATGATATGTAATAATATTAATTATAATAATAATCAACAATACATTAATAATACCCAGACACACTGACAGCTACACACGTTTTTATGCGTAGTATTTAGTTGATAAGCCATAATGAATATTTAGCAAAAACAAATAAATGTATTGTGCCTAAGTATAAACAAATTGATAAACAATTTAATAAATACACATGAAAAGTCACAATAAAAATGTAAAGTGAATAAATGAATACAAATTAAGGCAATTAGTTTATGTAGTAAGCCTTAGCCAAGCTTTTATACACACATACACCTAGGCCATGCCACTTTCTCACACCCACATCCACACGCACACACACACACACTAACACAAAGACACGAATGCAATTGCACCGTCTAAGCTCCCGTCTAAAGCAAAAAAAAAGAATATAAATAATCCATGCCAATGTCGTTTCGATTAATATTTATGCAAGCGCTATTGTGAAAGTAAAAGCAAATGTTTATTTTTTGTATACGTATACATGCATATATATTTATACAACATAAAAGATAAAACCAGAGCAGCAACAACAACAACACATGCCACACTGCGTCCATAAAAATGTAATCTTTTACCGCACAAAGGCGTCACCAAGAAAAGATTTTATTTGGTTGTCCTTTGAATTTGTTGCATAGCTTAAAAAATTATTTAAATACTGAACTGTTTTCGAATAAGTCATGCAAATAACAACAAAGGGCAGATGTATTCAACTTTACTCAGGCACGCAAAATACAAAATATTACAATGGAATCTAGCTGGGCGTTGTCTTTATACACTTGCGAGAGTTTTTAATGCCAGTATCAAATTGGATATGATTCTTAAAGTTGTAATCCGATGGTTTGATTAACGATCTAATCAATGTAAAGCGTATGCATAATGCCATGGTTTGAATATGTTGCTACTGAGATAGTTACAAAATTAAATTACTAATATAATACTATTTTATTAATAATAGGATGCTATAGGAAGGGTATAAAAAATATTTATATGTATAGTATCCAGCAAATATAGAAGGAATATAAATATTAAACTAACAATTGCAATTAAGAAGCATATTGTACATCTAAAGGAAAGATGAGAGGTAAACAATCGTGGGATTACAAGTCGTCATATTTTTTGACAATAAGCCGTGTATAATTTTTTTTAAAGGGGAAGGAGAATATGTAACTTGTATATAGGGATACTACCGATACAGATACGATATTAGATAACGGATATTAGTAGCATATACATACCTACACAAATATATGTAGCATATACGATATACAATTTGAATGTATCCAACTGCAAGACGAATCCTAGTCAAAACTCAATCACTTAACCCATTAATCGGCTTCCAATAAATCCCAAATGGCCTTTAATTATAACAATTCTGAAAGCTGACGTCCACAAAATTAAGAAATATTCTTGATCTCTTTGATGAATATACATTCATTCACACATATACTTGGCTAATATCCCTACACACAGTAGAGGCGAGGATGTAAGTCGATAACTATATACATATATGGTAAAATCCTAACTTTAGCGTTTGCTATATAGATCAAGATAAGAGTGAACTCAGACCTCTCGAGAACCTACTACATAAGAATTTTCTCGCACTGTCCTAAGTTTAAGCAAAGTAACTAACTACGATATTAAAAGATACTCTCAGCATACATTCTAATTTGTAACACTTTCCCGGCAAAGCAGAAACAGTGAAGAAAAAAACAAACAAACAAAGAGAACAAAATATACAATAAGAATTCAATTAACATCATAAATAAATAACTAAAAACCTACAGGTGTGCAAGAATGATAATATTGTTGAAATCAATTTGAGGAATTTGATGAATTTGTAAAAAAGAGGGGAAAAAATTATTAGCAAATAAATAATGTATTTAAAAACTATACAAATTCTCTCACAATCTTTTTGCTTCAATTATTCTCTTAAAGTATTCGAATTTCCTCTTTTACGAACAGCACTCTCGACATTGAGCCTCTTAATGCTTATCACCTATTTGAAATTCAAACTCATACTTGTAATTCAATAGAGTCATGACGTCGTGCTCATTGACTCAGTAATTAACCAATTACTAAATCAAAATGAACTCATAACAAATATGCACATCTAATAAGTTGTACTGATGCTCTTTTGTGGATATAAAGTGGAATATTGAAAGTGATTGATTTATCTGACGCCTATGAAGGCGTTACAAATGTGAATTATTCTTATAATATTTAATGTTTTAATATTTCATCATCAATTTAGAATGATTAGATTATTCTTTTTTATTGATTTATATTTATATATGTATATATTATATTTATTTACTTATTATATTTATTGTTTTAACATATCATTATTAATTTAGTATGAGTAGATTATTGTTATTTATTTATTTATATTTTTCAGTGCGCTACCGAGCTACAACTGCCCCAATGTTTTTAACTTGGCCCGGTTACTAATATACCTATTGCATATCATAGGCTATCATAATTTGCTAGGCCTCGCGACTTGCATTCGAATGAATTCATTAGCGTGGTGAAACGTGGCAGACATGAAAAGTGACCCATTTTGGCTACAAATGCGTAATCACAATTACATACAGTATACAATATTCAATGGGCAAGCGTTAGACCTGCTTTTCGATTCGGGCTTCAGTACTACGTCGAACGCCATCGCGCACTTAACTCAATTACATATAGTTTTCGATTCCGATTTCGATTCCGATTTGGATCAACGACATGCTGGTCGGGATTATACTAGCCAGCTGGCTGATAATAATATGGATATATTTTCTATGGACTCGCAGGCGATATTATAAGATTGCTTGGCAACTAAGAGGACCGATTGGTCTGCCCTTCATTGGCTTAGGATTGCAAATGATGAATCCGCAGAGTGAGCGCTGATTATTTTCATGTTGCAGTATAAAATATAATAACTGAAATTTGCAGCATTCTTAAATTATATGGCTGGTCTCTCCCACAAGTATAAAGCTCCATTCATCTCCTGGATGGGGACCAAATGCTTTCTTTACGTCAACGATCCGCAGACTGTGGAACAGATCTTTAATTCATCGCATTGTACAAACAAAGGCGACTTCTATCGCTTTATGAGTTCAGCCATTGGCGATGGTCTCTTTACATCCAGCTGTAAGCCATAATGCTATTCATTTGTTTTTATATTCTATAGACTTATTTCATTTTCAGCTCCTCGTTGGCAGAAGCATCGTCGCCTTATTAATCCGGCGTTTAGTCGTCAGATACTTTGCAATTTTCTACCCATTTTCAATGCTGAGTCTGAGGTGTTGTTGGACAAGTTACAGATGGAAGGTGTGCAGAACGGCAAGAGCCTCGAGATCTATCAAATTCTGAAGAAAATCGTTCTAGAGGCCGCCTGTCGTAAGTATACAAAAGATCCTCAGTGAAGAGTGCTTATTTTAATGTCTTATAATTTCATCAATAGAGACAACAATGGGCAAGAAAATGAATTTTCAGCATGATGGTTCCATGGCCATTTTTGAGGCATACAATGGGTGAGTTAACTACCTTTTATGTTTGTTCAAAAGCTACTCGTAAACAGCAAGCAGCGAGCACACAAGCTCCACCTAGCGGATGCTGTTTGCAATTTGAATAGACGACCACTCACTCGTATTAAATCTCTCATTTATGCTCTGAAAATCTCTTTGTAGTACACACGTACTTACTTTGTTTTGTAGTTAAACGTGTAAATATTTTGCCGCTTTGATTTTCCTATTCATTGTGAGTTTTATACATGCCTTTTGTGCCTGTAGGAAACGAGCATTAAGGGTATAACTGCGTCGCCAAAATCTAGTAAAGACCTTCTGCTTGTAATATCAATGATAACACCTTTTACAAGCATACGAGAGAAAGAAGAAGGAATTAAGAATTTTTATTTTGAAATATTGATAAGTATAAAACAAGTTAATTTTATACACAATTAGAATGAAACAAACAAAAATTGACAACTTAAAGTTTAATGTTATCCTAGAAATCATTTTGAAGAGTGAAAGCCAACAACACGTAACGGACACACACAGGTTGCTAGATATGAATATCCCAAAACGAAATACGGGTATGTTATAGTCGCGCACACTCTACTGAAGCTTTCTTACATGTCTCACCAAGTGGAAGGTGGGATAAGGTAGAGCCAGGTGCTGTTGATATGTTGTTGCCTATTAGCTAATTAGAATGTTGCAGCTTCTCGTATCCATTGAGTCGTGACTAATTTCTTGTGACACGAGTTGACTGCGCACTTTGAGTCTATAGCAAGAAATCGGGGTCTGAGCATTCTCCTAGTGTTGGTGTTTCCTTACAAAAGTTTGCACATTGTCTTGCAGCGTAACCGAAGTGTGTGTGAAGCGAATGTTATCCCCTTGGCTTTACCCGGAGTTCATCTATCGCTGGTCGCGACTCTTTGACCGTCAGCAGAAAGTCGTTGGTGTCCTGATTGGATTTGTTGAGCAGGTATATCGGATTCGCTTACTCTCTACAGTTCTTGCTTTTATTCACATAAATTGGCAGCTGTTACAGCCTGCCGTCTCCGTTGTGGGCGTCGACGACTGGGACGCGAACATGCCTCTGGAACAGCATCACTATCAGAAGCAACACGAACAGCAGCAGCAACATCAGTTGGGCACGAAGTCAAAGTCAATATTCATTGAACAAGTGCGAGACCATGTGGAACGTGGACAGCAAATGAGCTGGCAGGATGTTCGTGATGAGGCCAACGTAATTATTGCAGCGGTGAGTTCCTGTCTACAATGAACTATGAGTATGAAATGATTATTATACTATAGTAGAGTATACATAAATATCTAAAATGCCTGGGGAAATTTATATAGATTTGGAATCTGGGAAAGATCTCGTGGGAAATTAATTCAAAAAGTGTATTACCCAATCGAACGGATACATTTAATGAAATATGCAACATCAATTAACGATTATTTGAACTGAAATGAAGTCCTTCTACCTATTTTTGAGCAAGCAAGTAATAAAACTACAGTCGAGTGTGCTTCACTGTGAGATACCCGAGACCCATTTTGAATAAAAAAACATTGCGGTACTAGTTTTAAAAAAAACGAATATACTGGAAATATACTAAAATATACCGAATACCATAATTGGTATATTGATGGAGTACGAAACATATCAGATACAACATTTTTTCCATACTAACTTTTTAAATTTTTATCCGATCGCATTCAAATTCTCAGGAATCATAAATACTATAGTTAGTGTGCCTAAATCGCAGAGTCTATAAGAAATAGAGATATAATTTTTCAAGTTCGTTTCAATTAATAATTTATAATGATTTGGCTTGGTTGCGATCAGATATAAATGGTATAAGTTATTTAGCAAATATTTTTGTATGGAAAAAAACGCCAACTGAAATCTCGTTTTAGTTGCTTTCACTGACAATCTGGAATGTTTAGTACTCTATGGTACATTTTCAATATAGTACTCTTTAAAAATATACCAAATAAATGTAGCCTTCGGTATATTTTAGTATTTTTGTGATACATATTTAGTATACTCGTAGAAGTTTTGAAGTCTACAGTATATTTTGAATGTACTACTCAATCAATATACCCATTAAATCGCGCAGAAAAGTTTAGTATTATGTTCGGTATATTAATTCGGTATGTTTTAAGAATTATATTGCACTGTTTTGATTTTATTCAATATGGATAGCGGGTATCTCACAGTCGATTGTGCTTTCTTATTTGTTTCTTCGCAATTTGTCAGTAGATATTATATCTTAGTCTTAATTACTACGACATAATAACTAGACTATAAGGTGTATTTCTTCTATTCCTTCTATTACTATTGCATTCATAGCATCATTTGCTTAATGCATTAGCTAAGGCCATGGAATATTCATCGTAGTAACTGGACATCCAAGTTATTTTTTATGTATATGTCGGAGTCTGTTCTACCGAAGTCTGTTTATTCATTATCGCGAAGCGAGTTTCGATGCTCTCACAGGCGATTCTACGAGCACACTGCCCGCTCGATCCTTTTACTGTCTACGCCATAGCCATCGAACCACACTCGGCGACAGCGTCTCGACGCTGTCGCCCCGCAATAACTGTACTTGGCAAAGCGACAAAATGCGGACAACCGACAAAGCGCAAATGAAGAATGATGCAATCTAACATGCACACTCTTAATTACGCATTGACAATGTGCCGAAACGCACAAGCAACTACGCATTGCCAAAATGCCAAAGTGCACCTACAACTACGCAGCAATGTGCCGAGACGCACGCACAGCTGCGCAGTGACGTCAGTGTGTCGAATCTGCATTACTTACTCTCCGACATATACTACATCTTACTCATATCCATCGAAGTCTTATAATTAATTGTTGATAATTGTATCATCGCATTCTATAAAAAAAAAAAAATAATAATACAAATTAAATTTCCATATTCTTCATTTTCAGACTTTTGAAACAACATCAACAGCCTTGTACTTTACCATTTTATGCCTGGCTATGCATCCAGATTATCAAGACAAAGTCCATGACGAGCTTCGAGCCGAGCTGCCTCAGTCTGGTGATATTACAATGGATCAGCTGGAGCGTCTTACCTACACTGAGATGGCCATTAACGAGTCGATGCGTCTATTTGCGCCTGTTCCGATGGTCTTACGACGAGCTGGACAGGATTTGCAGTTGCGTCGGGAGGATGGCAATTATGTGGTACCAATGGGAACACAGATTGGCATCGATATCTACAACATGCAACGAGATGTGCGAGTATGGGGTCCATTGGCCGAGACGTATAATCCAGAGGCGCACTTTGGCTGCAATTCAGCTACGCGACATGCATTTGCCTTTGTGCCTTTCACCAAAGGTCTGCGCATGTGCATAGGCTATCGTTATGCCCTAATGCTAATGAAGTTGCTGCTGGCCAAGATCTTTCGCAGCTATCGCATCACCACGGATGCAAGGTTGGAGCATTTGCTTGTCAAGGGGAACATATCGTTGAAGCTCAAGGAATACCCTCTGTGCCGGGTGGGGCGGAGGTAATCAATTTTGACCTTAGCAACACTTGACCGAAGCTAGACTCACCTGAGTGGTACTTCATCAAATTGCTTCGGCTTGTTGCAATTTTCTAATTAAAAATGTAATTTTTCTGCCCTTTCTCTCTGTCGTTAATTGAATTTGTCGAAACTTGGACAATAATTCACTTTCGTTGAGAGCTTCGTTAGCACCCGCCATCGCTCCTGCTGACGAAAATGAATCCCTAGTTTGCTCTAATGGCCAGTTATGATAGCTCGACACTCTGCGTATACGTAATGTAACGCAATTGACTTAATTGCATTGCAACACCGCCTAGCTATACCATGGAAGTGTGTACGTTTTCACATTGAAAAGTAATCAAGAAATTGTGTATATATTCTAAACTTTGTTTGCCTTTCACAATTTAAAACAACAACACAACAGAAATGTATACTCGTACGTATACATAATAATTAGCACTCGCTTTTAATAGCTGCGGGGTTCATTATTACAGCAATTGATGTACAAAAAGAAATTCAATATTAATAAATTATTATTTTGTTATAGTTAATATTAATAAATTTGTTTTCGTTTCATCAAGAACACTTTTCAACATGAGTCTTTCATTAGATTGTTAATCACGTTGCAAAATTGAAAATGCAATCAATCCTTGACTTTTTCTGATTATATTCAATAACCATTCATAAGCTCTGGCCTATGGGACTATGTTTTTCTCTAAGCCATTTTGTGTTGCTTTCGCTGGCAAATGTTACGAACTCCTTATGTGGTATCTCAGACAAGTCAGACTTTTCTTAATGAATAAATTGCCACTGTGTTTCCCCTCAACCTCAGCACCCTTCAGTGTGCTCAGTGCAGCAAAGGATGCATAATTCAATGGTGGCCTGGCTTCAAGGCCTTTCACTCGGCATCCTGGGTCCATCCACCTCTTTGACAGGATTCAACTGCAGCGGAAGCCCTACAGCGCGTAAGTACGAGAAAATTATGCAATAAACGAGTCTGAGACTTGTTAACGGCTCAGCAGACAGTCAACGGTTTACGTGAAAATGGCGTGGTGCGTAGTGGGGGCGTGACGGTGTGGGCGGGAGTGGGGTCGGGGCACGACGTCTTACTATAATCACAACAGCAATCTACAACCGCATTTGGTGTGACCAGCAGATTAATTCAATTATTTCTAACAAATCAAATATACAAAAACCAAACATTTTTATACCCTTCAAGATTGCTTCGTTAAATGTGAATATTAAAGAAAATTTGCCGAATATAATGGGCTTCACGGGCAAAGTAACCTTTCATGTGTACCCTACAAATCAAACGAAGTAAATGAAATTGGCATAAATTCTGCTAACAGTGTGTTGCTAAGTCTGTTGCCTCTGGAGGATATTTTTGGCAACGATTCTTGCTGCTGAGGCCTGTCTTATTATTAATGAGCCAAACTTTAGCAAGTTTTCAATTAGTTATGCGCTTTCCATACGGTGACTTGGCGCATAATCTAGACAAACGTAAGGATTATAATAAAATATGTAGGTGGGCTCCCTCCAGGCGAGTCAAGCTCAGTTAAGTCAAATCAAGACGAGTCAAGTCGAGTCGGGCCGCGTCAAGTTAATTGACTAGCGACTGCTTTGTTTGTATAACTGACCATGGCGCTGTTTTCCATTCAGTTCGATTAATTCAACTCTGTGGCCGGTACGCTCTCCTGGCCAGCTAATGTGATTAACCAACCGTTCTTCTTAATCTACATAGGAGCAGGCAAGGAGTCAAGTCCATCAATCTGGAATACGATTTTAATGACTGCTCAAGCAGTATGACGACCAAAGCATATTCAACTATGCAGCTAATTGGTTTGCGACAATGCTTGACCATAATTCCAATTATAACAGTTCACCTTGAACTTTACCACTTCCCAAAACTTTAATTCTTCAAGTTACCTAAATGTTTAATGTGCCCTAACATAATTTAGGTAATGTTAGCCCGTCAGATTCGATTAACAAGGGTAAATCTAACTCAATCTAAATTTAAGCAGTACCTAATGTGCTTATGCGGAGATTGGCTCTATTTACATTTCCTGTGAATGCAGTTAACAATTGTTGCTTAACGGTTCAATTAATTTCACTTATAGCATACAATACATACACTCACTTACACACACACACAATTCTACAAAGAAGCAGTGCAATAACTTTTTGTGCATGTAGTAATTACAATTAAACATTTAGCATAGCGGTCCCGCATGTGTGTTTACTGTGGACAATCAATAAAACAAGAGCATTAACTGCCATTGCCATTGCCGTGGTTGTTGCTTTTGTCGTTGTTGCTGTTGCTGTTGCCGTTGCCGTTGCCGTTGCCTCTGAAGGTCGTGAGGGTAAACCGCATTAACAGACACTAGAGATGGGCGTGTGTATTTTGAGACTCACGAATATAAACAGGCTTAACCTATTCCTTTGGATATTAATTCAATAATGCCGCACGGATAATTCGCACTACTTCAACGCGAAAAAGTAAATGTAAAAACTTTTTATTTTTACAATTAGTCTAACATTTCATTCTTTAATAGCTCTCTCTATAATTATCGATTTTGGTATTTGACTAATACCAAAAAAAGCCAAACATTGCTCTTTATTGATTCACTGTATTAATTTTACTTATATACATTGAAATATTTTATTACCAAAGGTAGTATTTGAGGTTCCTTACTAAGCAGCTATTGGGATTATTTATGTTTTTGATGTTTAATGTTTTTATTTAATATTTGTATAGAACCTTATCATCATTATCGGATTATTCTTTAATTTCACTAAAACAAAAATCCGTAAAAAATTCGTAGAATTAAGCCCGAAGCGATGTCAATATCTGGATAATTCCGAATTTGTTTATTTTGAGTACGAAAATACATGATTTACTTGTGTCGGAAAAGCTTAAATTTGGTATTACAACTTTCGACTTTTAAAAATTTAACAAGTAAAAGCTATTATTATTATTGAATGATTAGCATTTATTCATTTGAGCTTATATATTTTTAAATACTACTTACCGAATCTAACCGAATTGCGAACACATGAAAAACGATTCACGATTGCTCTGCTAACTGAGCTTTGAGCGAAATTACTCCTAAGTAAAGGAATGGGTTTTGTAAGTATATTTGGTCATTTTAATTCTTAAAAGAAGTTAATTTTACAACTTGATCTGGAATATATAGTTAAAAACTGGGCTTAAATCAATCATAAATGTTGAATTTTTCCAAGTACTTTTTTTGTATTATTTATTGTGTTATCGTCCATAGAGTGTTGTGCAACATGGTGATCAGAAGCGATCAAATTGTTGCAATAAATCAGTTCGAAACGTGCTTAAAAGTTGTAAAAGTTTATCACGAGGCCATCCTTAAAACACAGCTGGGGAAGTCTTTGTAGAGATGCTCATGCTGGTCTTAGTTGCAACAATCGTGAGCCTAATTAAGTTTACTTTCGTTTTTACGACACACACGCATGCCTTTGCGGCAAGCCAAATCTTTGCCGAAAAACAAATCGCAGATGGAAAATGAGCAGTTGCTGCCCCCTGCTTTTGCTCCTGCTCCTGCTCCTGCTTTCGCCAACCTCCTTGACGACGCGTCGTCCTCTTGGTGAATGTTAATGCTAATTGTTATTGTAGTTTGATGTGCATGTGCATGGGAGTGAAAGAGTAAAGGAGTGATGGAGTGAGTTTGTGTACTGGATCAAGAGGGCGAGTGCATAGGGAGGGATAACGAACTTAAAGTGCCAAATGCTTTACCTCAAATTGAATTTGGGCATACTCGCATGTGAGACAGTTCAAGGCAGACAACTTGAAACACTTAACTCAATTTGAAGATGCCAAAAGTTTTTGGCCAACACACTGTGGCGGCTGGAAACAAGAGCATCGATTCAACTATTTTCGTAGGCGACAGCTGAAATCAGAGCAAAAATATTTAACAAAATTGCATTAAAAAGTTACCCAAAGCTCCTGACAAACTGTTCGGATTTGTTTGCAACTTTTACTGCGTTTAGGTGCGCTAGTTTCTAGGCCTGGTCGGAGGACACAACTTTGTAACGAGTTGCTCTTGAAATTGCTCTTATTATGTTTAAACAAAAGTGTTGAAAGCATTTTTAATGAACTTGAAACACCCTTAACACCCTCGAAGTTCTAAGTAGAATAATCGTATTATTTTGTATTTTGCAGTGTAGCTAATCTTTCTCAAATAGTATTTGAACACTGAATGTTTTATTTGTGAGTCAAGTTGTGGAGAGTGATATCGTCCCTTTTATGAATAGCAATAATAAACTTTTAAATATTTTCAAACTGTAGGGAGAAGCTTTTCACAATACAATACAATGGAAATTCGTACTTGCGGGCTAATTTTTCTAATTTATCTAGCTGAATGTCAAGTATAGCTGCTTGTTTGCTGACAAATTGTATTCTGAAACTGCCAAGCGCAACAAAACTCCAACTTTTAAAACTAGGAAGCGGGAGCGTGAACGGGAACAGAAACGGCAATGGGAGTGAGAATGGGAATGGGAACGGGAACAGGAAACTGGCAGCACCATGAAAGTGTTGCGAATGTGTGGGAGTTTTGAAAGCAGGGTGGGAGACAGTGTAAAGTTTAAATAGCAACAAAAACAATGTGGGCGTATTTGCTTTGTGGAGAAGGAGGAGGTTCTGACAGTGAGTGTAAGAGCTCACGACGTTCTCTCCGACCACCGAGCTCGTTGCCGTGTCAGTTGGCAAACTTTTCGCTATTTGGCCGTAGCCTGCGGCTGCAACAGCGTTGCATAAATTAGCAAACATGAAGCGAATGATGCGCGTGACTGTTGCCTGTTGCCTGTTGAACAACCGTCCCCCTTTGGCCGGCACACATCTTCCCCTGGCGACGCGAACCTTTTCACCCACACGCATACAAATGACTTACTGATTGAGTCTTTCTCTCTCTTTGTGTCTGCCCCTGTTTCTCTCCTCCTCTCTCTTTCTGTCTCTCGGTTGCTGTAAATTAGCCATGTTCGTGTGGTTCAGCACTGCCAATGGAAAAATCCACCAGCAAACGCGTTCCTCTTACAGCGATTGCCAAAAAATGACCAACGCAATTAATTAAAATCTTGGCTGCAAAAACTGCAAGGACATCATCAGCTTCTAGAGAAAGGGAGTCCGACCATTTCTGCTATGCTCTAATATCGATGGGCATGGGAATTTACACAAATAAAGCACTAAAAATACATTTATTTCTTGGTAATATACGGCGGCAAAGCCCACGTGTACGTAACAAGCTAATTAAAACTGTGCATACGACAGGTAGTCCAACGAGAGTGGATTTCGATTAAATGTTGGCGAGAAGACTGCACAGGTTTATATAAGTCTTGGCAATTGAAATTACACAAAAAGTTTGATGTGTTGTTGAAAGACATCTCTTTGGCATCTTAAATGAATGTTTGTGTTTTCTTATTGCAAATATGCCATCATGGGTTTAAAATTGTAGCCAAAAGCCAACAACTGGCATGCTGCTAGGTTTTTAAATAAACGAATAATGTTTTCATGAGAGCAATTTCAGTGCTCATTAAGAATACGCAGCGCCTGCGATTGAGTAATTAAATTAATCATGCATAGAGAATATGTTTGCCATATTGCGCATACGTTACGTATGCCGTATGCCGTTGTCAAACAAAACGTTTGTCTCAATAGGCCGTCGCTGTTGTTTTGATTTTCATAAAAATTATGCAGATTAAATGTGGCAACAATGTTTGCTTAGCCAACCAAGTGACATTAAACTCGCATAAGGACAGGAACACAGCAACAAGAGAAGGAACAATGGGAGATGATGAAGAAAGCAATGTCTAAATAATAAAAACAAACTTGAGTTGTTGGTGCGACGCACAAGTTGATTGAATAAATCACAGCAGGTAGACTTAGGACGCCTTTTTGCAGGATAAAGAAGAAAGGCAAAAACGACACAAGATGCGACTAGACTGTCAGCCAGTCAGACAAACAGACAGAAAGACAGACAAACGCAGGACAAGCGCAGGACCTTCACATGTACGCACAATACGTGCAGCCTGAGTGGCATGCAAAATTTATACCCAACTCTACGCTTACGCGTTTGTGTAAACTTTTTACAGCCTGAACAGCAATTTGGCCAAGTAGCTGTAAAGCAGCTGGGATGACTCTGGGATAAGTTTCGTGGTCCAGTCCTCAGTTGTAGCTGATGCTTTTCATGCCTCATTATCCCAACAGTGTATAACAATTTATTTATTTTTCTTCCTCTTTTATTTTTTTTGGCAACAAAATAAATTGAATCTCTCTGCTGGACGGAGGTAAATCAGACACCAGGCAAAGCAGATGGGAATAAACTAAACTGAAATAAGTTTGCAATTTCAGAGCTGCAAATTCGACTGAATATTCGCTTGGATTGCCCTTAAATGTACGATAATAACAGCTCGCGAAGTTTGAGGATACCCCAAGCTTACGTTTTAGCCTTCAGCTCAACATGTGGTACAAGCGAATGGTGTGTAACCTTGGCATTCGAGCCAAGGCCGTCTTAAAATAAACAGAAAATAATAATTATTACTTATTATCAAGGTGGCTGGTGTCAGTCGGCATGTTATAACATCCATAGCCTATCGATGCAATTTTCCAATCAATTGCAATTTGTGTAATTACCCCGGTCAACATATGCTTGATTCAAGTCCATTTTCACACGCTGGGCAAGTGTTAGCTGCGTATTATTCTGCAGATGGGAACGTGAAGTAAGCAAAGGTGCTTCCTTGATTGATTACACAATAGTACTGTACGTATTGTCATAGCATTATTTTACAAAATTCATACATCTTCTACATAATGCATAATTTATAGAATTAGTAAAGCTTATGAAATTACTAATCAGACTATTGATCGATGAGACCATATATAGGATAACTAAATGTCTTTATGGATCTATTTGTAATTTGTAATTTAGTTATCGATTAATATTTTATACCGGGATTCATTAATATAATTTGATCTAATTGATGTTCATTACCGCCACATTCGACATATGAACTTATTAAGAATTAAAGTACAACAAGTAACAAAGTCGAGGGTGCGCGACTGTGAGATACCCGCTACATATTTCTAATAAAACCATATTCTACGAATATACTAAATATACTGAAGGCTTTATTTATTTGGACTTTGCTATAGTATAGTGTTAAAAATATAACATACTAAACATTCCAGATTGTCAGCCCAAGCTAATAAGACCCGGTTGTAGTAAGAGTTTTTGACATGCCAAAGTTTTTGTTAAATAACTTATACAATTTTTATCTGATCGCAACCGACTTTTTATATATTTTATATACTATAGTTATTATTAAATTACGCTTGTTATTATATTTATGTTTTTTTTTTTTTAGGCGTGGCAAAAATTTGAACTAAACTTGATCTGCGAGCATAAGAAATTCTGTCGAAAAAAATATAGCTCTATCTCTTATAATCTCTGAGATGTAGACAGATTGATAGACAATCAGACGAACATTGCTATATCGTGTCGGCTGTTGACATTGGTCAAGAATATATACATTCTTTATGGGGTCGGAGATGACTCCCTAAGCCTGTTACATACATTTTCTGCACCTAAAAAACAGGTGGGCTATACATAGTCGAATGTGTTTATATGCATTGCAAATAAACATTGCAAATCTGATATATAATTATGATAATATTCGAATAATAACGTTTATTTATACGAGTATAAGGTGCAATTTAAATTGCTTATAATCAAAGTCACACTAATGTACAGTTCGTAGCGTTACTGATGCCTCTTATTACATTGTGTTGACGGGTAAAGAAATAATTAAGCGAATGATTCGGTAACTTAAGCGCGAGTTTGAGGAACTTTCCATAATAAATCACTATGGACTTTTGGTAGATATAAGAATCCTTATTATTTGGTTAAAAATCATTTCGGAAGTCAATCAACTTGATAGAGATGGAGCCCCTAGAACCGTTCGCAAAGCCTGAGCTGAGCTGCCAAACTACAAGAATGGCAATTAAACATTTCCCAAACAAAATTGTGTATGTCAACGCCCACGCAGAGCACGCCTCAAGAACAATTAGGCGAAACAGGGAGCAACACTTAGCTGAAAACTTTTAAAAGCTCATTAATGCATAAATTAGGTTGTAGCCCCGCTGACAAAGCGGACAGACTGGCCAACATGCCCTTAAATAGCCGACGCGAAGCTCACAGATGAGCAGTTAAAAGGCAAATAGCCTGGGAGCATGGCTGGTTTGCAGTTTCACGGCGGCATCGATGCGAACATTAACTACGCCGAAAGAGACCAGGATGTGCCTCGTGTGCCTCAGCTGTTTGGACTACAGTTGAAGTTGCAATTGCTGACGGGTCTGTTACCCACGCCGGAACTGTCACACTGCCTACCCCAATGGGTGCAGGTGGGACTGATTGGCATTACTCGTCTGTATTGCCTGCTGGTCATACTCATCTCGCTTCACCTGGGTCTGCTATTTAGCAAGACAACATTGGACGCGCTGCCCACGGGCGATCTCGAGGATATAACCGATGCACTCACAATGACAGTCATTTATTTCTTTACGGCCTACGCCAGCATTTATTGGTGTGTCCGCTCCAGGCGACTGCAGCTCTACCTGAACTATATCAATCAGGAGTATCGACACAGCTTCGTCAATTGCTACACCACCTACCGCTGGGCGCGAAGCTTTTCGGCTCTTTGGATGGGCGCTTGTTTGGCAGGCGTCATCTTTTGGGGGATTACACCTCTGGTATTGGGTCATCATGCGCTGCCATTGCATTGTTGGTATCCTTTCGATGCGTTAGCCGATCACATTTATCCTTTGGTATACGCGATACAGCTCTATGGCCAGATCATTGTAGGTGCCGCCTTTGGCTATGGCGGCTTGATGTTTGTTACCTTTAGTCTACTGCTGCTCGCCCAGTTCGATGTGCTCTACTGCAGTCTCAAGAATCTGGATGCACACGCTAGGTTGCTATCCGGTGAAACCTTGCAGCAATTGCAGTGAGTGTATAATTTCGTTGTTACTGACTAATTAATCGATTGCTATCTCTTTGAAAGTGCTCTACAGTGTCATCTGCTACTCGATGATGCCACCTGCGAGCTCGGTCAATACGCAATGCTGAGAGAGCACGCCACGGATTTGCAGAAAATGACAAGGCAACGCATGCAGCCAGCTCCCAGCTTGAAGAGAGCAGCTCACGACGGTCTCGTAGAATGTGTGCGTCTGCATCGATTTATCCTAAACTGCGCTGCTGAGTTGGAGCAAATATTCAGTCCATATTGTTTGTGTAAGTCGCTACAGATCACCGTTCAGTTGTGTCTGCTCGTCTTTGTGGGCGTATCTGGTTCCCGCGAAGTGGTTCGCGCGATCAACCAGCTGCAGTATTTGGGTCTGACACTTTTCGAGCTCCTTATGTTTACGTACTGCGGCGAACTGTTGCGACGACACAGCGTCCGTGTTGGGGATGCTTTTTGGCGTGGCGCTTGGTGGCAACATGCTCCGCAAATGGGCAAGGATATGATTATTTTCCTGGCAAACAGTCGACGTGCCGTTCAGGTTACCGCTGGCAAATTCTACGTTATGGATGTGAATCGGTTGCGATCGGTAGGTTGCTGATATAATATCCCATTCCTGCCTGCCAACCATCCTGACTTTTGTTTTTGCTTTCATTGCTTCAGGTTATTACACAGGCCTTTAGCTTTCTGACGTTGTTGCAAAAATTGGCCGCCAAGAAGGCAGTCGCGGAGTCCTAGCTCGTCTCTGTAAACTGCCGCTGATTGTTTGCCTTTGTTAATATTTATTTTTCTCATTAAAAACATGTCGAGTAAAATGCAAATATTATTTACATACATTTACGCCTTGTTCATTTATTTGCTTAACATTTTACAGCTACAGCGCCCACCTACAAGTGTCAGCTTGGGTGTGGCCCAAAGCGACGAAGATGGGATGTAAATGGAGTTTCTTTGCTCGTCCTTGACCTATCATTGATAAGAAACCCATGCTGACGCGAACAAGCGCGAGACCTAACTCAAAACTCTTAAAAACCAAGTCTTGAATGTATACTCTTCATAATGGATAGGGTGGTTGACAATACAAGAATAAATAAGAGAGAACGAGGGACATTAAATTTAATTTGCTTAATTACCCACTGCATATTCTTAATATTCTCTCTTGTAGAAAATAGGAAATTAAAGGTCTTGTATAGAGCATCAGAAGTTCTGCTTCCAGAAGTCTTGCTAACTATTTAATCGCTGTTTCTGTCTTTTATTTTGGTTTCTTCAAGTGCCATATCGCATGGCATAATGTCGACTGCAACCGCGTGCCTCGCGTATCTGTTGAGCAAAAGTTCTCAGATTTGCGAAACAGCCTAAAAGTCGACTTTAAATTTGGTCGTTCGCATCGCACGTAGAAAAAACTTATGGAAAAGTTTTCAACTCATTTACGCTTTGTATTTTTCATTGTCCCAAGCACACACTGTTATGTACCGTACAATCATATGGATGTGTGTGTGTGCGCACAAAAATGAAAGCTTTTGGCTCACGTACGTGAATGTACATACATGTGCGATTGTGTGTATGGGTGTGTATATTTATAGTGAGTAATTTGTTTCTGTTTTTGCTACCCGCTTTGAGGCGCCCACGTATTGTTTTTTTGCTCGTTAGATTATTACCTTTTTGCTTATTGTTCTTTGGCATTTCATGTCGTTGCGGAAATATCTTTCACTTTGTCGATTTGTTCTTTAGACAGGTAACTAGCTTTATGCGTGTGTGCCGGGCCAGGAAATATATATAACAGGATATTTTTGATAAGCGAAATGTATAAGCATCAACGGAATGCTATGTATTAATGTGATTGTCATATTTCTTTGGCATCTTTGAGGGTGACTTACATCCACAATGCGATTCATCTCAAGTTTCCAAGCAAAAGAGAACAAATAAAAAATGCATTTAATGGTAATGTATTTGTTTGCCAAGCAGGTCCACTGCACAAATTGGAAATTTTACTTGCGCCATTAATGCAAATCGCCATTGATAAACAAATCAAATTGAGTTGCAGATAAATGGGGCAGTCGCAATTCGAAATTGCCAATAACATCTGCTCGTCTAAAAGTTATCAACATTTTCTTTCCTTTTCTTCTGATTTCAGATCTCTCTATTTGAATTTAAAGCCAGTATCCAAATAACTATAATATTATTACTGTATTATGTTAAAGTATTGGAACACGCAAGTGATTACTTTTGGAAATGTAATACATATAACAGCTTAGAAATGTCATTTTTTAATCCTGAGTCCTATATAACTATCTTGTTTATCTCTAACGCACCTTTCTAGCTTAGAAAAGAATTTAATGTGTCGCATTATATTATTTTTGTATGTAATGTGTCGCAGGACATCAACACTTAATAGTTTTTGAGTGTGTCAAGTGCACATTTGAATTGTTAAAGTAATAACATAATACAAAGTATTGTTCATATTTATTTCTGCTCCAATATTTGATGGGTTTTTTTTGTCACACGTCTCAAGGCAGTGTGCGTGAGATGCATTTTGTGATCTTAGCCTTGGATGGATAAATAACCTCTACATTTCAGGAGATATTTCTTGTGACGTCTTCATATTTATGCATTAGCAAAAAGTATTTGACCTAAAGTGCGCCTAAAGTCCTAATGTCAAGCCTCAACACAAAAACCGATGAAAATATTGTAGAAGTAAGATGAGAAGGTTCATGACACGCATACTGCATTGTGACAAGTTATTTTTAGTAATCAAAAATGCACTTAACACCCCAAGAAAATTGCATTTCTCCTCTAAACGAGAAAACTCTGTTAGAAATAACTAACTATTGTTAGCCACATATACATATCTTAAGATATGAGTGGTAGATTTCGTTGAGAGTTTATTCGTTGCAGATGAAATACATGAACACTTGAGCTTAAAAACAGAGTTTCATCTCTTCGTTTTTTTAAGTAAATTGGGTATAGCTTGAGAAGTTCTTATATATTTGTTGCAAGTAATCTATAGTATATATATATACATATGTATAGCTGAAGACGAAAATATGTTTATTTGAACCATTTTTAATTCTCTTATGTGTTTATGTAATGCGTGTTAAGATTGAAACCTAATAGATAAAGGGTATTTCAAAATCAAGTATTCTCGGCTGGTTTATATAACTAACTATGCCAGCACTTTTTCAGATATTGAACCCATCGTTGACAGCTGTCTAGAAACGGGAGGAGACGAAAGCCATTACAAAACCTTACCTCAATCTGTGGATCCCTCTCGTAAATGGCTTTGGTTTTAACTTGGATTAGAAATATGTTTGTGGTCCAGCGAAGAAATGCGCGAAAATATGTTTATCAAACAAATTTGTTTTGCATTCTGGAAAAGTTGAGTGGCCTCCATGAAAAGTTGGGTAAATGAATAACAATCTACCACTAGCTGCCCCCGCTCCTTAGCCAAATTGGCTACCAGTTGGGTTAGTTGGAAGATGCCAGCTGTCTGTCAGCGGCTTGGCACACAGCCAGACAAATAACTAAGCCCGCATAGCATTTGCTATTGATGGAACTTTGCTGCTGGCTAGGACCTGTCGACAACTTTGAAGTAGTCTCCTGAAATTAAATTAACACAAAGGCATTTCGTGTCAACATTTTTGGGCTGTCAGATGGTGGCATTTTAATTGAAACCAATCAATAATAAACGGCACTGGCAATGGCGATAGCAATGGCAATGTCCACGCCAATGCCATTGGCAACTCTTCCTGTAGTAAAGGGAAGCAGCAGCTGTCAAAGATTTGTATTAAATGCACCATTAAATTGGGCTCAATCGCTTGTGTCATTGCCTTTAGCTTTTTACAAACTTTTTGTTTTTCGTTGTTAAATAGAACAATTCATCGGCATTTCAAGATATTCTATAATCTTTGAATATTGTTTAATACAAGCATTACAAGTTAATAAAAATGTTCTTGTAGATTGAAATTCTTATCAATATTGTCGCGAACAAAGTCTTCTGATATTGCCTTGCCTGCAAATTATTTTAACACTTTGTTGTATAGTATGCTGCCATTTTGGCAGCTAATCAAATAAATTTCCTGACAGGATGACACAGCTGCAGGGTTCTGACTGAGTTAAAGAGCTGCCTAATTCAATTTGCACAGACAATATTAAATTTGCATTTGATACATGAGTATTTTTTGGGCAACTTTAAAATTTAATTAGCGTGATCAAATTGTTGTACATAGCGATTTAAAGCACAATAAGTGCCAGAGTGTCGAAATATTGTTGTTCGTTTGCCGCTGTCATATATGTTTGTATTTCAAATATCCTGCAGAGATATGTGCCTCTGGCCGATGATTCAAAGACAAATCCACACATTCACAACATAACACTGCACAACATCACACACAATGCAAATGCCTTAGGACAATCAAACAAAAGCTAGCTATAATTTTCACTACGGCGACAATTTGTCTGCAAAGTGCTGTGGGTGTATGTGTGGTGTGAGTTGTGCGTGCTTGTGTACTCACGTGTGTGTGTGTGTATGTGCGTGTAAAGGTCTTTGTACAGTTGGCAAATGCCAACGACAAAATCAGAATGACAATTTTGAAGTGCTACTATTCAGTTAAATGCTATCAGAGACTTTTACTTCGCTCTGCCATTTCTCTCTCTTTTTGGCATCTATAAAGTGCTTTTATGAAATCTATAAGACCCACAATTTGATTTAATAACTATAATGCTACGATATCAATTATTTTGTAGTGGTCGTTAGTGAAAGCAGCTTTAGGGGGTGTGTAGGAACTGATATTGTGTTCACAACGTTGTACGCCTTGTACTCGTTGCATTGTTGGCATTTAAAGCCAAATGTTATGGATATTAAATGTGCAACAAGCTGCTTGGTCCATAAATCAATGCAATCGGACACAGATTGCGCAGAGGATATACTTTCTTTTTTTCTGCTTGGTTGCATTTATTGAAAATTGACATTTTTTTGAATGCATTTAAAATGATGATTTGTGCATTTTTAATTTTCATATTAATATTTATATTTATATTTATATTCTTTTAATCAAGAAATAATTTAGAATCGATAGATTTATGAAAACATTTATCAATCTTAGCTTAGTCATCTTTTGTTGTTACATAAAATTTGTTTATACCCGTTACCCTAAGAGTAAGAGAGTATTATAACTTTGTGCCGGTAAAAAATGTATGTATCAGACAGAAGCAGTCATCTCCGGTCCCATAAAAAATATATATACATATTCTTGATCAGCCGACACGAGTCTATCCGTTTGTCTGTCTGTCCGTCCGAATGTATTTCAATTCAGACAATTTAACCAAAAATATTTAACACTTCGCTGAGTTTTGGCTTGTCATTGGGAAAATAGCACAGAAAACTGAAGCCTACCTCTATTGTAAGGTGTAAATGTGTGTTTGTGGGTGAAATGTGTTTTTTACAGTCAATACCATTGCATTACATGCATGGTTTCACACATTGAATAAAGGGAGATTTTAAGCTCAAAAAGCAAAGAAAATTTAATAGCCAAATTCAAGTGCTGCACAGCGATGCCTTAGGTGTTTGATAGCTGACACTTAATTTATTGGCATTTATTGCTTGTTGTAAATCTAATCGATGGGTGAAAATTGTCAATAAAATGTGATATTCTTTAACTTTAGAATTCAAATTTATAATATGATATATGTATGTTGATAAATCGTGAATTCCTCTTAAGTCGATTACTATAATTTTTTTTGTGTTTTCCATTTATTGCGATGATATTAAATTTAAAATGAATTTAATGTAAAAAGTAAAGTTTCGAAATTGTGTAGAAATAATATCTAAATTAATTCCAAGCAGCAGTTTACAGTACAATGTATATCCGTAGGGAGAAAAAGCCTAAAAGTGCACTAAATTTTTTATTTTTGTTTCCTGTCCTCAGGCCACAGTTGTGCACAAAATTTTAAGTTAGCGTCGCTTTGCTAACAACAAAACAAGTAAGAAAGCTACAGTCAAGTGTGCTCGACTGTGAGATACCCGCTACCCATTGTGAATCAAAACAAAATAGTGCAGTATTATGATAAGCTTACAAAAATTTTAAATATACTTGATATGAGTGCGAACATAACAAATGCTGTCGATTAAAATTGATATCGTTATCCCTTATAGTCTCTGAGATCTAAGTGTTTATACAGAAGGACAGACAGACAGATTGACAGACTGACATTGATATATCGACTCAGCTGTTGACGCTGATCAAGAATATATGATATATGTACTTTATGGAGTCGGAGATGACGCCTTTTGCCTTTTACATACATTTAATAGAAGCACAAAGTTATAATACCCTTCTTCTCTATGGGTAGCGGGTATAAACAGCAGCAATGGTAGAAGAAAAAACCGTTTTTTTTCGTCCATACTTTCATATCCCAAATGCCACGCCCCACGGTCCTGCGCTGCTTTACGAGGCCCTTAAAGCTGGAATAAAATTAAGAGACGCTGAGTAGTCGCAATTTCGGACTTTTGCTCATTTTTTATGGTTTTGGCTTGCCACTTTGTACGGATTTACTTTACGCTTTTTGTGGTCTCGAAGCTTGCACACAAATTTGTGAAGCACTAACGTGCATTAATTTTTCAAAATGCCGTCAAATAATTATCATTATCACCATTCAACGAAATTTATGAATGTTCACTGCGCGCAGCCCGTAACATTATTTGTGTCATTTATCTGTCAGCAGCTAATTGAAGCTAATTTTTTAAGCAAGTAATATGTCAAATTAATATTATTTCTGCTCGTAACTTAATTATTAAATAATTTTTAAAAATGGTTGCACTTTATTTTTAAGTTCTATTGAATTTTGTTTTGAGATAACAACGGAAAAAAAGAGTTTTAACCAATTTTAGATTTTGTTTGATTATTTTATTGAATGCACATTTATCAGAAATCATAAAAGGCTTTTCAAGTACATTTGTTTACAGTTAAGTTAATAATAATCGTTAACCCTAATATGTTATACATATAATCATTTGTCTTTGACTTGGTTGAAGGAATATCTACTTACATTATTACATATATAATTGTATATATATATATTTATACACCGCCCTTGTTATATAACATCAACACACAGAGATATGTCCATAAATGGGTTATTAGTTTGGCTTTGTATTTCACTTTCAAAGCATTTACTATTCTTTTGGGATAGTCAACTGCAATTGGTTCTATGTCAGTACTCTAACACATATTTTTTCCAAGATGTAACGTGTGTTTGTTTAAATATAAATTCGAAAATTCTCATCAAAACTTGACGCTTGAAGGAAACCTGAAGTTTTGATCCACTGAAAATGCATTCCTTTAAAATGTAATTATATTTCATATATTGTATTTAATTGCAAGTGGGTGCTCAATAAATAATAAATTCAAATAAATTAGTGATGGTAATGGTAATTGAATTTAGTTTTGCATATTTGATTTGTAGTTAGAATACCCCAATGGGATTTGTTATGTGTATTTTCTACTTGTATAGTCCATTTATGTACATATTGAGACTGAAAATTATCTAGGGCCTAAAGCACATCTATTCAAATATCTAGTTGGTACATTAGTTTTCTATATAATACAGTTGTCTATTAAATTTAGTTGACTGAAATGCATTCAGCTTAGCATAGCTAATTGTAAAGCGTTTTGTGAAAATGCTTCCCCTTTTGGTTGTCTTAAATATTAATCGACTACTCTAAAGTTGTATTCATATTTGTGATTAATTAGTATTTACAATTCCCAGTTGCCCCTTGGAGGCAACATAAATCAGCACAATTAAAGCACAGATAATATTCAATTATTATTCTATATCAATTCATTCATTGCTGGAGACATTTATCAAGTTTAAATTCGTATATTGCCTAACTTACATTTACTTTGAGTGAATATTTGATTTAGTTTAGCATCTTGCCAACTTTCCAGTGTAGTTGTTGCCCAAATTTTTCTTTTTGCATTCCCAAGCACATAAATGGTATCATTCCAAATACTCGTACACTTTCAATCAGTTCGAAATAGGCAACACGTTCATTTTTTTCAGTGGTCTCAGAAAATTACTTTGGTCTCATCATTCGTCATTGATTTCCAGTCAATTATTATATATAGCACAATTCTCGGTTTCCGAAATTCTTATAAATTTGACAGTTTTTATTTACTTATTAATAATCTTTATACTATAAACTGTATAGTACAATAATATAATATAAACAGAATCTTCTAGTTAGTTGACTTTCTCCATACACTGCAATTGGCTTTTATAAAAACACCATATGCTCAGAACGGCAAAGCGGAAGCGGAAGTTGCTGCCAGTTGACTATCGGAGCTTTCAAGATGTTTGTGTTGTTCACCCTGAGGGCTAGAAGCGAGATGGGCGCCAAGACCATTAAAGTTCAATGAAGTTTTCACTTGAGTGTGACATTTTCGACCAGCCTATTGACCCTAAAAAACTACCCACTGACATCGGCAGCAATGAAGTGGAAAAATATTTCCGTTGGCGATAAAATAGCTATAAATTTTCAAGCACCGCGGGTGCTTTTACTTCATCTGCGTCTGGCGTTGTCTGTCGTCGTTGCCGTGGTCGTATGGACTGAAAAATTTGTCACCAAAATGATAAAGAACTGAAGAAGAAACAAGAGAGCGGAAAATGGTTTTAAACCTGACGTGTGTGGCAGCATCTTTTTGAGAAGGCGCTGCTAATGGCACCATTACCTGACCCCTCCTGTCGTGTTCTTACTGTCACTCTCACTCTCTATTTCTCTCTCTCTCTTTGCCTGTTTTCTTCCCTTGCTGTGTTCCTCTCAATAAGACTGTCCATGAGGCTTTTCATACACTTTGTAGCCAAAATTGCGCTTTAAACTTGGCGAGCAGTGAAACTTTTGAGGCATATATCTTTCATTATAGCGCTACTTATTCTTGTTGCTATTATTATGGGTTTTCCCTTGATTGTTGTTCTTATTTGAAGTGTTCCTCGACCAACTGTTTGTCTAGATTTGTGCATGTGTCTGCAATCGGAACTGGGACTTGGTGGTGGTAAACACCCTCAAGACGAGCATTGGCTTCTTACGTGACCGGCTGAAAATTTTCATTTCGCTCACGGAAGCAGGAGCAAATGAATCAACTTTTCGAATAAAAATAAGAAAATGCCAATCTCTTCGCTATTAACCATAAGAACAACAATTTCTATAGACATTGCGTACGTGATGATCGCTTCAATGAGTATTTCATGATTCTCGCATTTGCGGTTTGAAAATTATCATAAATTAAACACATAATTGCAAAAGTATACAACACAAATAATGCAACATAATAGTCGATAGATTACGATTCAATAAAGTATAACAACAATAACATTCTGTTAAAGATAAGCACTTGGATTGTTTCCTTTGAGAAAGTTAAGATACCGAAGAAAAACGTTCTCATAATAAATATCTGAACTTTTGATTTCGTTATATTCCATTTGTTCCATTTAATTAAAAATAAATAATTGCAATACTATTGATTAACTGTATGGAAACTGCTTGCGGTAAAGTTCGATTTGATTTGATTGATTTGCAATCAAATAGTCAACTACACAATCGGGAAGTTTATTCCATATGTTTTGTGGTGCTGGAGGCCATAATTAATTTAGGGAGAAATCATGCTCAGTTTAATAATCCTTAATGGGATTGCATTGCCTTATGGGGCTAACACTCACAAGCTTCGAGAGAGCCACAATTAGAGAAAAGAGCGAGACGACATGTTGCCGTTGTCAGTGTGGTCTGAGGCAACTAAGCTTCTTGTCCGGAACAACTGGGCGCTGGTTCGAAAAGGGATAGGGAATGCACATTGGTTTGGGTATCCTGTTCGTTGGCAAGGCATGCAAATTGAATTTTGAAATTAATTACGGGAACTCAAGACCACAAACACACACCCAAAACACACATTCAGAGTTTGCATATGGAGGGACACGTTCTGTGGTTAACCAGAATGTCAGAGGCGATTCAAATGGACTTGAACATGATGAACTGAATTGAGCTTATAAGTTGGCTGTTGATCCTTCACTGGGCCGCTTAAGCACACCGACCGTAGAGCGTTGTGTGGAGCCAATCTCAAACTCAACGCTAGCAAATTTGATGGGCGGTGTTGGCTTGAGAGAATTGCTATTTGCCTTACTGGAAAGCTTCCCAAGCCTCACGGGTGTCTGCTATCTACTCGGTCGCCAGGCGCTTGTGCTTGAGTAGCGGCAGAGCAATACCTTCTTGAAAGCTTGCCTGAATACCTTATTGAAGATGGTGTAGAATATGGGGTTCACCATAGAACTGGCATATCCCAGCCAGGTGACCACATCGAATACCCAGTGGCTAATGCGTTCCTCACACTCTCCACACACTGTGGGCAGCAGATTGAGTACGAAAAATGGTGACCAGAGTATTACAAAGGTAAAGAAGACAACGCCGAGAACTTTGGTTGCCTTCTGTTCCAGTCGAATGATGCGACCGTGCCGTGAAGAGTTCCTCGAAATGACGCTGGAATTTCGGGAGTGATGGGATCGCACTGTCTGTTGCCTTTGCAGCAGACACGGAGAAGATTGCGGTGTCCTGTTGTTGGACTTCACTCCATCGCCACTACCCTGGTAGTTCATGTTCTGATGGCTTCGCAAGGTCGCTGACCGTCGCAGAGGGGTTGTTGTCGCTGTGTTGCACGTCGTTTTTGTTGGGGTGAGAAGTAATGACGTGCGTGCACCTCCAAAGCTGCTTCCCCTCCGCCGATGCCGGTTGGCATCCCATGTGACCACCGATGCCGTCTTCGAAATGCTCAGTTTGCGTCGTCCTGGACATGGTGTCCCAGGAGCAGCTAGATAACTGCCTCCCTCGCTCTGATGCTGATGCGCCGAGTGAGGCGACAGAGTGTTGGATGTCGCGCCGATAGATGATGCCGCTGCTGCAGGTGCATTTGTAGTTGTCATTCCGCCGACGCCGCCTACTCCCCCAATGCCCACACTGACGCTACTTGTTAACCCGGCCTTATTGTTGCTGCTGGTGCAGAGCAAGAGCTCCATTTCACTAGGGGAACTACTCACTGCAGTTGTTGATGTTGTGGTCACTTTGAATGCTGAAGAAATGATCTTCACTTCAGCCGTTTTCACGCAGCTTTGCAGTGGTCGATCGCCGAAGTAGGGACATGTGCAGACTGAGGGAAGCTGCAGGTAATCGCTCTGATGATTCACATTGTTTGTTACTCGGCACTGCTTGGCCGGCTCAAGTTCAGTATCCGAGTGGCAACCCTTAGGTGTTTTCTCAGTCTGTCTTGCTCTGTCCACATCGCCACTATCGTCTTCATCATCGTCCATGTCATTCTCATCGTGATCGTGACTATGACTGTGACTGTGATCGTGATCATCATTGTCTAGACTCTCGTGCAGCGTCTTGTGATGCGTATAGAGGGCATTCTTTGGCAAGCTATTGTGGCGCTTCCTTCTTCGTAATGTGTCCTGATCTTCGTCTTCAGTTTCTTCACTGCCAGCACGACGTTCACGACCCGAGACTGCCGACGAGGCGCGTCTTCGGTTTTTGTACGCACGTAATCGTTGAGAGAGTTGCGAGAGTGTTCTACAAATATATGAATAAAGAGGAGAGTAAAATATTAATAACATAGTTTTTGATGTTACTTAAAGACAACTAATTTTAATAAATTAAAAAAAAACTTAGCTATTTAGTTAATTAAAATTAAATGTTAGCTTTAGAATTTAGGTAGAATTCACCATATGGGATATGCGTAGATAGTTCGGACTGTCTGTCAATCAATCAGTACAGACAACTTAATGCATACCAATTGAAAAAACATTTTGTATCCTACTCTCAACTTTAGTTGATTTGATGCTTTCCATGAATTTTTTTTAATTAAAATTGTTCATCCATCCAATTGTTAAACAAAGTGTCTGAAGTTATTCAGCCTGTCCGAATAAACACACACAAAACCAGACACAACCACTCACACAACAACACACACACACGGGCACGCTTCGCACACGCTTTGTGGTCACCTGGATATATATATATGCAGAAAAGTAGGCAACGTTTTTATACCCGCTACCCATAGAAGGGTATTATAACTTTGTGCCAGCAGGAAATGTATGTAATATACAGAAGGAGGTATCTCCGACCCTATAAAGTATATATATTCTTGATTAGTGTCAACAGCCGAGTTGATAAAGCCATGTCCGTCTGTCCGTCCGTCTGTATGAATACCTAGATCTCAGAGAGTATAAGAGAGAGAGAGAGAGAGAGAGAGAGAGAGAGAGAGAGATATAATTTTGTAATGCCTGCATGCAGATCAAGTTTGTTGAAAATTTTCTCCATTTTCTGATACCTGAGAATTTTGTTGTGATCGGATAAAAATTGTACAAGTTATTAAAGAAAAACTTTTGTATGGAAAATTACGCCAACTGCAATGTCTGACAATCTGGTATATTTTACACTCTATGGTATATTTTGTACGTAGTACTATACAAATACCCCAAATATACGAATTGACGTATTTTTAGTATTTTTGTGGTATTTTATTTTGGTATATTTTACGAACAGCGCCGCGCTGTTTTGCTTTTATTCAAAATGGATAACGGGTATTTCACAGTCGAGCACCCTCGACTGTGGCTTTCCTGCTTGTTTGGGTTGGCTGTGTGTACACAAAACCCACAAAATGCGCTTTGTGGTTTCTGCTGTTGTTGTTGTTTTTGTTTCTGCTACAATTTTCCTTTTTTTTTGGTAGTCTTAAGGCTTCTCCGTGTTTTTTTCAGCTCCCATTTTGGATTCATTTTAATAAAGCACATGAATTTCAGCGTTGGCTTTGCGGCTTTCTGCCTTGCTGCCATTTGCTTAGCATGCAAATGCTGGAAAAGCAGTAGGAGTAGTAATAGAAACAGCAACAGCAACAACACCAGCGGGCGCCCCAACTTCATTTACTGCGGCAAAGATTAGCAGCTAATGAAAGCGAAAGGGGCGTTGTGGGTTGGAACTGAGGATTGTTGGGAGCCAGAGTTGGTTGCCTGTCAGCTCATTATGCATCCTTGACGCTTCTGATTTTTGTTTGCGCGAGACGCGCGCATAAATTGAGATGCAAACGGAAGAGATGACAAAAAAAAAAGAAATGGAAGATGGATAAGCTAAAGCAAAAGGTGGCCCATCTCATTATGCACAAGTTAAACAAAGGCAAGCAGCTGGCTTGACTCGGTTTATTATTGTTTCAGCCACAAAGGAATTAAACAGCTGCCAACAACTCATCAGCCCATCCAAGCCGAGCAAAACTGAACCAAACTGAGACGAACTGTCGGCTGACAAATTGTTTCCAGTTTTCGCATACACTGCTTGACTTTTGCCCCTCATTTGTGTGTCGCGAGGGATATTTTAAAAGTACCTGTGTTAACCAGAAATGTCTGTATCCAAATGTGATAAAGTTTTTCCCTTGCCTGAAGTTATGGTTCTAAACCAAGCAACTTAAAGTTCAAGAAATATCGTCTTATATACGTATATACGATTTATTGAAATGATTAACAACATCAGTATATTCTCGCCAGATTTTATCTTACTTATGAAACAGTCCTTTGAAACATCGGGAACAAAATAAGTATTAACGTTCTGGTTTAGCTACTTTAGTCGACATGGTTATATACTTGATATAAAAATAACTTGTGTCAAAAGAGTTAATTTTGAATGCCTAATTATTAATTAGACATCAAAGTTAGTCGGGCCATCTATATCCATACATATTTTTATACCCGCTACCCATAGGGTAGAAGGGTATTATAACTTTGTGCCGGCAGGAACACTGGTAGAACGAGGCATCTCCGACCCTATAAAGTATATATATTCTTGATCAGCGTCAACAGCCGAGACGATGTAGCCATGTCCGTCTGTCCGTATGAAACACTGGATCTCAGACTATAAGAGATAGAGCTATAATTTTTTTTCGACAGCATTTGATATGTTTGCACGCAGATCAAGTTTGTTTCAAATTTTTGCCACGCCCACTTCCGCCCCCGCAAATCAAAAAAATCGAATAACAAGCGTAATTTTAAAGCTAGAGAATTTTGGTATATATAATAATAACTATAGTAGTTATGATTCCTGAAAATTTGGTTGCGATCAGATGAAAATTGTCGAAGTTATTAAAGAAATACTTTTGTATGGGCAAACACGCCTACTTACTAGGGGTCTTAGTTGCTTTAGATGACAATCTGGTATATTGTGCCGTCTATGGTATATTTTGAATGCGGTACTATATCAATATACCAAATATACCATTTGGTATATTTTCAGTATTTTTGCAGTATATTCGGTATATTTTGAGAAAATTATCGCAAAATATATTTCTTTTATTCAAAATGGGTAGCGGGTATCTCACAGTCGAGTGCACTCGACTGTAGCTTTCTTACTTGTTTAATTTGCGATATATTCATCTTGGAAATAGAAACAGACTATCTTTATTCACTGCCGCTTAAAACTATTGTAAATCCTTGCTTCACCGTTTTAATTCAGCATAGGGTATACATTCGATCATAAATTGTTAAGTTTATTGAGGGCACTGACATAAAACGACAAATAAATAGTCAAACAATTAAAAGCAATTCTTTTGATTCACCGCGATTTACCAAACGATGAGCTTTGTCATAAACGTCCTGCATAATGGTCGATGCATAAATTGAGAGCCATTGCGGATCAGGTTATCGGAGAAAAGAACCAAATTCAATACCAAAAAAAAAAAAAATCAAAATAATAAGAGATAAAATGGTTTATTGATTGCGCAACTCCCCCATCAAATTATAATATTCAGCAAACATGATGGCACAAAGGTATTGAAGAGAAACAGGTGAAACGGGGGTCAAAAAGATAAGCACTGACCTCGTTTTACATGTAGTGTTTTAATTTATTGCAGTATATAATAGTTTGAAAATAGTTGAAGGGAACAAAAGTGCAGTTTGCAAAGTCTAACCAAAGGTCAATTACGAACTACTTTGTTACCATGGTCATAAATGTATAGTCAAAGCAGAAAGATTGATGTTAAAATTTGTACTTAACACTTGCAATCTGATCACTAAAAGTTATGACTATAATATATTTTCGACTAGATTCTTTAAACTATTAGTTTGTTTATTGTATAAATGTGAAATCGTTTTGCTGAACAAAACGTCAACATTTAGGAAATGTTTTGATCTAATTTCAAAGCTCTCGCTCGAACAGTTTTTCGGCGAAATATCTTGGACTCAAAATCTTTGAAATGTGAAAATGTAATTTTTATTTTAAATTAACATTTTTAATTGAATTTTTGTGTGCGCTTCTCTTTTTCCAGCATAAACCAGTCAACTAAAATTAGAATATTAATAAGAAAGCACCGACTGATGCTGGGCTCTTGCTAAAATCACTTGAGCAAATCAGCCCATTTCCAACCTTTCCTTTAAAACGGCCTTCAAAAAAGGCAAAATAAGAAAGAAAAAAAATTAATTATTACAAAAAATTTCACAACAATTCAAAGGCGGAAGGACAATAAAAAGCAAAATCGTCAGAAAAAACGAGCATGAAACAAGGCCAAAATAAACGAGCCGAACACAAAAAAAAAAAACATTTTCGCTGAACATTTAGCTTGGCTTTTGATGCGGTCAAGCGAAAGGACAGAGACTGAGCCTGGGTAAACTGCTGAGACTGAAGAAGGGAAGGGAACTCAGCCCTTGAGAGGTAAACGTGTTCTGTTTGCTGGTCGCATCTGTTTGGCCTTTTATCAGGTGAAGTAACCCAAACTTTTTGGCATTTACTTCAATTTCGACTTCCGAGCGCTGTGAAAAGAGCTGTCATTTGAAGTGCTCCATTGATATATTGTGGTATATAGTATATGTGAACAATAGTTGTTTGCAATAATACATTTGTTGAGCATTCTTTGGGAACAGCTTGAGCCAGAAAGTCGACTAGCTCGTGACATTTTTTGTATTTACTAATTCTCTTCATACTCATTGCTACCATTTTTATATTCGATTAATCTCATTCGTTGTTCGATTGGATAACTGTGTCGCATTTCCAACTTCTATTCGAAAACGAGTAACGAAGCTTCAGTCGAGAGTGCTGGGCTGTGAGATACCCACTCTCCAATTTTAATAAAATCAAAACAAAACCAAATATACCAAATGCTGTATTTAGTATAGCTATATACTACGGCATTTAAAATATGTGAATAGTTTACTTCTACTAGATACCAGATTATAACATTTTTTCTTGAATTACTGAAATAATAATTTTTTTGGGTGCACCAAAAATCGTGACTCTATCTTTAAAATTGTTATTGGTTGTTTTTGATTAGCGAGGCGGAAGTTTTAATCTAAAACAAACAATAATAACAAAATATTTTATAAAAGTGTTAGTTCTATATGATCTCTTCTGCCTGCTACATACATTTCCTGTTGGCACAATGATATAATAGCGCTCTAGTCTGTGAAGAAATGTAGTTAGTATGTATTGCTCAGTTGAATGCATCTAAAAAATGCTGGTGTTCACAAATTAGCAACATTACATTAATAGTTATTTAACCAAGGCTCGGTCTTTACCAATTCTACATAGAATTTTTTTTTTTATAAATTGGTTGTTATTACTTAGAAATAAATTGATTGAACTTACCCATCGCTCTGCTCACCCAATCGACTGCTGGCCAAGGAGTTTCGCGTGCTCTCGCGTTCCATGCCTAACGTAGTGATGGATAGACCCAGATGATTGCTGGCTCCCTGTCTGCTCTTCGGCGATGTTTGCTGCAGATAAATAGCTCCATGTGAGTTGTGTTGTTGTTGATGCTGGAGCTGCAATGTCTGTTGATGTGTCGCATAACGTTGAGGGCTGCTCGGGAAGGGCAGATGATTTGATATGGAAAATTCGGATTTGGTGGGAGAGCCCGTCGTTGATGACGATGCGACAGATTCCAGGCCACGCGACAACTTCAACATTTCCGCCCCAAATTGATGCAGTGCCGTCATCGTTGTGGGCGTTGGCTCGGGTATGCTGAGTGGGATTTGAAGTACATCCTGGTTAGAATGCCTAAGGGCTTAGTTTGGATTAGGTTACAGCTTACCTGGTATCTGGTAGCCAGAGTTCATGATTGTCTAGAGTACTGAGATCTGTGTCCGTTGAGTTGGCTGAGTGGGCGTGCAGCACCGATGAGGCGTGGCTCTGTCCCGGCTTTAGCAGACGACGCCATGTGCAGCGACGTTCTACAACAGAGTTAAGCAGCGAAAAATCATATGAAAACCATGAAATTGTAGTCGACTCAATCATACGCTATGTGCATAGAAATCGCGTGCTCTGTAAAACAAATAATTGAGCTTAAATAAAAAAAAGAGGCGAACAGAGATTGAGCGCTGAAGGGGATCAGAGTTTGAGGCCAGCAGAACTCTGTTACGTGCTTGGCGCAACTTCAGCTGTCTTACAGAGGATTTAGCTTAAATAACTGCACACACACTCGCCACCCATCCTTATTACATCGTCACACTCATTCTCATACTCGGAACATTCATACCCATTCATACATCCATTCAACCATCTGCCAACTGCAAACTGCACTCAGAGCCCTGTCGCAATGCGTCGTTAAATGTTGAACTCGTTGTTCCGCATTGCGCCGCTTCTATCGTCGATTAGCTATACCAAATGCGCTGCTCCTTCCCCTCTCTTTCTCCTTCTCCATCTCCTGCTTCTTCTTCATCTTATTCCCTCTACCTTCACTTCTATCCACATCACCACGAGGTTTAAAGTTCCATTAAACGTGCTTAGGTTTTATTTTTATTTTTTGTTCAGTCTGATTTATCGATTATTCGTATAGACATACGAAGCGTCGGAAAGTACTAAAAATAGCTTAATATACATATTATATGTAACTTTTGAATATTGCCGTCGTTAAAGGTAAAATTCAATAGTCGCGCCATATATGAAGTGTTAACTTTCTGAGTTAGATTTGATAGTTGTACAAAATTTTTAAGTATAAATTATTAATTTGTAAAGGAAAACAAGGAGAAGGCTTTTGTCTGTTCACATTTGTTTTACAATATAAATGTATAGAAGTTAACATTGAAATTAATTTACTCAAATATGAAATACGAAGTCTATATAGTTATGAAAACAAAAATCAAAACATTTGAACATATATTAATGGATAACAGGATATTTTTATACCCGCTACCCATAGGGTAGAAGGGAATTATAACTTTGTGCCGGCAGGAAATCTATGTAACAGGTTGAAGGAGGCATCTTCGACCCTATAAAGTATATATATTCTTGATCAGCGTCAACAGCCGAGACGATATAGCCATGTCCGTCTGTCCGTCTGTCCGTATGAAACACTGGATCTCAGAGACTATAAGAGATAGAGCTATAATTTTTTTTTTCGACAGCATTTGTTATGTTTGCACGCAGATCAATTTGTTTCAAATTTTTGCCACGCCCACTTCCGCCCCCGCAAATCAAAAAAATCGAATAACAATCGTAATTTTAATGCTAGAG
This sequence comes from Drosophila nasuta, assembly GCF_023558535.2. Classification (NCBI taxonomy): domain Eukaryota; kingdom Metazoa; phylum Arthropoda; class Insecta; order Diptera; family Drosophilidae; genus Drosophila; species Drosophila nasuta. The sequence continues at coordinate 3,162,590 of NC_083456.1, forward strand.
TTGGTATTTTTGGTATATACAATAATTATTTTAGTAGTTATGATTATGGTTGCGATCAGATAAAAATTGTCGAAGTTATTAAAGAAATACTTTTGTATGGGCAAAAACGCCTACTTACTAGGGGTCTTAGTTGCTTTGGCTGACAATCTGGTATATTGTGCCGTCTATGGTATATTTTGAATGCGGTACTATGTCGATATACCAAATATACCATTTAGTATATTTTTAGTATTTTTGCACTATATTCGGTATATTTTGAGAAAATACCGCAAAATATATTTCTTTTATTCAAAATGGGTAGCGGGTATCTCACAGTCGAGTACACTCGACTGTAGCTTTCTTACTTGTTTCTTTTCAATCTTTGTGCGCTTCAAATGGCGAAGTTAGAGATATTATAAATTACAATTGGACCTTTTCTTAATTGTGAATTTTTTCACAAATTTATCTTCTAGAGGATGATTTTTTTCAAAACATAATAAAATAATTTCAATTTACGACAAAAATGTTTGTGAAAAAATTGTATAAGGATAAACTCGGCTTCATTCGAATGCTGGTTACATTTAACTATTGCATATTTTAACAAAATGATAAGAGCATTTCGACTGTAGGTTTCTTACTTGGTGTAGAAATGTTAACGAAGTGTCGAGCCGGAATATACGAGAATTGTAAATGAACTTACCCAAGGCGGGCGCTTGTCCTAGCCAACCGCTGGCCCATCCAGGCGTGGCTGCTGACGTTGGCTGTCCGCCTCCCAAATTCTGACGCTGTCTGGCTAAAAGTCGCACAGTAAGGCAATATGTGAGCAGCATTACACCGAGTGGGATATAAAAACAGACAATCGAGCCAACCAACTTGTAGACCGGATCGGGAATCTGGCAAGTTCCCTTTACCAGCACTGAGGCATGGTCCTGTAAATAAAAAATTGATATTTGGTAATTTTAATCCAACGAACTAACGGTATGTTTACCTTGGAGTACATCAAACTCAGTGGCAGACTCATCGCAATGCTTAGTAGCCAGACAAAGACAATCTTGAGTGTCACTCTCCGTCTGGTCTTATTCCGCCCAAAACGCATTGGGTAGCGAAGCGATAAATAGCGATCCACGGATATAGTACACAGATGCATTATGCTCGCCGTGCAGAATAGCACGTCCAGGCATATCCAGGTCAGACAGTGTTCCGAGCTAAGTGGAAAGTGTCCTGCAATGTGGACAGTACCAATATAAGAGAAGGAAGTTTTGACTTTTATTAGGCTGGCGTTATAAATAACTATTATGGAATGTGTACGAGACGGGGAGAGATGGCGAGAGAGCGAAGCCAGGCAAAGTGTCGGCAATATTTTCCACCTAGCCTCAAATGGGAGGCCAACTGTCGACTGGCCATTTGATTTGAATGCCCTATACACTTTTGATTGTGACGGTTGGTTTGTGTATTGTGTTCAAAATATTTACGAAATGAAAAAATGAAAAAAATGCTACACTAGATATATCTAGTCTTTGGTCGATTCTAAATTCTAAGATATCCTTACTTTTTTGTTTTTCCTACAACTAAAATGTAATTTATAATTATATTTAGAAACTTAGGAGTACATTGGTAATTATATTTAAATTTATTATATATATGTATAACATACAATATATTAATAGGGTAGTTTTGAGTTGACCACAGCAACTTCTGCTTTTTTCTTTGAGCTGCTGTTGCAGAAATAACAAACTCGTATTTTGTTCCGCATCTGACCTTATGGCTGCTGCTTTTGCTGGTCTCACATGATATTGGCCATTGCCAGACGCTCATGCCAACGTTTTTGCTTCCGCCATGGCCCCCGCATTTGCCACCGCATCCACCCCGCGCTCACGTCCCCTTAGTCTGCCACTGTGCTTCCCTCGTGGCTTATGCAACATATTTGCGGCAGCTCTATCATATATGAGAGGCTCGTCCCTAGCCCTTGACAGTCGTTTTGCGCAGCTGTTGGACGTCATAACTCAGCGAGGTGCTCCAAGCCAAGGGTAGGAGCTATAATATATGCTGCATACTCGTACTGCAGACCGATGGGAGGTAGTTGTGATATGCAGACATATAGTCTACTATACATGTACATACATACATACGTATATGTCTGTGTGTGTGTATAAGAGTAAGATTTGTGTGTGGGATTTGCGGCTCAAATTTGACTGAGCATAAATATCGCATTGCAACTGATATAAGATTTCTCTGGGAGCTCAGATTATTTGAAATATATGACATGTAATAAAAGTAATTGTAAGTTGAATTCATCAAAATACTCTAGGCTATTCTCATTTTACTAATTTTATAAAAATTTGTAAATAGTATGTTGTTATCTCTGAGTCTTGTAAAATAATAAAAGCTTCGTTATATAGAAGATAGATAGATATCTATGCTGAGTTCTTTAGAGAAGTTGTTGAGGAACGAAAGGATGACTTTTAGTTGCTAAATGTTATATATGTATGTGACTAAAGGATATATTTTATGCTTCTTCAAATATGAGCAAATATTTCATCCAAAAGCCTAATACTTAACTGTTGCATGCGTTTTCCTTATGGCCATTCGCATTTGTTCAACTTCCTATTAGGCGCTGAAATTACGTACCATTTGATTTGAGCTCAAGTTGTATTGGAAGTGGAGCAAATACAAATGATACGGTCATTGTGCCAGACCCCAACAACGATTTATGTCGGGCCTAAAGTGTCAATTAAATCGATTTGGGGCTGGCCCTTTAAACCGTAGTCAATGCGAACAGGGACAGAGGCACAAGGCAAAAATGGCATTGAAATAAATTTGTTTAAGCAACGTAGAAATGTAAGGAAAAAAGGATAAATTAAATCTGAAGTTTGAGGGCCAGAAGTCTTCGAACGGATGCCATGCGGATGGTGGGAAAATTTCGTTTCCTTCGGCTCGGATCCTGTTTTCCCTGTGCTGGAGCCATTTAAGGAGTGACTTGGCTCAAACACAAAGAAGACCAAACTGCATGCCTGAGGTCTGAGGTCTGCCAGTGCCTAGGGGGCTATGTTACGCTTTTATTTGTGTTTCGATTCTTTCTTTCTCTCTGCTTTTTGTTCTTCCGTTGTGTTGTGTTTTGTTTTGTTTTGTTCACTCACAAAAACATTTCAACTTACAAATGCGAAACAAATTTCAAACAAAAGCGCAAAGTTCTCCTTCTTACTTAAAGAAATAAAGTTTTAGCTGATTTCTCTCCGTTTCTCTCTCTGCTTCCCTTTCTCTTGTTCTCCCTTTCCCTTTCTTTCGTGTCTGAGTGTCTGTGTGTGTTTTGTTTTGCATACTTTGAGATGCTGGGGCAGGTCCAGTCATAAAAACTAAACTAAAACACAAATAGCTGACGAGCTGAGCTCAACTGAAACTTTGCGCCCAAAATGACTTTGTAAATGCGTTGAAACTTATTTAATTTGCTTTTTAGTTTAGTGGGTCGTAACGAGGGCAAGGGACCAGATCTAATAATGACTTTCTTATTTGTCAAATCAACTTACAGACATGGCCCGAAAATACCCCAAAACAAAAATGCGAATCTCAAGTCATGCCGGAACCACGATGAAATGTTAGTTGTTTAGCTTACTACCATTAATATCCTATATTCGAAAAAGTATGTTAAAGACAATCAACCAATGAACAAACAAACAGTTTATAGTATAGAGCCAACAACTCCACAAGTTGCCGCTTTGTCGTTTGCTATCGTTAAACGGTTTCCCCATTACGTATATAGACTAGAATAAGAATATGAAGTCTCTGATCATTATCAGCTGTATGCTTCTACAGGGTATGTAGTATGTTAGTCATTTGATTGTTTTTCCTTATTCGCCGTTGCGAACCGCTGTTTATGACAACACAAGCTATTGTATGACAAACCAGCCAACCAACCATCCAACCCCTTTCTGCATGAGGGCAACAACAGCAACAAATATTTGAACACTTTTCTGCGTTGGTAAACAATTCGCGTGTAGCGCTCCCAGCGGTCATGAGGCAGTTCTCATCCCATTGTGGAAATATGCCAAAAATGATTTATGAATGTATCTTTCTTTGTATGCGTGTGTGCTGCATCGATTTCAATTTTGGGCTATGCTTTGTTTTGTTACTTTGTTGAGCTTCTCAGCATCAGTAACAACAGTTAAGCTGCAAGTATTTAGGACGGTTGTTCGCTATATTTCGAAAGCTTTTCGCTATAAGTAAATTTGTTTAATTCTGTTGCGGACAAAGATCTGAAGAACAAAGTATTTCTATTAAATATCCCAATACTTCTTAAATAAATTACTTTACATGCAAAGTCTATTTATAAATATATGGAAAAGGTAAATGTAAACACGAATCGTAAATCATAAAGCAATCAGAAATAAAATATCGAATAACTGACTGTAAATACATAAAATGCAACAATAGCAATTCGCAAAAAGCATCTCGATGATTCTTTGTCAATAAGAAACGTCAAATAAAATTTACATGTGCGCATTTCGAAGTAACACCAAGCGGAATGGATTAAACAAAATGCCGAAGTTGAGATACCCTGACTTAATTCATAATAATATGTTATTAGCAAGGAACAAACGACAAAAAAAAGAATATAGAAATAATATTATAAGCAATCTTACAAAAAATGTTAAGTGGATCTAAATTCCCGACAACATTCTTTAAAAAATATGTATGCTTAGCTTAGTTGAAAAGCCAACTTTTAACTTTTAATGAATGGTCTTTATACGTTGTCCTTCAGTCTTTAAATAATTTGTTCAACTGAAATTGAAATACCCTACAATAAGTAAAACCATTGTGAGGCAGTTGAAAATATGAAGAGATTATAAAATAAGCCAAATAAGTCAAATGTTTAGTGTTGATTGTTGTTGCTGTCACGAACATACGCTCGAACTGTGTTGAGCAACAATAACAATAACAATTTCAATAACGACATACAAAAATAGACGTGGCAAGAAAAAGCAGAAAAATACATTTCTTTGGCATATGACAGCTACTTAGAGAGGGTCGCGATGAGGTGAAGGGGGCAGGGCAAAGGTCGCACTTGTGGTTGGGACCGCATGTTACGCGTTGAAGCTAAACAAACAGCGGGTAGACATAACATTGATAGCCTGAAGCGACCTCTATGGGCGGGGGCTGCCAATTGATGACAACTGTTGGCTCAAGCGGAGGTGACACACACACACATCCATACACACACACCCATACACACACACTCCTACGCATCCACACGCACTCTCGTGAGCTTTTAGCGATTTGGCTTACATGCCTAATAATCAATCATTTCAAATGCTGCCTGCTTTTGAGTGCCGAATTTAAATCTCTCACGTAATTGGCCTGCCTGCTGTTTTCTGTTTTCTGTCTCTGTATTTCTCTTTGACGTCCTGCGAATTTAAAGTGCTGCCTGCTTTTGAGCGAGGGCTTTAAATCTCTCACGTAATTGGCGTGCCTGCTGTTTATATCTCTCTTTCTTGTTCACCTTCCTCTTCTATCGCTGTGCAAAAGACCTGCGGCGCTTGTTGACATGTTGTCACCTCTGCTGTCAGCAAATTTATGAGTTTGCCCCAACCACCACTTCGTCAGACTGCAAAATCCGCTACACACACATAAGCATATGTGTGTTTGTATGTAAGTAACTGTATTGCGTACTTTTTTTACATTACGCGCATCTGTATGTAAATATTATTTTCATTTCACGCTTCCCGTTGACATATCCGCATGCATATGCATGTGCTTGACAAAATACACATACAAACACACACATGGGTGTATTCCTATACATGCATACACACGTATGCACGTAAGTGTCGTGTTTTATGTTTATTCTTGTTTATGCGCTTGTATCTCTGACCCCCCATGAGATGTGTTTTGATGTCTTTCCCCTTTCTACCCTCGACAAATACTGCCCAACTTTGTCAGCCAAGAGTTTCTAATTGATGAATGATCTTTCGAATTATGTCCACCCAACGGATATATTATATGTTCTGTGAATCTCTGGTTTCATTCTAATTTCTTATTAAAGATTACACTCAGTGGCATTGATACTTTGACCACTTTCTTTAGTCATAGGTTTAATTAATTTTTCTAGGCAGGGTATTCAAGGTTCAGCAGTCCGAATGCTATACCTGACAGTTCAGAATCTGAATACAAATGTTGTCGCAGCTGTCGCAACTGTTGCTGTTGATATTTGTTGTTTTGTTGCGGATGTTCGTGTGTATGTTTTGTGGCCGAATATTTGCGTTGACAGCAGCAGGAGCAAGTGCCATCATGCGACAAATCTCTAAAGGTTCGACATATGGGAGACATAATGAAAATGTTCAGTGGACGGTCAAAAATGTCGTCTAGAAAAACATACACACACATTGGGACCTTCTCTCAATTACGAATTAATTATAATTTAATGTACACTTTATTTAAATTTAATTCAGCTCAGATATATTGGCTCATTACGAGTTCTTATTTCTTTAGCCTTTTAATTGCATCCAAATCGATACATATTAAATTGCAATTTATTTTCCACAATGCCTAGCAATGAAGCTACACTTTCAAAGGCAGGAGTTGATTAAATGAAGGGTGAATGAATTTAAATATGTGCTGGAACTGGTTTCAAGAACAATTTATTTTTCGGTCATTTTAACACATTATAAAATTTATAAGCCTTTCAAACTCAAAATGAAGTAAAAAGATTACATTTTGACACAGTGATAAGAATTCACAAGCCTTTATAATCAACAAACCTTTTCAACAAGCTTTCTTAATAATAAATTATTGCATTAAAATATGAATTTACTTTGAAAACCACTTTAGCAACTAAGTTTCGAGTTTGCTCGACTGTGAAGTAATATACCTGAAAAATACTAAGATGTACCGATTTCAATTATATTCGAAATCGTCTGTGATAAACTAATACCTATTATTTTGAATGACTTTAAGGAATGTGTAAGGAAGCGAGACTTTATATTCATTCCATTTTGGACAGCATATCTTGATTGCCATCTCCAAGTGGATCTCATGACATGTTGACATCAAACGACGTATTGACATTTTTCCCATATCTCTGACAGAGCTAGTTGAAGGTAAAATAAAAGTGTCAGCGACACAATGAGCACCAAAAGCCAATAATAAAAATAACAATAACAGTGCAAAGGCATCGCGCATCTCAGTGAGGCACATCCTTGGAGGCTCATACGGAAGCCAAAGTCATTTGCATTATTGTTAGGCTCTATCCCGTTGTGTATGTGTGTGTGGGTGTGCACACCTGTACCATATGCAGAGCTTAGCGAAAGTCAAGAACTTAAAAAGAAACGAAAATAAAATCGAAAGTCAAATGGCAAAATGGCAAAAGAAAAGAAATAAAAGGAGGACAGGACATCTTCGACTATGTCGCTGCCACCCAAAAGTCAAATTGCGTAAAATTTTGCATGAAAATGGAAAAATAGAAAAGAAGCGAATGGAACGAAACGAAAAGAAAAGCAAATGAGTTCAAAGTCAAACGATAGCGAAAGCGAAAGCATTGCGTCCCCGTCTTTCAGACTATCATCTAGTCGCCCACATTTCCCTGCAGGCAGCCTCGTTTCTAATAGCTTTCGATTTCCGCTTGGCTGTGGGTTGCCAGTCCCCATGCCCCACCCTTCCCCGCTCACCCGTGCCCCATCAACGCCATTGAACTGATGGCAACCATCGCCAGCAAAAGTCCATTAAATAGTTTACTTTATGCAAGCAGGCACATTGCGCCCTACAGTTATTTATTTGATTTGCCGACCATTTGCTGCGGATGATGATGACTATAATGATGATGATGATGATGTTGGTCGAGGAGGTGGAGGTGGTGATGTGGATCTGGATGACGACGATGATGATGAACCCATCAAAAGGATAAAGCAAGTTAAAGGCCATATCCACAACAATGGCCGAAAAACAAGCAAAGACTGAAGAAAATCGTAGCACTGCTCGACCAAATTTCTATACTCATTACCTTCACTAACCACAGAGGTCGTTCTGACTTGATGCTTACTGACTAGCCGAAATATAAGCGGGACTAAAGAGAGTCCTTAAAAATGTGCAACAAAACAGTAGAGAAATGGGAAACGGAAGTCAGTCACTTCTCCCTAATGTCGTATAAATCTTAACTATATACATAACTCAACTCAACTATTTTATTGCATTGAAAACTATAGAGCTATCCTTTACAGGGTATTTTTATCAGAAGTTACCTTGATTGCAGCTATCTTCACACCAAAGAAAAACTAACTTGTGTTTGCTTCGTGTGAATCTATTTGCCTTTTTATTCTTGCTTTTGTGGTTGTTGTTGTTGTTGATGTTGATGTTGATGTTTTTGCTGTGGTTGTTCAAGGGTTGTCCTAGTTGATGCACGTAGAGACCGCATGTTCCGCTTTGACTTTGAGTTCATGTCCTCGTCCTGTCGCGTCCTGTCAGTTGTGCGGAAGTGTCTATCATATGCATGTTAATAGCTTCCCTCAACGCTGAGACTTCTCACAACTTTCAATATGTGTACTTGTCGCCATATTATCTGAGTATCTGTGTTTTTATGTGTGTTGCTCAAGAGTTTTCAATGAATAGTAACTTAAAGTGCTAAGCATCAAATCATCACTTTAAGTTTATAGATTTTTAGCACATACTAAAATGTGGATGGGGGAGGAAAACTCACTTGAAACGATGGCAACACAAACTACATGACAATTATTTAACTTGATTTCATTTTGGTTCGAGGACTTTCAACTTATTGCCCTTATGAATATGTGTGTTCAATATTTGTGGAATATCAAGTGCATACTCAATATTCATTTTCTTTATGTTTATTAATTGGCAGAGACACAATGGATATATGTATATTTCTTCTCTTCCAACAATTTTTTTTAGCTGCAGATTTCTGAGCGACTTACTTGAATTTATTATTTTATACCCGCTACCCAAATGGTAGAAGGCTATTATAACTTTGTGCATCCATGAAATGTATGTAATAGGGAGAATGATGCAGCTCCGACCCTATAAAATATGATATAATATATATATATTCATGCCATATCCGTCTGTCTGTCTCCTCGTTCGTATGAATACCTAGAATTCAGAGACACTACGACGCAAATTAATAAGCCTTTTACCATTTCTTTAATTTGGCTAATTAAAATAAGAGAGAATTGGGATGACTTCAACACCGTATTTTTGTTCCTAGTCATATAGTGAAAACATGGGAGGTCAAAAATATATTAAATTATAACAATATTCTTAGCAATTCAATTCAATTGCCTTAAACTATGATTATAGATCTCACTTTAAAAATAAATAACAAATTTTGCTGATACAAATGAAAACCAAATATTTCGAGCTTTAGTTCTTCAGACATCAAACCATATTTTAAAAATACGAAGAATACAATCGAATTATAATTCGCTTCTCTGTTGAGCTAACATATAAATATTATACAAAAACAAGTGTTGTTAGCACTTTTTATTTACATGATTGTAATTGACGTCCTCTCTCTTTAGCTATGTCATAACTATGTCTTATCAACCTCTGGCCAACTTCTGCGCTCGTCGCATTTCATTCCAATGTACCTTTTTATATTTACACGCGGCCGCAGAATTTTTATATTTCCATTTCTGTTTTTGTTGGATTGTTAACGCTTCGCTTGTTCCGTGGTCCTAGGCTTGGACTGAACTGTCCAGTATTGTGTGGCTTCCGTGTTCCCGATTACTCTTACCCTTAATCTCTTTCGCCCTTGCCTCAGATGAATACAGCTTAATACTGGCTCATTTTGGTCACAACTCTTAATGTCACAACGCGCTGCAGCGATTGGAAATCCTCTTACAATATATGGCCCTTTTAAAGTGCGAATTTATTCATATATTCATTTTCATTTATTCCCATTTACTTCGGTGTCTTCAGACTTGGCCAAAGCCATTAACCAATAAATGGCCAACAAAATGCTTCAACTCTGTATTAACGATTTATTTATACTTGCTTGTTTATCTATTATAAATACTCGTCTTCTGCCGCACATATTTTTGTGTATTTGCGCGTGTTGTTTTTCCTAAAAACAAAGTTTTCAAATGGATTACAAAGCACTTTGTAATACCTTTTAGTTTAGTTGGCTCAATTGCCTTTGGCTGCATTCTCCAAGTTATTGCAACTTTGTTTAAATATCGCTCCACGTTTCCCGTGTCTGCCATGCAACTTATTGATGAGCATTCAGCATTTCAGTAGCAGTTGTTTTACTTGCAAACTTTTGCAAAAAGTTTCATCAAGAAAATTACGAAAAATTTTCCCGACGTTGCCTCTTTTAGGCACACTCAACTATCAAAGACAATTTGAATGAAAGAACTTTGACTGCAAAAGAGACCGACGATTAATTGTTGTAGTAGATGTATAGATAAATGCTAGGAATTATAATGTAAATATAGAACCTACAAGCGAATCGAATTGCTTGCTAAAAGCAAGGAAACATTAACTTGGATAACATATTTTAAGTGGCTGAAATGAGTTTGAAATTTGTTTTAAACGATTCAAATTGGGTTGCTATTTTTGCTATTCTATCCGAAGACCATTTGCATGCCTGATGAAGTTTAAGCGAAGTTTGTCGCAGTTTTGTCGTCAGGCAGCACAAGCACAAGACTTTAAGCAATTTTTTTGGGCATACTTTCATATTTCTTCATTATTCCAACAATGCGGCACAAAACTAAATTCTTTTTGTTGGGAATCATAAAATGTCTACGACGCATCGTTTGTCCTTAAAAACCCCTTGTTACGAGATGAGATGGGTGACGTAGCCAGCCTTCTCATGTAATAAAATAAAATTACCTAAACTTTGACGTTTGCTCGACCAGCCAGAAAACATATTTGAACAATGGAGATACGGAAACGTATCTGTTCATATTATGTATATGATTTATCTGTATTGCATCTTTAAATTGAATTACCTATAATCATACTCATGTTTTTTTTTAATTTTTCATATTACAAATTTGTAAATTTTAAATTAACCAAAAACAGCGAAAAATAAGTAAGGATAAATAATGTATCTAATTAATAATGTATTCTAACTTGACTTTGGTCTCCTTTAATTATAATGAACCAAATAAATAATAATAATTATAATGTTGCAAATAAAATTAAAATAAATAAATATACAATAAATAAAAAATTTTGAATGTTTAATCTTGCTGTATGCTTCTGAAGTAGTTTGACCTTTTCAAGCATGAGCTCATTTTGGTGAAAATGTTGAAAAACACCACAGTACCACAAAGTCATACATTTCACACTTATTTTGTATTTTAATTTGATCTTGTTATGCCTCGGACAGTGTTTATTCTATGCTAATGGCTTGGCAAGAAAGAAGCATGCTTTTTGCACCAGAGGCCACTGGACACCCGCAATGAAATTTTAATAATATATTTGGCAACTGACTCAAGGCCTTTAAAAGCTTTCCAGTCGGTTGAAGTTGCAACTTCAAGAATAACAACATTGAGCAGCATCTAAAATGCAGTTTCTTTTAATAAAACTTTTGCGACATTCATATGAATAATAATGATGAGGAAATGCAAAATAAACAGAAAATTTGCTAGTGCGAAATGATCGTATTTCTAATATTATATATTTTACGATTTCTTTTACCGAATTAAAGATTTTTAATCAAATTTGTTAAAGAATAAATGTATATTGCAAAAAATCTTTGCATGTAATGCGATCAAGTGGGTAAGTTATTTTACAGCGTATGAAAGGTTTCATTTCATATTTTGTACATATATACAAAATTGCACATCTAACTTCACTTTTTTTATATATATATTATATATGATTCAATAACTAATCAGAGCTAAGACGCGGTACACAGCAAGAATGTAATACTGCAATTAAAGATACTATACCAACCCAAAAAGAAAACATTTACTCACATATTTTATAAATTAAAGATACGTAGTAAGGAAAGCGTAAGACGCTCAGAGTAGAATAAATGTAAACAGGGACGCAAATTTGATAAATTTAAAGACGAGCTCAGCCGAATAAAAACCACATGCAAAAGATATCCAATTGGTGGTTTGATATCATATGATATTTTATAACAATTCTTATTATAATAGTTGAAGTGATTGTCTAACAATAGTTACAACGATTCAACAATTCGATTTTGTTTCTAACATTAGACATAATCATTGTGACTCTGCTTAAAAGAGCTTTGCGATGTTAACATAATGCCTCAGTCTGTCTCCAGGGCCCGTTAAAAATAGACAGCTTTGAATTTAACGACGACATTAAACGAAGGTCGCCGAAACTTTGTCTATCTGCTGGCAAAAATGTACATATTTAAATTTATGCATAATTCAAATGAGCTTGTCATTGCGACTAATAGGTTGATTACTTTCAACGTTTTGAGTTGTTCTTGACGCAATTTATCGTATTATAAATTCAAAGCCAATACGCTAAAAATACATAAATTGCACCTAAGCATGCGCCGTCGCTGGGAGTTTAAACATGTGGCTTTGCGTTTGGGGCTATTTTTATATTAATGCCAATAAATCGGCATTGCTTCAATTGTTGTTCCAAATTTATACATTGACTAGGTTTTGGTGGAAGTTCAATGTACTTATTTTTTTTTAGAGAAGTCTAAACTATATACACATATTAGTAGATAAGTTAAACTTGGGTGAATTGTTAACTATTCGAGCTTAACTGGATTAGAATAGTATAAGCGGTCTTATATGTATATGTAAACGATAAGTCAAAATATTAATTATAGTTGGATCAACTTAAGGAATTTATCCTATTATGTTTGATTTGCAGTGCTTATATCTCCATGTATCTAAGAAGCTACATATTCTATGGACTAATTTAGATGTATTTTGGGAATTATACAAGTATTACATTCTGAAGTCTATTAACAATCAAAATTTTATTATCGTCATTAAATTTATTCCATAACTTTTTTTGAAAATTTAACACAAAAACATTAAAGCTGTGTTTTAACAAGTGTCGTTAAAATAAAATTTGTGTGCTCGACAACAATCTCTAAGATATTCTATCTGAGAGACGGACATGTCTATATGATATTTTCTGTTGGATTTATTAATAATATTTATATATATGAAGTCTGTCTTGTGTTAGCTTTGCAAACAATTTTTATGACGGTTCCCTACTCAACACTTGGTGTATAGCTTAGAGAATTGTCTAAAAACATTTTCCTTACTTATTAAACACGTGTCAATGAAAGAACGACATGCCAAGTTAAGCAAGCACATCAAAATAAAAATTAAATTATTTGCCCACACAGCTTGCGAAATCTGACGCTAGAACAAGTTTACCCTAGCACTCACATAACCTCACAAAATTGCACACCTAACCTCACTTTTCATACAGCATTTACATTCACGTATGTTGGTTTATTTTTTTTTGGTTTTACTTCTACTTTACCTCTGCTCCGAAAATTGTGCAAAACAAACAATGAGTAATGACAAGGACTGCCACACTGCGATGGCTGGCAATACACCCCTTTGAGTCAATTCAATTAAATGAACATTGCATTTGTTCATGCTACATTTCACCAAGCTTACAGTTCTCACGTGACAAATCTGGAATAAAAATTCCAACTAGTACGCTGTTACAATGCACGTCAATTTTCATAGCCTGCAATGCATATTTAAATATGCTCTTACATATATAAAATGCATTCAAATTAAATATGAACAATGCAAATATACATATATGTATATGCTTCCTTAAAATGTTATTGATAAAAGCTTAACCGTCAAAGAAATATTTGCTTTGAGTTGAAATACAATATCAGCTTATATTTCAACGCTGAATGTTTAGTTCTATGGTATTGTTTTCAAATCGCTCAAGGACCATTCCTAACCAATAAATAATAATAATTATTGGGTATAAATTTTAAATTGACACATTTATGCATATCAATCTACTTATAAACTCATAGCTTTAAATAATGTGTAAATATGTACTTATGTATTTTATTTACGTTTCGACACTCTGATTATAATTAATACGCAAATTATACACATATGCTTTATTAAATTTGAATTCGAATTAAAAGTTATATCGATTTATTTCAATGAAATTATTCAATTGTTTTTGTAGTGCATATTTATTTTAGTCAGCTAAAACACTTGTCTGAAAAAAGTCTACAAAAATCAATACCCTCATGGAAAAGAGTAAATACCCTTGTAAAGTTTTCACTAAACAACTAAATATTATATTAGGAAGACATAGCAATATATATTACTTTTCCCAGCAAAAACACTAGAACAACTTACTATACCCCAACCAAATCTTATCTGATTTCATTAAAGTTACAAGCTGACACACATCTTTACATAAGCGTACTGTTCTCTATAACTAAAAGGCCAATCAGCATGTTAGTTGTGAATTCGAAATGAAATGAAAGTCGTGATTAATAAATGATTTGCAATTGACTGATTGCGTCTATGAACACTAATAAATATTAACTATTGATCTCATTGACTAATAAACTATTAAATAGCTGTTAAGCTTTTTAATAGTTAATTCACATCCTAGATTTAGGCAGCAACAAACAAATGAATTCATATTCATCATATTCATGACAATCGTAGCGTTGCTTAAGCTGCAAAAAAGCTTCAACCATTAGCTAGCCGCTTAAGTCACAGATAGGATTCTGGGCAACGGCATTGGAATACATAACGTGTATGTGCATGGGTTTCGTTTGGCTTAAAGTAATGCCGCGATGGTCACTTCATTTATCAGACTTTGACAATGACAGGACGAAACGGCAAAGGACACAACAGCCTCGCCGAATCTAGTTTCACTCTTTGAGTTGATTAACGACTTAGCGCCCCAAAATAAAAGAGGAGAACGGGCCTCAGTTAGCATAGTAATATCACTACCAACAGCCACAGCAACAACATGGAACAGAACAGCAACAATTTGGGTTAAAAGAACAGCGGCCAAACATTGCGGCATTGTCAAGTCATATTTCACTTTGAGAAACGCCCAGAATAGGACGGCAGAACAATTTCAAATGAATGTGTCTGCTTAACTTGAATACACTCTGCTAACGTATTTGAATATGCATGTGTACAAATAAAATTTGTTTTGTATAGTAGTGAAACAGATCAAATAGCAGAGAATTTGTAATATGTTAGCTACCGTCTGGACTCTCAACGACTAAGAGGTATTCAAGCAAACATCATATTTTCAGCCTGTGCTTGACAACTGGCAACTTGAGACACTGGCTACTGGAGAGACGAGCCAAACAACAACACACACAAAACCACGTGCCTAGAGGTAAATACACACGGCGTATGCGTAATATTGATAGGAGATCCAGCGAACGTCTTTAATGTGGCACGTGAGAGTCGCTTATGTACGCCTGTCATAAATAATTATGGACACCTTAGCAATCTGGCAAAAATACGAAATAATATTCTAGCTAGCATAAGATGCAAATCACGTTTGCCAAGCGGTTTACGGATTTTTCGAGAGGATTTTCGGAAGACTGCACATAAATATGTGAGGACTACGCATTTAAGGAATGCCCTCAGCAGGAAAGTACAGAAAACGTGCTTAAATTGAAATTATCGACATCATGACATCACAATTAGTAGCGGTAAATTGTCGAAGCAGATAATGACGCTATCTGTACGCCTTCAGCGCTGCCCGTGACAACCTTCACCTCAACCAATCCAGATATCGTTTATTGTGGCATAATTTGGTATCTTCTGTTGCTGAAATGAGTTGTTGTTTCTGTTATCGTGTCACCCAAGGCAAACAGCATTTTCTTTGGTGAGCATCACATTTAATGTAAGTATATAAAATAATACAATATTTGTTTGTAGTGCAATGCATCTAATATAATAAATAATGGATTAATTGAGAGCATTGAAACATATATTATATATTGTTGAACCTAGGCGATGTACCTCTGTTACACTCTGACTGTTCGTATTACCACCAAGAGTACACGGAAAGTAGAAACATGCTAAAATCAAGAATAAAATCTTGAATCACGATTGTTTGATGTCATAATTTAACCAAGAAGGTTTATTCTTAAATCAACATCGGAAATCAACAAAATATCTAGATTGGCCAATCTTGAATGTCAAGATCATAATCTTGTTTCAAGAATGGTAAAATCTTTAACTTGAACCAAAAAGGTAAAATCTAAAGTCATGATCAAACAATCCTAAATTTAGATTTCTTATAAAAATCAAAAACAAATAGATTGTGTGATTTTTTGTTTACATATCTATTTACCCATTTATGTCAATAATACATACTGTTGCCTATTTTTTTGAACAATAATAAGTTAGAATTATTTTTATATACCAGCCGACTAGGGTTTAAACCCAGGACCAAAGACAATGATTTGCGGCATTTGTACTTACTGAGCTATCAACAACAACACCAAAGTCTTGGTTCTAATTTCAAAGGAAGGAAATTCCAACATTTTAAGAAACAAGAGCAACATTTTTTTTTTTAAGATCGAGAATTTTAAGTACCAGATTTGCAATCTTCTTTTAAATCTACAATAAAACATTCTTGATTCAAGATTTTAATCTTAAAATAAGATGCTTTTAATCTTAAATGCAAATTCAGCATACAATTTTTTCAACCTAAAAATCTTATTTCAATGTTGTTTTTTTTAAGATCCATATATTTCAATCAAGATTTTTTTCTCTCTGTGTAGTTTTCACCATTTTCGCTTCACAGTTGTCCAAGTTGTCTCTTGAAAGTTGTCCAACAGCAACTGCAGGGACAAATACTTACAGAAAATATAAAAGGAATAGCGCACATTTCTGGGGCATATATACAAAAGCCAAAGCCAAGCTGGAAAGAACACCCGCCATGGCTTCAAGCAATATTTTCGCACTCTTTGCAATAGCAGCGAGGTGCAAGACACATAATTTACGTGCCACATGCCACTTACTTAGTAAGAAATGAACTTGCGGCTATTTAAGTCCGACAATTCCACGAGATGTGGGCGAGCCGTCAACGACAATGACTTTGTCCCTGGCCAACTTAAATATTAAATTCGACAATGTGACAAGCGAGCGACGGGCTATAAAAAATGCATCTATTAATCCATTAGCATTACTGTGCACCAGAAAATTAAACAGAAACAGAAACAGAAGAAACGTACAGTCTCTAAAAATTGCCCACACGTCATTTGTAAAACAATCGATATTTCAATAATTACCAAGTCCTTTTAATGTGGGCGCCCACAATTGGTTGCCATATTCACCTCACCCACACAATAGTCCACGTGCTCAGATGCAATCTGAAAAGTGCATTTGTATCGACTGCCTTTGAATGAATCGGATTAAGCATTGGCGTTACTATATTGCACACTTTCGTTCAAATTGAACTGAGTATTTAATAAGAAAACAGACTCTATAAAAGAGTTCGCTTCGTAATACTCTGTGGTTGGAATATGTTTCTTCAAAATTAAAGGGGTATTCAAAATCAAAGAGATTAACCGTAGTGAATAGGAATATGAATCCCCTACTAATGTACCAAATTTTAAATCCCCCATGAGCGAGGATCTAACATTATTTTCTGGTTAGCATTATGGGGGAGAAGTAGAGCACTTTAAATTTCGAATATTTAGTTTGTCAATGTATCTTATTAACGAAACTCGATACTATAGATACTCTACATTCATAAGAGTATGCAAAACTCGGGTTTCCCCAATCCCCCAGTTGATCGGCACATTCGTATGTATCTTTTCCTGCCAAGTAACCTTTAAGACAGACAGTCAGTCAGCCTTTCAGTGAACCTCAGTCATTTGCCTTGTAGTTGCCTGCCACAATTCAATTCTACATATATATACAATGTATGTAAATGTATAAGTTACTTTGGTGCTAACCTCTACCCAGGGCTCGACTCAATTGCTCTGGCATTGATTGTCAAGGTAAGCTAAACCGTGTGTCTCGGTCCTTGGTCTTGGGTCTTGGGTTTTGTGTCTCGTGCCTGTGCTTGAACCTCGCTTCAGCTGCATTCACTCACTGTCAGGTATGCTCGTCCTTACCTTCGCTTACCTGCGCTTTCCTGTCAGATGCCTTAACTGTCTTGGCTTGTGTCGTTTGGCAGTGTTTATTTTGCGCTCTGCAATGTCTGCCGGCTGTTTGTCAGTTTACTTCTTGGTGTCCCCTGCTCCAACTCTCTCTCTCTCTCTCTCTCTCTCTGTCTGTTTATCTTTTCTCTTGGGTATGACTGTATCTGCGTTTGTTCTGGCTCGCCCTGAAGGTATTTGCAAGTTAGGCAAGTTATCGAATGTACTCAAATATTATTAGACTAATGGTTTCCTATAGCATTAGCTTTTTTCGTAGAGTTACACAATTTCTGCTTTTCAAGTGCACATTCCCAAAATTTTGGAAAGCAATGCATCTATTGATATATTGTGAACACATTCATCTATGAAGCAATGCTTGTTTTTTGTTTCTTTTCACATTTAACAACAATATTTTTAATAATTAAAGACAGAACTTTAACGAAACTTTGTGTCTATTCAACTTGCAAGACAACTCTACATTGAGTGGCCTTGTCTGTCAATATCCATCTGAATCCCCATCAAAATTCGTTTCTGTTTTCACTTCAACCCCTTGATTACTTTCACACAATCAACTGACGTCGTCTGCTGTTATGGGGGCTCCTAAGTGCGGGGTGGAGAAGGCGAAAAATTTAATGCTTGCACGCGTCTGCTTCCCCCCATTCCATTTTCCGGACTTCCCGGACTTTGTCTTCTATCTTATGCCCCTTGCTTGGGATTGAGAGCCAACCTCGGTGGACTTTCAAGTTGATTTACAACTACATTTGTAAGTCGACACAAAACACTTAACAGCTAAAAAGGACTTTGCATTAGCAATGAGCAGCAGCGCAGTGCTAACGGTAACATATGCAAAATTGCGTCGCCTTTAAGACAAAAACTACAGCGGCAAATGCGCCGGAAACGAGTAAATTGGGAACTGCGAGCAAATCCAAAGAAAACGTCGCGGCCCAGCGAAGCGACTTTTCACACATAACTGCACGCGCTGGCAACAACATGTGGGATGAATGAGGCAAGGACGCAAGGACACGCTGTGAAGACTGAAGCTACGCTTTCTGGCATCTTGATTGATATGCGAATACCGGGTAGCTGTTGTTGTGCTCTGACCACATGTAAAAAATTGCCACAATGATTTTCAAAAAGGGTTCCCAGCCGGCCACGCCCTTAATCTAAACACAATTGCGCTTTAAAGCCAACAAGAAGAAGAAGAACAACAACAGCGACAGCAAGAAAATACACATCACATAAGGGCGAAGTTCATTATGTGTCGTGAGCTTTCTGTTGTCTACTTTTTGGGGCCTGGCCAAAAATTAATTGGCGTCCCGTTAGCCGACAGCTGCCGTTTGGTTGCCCCTCCATTTGCTACGCTCACGCAGACATGTCAATTTCCACAGCATAAGGTTAGAAGCCTTCAGTGGCCCGTCGCCTCTGTCTCCCATCGCTCGACACCCAGGTGGTAGCTTAAAGATTTATGATAATGTCAGGCGGATGCTAAGCAAAGGCAAAACTTTATCAAACTTTGGTATTAGATTTCGTTCGCTTATCTATGAAACGAATGAATCCGACTAACAGGCGCAGAGCACCGGCAAGCGATGGAAATCGAGGGTGTTCCACAAATCAATATCAATTGTATTTCAGCAAGAAGTTTTCCGATGCGTCTTTGATGAGGTATTTTCAAGATACTAACATGAATAAAAAAGAAAAAGAAATTATTTTTCATTTTGAACACAATGACTTATGTTTCGTTGCAAGTGCAATTGCATTGTCTTTGTACAGTCGACAACTTAATTTCACTTTGCTCCAATACACCGATCAAAGATATCCACTTTTTAAGAGGCGAAACCGATTTGAGAACGCACCTTGAAGTGCTTGGCAATTTGAAATTTGCTTATGCTTAAAGCAGCTCCCCAGTGAATCCTGCCCACACCATGCCATAGACTGCCGGTGACTGGCTGTGTGCGTGTCGCAGCTTAAGAGCTTAAAATGCTTTTTGACAACAACAATAACAGCAGCAAATGATAAATTTGCTTTAGTCTACGCTCTATTGTTGTTGTTGCTGTTCCTGTTGTGACTGGTCCTATTTCAGTCTAAGTACCAAGAACAGTTATACACTTCCCCTCTCACTTCACATCTCGCATTCTCCCCGATGTGGCGTCGATCTAGTCTTTGCTTCCTTCTTCGTCCGTCCTCCTTCGCTTTTACCACAATGTCAGCTGTAAAATTTTCATTGCCTACTTTTCAACGCCGGCAGCAAAAATCAAAACGACGCCAATTTGCGCTCAATTAATTATGCTGTTTATTATTATTTTCTTTTTTTATATTCTGTCCTTTTTATTATGAGTATTTGTGGGAGTTCTTTTCATTTTGCGGACGCTTTTGTGTTTATCATCTGTCACTTTTGCATTTATTTATTAAGCTGTGCGGGCATTTTTCACATTTTCACACATATTTGCTTCGACATGGAAATTATTTGCATGTAATTCAATTTGTTGTTAGTGGGCGTGGCGCAATCTTTACGCAGCACATTAATTGCATTTACCGTTATTAATTAACAGAACGCTTTCTGCAAATTTAAAAAACGAAATAAATAACGTGTTAATTATGCGATTATTATTTACGCGTTTTAAAGCCAAACACCACAGCTTTGTTTCTAGTGGTGCATGTGTTTAAGTATCTCAATTTAATGTTGGTCGCACACGGATCCCTACAAAGGTTGACTAACTGTTATGTTATTATTGTGATGCTGAGTAAATGGCCTTCGTCTTTTAAGTAAACTATTATTATTCATATATTTTCAATCGAGTAAAGCCGCTATCCGTTTTATATAAAAGCAAAACAGTGTAGTATTATCGTTAAGAAATACCAGATTAGTATTTAGAAAAATACTGAAATATAACAAAAGTTATATTTGTATAACCATATGCTTCCATTACTTAGTATCTTATTATTTTTATTTGAGCGGCCAGTCCACCATGCAGATGGAGCATTTGTGACCACGTAAAGTTTGTAAATTCTGAGTCAGCATCAATAGCTGAGAAATTGTTATCTGTCTGTGTTGGAATCAGAGGTGTCATTTTTTTCTAAGCAAAATAAGCTTGATCAGCGAAAATAAAAAGCTAAAAAAAGCGGAGAAAAAAGTTAGGAAAAAGATTATTTTATGTTTGTTTTATGATAAAATATATATGTAAATTCGTTAATTTTGCGAACGAATATGTTAATTTTTGCAATTATCAGATAAGAAAACAAAACAGAAAAAAAAATTCCAAAACCATTCGTAGCTTGTAGACTTCCTTCGGCATCGTCAATTTGTTTTAGCTCAAGCGTATTTCACAATGCTAGTTATGCAAGTCGCTCCAATTTAGGTGTCGATAGAAATATATTTTTAACATTTCAGCTGTTTATTCAATTCAATTTAAACATCACTAAAATTTTGAGAAAAGTAAACTAAAGAAAAAGCTTGGTCAAAAAGCCAGAATTCCCGCTGCCCGCTGTTTTCATATTTTTCCGCAATCACACTTCAAAAAAATCCAAATCTGACGGGAAAAAAGCGGAAATGACAACACTGGTTGGAATACCCCTATTCCCATATATACTTTTAAAGGCGTTAATGAAAACGTAGCCTTAGGTCACACTGACCGATACTCTTCCCTTTTATTGTGAGATCGTCGTTGAGATATGTAAGTTGTGGTACTGGTGTTGCGGTATAATAAAAGGAAACATAAAATATAAATACTTCTGTGTGAAGTGAGGTGTAGCTGTTTATACGGACGGATAGACATACAGACTGTTATTTTAATTGAATTATAGTCCCAATAATTACTATAATTCAATTAAAATAACAGTCTGTATGTCTATCCGTCCGTATAAACAGCTACACCTCACTATAAAAAAAAAAAGAAAATAATTTATTTTAGATTTTTGAAATCTTGTTCCAATAGGACTCATCTTCGGTGTTTTTATTTTAATATTTATTTTAGTTTTTATTAAAAAAAAAATTCTACATGACAGCACGTTCTTCTTTTATGCGAAGCTTCAGTGCAGTTCTTTCGTTTGTCTAAAAATAATCTGAGTTTTTTTGGACTTTAATATTCTTTTCTAGTTGCTACTTACAGATGTCAGGGATTAAACAGAATGCTGTTTAAACTAAAAATACAGTCCATATTTTGAATATAAACCCTTAGTACTTTGTCACTTGACTTGGAAAGTGCAGTCGACAATATTCTTTGTGAGTATGCACAGAACATCTGCTGTGTGGTTAAGCGACTAGATTTACATTTAAATCTTACGTCTGTCATTTGGGTTTGCCAAAAACCAAAACATTTTCATAGTCAGGGTTAAATGTACATTAAATATTTTATAAAAATAGATGAATCGATAAACCCAAGTAAATATAAATATTTAAATATTAAATTTTTATACCCGCTACCCATAGGGTAAAAGGGTATTAAAACTTTGTGCCGGCAGGAAATTTATGTAACAGGTAGAAGAACTCATCTCCGACCCTATAATGTATATATATTCTTGATCAGCGTCAACAGTCGAGACAATATAGCCATGTTGTTTTGTCCGTCCGTCTGTATGAACACCTAGATCTCAGAGATAGAGATATTATTGTTTTCAACAGCACTTATAATGTTTGCACGCAGATCAAGTTCGCTTCAAATTTTTGCAAAGCCACTTCGGCTAATTGACAAAACTCGAATAACAAGCGTAATTTTAAGGCTAGAGTTGCGAGTTTTGGCAACGACAATATAACTATATTATCTATGATTGTGTATCGCAAATTACGCTTATTCAATGGGGTTCTAGCTGTTTTTTTTTGACTGACAGTCTGGTATATTTTGCACTCTATGGTATATTTCGAATGTAAAACTTTATAAATATAACAAATATGAGCTATGAGGTATATGAATATACCAATTTTAGTATACTTGCTGTATATTAATTGGTATATTTTAAGAATAAAGCCACACTGTTTTGCTTTTATGGGTAGCGATTTGTTTTGCAAAGTGAGTAGCAGGTATCTCACAGACTTGGCTGTAGCTTTCATACTTGTTTTTTTTTTTATGTAGCTTAATTCACTAGAATCATTGCGATAAGTTACGAGGTAGATATGGTACAGGATATTACCCCGACTACGGCTGTGACCTTTTTCGGCAGTACATTGCTGGCTTTTTCAACACCGCACCGTCAAGGACCATGAGCCATTCGTTTTCGCAGCATCCACGCCCACTTCGCGTTCAGAACATTTGACTGCATTGCTCACTTTGCAAGTGCACTTTTCCAAGAGGTGTGAGTGAGAAATATGTGTGTGTGTATGTGTGTATAAGTATGCATGTGTGGGTAATGGCTCCCTTAGCGCTGAAACAAAACTGTCAACATCCGGCAACAGTAGGAGGCCTGCTGCAAAAGCTGTTACTGGCTCAGCCTGTCTCTGCTGTTTTTGTTGTTACTTCTTCAGCTGTTCCCAATTCCCAACCCCCTTCCCACTCCTCACCCACTTGACTCGTCGTCTACCCGGTGCTCATCCTGGGCGGTAGCTTCAAAGCGTTTCGCGCTTTTTACAACCGTCTAATGCAATTTTTATGCTGCAGTGAAGCCAAAAACGTTTTCGCTTCCAGAACGTCTTTCCATTGTTTCAGTGCGACGCGTTTATTAAATTGTTTGCATCATTCTCTCCCACTCACTTCGCTTTGGGTTTTTCTCGCTTTCTCTTTATTTTATTGCCCCTCTCGTTTTGGTGTTTGTCAGATTCTTTTATTCACTTTATTCTGGTTTTTGTTTAGTTGCTTTGAACGAAATATCTGGCGCATAATGCAATCGCCGAGGCGTGCTCCGACTTCGCATTGTGCTAGCAATCTCATTGACAGGCAGCTTCATTATATCCATCGTCCTGGGGTGCGTGTCAGCGACAGCCCAAGGACGAGTAAACGATGTTTTGTGCTACCGAGCACGCTGATTGCAACCTGACAGCGCATTTAATGTGCATTGTTATACTCCAACAACCGATAATGCGCTACTTGGCCTTTACAAGGACCCAGGTAAAGGCTATTAAATAAATGCTATTAATAATACATATAACTTGATGTTTTGATATTTCTCTCGACCATTAGTATTGCTTCTGTCATTAACTTTTTAATTAGTAAAACTAATAACTCAAAACTTGGATTAACACTTAATCACCACTCTAAATTAAAATTCCTATTATTTAGCTTTATTTGCGAATTTAATACATATAAGCATTAGCATCAAGCTTAACTATAGAATTAGCATTAGCATTAGCATTATTATACACTGCTCCATTTACGAATTTAATGCATATAAGTATTAGCATGAGAGTTAACTGGCCATAGCATTAGCATTAGCATCGATCAATGTATTAGCTCGATTTCCTAATCTAATGCATATAAGCATTAGCATTAAGGTAAGTCATTTACATAACATCAGCATTTGCATTATATTTAATATATGTTAAATTTATTTAATATTTTATATATTATATATATATTATTGCAATTATTTATATCCATAAATAAACAGTGTATTTAAAATTGTAATCTTAGAATTTGGCGAAATTTAATCATCCACTCATTTGTGAAAAAAACAGACTTTTATTCTGCTTGACAAACATCAATAAAAAATCGTATTATCAAACTTACCTTTCACCAGCGTGAGGATGCCCAGAGGCATGACAAGCACAGCCACCATTAGATCCGTAATGGCAAGCGACATTAGGAAATAGTTCGTCACGTTCTGCAGGCGACGCTCCCATGCGATGGCCAGACACACTAAAATATTACCAGCGGCTGTACCAAAGACCAAAACAAGTGCCAGCAGTGCCCAATAATTGTTGGCATCAAATGGTGGCTCCGCCGGCAGAGTTGTTGGTGTCATTATTGGCGTTGTGGACACATTGCTGAGATTCCAATTAGCCAGCTGGTGCTGGCTGTAATTGTCTGGATTGGGCAGCTGCCAAAGCAAAAAGTTCTGCAGCTCCTCCACGCTAAAGTCGAGGCTTTTCCAACCCCCATCTTCATCCTCTCCGCTACCAACGGTGCCACCATCTTCAGTGCCACTGCCTCCTCCGCTGTCGTTATAGTTGAACGTTGCATACACATCTTCTTCCATATTCGCAGAATGTCTGCCTGTCTTGTTTTTCTTCCTTTGTATATTTCAATATATTGCTCTGTTGAAACTTCCAGCAAGATATTAGTGTCGTTGTTGCACTCTTAACAGCCGTCCTTGCCCCATGTATAGAGGCTAAAAGTTTCTCGTGCCAATTGAAATGGCGAAATGCAGCGGAAAGCCTAGCACGGTAATGGGAACTGCTCGAAAAACGTCGAAGCAGCCACTTTCGTCGCGTTTCTAATCGTCAATACCTTCCAGCTGGGACATAACGTTGACTACAACCTGCCGGATATTGGTGGCAAACATTTTATGGCACAAAATTGCCGGAAATTTCTGCTGCAAAGAAGAACGAGAACTTGATTGAGGCCAAGAAATGCAATTAGAAAAATAAATCACGCACATCAACTAAAACCTTAAAACCTATTTTATATTCAATTCTCATATTAAATTCAATATTTTGTAAACATTGGTATTAAATAATACAGTAAGTATATAACGCGCATAAATGTTAAAGATTATACAAACATCTCGACGCTTAAATTTGAGTATATTGTAATAGGCTTAAAGAACACTGCAGATCAGCTTTTGTTTAACAGGATTCGTCGCTGTTAACATGGATTTTACATTCAGTTTACTGACTTTGTTTGAATGTGACCAGCTTACGATCAGGGGAAATTCACGCAATTGCTAAGCTGCTACAGTTTTAACATAGTAATGAAGCTCAGCTTTATATTTTAAATTCACTCCACTTCCATCATGAATGAATTTAAAGTTACTTAATGCTAACAAATTTTTTTATATGTATCAATTATTATAATTTGACTGCAATAAATAATTATTAAATATTTATTATTTGTATAAATAATTATCGCTTTAAAATTCTGCAAAATAACTATTTTACAACGTCGCTATGAAGTTTGATGGCTTAAAGCGACGTATGATTGTGGATAAATAATTGAGACGTATTTCATGAGAAATCGTTGAAACCACAAAAGCCAAAACAAGGAAAGTCAAACATACACACACACACAGTCAAAGTCAGTGGCGGTGAAAGCAGTTGGAAAATATTAACCAAAACATCCAACAAAGAGGAGAAAAGCAGGAAAATGAAATTTATTTTCGCACAGACCACAAATAGTCGAGTGAAATATCTTTTCAGTATCATTTTTGAAGTTGGCTACTTTGACGCTGATTGGCCTGTGGCCAGGTCAGAAACCACTGGTGTGAACGTGTGTGAGTGTGTGTGAATAAAAGTGTATTGTCCATAAACAGAAGCCACAACAACAATGACAAAACAATTCATACGGGCAAACGGAGCAGCGCTCGAAAAGAGGACTCAACTCGACAGCGCCACCTTGTTGACTTTACGAGTGCCTCCTCTCTCTCTCTCTGTCTCGCTCTGACTCACTCTCCTCCCTCTTTAGCTTGGTCCGCCTTGGTTAGCTGTCTGCATGTTCTGTCAAATGTTCAAGTGTCAATGTTGTTGTTAATTAATTTTCCTGACTGACTGACTGACCGACTGACTTACTGACTGATGCATGCCATAGATAAAAGCCAAACGGTTCCAACTCTACCAGCTCTAACCTGATCCCTTGTCCGATTCAAATTCCGAGTCCGAGCCCAAGTCCTAGTGCGAGTCTCAGTCCGAGTGGCCGTTGTCAGTAACCATGATAAACAGTTTATTGTGGTTGTTGTTGTAGCTGTTGTACAGCAGCTGCTACTGTTTACATCTCTGTTGTTGGTGGTGTTATTGGTTGTAATGGGGCTACTGCCTCAATATAGCTCTTGCAGTTGGCTAATGACAGTCAAACGACCACTTCGAATAGTTGTCGAGTGTTTAAATTTCAAGCCACTACGCTCTTATCCGTATTGTTGTTTGTGCTTATACTCTGTATACTACTTGATGAACAGAGAGGAATATCTGCTCCATTGCTGCTAGACAGACAACGCATCGAACTAAGCAATAAATTGAATACATTCTCAATGCTGAAACCTGTTGTCCATGCGCAGGATATGCCTGATGGACGAGCTTAACTATTTCACACACACATTTGTACATATGCATATAGGTTTATATTATACTAGTTGGATACTTACTATATATAGAATATCTCTCTTTTATTTCACCTGTATATAAATGGCCTGTCAGCACACAAAACGGCCTCAAAGTCGACCCGGAGCCATAATTTTTTGTTTGTGTATGTGTGCGTGCACACGCGTCTATGTGTCGGTATATGTGTGTGCCACATCAATGACGGCCATTTGGCCATGAATTGCACAAAGCCCATACACTATATACATAAGTCCAGAGGAGTCGGACTGGCTGTATCGAATAAAAAGCAGCGCACCATTAGTCATATTAATCCCAGCAGAGTCATTAAGTCGTAAAATTGCTATAGGTTCAGCATGGAGTGGAGTGTGGGTGGCGGCAGTAGGAGTAGGCAAGGGCGAATTCAAGCAGTCGGCTTACATTTCCTTTTCCTTCTTGACTGACTGATATATCCTTCAGGTAAGCACACAGACATTCATAGATTCATTCATTCATAAATACAAACGAATACAAATGAACAGATATGTATTTGGGTCAGCAGACGGGTCATTCGATGAATGAATACCCTTGACTTTAAGATGACCACGTCGTATATTTAATTTCGATAATGTGTTAAGTGCAGTATTTGAGTGTTAGGCGACAAATGACAACACATAACTGAATGATGTCAATCGAGTTCGAGTCAGAGGGAATAAGAGTATTAAGTGTCAACGAAGGTCAGACACATCAGAAAAACTTATCAACGGAATTTGCTAATTCCTGTTATGTTAGCTAACGAAAGAAGTATTGCCATTCGACAGGATAGCACATTTTTTTTATAACAACAAGGATTTGGCATAGAAGCGTACACATCCATCAAAAAAATGCTAGCGAGATTTCATCCTAAGCATTCCGGTTACTTCAATATGTTTGTTCGATAAATGCAAATAGAGAACAACTTGGACAATGTTAGACTCAGGCTTAAAGTGAACATTTATTATGCTTAAATAAATTAAAAGTCATGTTTATTTAACAGCTAACAGTAAAGACTACAAACGTATCAAGTATACGCATAGTATTTGCAAGAAAGCGACTTGCTGAGTTCTCGACTACAAAACGCTGTACAAATGTTTGCGTACAAGTATTTTGAACATGTCAACGACAACAAAAGAATCAACTTGTCAAGCCCTTCCACGCCCCTTCCACCCACCGCATCACATGGCCCCACTGTGGTTGGCGTTGGCGCCTCAAACAGTCAACGGGTGTCAGTTGGCATATTTATTTGCGTCAGCAGCTTAAGGTCGTGTTTGATTTAATTTATTGTATTATTTATTTATGTTTTTCTGTACTTGTGTTTCTTGTTGTTGTTGCGATCAAAGACGTTGTCGGCTTTAACATTTTGACAGGAGACGCCAATTGAAAGTTGAATTTGATAGCTGAAGCAAATTTCTGGCGCTCTTCCTTGGCTTCCCTCTGCTAATGCAAATTAATTTCATTTCTTTTCGTGTGTATTTTGTGTAATTGAATCTCGAAATTGATTTCCTTATTGCGCATATTTCAATTATAATTAATTTATTTGCATTTTATTTCGACAGTGGACACTCTGTGCTCAGTTTGCCACAGTGAACTATGGGAATGCAAGCACCAAAAATTCGTGATGAAACCTTCATTTCAAAATGTAGCATTGTTTGCCACTTACATATTATTCGCATTTGTTCACATTTAACTTATTGTATTAAGTTTATGATATCGGTTTGTACTTACTCAAACGTATCGATAATTTACATCGATACATTAATTTACATATTGCGAAAACTTGTTAGTATTAAAATATCGATGTTGACGATATCATCGATATCATTAATCTATTCGATAATTTTAAGCGTCACTTGTCTGAAGAAGACGCCAATCAAGAACAGGCACTGAAAGTAAATATGAGTGTGTTATTAGCTGAGTTTACGTAGCCGAAAAATGAGTGTAAGCCCCACAGTAAAGTACCGCAATGCCACAAGCGCCACATGGCCAACAAATAGCACGCACTCAGTCCGAAAGTTGGTCGCAACTATAGTCTACTTTTATGCGCTGATGTAATAGGTATTACCATTGACTAGACTTTTCCGGTTTTAACGCCTTCCGAAACTAACCCAAAATATAATTTGGTGCGCATTCTTTGAGCTCCGGCTGACACACCCACCGGTAAGATGGACAGGCAAACGAACGCAGCGGAGCGGAGGGACGAAGCACGCAGTAGTAACTTCTTTTACCCTCCCTTCCTACGCTGCCCAAAACATTCTCTGAAGCTAACGATTAATCACTGTTACAGTTGCGTTTTTTACGCAGTTCACAGCAGTTCAGAAAACCAGGTGAGAGTAAACAGGGAGTGCGAGTGTGTGTGTTTTTCTTTTTCGACGATTTACCATTTATTTTTAGTGACAATGACGAAAACACTTAATGATGAAGCATGAGGGAACTGGAGTGGGAATGGGAATGGGATCGCACCAGGAAGTCGCAAAGTACCAGCAACAGAAAAACACTTGACAAATATTTGCATACTCTATCGTCACGAAGTATTGCTGCTATTGTGTCTGACTTGACTTATGGAAAGTTAACATCAAGCAACCAAAATGAACGAGTAATTATGATTATAGAGAACTGAGAATTCGTCAAATTGTCGTCGTTATGATTCATTGTCCCATTCATAGAGAATACTTTGTAACGCGTCATTAATCACACCGACAGACAAATGCGGCAGATCCCCGCACTTCTTGGACCCCACCTATTTAGTTGTCATAGCGAGTTAGCACTTAAAACGTTAGCTAAATTTACACATGCACTCAGGACTCACTCAGGAGTCAACAGCAACAGTCAGGAAGGGATGCCGAGAACGAGAAGCAACCATCTGTGTATGTGTGTGTGAGGTTGGAGGGCAGACAGTCGCAAAGGCAGAAGCCGAGGCGTGACAGAATGTGGGCGGCAACTCTAACACTTATCGTTCATTATTATCTGTCTATCTACAACCACAGAAACACATGGACAGACACAGACACAGAAACACACACACACACTAAGACACCCACACACATGCACATAATTGATTTCTTTTCTGTTGTCTGTTGTTCTGAGCCACCGAAAACGCAACGGAGACAAAAGCAATGCGAAAGCATCGTCGCTGTGGCCTGGCCAGGACATTGTTGCCAATGCCGTGGAGAAAGGCGTCTCTCTAGCTTGTTATAATTTAGAGCATGGCACAAGCTGACATTGTGGGCGTGGCATGCTTAACTTGGCTTACGACTACAGCGTAAGCTATAAATTAAATTCGTTGTACAACCGACGGACCGAAGGATAGAAGGACGCTGCGACGGGATGTTCAATTAAGACGCGCTCCTGCTGTTCGACTCGCAAAGGCAGAGCGGCAGTAGGAGAGAGAGGCTGAATGTTGTTGTTTTCTATCGTATGCGATTATATATGGGTCTGTGTATGTGAGTGTGTGTGTGGGCCCTTGTGCTCGTGTGGTTTTATTAGCAATTTCATGAGGTTGTCGCTGCTGGAGATAAGCGAAAACATAGCTGAAGTCGGCCCTCAGGACGAATATCCTTTACAGCAGTAGCAGCAACAGCAACAGCAGCGGCAATTAGAAGCTTGCTAAACTAATTATCCTTGTCTAGTGATGCACATCAACCACTTGAGCTTACATGTTATGCCAATAGTTGAAGTTAAACTCGCGGAAGGCAGTCGCGCCTCATTTAAATGACAAGACGACCCACTTAAACCAACACAGCGCAGCACAACGCCACGCCCACCGCCTTCAGCGTGATTAAGTGAACATAACTTTGATTAGTGTCCGTTCATTTGTTTGTTTATACACATTCGACACGCCCACTTTTCTCTGGAGCGCCTCTAATTGCGGGGCAATTAAAGGCAAATTGACAATGACAATGGAAAAATAATTAGATAAACTGTGACAATGCCAATGACAATGGTAATGGGTACAGCGGGGGCGTTAAGCGTACGCAACGAGGTGTTATACTACAATGCATCTACCCCTCTCCCCACTCCCTATTAATCTTCCTCACACACACACACACACATACTGTCTTGCGGTCTTGGAGACATCGATATACATTAGAGCCACTGATTTGGGTCGCTGAATGACCAAAGGAAGACGAAATCAAATAAATATCCTGACGGCAAAATCGGAGTAAAAATCGTTGGGGTCTGCTCTTATCTGGCCAAGGCATTGGAACCCAAATCAAATTAAGATTTATGAGCCCAGCGATGTGTGTCTAGGTCAGCATATTGCTCCTCCAATTCTCTACAGTTGTTGTGTGTGTTTGTTGCAGCTGTTTACTACAATTTTTCACATTGTTTTCCGTCATTATACCATGCAAGCTTTTCACCTGCGCCTCGCCTCGTCTTGCTCTTGGCCAAGCATAGCAGCAGCATTAATGGAATATAACCAGCAGCAGGTGCGCAAATTTTGTTGTTTAGCTGTGCGTAAGCCAAAATACAATACCAGAAATAATACATACCGTTAGTACGACAAAGCTTCAATACTCTCTCAGAACATTCTGATAGCAGTCAATAGATAAGTTGAAACTATTGCGTGGAAAAGTGTTTTATCACAATTGTGAACAAATTTGATAGCTGCACTGTTATGACCGTTGTAAAGGGTATTGGCGTGTACTTATGTATGTATGCCTGAATATATGCATATAAATACAATTTTATTATATTGATTTGGTCAAGTCAGAGAAGCAGTAAACAATCAACGAGCTAAGGAGTCATTTCGTTTTCTCGCTGATCGTTTGTTTGGCAACAACATTTTCATTTTGATGACATATTTTGCTATTTGCGTGCACCAATTATTTATACTCTACGCACGCACACAAACACACACACACACATACATACGAAGTCATTTTGAGACCATTGCGATGGGCGGAAACCCTTCTTGCCACACATTGCACAATTCGATTTGTGTCATAAATTGGCAGCTGACAGGGGCAGCAATAAAAATAAGCGGCCATAAAATTCAATTATGGCCACAACAAGTGCACAAACAAACACACCCACCCACACACACACTCTTGTAATATAGATACTCACACTCATTCTCACACACTCATATTACTCCAGCTCTGACTCTGACTATTTTCCCGTCCCACTTCATATGCAATCAATGCAATCAATTGTGCATGCATCTATACTTCCCCCTTCCTCCTATCCGTCTGTTGCCACGCTCCTTAGTGCGTAGTGATGTTGCCAAATGGTTTGCTGGCTTGCCGCTGCAACCGCACACTCAGCGCACACACGCACACTCCAGGAGACACACGGACGCAACATGCAAAGCGACAATTTGGTTAGTGATGGGGCAGGGAGAGTTAGAGATAGAGAGAGAGAGAGAGAGCTTAGCAACATTTTTGGTTACTTTGTAATCGTCCTAACAAGAATATGGAACAGTAAGCTACCCTCTAAATATGTTAACATCGATTCCATCTCTTTTACTTATAGCTGAAATAGTTACGCTCATTGATCAACTAAACGTTAGAAGCTATTGATTAAAGGAGATTAAAAAAAATAAACATAAATAGAAATATGTTTTCTTTCTCTCTTTTTTAATTTACACTATGTCAATTTTAACAATAAGTAAATTGTATAATTAATATTAAATTAACAGAAATCCAATGAGCCTGCTATTATATGTAACATTTTTTTCAGTTGCTTGAATTTATCTATCGGGGAGATCGAGTATGTGGTATCATTTCAGTCTTCTTATTGTTATTTAGTTAAGAAATATGAAATCCAAAAATGTACTAGATTTTTATAATTTTTTTTTAATATTTATCGGAATAAAATACAGATTTTCTTGTCCTATAGATTAAATGGAGAATACCTCGAAAAAGTGCTCAGCATTTTACTGAGTGCGCTTACAACGCAGTTCTCCATGCACACACAAAAAAAATTAATACGTGTTTTTCATATGTAGGAGAATTCTTTTGAAAAGCACTTATCAGACGCCAACGAATAACTGTACGAAAATATAGTGTTTACAATGGGGCAGAGAGAAAGGAAGGAAAGAAAAAGAAAGAAGAAGTGCGTTATAAATTTGCAATATGCGGCGATATGCAAAAACGCAGCACCCGGTTCCGAACTCAATGGAAAATTTATTAGTTTCGTGCATTTGTTACAATGGGTGGAATGGGATGGAACGGAATGGAATGGAATGGATGGCAGTTGTCGAAGCGGGAATTGGCCAGTCAAATGGAAATGCAGATGCGACTTTCAACTTGCCAGGAACAAGTGAAACATTTTCAAGTGTTCTTTTGCCTTTATGGCTTAAAAAGAACAATACTGAAAATTGCAGCTCTATTTAAAGCGTCTGTCGAAAAACAAACTCTTCCAAATGGGAGAGCAGCATCATATTTTAATGAAATTTTAAATAGTTTGAATAGCAAATTTAATGTATTGCATACTACTAGTTGCATACGAGGGCGGTCTGATAAGCACTCGACTTAGGTAAGAATTAATATTTTTTTATTTTTATGAATTATATTTTATGTGATTACATTTCCATATGTGTGGAGAAGCTTTGTGAACTTTTGTCACCCTGCACAGTGGTTCGACTTGTTATATTATTACAAAATTCACCAAAATTAAAAAAAAAATATAAACATATACAATAAAAAATTTGAACTTGTGCGAACGGAACGAACAAATTTATTATTTTTTAAAATATATTACCTAAACTTATCAAGTTTTGTTCAAATCTGACAACGATAGCATATAACTGTCATAGGAATGATCGGTTAGAATCAAACATTTAATATGAAGAAAATCAAATATGATTCAAAAGGAAAAATAAGAATATTAAATTATTAACTTATAAATAAATAGTTTTGCAAAAACACAACCACAACCAAAGACGAACACTAAGCAACAGCACGACAGCTGAATAAGCAAATAGTCAACTTATACTTAATGCCTTACAGACATCCGCAAATATCTGCAGCTAATTTCTTAACACTTAGCGCCATAAAAATAAGGCAAACACAATGACATATTGAGAATTTTCTTGGAACACAACTAAAACTTTAAGTGCACATAAAAAATACAAAACTTTGACATCAAGTTAATAAACTCGATGTGATATTTTTTTTATTTTTGGCCTCTATCGGATCAATCTGCATGAGAACATTGCACATGCGAATTGAAATGCCTTTAAATAATTTTTTCAATTGAACCAGCTGAGAATTGATTGAAAATATAGTTTAAATGGTAATTCTTGATTGAAAATTTTGGTATGTCTCAAAAATGTATTGCTCGATTATTTGAAAATAAAAGGGCTCACTGCAGATGTTCGTCTCCTATATTATATTCATTTAACTCGCCGTAAGAATTATTTGATTCAACATTTGATAAATATACATGTGTATGTGTTATATAATATTATCAAATCTGTAAGGATTTTTGCCCATCTTAATCAATGGAAGTTAATGACAACTGACCATTTCGAAAACATTTTAAGAATCTTAGATCTTATTCAAAATGTAAAATGTTAAACAATTATACGTCCACAAATAGAATGATTCGAAAAAGGAACCGAAAATAATGAAGAGTGAGAGATATTACGGAATGTGAATTCGATCCACATCCACCCTATTCGATTAACTTTACTCCTCGTAAAAATTATTTATCTTAAAATTATAAAATTAGTTGACCAGAACTAAAAAACCAAAAATCAGTTAACTACTTTTAATAGCTGTGACTAATCTTATTTTTTGAAGAGGTTATAAGAATGGGAGGAACTAAAATAATTTCATATCGAAAAAATTGCGTTTTCTTAGTAAGCTATTTATTATCTATCAGTTCACTCTCGCTTACATGTGCACATATGTACATAAAAACATAAACAAAATTTACACATTCTTTAAGCTCTACAAAACTGAACTTTTATAATTCCTTCGGATTTTTCGAATTGTTGCATATATATTTTTAAATGAAATATTGCAATAGAGTCTCAGGGTCAATCACTCATTAAAAGTATGTCACAAAGATAATTGGTACTGATTGAGATAACTTTCACATTAGACTATATTTATAAGTATATATTGAAAAAGTGTGACACAAAAAACAAATTTGCTTTTCTATCTTTAGTAAACAAAGTGTATAGCTTTATTTACGCGTCTAATATTTTTAGTCCTGAATATACTGATATTTAGCAATGCTTCATTGAAAATTGTTATGCAAGTTGCGTGTTAACATCAAAAATTGAGTTACAAATTACTAAATTAAACATATATAAACATACATATATGTATTTTTTTAAAGAAGTCAAATTGATAATTGTCCATCATATTTAGTCGTCATTATTTTTTCTTCTTTTTAAATTTTTAATATATTAATGGATAGATGTATAGGATAGGATAGGATTTGCTCAGTTATAAATTGATAAAAATGATTTTAAGAATTTCAAGCACTAAAAATAGTTAAGAAAAACAAAAAATACTTCTTTAAATAAAATTAATACATGAAAAATCTCATAAAATATAAGCGACTCTATCACAAACAAATTTTTTGTAAATGTACATAATTCAAATATGTCTTTATGTGATACGATATAAAATTATTAAGATATTAAATTTATCCCTATTTTATGCATACATGAGTTTTAAATAGCTGAAATAATATAGTGTTACATTAAATACAAACGAGTATATAAACTGCACTAAAATTGATGCATGGAATCATGCATGACACCCTCCTTCAAAACTTGACAAGACTGAAAATGGTTCATGAAAAGTTATTTGTATATTTAACCGTTAAAAGTCAGTATTCGCGGCATTGAGTTTAACCTTTAGAAAAGTGCTGCAATAAATTGCAATTAATTTACCAGCACTTACCCCGTTTACGAGTATTTGCGAGTGGAGTCAGTTTTTTGTGCATAAAGTTAACTGTTAACAAGGCAATTAATTTAATGACTTTAATTCTTTTATTGGTTTTGGGAGTCGTGATCTATTGTCTAATGATTCGGTTTATGGCTTTTTAATGGTCCCAAAATGTTCGCTGCACAATAAATCAGGTAAATCTGTAAGTGAGACAATACTTAACACGTTCTCCCCGCACACATACATCTACGCACATTTCATCGCTGCCACACACACTCATACACACACACGGATCAAAGCACACATGGAATTGTTCTCGTGTAATATCGCATTAAAGGGGAAGCTTATCAAGGGCGCAGGCATCAGGAAAATCTGTCACTCTTTTGCCTTTGGCTATGGCTCGTCCTTAATGTCATTAAATCCTATCAATTTTCGTCAACAACAAATTTAAATATTTATATAGCAGCTTAGGCAACCAACAACGACAAAACAACAACAACAACAGGAGCAACAACAATAATCAGGCCAAAAGAAAAGGTTTGAAATTGCCAATAAAAGAGTGGAATATGGTCCAATGGATGACTGGCTGGATGGATGGATGGATGGATACTTGGGATATTCTCGTACTCGTATTTTATATGTTGATGATGCGTTGCCCCGGCCAGAAATGAACCCAAAATGCGTCCAAGCACTTAATTGAAGCTATCAATGTGTACATATGACCATGTTTGTATATTTGAGTATGTGTGTGTGTGCAGAGCCTTGGCCATTTCTTGCGCTTTTCACTACTCTATCTTCTGCATCCACACACTATCGATAGCAGTTTATACACAAGTACTCCACAACACAGCACATTAAATATGTGTAGGGTATCTATCAGCCAACTACCAAAGCAATAAACCTCTTTTCATTTGCTTTAGAATTTTTTAAAAACATTGAAATAAGAGAGAATCTATCTATA
Organism: Drosophila nasuta; assembly: GCF_023558535.2. NCBI lineage: Eukaryota > Metazoa > Arthropoda > Insecta > Diptera > Drosophilidae > Drosophila > Drosophila nasuta. The sequence continues at coordinate 3,199,639 of NC_083456.1, forward strand.
TATCTGTATTTAATCCCCTCTGAGACTGTGTATGTGTATGTAGCAGTAGCTGTATCTGTATCTGTGTGATTACTGTATCTGTACTTTTGATGGCACATCTTTTAGTTAGCTGTCGGTTTTGGCTCTTTGTTCGTTTCATTTATTTTAGGACAGTATTTTTCTTCAATTCACTAGCTAATTAAATTCAGCTCTTCAGTTAACTATGCTGATGCTGATTTAAAATGCGTTTGAATAGCATCTTTTCAGAAAGTATTAATTAAGTTTTTAGCAAGGTGAGAGGGAAACATTAAACTCTTGCTAATGGAGTTCTTAAAGTTGGTCAATATATGTACTTGAAATTTGCATTAAAGGAAATAGCCAACTTTAAAGGAATTGAATAAAAGCAGCTCCCATAGCATAATATATACGTAGTATATATATGCAAACTGAGAATTCAAACTCTAGTTTTAAAGCCAGCTTAATTAGCTGCTGCATTTGCTTTTTGCTAGGAGCTTTTCACAGCTTTTCACTTGTCGCTTTCTCTTTCGCTTTTAGCAATGTTTCTGCATTTGTCTTTGCCATGCGATACCATGTGATGGACTAATGTGTTGTCTACATCCTCCATTCCCTCAGTCCCCTCTGCTCTACTCTGCTTACTCGATGTGTCTGCTCTGCGTTGCCGCGTTTAAATCAATTTACGCGCGCTTTGGCATATTTTGTGGTCCATGGTATCTCGAAGGATGGAAGAGCTGTAGTCGAGGACTTTGCCGTGAGGATGCTGCAGTGTGGCTGTGGAAAATTGTAAAATGTCGTTGACAGATTTTTCTTATTTTCGGCTTGCCGCTGTCAGCAATTGCAACACCCGCTATCTCGCCTCATTCCCAGCTACTTCAAATGGTTCGGCATGCCGCAAACACTCTCAAAATTTATGAATAAAAAGTTTTCCTTTTTTCGTAACTAGCACAAATATGCGCGACTTTACTCATGGGGAATTTGATAGTCTTGGCTTGGCTTGTCTTTGCTGCAAATGGAATGCGAATACAAAATTGTACGCTCATTGAAATTCCTTGAGTTTTAGATACTGTGCGATTTTGTGCCACCGGCTATACGTGTAATTAATTTAGTAAGACCTTAAGGTTTGGATTCTAATATTAGACATGGAAGACTCCAATACTCCTGAAATGTGTAGTACCGAGTGGCATTTAAAGAGTGATGTAATTTAGAATGAATATTATACATTTCATAAATTAAGCAATATTATTCAGAGATTCTTGATCAGACCAACCATAAATGTCGGCGCTACTAAATTAGAGGATTTAACTACGCGAAACCAAAATTTGCAATCCTGTGCAAGCAAACACAAAATATTTCCAGTTCATACGAGTATTACAGTATGTTAACGACTATCTCACTAATTAATGCATAATATTGTACACAAATATTGTATTTATTTACCCATATACAAGTGTTAGGGTATAGCTTATCGCTAAGCCAGAAACAGTTATAGTCGCTTAACAGTCATAAACAAGCGACCAAACAACGACGTCAAAAATGACAACAACAAATGAAAACCTGTTGCTCTTGGGGAGAGTATTCGAAGGCGAGATACCCTGTGATCAAAGAATAATCGATTAATGTTGTAATAAATAAATTGAAGATCTACAAATAAAGAGGATGTTAACGAATTTATTATGAAAGTAAGTCTACCCCTAGCAGAGAATTTTCCTTGGGATGGTGCCAAGTTCCTGCAGGGTATAATTATAATCCGCTGTCGGGCCAGTTGCTGCTCATAAATCTCTAAAACGTAGCCAAAATCAATTGGGCGTACTAAGTTAATACTTATCATTCGGAAGGTTTACGTCACGGCAAAAGTCACGGCGCCTGTCATCATTTATGAACGGTATGGAAAGAGTGCAGGGAATACAAAATCGAGAAGGGAATCGGAATGGGGATGGGGATGGAGATGGGGAGGGGGGAAGGGGATATTTGTGCCAGAACGTTTGATTGTTATTATTAACACGTGACTGAAATGAGGCTAATTCAAGCGAAAATTTAATTAAAAATGCGCTAAATAACTACAGAGAGGAGCAAAAGGCGAGAGGAGGTAAGGAAATAAATGAAAGAGGGAAGCAGAAAATAAGTAGAAAGAGATGAAACGTGACAGGAACAGCAGATTGGTGGCGAACACCAATGCACGGAGAGAGATAGAGAGAGAGAGAGGAAGCATCATTTGAAAATTGTCCGCATGATGTTGTTCATTTTGCAGATGCCTTGTAAATTGTTCAATGGTCACTTTGACTATGACTGCTGTTGTTGTTTTTATCGTCGTTGTCGTCGCTATTGGAGTCAAAGAATTTTCACGTTTTATGGGTATTTTTAATTGCACGACAGGAAGCTATGTTCGTCTTTATCGATGGCTGGCTGTCATGGTAAAGCCTGTGTGCTCGGGCTATCGCACGGACAACAATAGCTGAGCCAGCAGCTGACAAACAGAGGATAACCCAGAGCCAGTCATACACTTCCCTCCCCGCCCCTTCACACCAACCACCAACCACGCAAATGAAAGGGGCAGCAGTCAGATGATGCTGCATTTCATCGATGGCAATCCAGAGCTTCACATCGCATCAATTAATTACTTAATTTATTGACCTACCAAAAGCCAGTTTATGGGCATTTAATGTCAGTTGATTAAGTTGTGAGTCATGAGTAACTGCAACATGAGACATGCCCCAAATAGAATCGAACTATCCAACCAGCTGCTATGATTTTATTAAGTTATAGCATTGCACAACACACTGGGATTAAATTAGAATAAATTCACAACTCAATTACAATGCTATTGAAATAGGAATTGCCAACAAAGGGTGCGGGAAAAAAATAGCAACGAGAAAATGGGCAAATCTTGGCTAAAAGCGTGCTAGTGACGAAACCCATTTTCAATTGCTGCAATTGTACTCTGCTTTTGTACCGTTATTATTCTTATTTGCAAGAAAGGGGTTTCTTGCTCTCTCCCACTCTCTTTTGTTTTCCTTTCTGGTTTCGAGTTTTCCTGCATTTTAATGGGTATTTGTTATTGCTATTGCAGTATTTCACTTCTTGTTGTTGATGCAATGTTGTTATTGTTGTTATTTGCGGTAGTCGTTGCACGACATTGTGCGCTTAAGGATGCACGTTTTGCACTTGCCACTTGCCACTTGCCACTCCGCAAACAATTCCATGGCTCAAAGTGAGCTTTCCTTTTGACGGCCTCCTTCGTCGCTTGCCCCTCACGACATATGAAAACATATGTGTATGATTACGAAATGGAAAATTATGCTCACAATATTCTCTAGATGAACCTAACACGCTCCTTGCTTGTAGCGTTGTACAAGTTTCAACTAGGCTCTAATTAAATTTGTTATTCTCTAATGAGCTTCAAATTATCTTAGTAAAAGCAAAGCAAATATTCTTATCATGCTTTTGCTCTCGCTCTGCTTCTAATTAAATATTGTATCTTGAAATAATCGATGAACCAAAAAGTTAATGATTTACAAATTTTGCACAATCTAATTCAGGTGAGATAATTGTTTTAATGTTTGAAACCCAATTCATAATATTTTAGGATAATAGTTCTTTTTGTTCTCCAAATTTAGGATTAAATAAATCAACATTTTTTTGTAAACGTTAACATTTATAAAGTATCCAAAAAGAAAATCTTCATTGTTACATTTTTCAGATAAGTCTTTCACATTACTCCACCGACTCAGTAAATTTACTTGACGTTGTCTACCTGATTTTGTAATATTTCTAAAATCAGATTTAGTTGATATTACTAATTCTGATCTTGATAATTGGCTTTATTTAAATACAATAAATACAAAGGGAAAAATATAAAAATTAAATTAATAATTAATTGGTGACACTTGGTGACACGACTTAGGGAATATAGTCGAAAGCTTATGGAGTATGTATTTTTCAGTAACTATAACAAAGTTGAACGTCATCAGAAATATTTATTAACTGAACACTTCATATTTGTATTATTTGGTTCGTTGTTGACATTACCTCTAACAAGATCTGAATATGGATATTGAATATCAATCAGATCACGCACGCGGCATACAAATTGGTGATATTACAGTACGCTCATTGAATTGATTGTGGTTTATATTTATCACTGGATAACAATTAACGCCCACCTAAAATTGGTGGGTTAAAAAAACTTTTAAAAACCCCGCGACATCTAACTACACAACACTAAAATGGTATTCAAATTTCAATTTGAATAGCGTCACTTTGTTGTGCCTCAGTTGCGGACTGGGCTCGGAATTGGTTTCAGTTTCTGTTTCTGTTTCGGTTTCGGTTTCCGATTCGAACTCGTACTCGATTGCCAATGGCCGCGGCCTTTCGAAAGGTACCGTTAACGTGCAACGCCGACCAGGAACTGAATCAAAACACAAACGTTCAATTGAATGTGGCCCAAAACTTTCGCGACAACAAGACATGAGCAGCGCGAAACGAATGAATCAACCGACAGCCGAAACCAAAACCGAAACCGAAAACGTTGCCGAAGCAATATTCAACTGACGACCAACTAAGAGGCTTCCAGTTGCAACCCATTCCAGTGAGCTAGCTGCCTTTGTCATTGAATGGGAAAGCGTCGGACTGATAACGAAGTCAGCTGCCGTTGCCAGCTGCTAGCTAACTGTTCTAACAGCTGATAGCTCCTATCATTATTATTAGTTTGTTGCTCAATATGCTAGGGATATTTTCTTTATACTTTTTTTTACAACAATTCTAATTAATATATCTACTATTATACTTCCATAATTGTACACAAACTGTACAAAATGTAAATTCGTGCTCTCATTTTATTCGAATTTAAATAAAACTTGCAATTTTATTCATTCTTTTCGTAATGTTTGCTCCGCTTTATACTGCACTTTCTGCTACAATTATTACGAAATATTCACTCCACTTTCTACTACGTTTGTCGTATTTTTAACTCCCGTTATTGCTCGCACTACAATTTCACTCCTCTTTCTACTACAATTCGCGAGAGTGCAAATGCGCATGCTCCAATCAACCCTAACCTCAACCCCCGCGGTCAGTTCACACTGGAAATATGCCGCTTTCCGGCCCAGAAACGAACTGTTGCTCATTTGAAGCTAACTGTTTTGGATAGAACAGCGCAGAGCATCACATGTATCAACTCAACCAACTGAGTCGCCTTTGCCGGCACTAGAGCACTTTGAATGCAATTTTTTACACTATTACTCATACCTTTAGGCATCGAGTAAGCGAAAACATTTTGAATGTGTGTCTGGACTGCAGTTCACCTGCCTATCAATTTCCAAATTTGAGCAAAGGGTTAAGGGCGCTTGCAAAAAGGCACGTTAAGTGTTTTTGGGATGTGCACTTGGCGTGCCATGGCAAATGGCTATTCGAAAAAGCATTCACATCTGCTGAACATAGAAGTTTTGGGCTGCCCGATGGGGACATCGATTGGCTTGGCTTATGATGAAGCTGAACCATGTTGTCACATACTCGTATCGAAACAGGAAGTTAAATCGCTACTCATTCCACTTCCGCAGAGCAATCGAATTAAATGCTTATATGCCATGATTGCATTTTATTTAAATGCAAATATTCAACAAAATTCATTTATGGTTTACATGGCGACATTTTATTTGCACTTATTTTGAATATTTGAACAGTTTCATTTTTGTGTTCTCCGTTTTCATTTCCGAGCGGATCCAAATATTTAATCGCATAACGAGAATTTCTGCGCAATTTCTAATTGCTGCTGAATTTCACGCGATGCTAATATACCCTTGATAATTATTCAATATGAAACTATGAAAAAATCTCACTTTTATTTATTTCTATAAAATAAGAAAACAATACAAATTTTTTTTATATTTTAAATGTTTACAGGTAATAACATCACTGCAAACAATATAAAAAAACTTAAATTTTCATTTTCTAACTTACGTTCCCATGATATTCACTTTCAAGCCGAGAAAGTTTCTTATATTGTGTTGTAACTGGTACAATTACTTAATAAATCTTTAAATAAAAATATATTTACCAACATTTAACAAATAAATATGTGTTTTAAAACACTCAAAAATTATTTGACCGAAAAGTTTTTCTATTTAATAATGCAAAGAATTAACAGATTTTTATACCCCATATAAACTTTAATGCTGAGTCTGAAATGTATATTTAATCTGAATTTAAGTTGTTTAAAGCAATCAAATTGACATAAAACTATTTGAATAGTTGCAGCTTAATTAACTCCGAGACTAAAGTTTCCCACACACACAGTCATATATTAACGGACTCGCATTCAAGTCGACCGCAAATGCAAACCCTTTTTTCCGGTTAACCGTAAAACCGCTCAAACGTACCCGAATAACCGAAGCTACTGTAGCTGGCCTACTACAAATCAAACCCTTCTCAATTCAAAAATGAGAACTAATTAGATAAATATTTATAATCACTGCTCTTGTAACGCTCATGCAAGTGAATGCAAAAATGAAAACAACAAAAATCTAACTAAATTAACATTTCATAATGTGGTTAATTAACAACTGGATCTGACAGACACTCTCTGCCAGTGAAAATAACATAATAATTTATATGTATATATGTATGAATTGCAAAATATTTGTGATTTTATGCATACCTAAGCGTATTTTAAAATAAATTTCTCCTTTTATAAAACGAAATTGTTTTCACGGTTTTAAATTGTTCATAATTTACGCACAAAAGTGGGCAATGAAATATCCACAAAATTGAAAGCCAGCTTAATGTTGTGTGGCAAAATTATTTACACAGCTATTGAACAAATTTTCCACAATTTATTCACCTGGCAATTTGTGACATACATTATTTTCAGCTTGTACAGAAACAATATATACGTCTACATATATATATATATATATATATATATACATACATATGTATATTACTTTGAATGTGTGCCATAGAAATAATATAGTTAAGAATATCAAATGCAATGTGTCGAATAGACAAAAATTTATAGATTTAGCTGTTAATCTAGTTGTATGTACAGTTATTCAATAATTAAATGTGATATCTTACGAGTATGGCTTTATTTTTATTTTTTGCGACACTTTCGACGAGCACATAATAGCAACAAAAACGAAAACGTTGTAGTCAGCTTTTTGGCATACGAGTACATACATACATATGTACATATATGATATGCAAAGTTGACCCGGCCACAAAAAACACATTAAATTTTGACATGGGTACGTTATGTGGCGAAAGAGAAGGAGATAAAACAAGAGCAAAGATGGAAAACAGAATTTTGAATGCGAGCAAGAGAGACAGAGGTGCTGACAAAGTTTTTGCTGGAGTTGTTGGTCAGCCACTTCTATGCTTTGCTGTTGTTCTTGCAAATGCAGAGGCGTCTGAGGATACTTTAGCCAATTTCAGAATAGATTTGTGGACACGGACACGGACACAGACACAGACACTGACACTGACACTCTCGCATACAGAAAGGTTACACCTATCCTTTGGAAAAGCACACATCCACACGAGCAAACATTGCGGAGTTTTTTAAATATGCATGAACACCTTTTCGGTGATTGTGAGTGTGGGACAAGTGTGGGATACATACATGGCGTATACTTGATAACAGAAATCTCATTTCAACGCCGCACAGAAAACAAAAGGCAAGCAGAAGTATTACCATCTGTAAATAGATACGAATGCAAAAAATTTAATATAACTTATATAAATAAATTGTTAAGAACTCAAATGTATTTGCTTTAATTTTTGACAATTTTTATTTCAATTCTACCTGACAGCCTTTCAGTGTAAATTTATTATATTTAGCGCTGGATTTATAAATTTACGAGTATGAGCCATGCACGTTGCAAATGTGTGCACAAAATTAAACTTGTTTACCTTTATAATGAGATTTGATGTTTCAGATCTGACAGGTGCAGCTGACCTAGTACTCTGCTGCTGGTGAGCTGGTGAACTCATGAGTTCCAGCCTTAGCTTAACCTTGAACTAGTCTCAACGAGCGTTAATCATCATCGCCCATCATCAAACATCAATCATACTAGGGGTGTCATAAAGGCGATAAATAATGAAGAGCCTCGGGCTGCTCACAGATAGGAATGCAGAACTTTCGGGAAGATAAGTGTCGGTAACTGTAATACTCGATTATCTATAGCCATCAAAACATGCGACTTTATTAACTCTTAGGTTAAGTATGTTCGATGTTTAGATATTCTGCATAGTAATGAAGTAAACTTGCATGTCTTAGTTAGCCAAAGCAAATTGAAATTTAGCATAAAAAGGAGCAACTGGTTTGCTTGCTCCTTTGGTCTCTCGTATGCGTTGTCAAACTGTTTGGCATGCATGAGGTGCACTTGACAGTGGGCGTAACGACACATACACAGATACATACACGCCCACATACACACTCACACAGACATGCAGACAAACATACTTCTTCATTATCGTCCTCGTGATGACGTGCTTTTGGTGTCGCGCTGTGCCATAGGTTGATCAAAGGATTTTGGGTTAACGCATTGGTAATGAATGTCAGTTGGTGTTTTTCTTAATTTTAAATGCTTCCCCAGCCACAAAGACACTCCAAGCAATTTCTTACTTCACACACAATTCCATGCATCCAACTGCCACATTTCAAGAATTTCATCGTTTGTTGATTTTACGTTTGCTACCCGTACCAAGACTTTTAAAAGAGGTTTCTTCAATTTGTATTTGTATTGAAATATTAAGGAAACAAAAGCTCTTATCTTTCTTTCACTTTCATCGTGCAGTCTAATTTTATATTTCGCTTAAGACATAACTAAAATATATATTTTTCAGACGACGGTTTTCAAATGAAACTAATAAAATTGTGTTTACCACAGATCTCAATAAAATAAAATGTATACTTTGAAATAAATTCCATTTTATTAATATAAAACTATTAACGGGCAACTGGTATTCGAGCTAAGCCCCTGTAAATTATTCACATATTACACCTAAGAATTTGTGGAGTTCCTTCACTTTTCCCTTGCATGCGGTTCATTCTCTTTATATGTACAGATGTTTTGTCCCTTCACCCATGCTGTGTGTGTGTGTGTGTGTGTGAATTTTCGTATTCTTAAAAATTGCTACATATACATACAAAGCAAACGCGCAAAATGTGTTAAAAAGTTGCATGCCCATGGTGAACAGAAGAAAACAGACCATGAGAAACCCTTTGTTGTTGTGCTTTGTTTCTGCCTTTTGCTTGTTTGCGTTTTGCTTTTGAAGTCTCACATGCACACACATATACGCAGACGCTCGCACACATACACACATATAAACAGAGAGAACTTGGTAGAGCGAGCAAGGGGAGGGAGAACATACCCACGCTATGTGCGGAACGTGCAACTTGTAAAATTGTGAGAAAATGGAAATTAAATGAACTTGAATTTGTGAACATCCCCCAGATAAAGATATAGTCGTCGCATGTCCTTGCCCATTTTATAAATGTACTTGTAATACTGTCTGTCTTATGTACTTCTCTCTCTTACAGAATACCCACCTTGATATAAAAGCTGTATAGCTCTTTGCTAGCTATGTATGTATGTCTTAGCCTCTTGGCTTATTGCCAAAGTACATTTTTTTAGCTGACTTAGGCGACAGAATGGTAAAGTAGTTAAGTGATTTTTGATTAAATGAAAAGTTAGATATCAAGACGCCATAAAGCGATAATCAAAAATTCTTGATCTGCATCAGCAATCGCTGTTGAGATAGTTGCAACCAGGCATTCTTCACCAAGCATTTACTGCTGCAGCAGGAATCCAGTGTTTTAAAGCGCTGAAAAGTTTTGATATGAATATCCATATAGTATGAGCCTTATCCAAGTATCAACCTTAAGAAAAAATGGTTGATTGTCCAATTATAAATATATAAAAAAAAGTTCCAATTAACAAAATATTTTTATAGCATCCTAGCTATGGTTATTGTTTTAAATAATAAACAAAAAATTTGTAATACTTCATAACGTAAACAAAAACAAATGTTCGCATATACATATCAAACATTCTTACTTCAATCTTAGCACTTGCACTACTTAACTTAACGTATTATTATCAGTTAGTATCCGTTTAAATAACATAACACTGACTTTATTTAACAAGTTTGTCAAGATGAAATAGCAGCCTAGAATATACAAAAAATAATTATGTAATATTAATTTCCTATTAAAATAGTTTACGTACCTTGTGGAATCTCTACTTTGTCACCATTATTTAAAATGGCACTTTCCAACTTCGAACTTTCCTGCCAATTCTTAATTTCAAACATACCAGAAAGCACAATAAAATTCTAGAAACACACATACGAATGATTAATTGTTTTAATGTAATACATAGACGTACAAACTGATGTCTATTCTTACCAAAGTTGAATTGGTTGCAGCCATGCCCCACTTTTGAAATGGTTGAAATTTAATATAACTGAGGCTACAGCCAATTTCTGAGGGGTAAGAAGCACACTCAATGCCATTTAAATTCGAATGTTCCAAATTATCCAATGTCGCTGTAGAATAAAACATAGTTAAAAGTCATGTATAATTAGCTATGATTAGCATCACTTACAGACACTCTGAGAACGACATTCAGCCATAATTTGAAAATTTCTCTCGGGTTTCTCGGCTTGTGTATGCAAAAGCTTATCTGCCGTTGACTCTATGTTCACTGACGTCATCTTTCTTTTCCGTACATTCTTGTTAGGACTATTTCCCTGAGCATCATCGTCTTCATGTGGATAACGCTTACGCTTACGCGTATTGTCACCATTCGAAGTAATAACGTTTGAATTGCTGCTCAATTTTTTTTTTGACGATGTATTTGAGTTGTTGGTAGATTTTTTATCAGGGGAACGCATAAAAGCAAAGGGATCATCTAAAGTATGAGAAAAAGTATTGCAAAGCGGGACGTGACCACGCTCTGATTTACGAATACCACCTAAAAATTATTGAAATTAAATTATTTATTATCAATAATACTATATTTGACTAACTTACTTGCAAAATGTTTCTCATTTAGCGGATACGTCTCACTGTCCTCTAGTCTCTGTCTCTCCTTATTTTTTGGTTTTTTTAGCTTAGATTGCTGTGGCTCCGATGTCAATGGTGATTGCTTCAGACGTTTTTTCGTAGCTTTTTTTTCCGAGTTATGAGCATCCTGCTTATTTCTAGACTGCGATCTGTTCAGAGACAACTCGAGAGCTTCGCGTGTAGCATTGCTTCTGCTCGGCTGTTCATCTAGGAGACTCTGCTGAGGCAACTCCAGGCCTTCGCTTGCAACTTTGCTTTTGCTCGGCGGCTCATTTAGTAGGCTCTGCTGAATAATTGCGTCCGGTTTTTGTGCATCCTGCTTATTATTTTTCGACTTCGATCTGTTCAGAAACAACTCGAGAGCTTCACGTGCAGCTTTGCTTGTGCTCGGCTGCTCATTTAGGAGATTCTGCTGACTAATCGTAGCTGGTTTATGTGCATTCTGCTTATTATTTTTCAACTTCGATCTGCTCATAGGTAAATCGAGGGCTTCGCTTGGAACTTTGCTTTTGCTTGGCTGTTCATTTAGTAGACTCTGCTGACTGGTCGATGACATCGTTGGTGATGGAGTATCCATACGTAAGGTTTCCATTTTCAAACTGCTGTGTTCCAAATTATTTTGGAAATTTGCCGGCATCGCCTGATGCTGGAACTCTTCGTGTTGAATATTTCGATGTTGATGCGCTTCGAGATGCATGTTCTCATGGATCTCCTTGTCTTGAATTTGGTTGTATTGCATACCATTCTGTTTAATCACAATTGGCGGCTCTTCGTGTTGAAACTGCTTATTTACCAGCTTCTCCTGATTATTTGACATAGTTTGGTTTAAGTTTTGTGACTTGCACTTAACCTTGGAAAACCTTAATGAAGCCGGGGGCGGTGGCACAATCAGGATATCATCGACGTCAGTGGATTTCGATGGTGGGACAGGTGCTATATTTATTCTACTGAATCGAGCCACATCAGATTTATTTGTTGTATTTGCAAAGCCTTGTGTTGCTGAGGACAGCGCAGATATGTCGCTAGAAACTTTGGATAGGGGTCGCTGTTTATTTTGCTGTGATTGCGATAGGTTATCCTCTATATCGGAGTTGCCTTTAGTGTACAAGCTGCGCTTGCCGCAACTGGGCAAACTCGACTTTAGGCGATTGGTAACGGATTTCTGCAGTGTTAAATATTCACGAAGCTCTTCGGACTACAAATAGATAATGCGATCTTAATCCAATTTAATCAGATCAACAATATGTTTATGATACTCACCATGGGTGGCTGATTGCGCCTACTTTTCGAGCCAATCTTTTTCCGAGTTTCGGTTTTTTGTAAAGTAGATACTTCCGGTGGAGCGAACATAGATTGACTTGACTTAGTAACGGTATCACAAAGCTTTTGAATTGTTTCCGAATTCCTGGAGATGTCATCACGTCCACACTGTTGAGTCTGTTCGTAATGTTCTTCAGTTTTCTCTTCAGTTGGCTCAATGTGTTTTACGCTTTGTGTCCTGCACATTGCTTTAGAGAATCTTAAATTAGACGGCGGCGGCGGCACAATTGCAATATTCTCATTGTCTGCGGCATTTGATGCTGGTGGAGCAGGTGCAATTTCTATTTTACTGCAACACGGCTCTTTAGAAACGATTCTATCTGGTGCATCTATTCTGCTGTAACGATGATGTTCGGGATTTGAGGATACAACCATTGGTTGACCTTCATTATGCTGAACCTCCTTGTCGGCGTTACTTCTGGTATCCTGCATTAAAGAAATATTTATCAATTTCAAGTACTAACAAAGAAATAAGGTATAAGGAAGTGGAACATTAAATGGATCTCACCACAGGATCGTTGTTTTTAAGCGGCTCTGTTATTGTTTCCCTTAGTAGCGTCTGGCTTAGCTTGGCAATGGAAACCCTTAGTGGCCGAATCTTAATGAAATTTCCTTGTAACTGCTGTCGGGCCAACTGAGAATTTATTTTTTGTTCAAGAGTAGTTTGATCCCTCTCAGTTAGTTTCGACTGACCGTCTTCAACATGAAGAATCCCTGGTGCGTTGCGCATGCGTAAATCATAGCGACTCATCTGTTCCTGAGCATCATATTCACAATCAACAATTTGAACTGCTTTTGTTCCATTCGTTCTTTGATTATGAATTCGGAGATTTTCAGTTGAAACATTGTTTTCTGTACTGGTCAGAGGACACTGTTTCAGCGCAGTAACACTGTCAATATTCGTGGCCACCACATCCCGATTTGGCTTGGTAGTGAAATTCTTCAATTTATTTGGGGAATGTGTTTTCCGCATGATATCCTCGATTTGTTCCGTATTTGTCTGCTTAGCGCTAACACTTGCAGCTGAATTCGGACGCATGAATTCGCAAACTCTTGAAGTAGGACTCGATGATCGTTGTGCGATGTTCCTTTCGTACAGTGAGGGTCCTAAATTGAATGGACTTTCCATTCTCATGTTTACTAGAAAACTAGACTCAAAATCTTCGTTTATTGCTCTCTGCAAGCTCGGGGGCGACTCCTTTGCCAGTTGGGATTGTGGCGGCTTAGGCGTCAGTTGCCTCTCTGCGGCCAGCGTGCTGCTTAATTGTGGCAACTGAAAACAATTAATTTTAATATGAAAGTTGCATTGAGTAAGGTAAGAACTTACAAAATTCGACAAACTTGCAGGAGACGGTGACATTAAGGGACATATATTCTCAAGTTCATCCAATCTTAATTCTGTGGCTTGAGATTGCGTCTCAACAATCAAATTTTTTGCTGCTTCTGCAAACACATTCAAATTTAAGAATTGATACCTGCTTACACATAATTATACCTTCTGTATTAGATGCCTTCGACGGAAGCTTCTGCAAATCGACGGGATTATCTTTTGACCTATCACAACCGCCAAACAAGTATTGCGGAGAATTTCGTGTAGTTTGAGCAGTTTTCTCCTCCAGCAAGGCAAGCGGTCGACTAGAGTTCCTTTCAGGCATATTCAACAGTTCATCCAACTCAAGCAAAGTCTTCTCGCCTATGTTGGCCCTAAATCACAATTCAAATTGGTTAATACCAAGAATACTTAACTTTTTTAACTTACATTTTGAAGAGCCAGTTTAAAACATTGGTTTGTTTATTTTCGCTCTTCTATGACACTGTTTAGACTGACCGCATCATTGAAAATTCTAAAAACTCAAACATTCCGCGGCATCTTTCCATAGGCGGCTGTGTGTTAAAGCGGGACAGGAGGCGAATTCGACGATTCTCAAAGTGTGGTCGTATATTGGCTAAAATTTTGGTATTTTCATCGATAAAATTGCGATATCGATGACAATCAGTTAATTATTTAACTTATAAATTTTGTTCAGAAAACTGATCGTTTTAGAAAGTTTCTTCATACAATGCAAATCACAAATAAATTGTGTTAAAAAAATAAATAATAAATATAATATACCAAAATAAACATTTCCATTGCATTATTAAACTGCTCATTTCTAGTTATTTCAATTTTCATTGATATTCTTTTTCCTGACTGAAGTGTTTTATTTTTGCACTCCCAAATTTGCAAATTATGTAAATATAATAAAATGGCTTCCTTCATAAGAATACAGTTGGTGTGAGTACAGTTTATTGTTTACGAATCTTGTAATGCAATAAATGAGAATGGCCGCCCTAATTTACACCACAAGATGAAATATGTAATGTGTTTGTATTAATTCGATGCAGATATCCGAAAAATGGAAAGTAAATCATTATTCTAAATTATTTTTTTTTGTTTGTGTTTTAAGTTACCACCCGACCCATGGGCAGGGGGGAATTATTTGGCCGCTCCCTAAGCACCCGACCGAGAACTGGTCGACGCCTTTATAAGGTGAAAAACTCCACGACAAATTGGTTGAAGTGTTCAATCAGAGGTCCAAATTTTTTTTCTGTTATGAAGTCTATGATTGTTTTAATGTGCTCGACATTTCTTCCTTCAAGAGAGCGTGAATATTGTTGTTTCCTCAGTGTTGGGTAACGTTGCCGTACAGTATCGTATTTCGAACAGCTGAGGATTGCATGTGAAGCGTTATCGATAACTCCACAAGTATCGCACAAGTCGTCCAAAGTGACATGCATTTTGAAAAGAGTGGCCTTATCGAAGCCGTTACCACTTAATAAGCGATTGATCGTTTTTATGTCTTTTGGTTTCATATTGAATTTATTGTTGGAAAACCAGGGTTTCTTGATTAAAGCTGGAAAGATGTCACAGAAACCTCAAGGTTTGCGAACTACGAAGGAGGCGTACTCCTCTTTCCATTCCAGTTTAATGCGTTTGTATATCTTGTTGATTGCGTCTTTGACTGACCAGTTTAGCAATGTGAAGCTGCCTTCTGTAGGTGCGATTTTAGCTGCATTATCGGCTATTGTGTTTTGTGGGATGTTGGAGTGTCCCGGAATGTAATGAATTTCTATTGTCGTGGATTGTTTTGCATAGGTTGATAATGCTATTTTTGCTATCCGTAAGAATAGCGACACGAGGAAGATTGTTGGATAAGGCGAAGTCAAGTGCTTTGTCAATTGCAGGGAGTTCGGCAGAGAGTGAAGACAGTACTTTGTCTGTGTAACAGACATCGTCACGGGCATGATACAATTATACAAGGTAGTCTCGTCGGAAAAAGCTGTCCGACTTTAAACAAAACAATGAGTGCGAGTGAAAGAGTCTCAGCACAGCAGTGTGAGCGAGACGACAATGAAATGCGCATTAACCCTTAGACGATGATATTAATATTTACATATTTTGAAGTTGATATTAATGTCTCCTTGATATATTTTTAAAATGTAAATTGTTTATGAACAATATTAATAATATATATTAGAATTCTCTAATTCTCTAAATGTTTTAATTATATCCGTGTCTACGGCATACATGGCAAAAAGTCATTTTGCATAAGGGTTAATTGCGCTAAAAATTTCGTCCGCAGACAACCTCTTGCGTCAAAATACGAATGCGTACTGACGAAAGCTTTTTCCGACGAGACTACCTTGTATAATTGTATCATGGTCACGGGTGGCAAATTTCGACACTCGACTCACACCCGTACTTTTAAGAGTGCGAGTGCTACTCGTGCACTCGCAAAACGAGTGAGAGACACACTCTTATTCAAAATCATGCGAGTGCTGCGAGTATGAGTCATTGTCATACTCGAGCCTTTCTTGCACTTGCCTATTCGGCACCCGATCATTTTAGGCACTCGGCTTGTACACACTTGTGTCTCGCGGGTGGTTGTTCTTCGTGCAACCGATCATTTTAGACACTCTTGACGAAATGCTCTGACACTCGAGTGTTTTGCTCAGACCAGTGTTGCCAGTTTAGCCTATTTTAGGCTAGATCTAGCCTATTTTTAAATGATCTAGCCTATAAAATTTGTAAATAGCCTATAGCCATAAATCTAGCCTATTTTTAAAAATAATTTATATTTTTTAATGTATTTGTGACCAACGAAAAGTTTTATTTTTGGTGTTCAATGTTTTGCTGGTTCTTTTTTTTGCCGATTGTTACGTGAACTTTATTCATATGATCGTGCTTTCTGATCGATAGATTTTTTTTGGATGGTGCGATATGTTATCGCATTATTTTATGTGATCAAGAGCAAGAACCGGAAATAAGGCAGGTTTGCGTTAATTTTGTGAAACGATTAATAATGCAACTCCGTGAAAGGTACGAATAAGCTGCAGTTGATTAGATTATCACTATATTTATAATACACTTTTCCATTTTAGACTTCCCGACAACTTCAATATTTTAGAGAAGGTCAATATATTTGCAGTAGATAATATACTGCGACCCCACAAAAATATATTTGATTTCATAAATATTTTTGAATATTTTAAAATAACTGATATCGATGAATTAAAATCACAATTGGACAAAATTCACCTGATAAAATGGGAAAAAACAGAAGAATCGATGCAATTTTGGGCAGAGGTGCTAGCGTATAGAGACGCAGGAAACAACAACCCCTTTAAGGCGCTTGCATTATTTGCCATCCAGTTGTTTTCCCTGCCATGGTCCAATGCAGAGGTGGAACGAGTGTTCAGCCAAATGAACATAGTGAAAATTGCACAATAAAATGGTATTAAAAAGCTTGAATGCAATATTGAGCATAAGGTTTGTTTTTAAATTGTGTCAAACTTATTTATATTTTAATAATAATATATTTCAATGTTACAGATATGGGTTACGAAGACACAATGAATGCTGTCATAGCTATTCGTTGCCACAAAAGCATCTTGCCCAAATTAAAAACAAAGACAAATATTTGAATGACGGGGAGAACGACGATATTGAAAGTTTGTTAACTTTTAATAATAAAAACATGAAAATTACTTTAATTTGGTAGATATTATTGAATTTTAATATAGAGCTTATTTTTCAGCATATTTTTCTGAATTTTAGCCTATTCTAGCCTATTTTTACCCAAAATCTAGCCTATTTGCGAGCTCAATACCTGGCAACACTGGCTCAGACACTCGCGAGTGTTTGATCAGACACTCGCGAGTGTCTGAGCAAATACTGGGTTTTCCCCACCCCTATTGATGCTTGTGTGTCGCGGCTCGCGGGTAGATTTTATGACTTTTGACTTCTTTGAATGATTTTTTGGTGTTTTTTACTTTGACAAATGGTCAAATAAAATATCAGGTGGTTTTTCCTGAAATTTATGGAAATTGCACAAATTTGCAAAATACCCTTTTGTAATTATATAGGCATTTACAATAGTGTTATAAGCAGGTAATAAAATTTCTGATTTTCCGGTTATTGATGAATATAAAAAACCCAAAAACTCATAAAACAGGTAAAATTTCACTTTACAAACCCCGGATTTTCCACATTTCCTATTGAATTATAATATTAATTAGGTGTGAATGGGCGTTACATTTTGTCGTTGTATTTTGTTGTATTTTTACTTCTTTTGTTCCTTATCAATTTATAAAAATTCTTTAAAATTAAAATTTAATTTTTATTTATTATATAAGACATCAAATAAATACACTACACAAAGCCAAAAAATAGTTTTCGAATTTAAATTTTCAAGAAATAAAATGAGTGCAAGAACAGCGCACCAGCAATAACAAGAACAATACAAAAAGCCGACGGCATTTCTTGCATCTCAATATACATACGCACAAACGTACATATGTATGTACATACATACAATCGTGCCGGTACACTCATAATTTTTTACAAAGCGTATCGGAAGCGTATAACCACCGGCACCGGCTTTACCCGAGTGCATAGAATCACCGATCGCAAATTGCCGAGTATGCCTCGGCACTCGCACTCGCGAGTGTAAGGCTCGCGATACACTTATTGCTCATGAGTATAAGGCTCGCGAGTGTGTGTATTTTTGGCCACTCGCACTCGCGAGTGTAAGGCTACCGAAAAGGCACACGAGTAACGGGTGCACCCGTTGAGTGTGTATACCCGTGCCGTTCTCTGCTGTGTAATAACTTGCTATGTGCTTTGGCCTCCCAATTGTGTTTTAGTAGCAGACAACATACAAGTTTTCTTCCAGTCACGTCTTGTGTAGAGAAAAGAATTTATCCTTTCAGTTTGCCGTATACGCCGAACTGATTTTCTACAAGAAACGTCAAGTATAAATTCTGCCAAAGGGAAATTTAAATTTTCCTCGGCTGCGCTGGCAGAATTAGCTCAGAGAAGCTGGGTCCAGTGATTTGAGATATTAAAAAAAAATTGGTGCCCATTGCTTTAAATCGTTTGCCCATGTTGCCCAGGAAAAATTTTTTTTTGCCCACCCTTAGTTTCAAAATTATGAAAATTTTTTTTTTCAAAATTTTTTTGCGGAAATCGTTTTAAAATCGTTTGCCCATGTTTGCCCATCTTTTAGTTTTTCGAAAAAATTTTTCGTTTTCAAAATTTTGAATTTTGAAAAATTTTGACATTTTTTCGGCATGAATGACTCAAACTCGATCGCCCACACCTCGAAATTATGAAAACTAAAGCTACAACGGTAGCCTCAAGTGTTTTCAAGTCTGCCCATATCTCAGAATTTCAAAATTTTGAAAAATTTGAAGGTTTTCAACTTTTTTGATTGCCCATACAAATTCATCGTTTGCCCAAGTTTCAAAGTCTCAAATTTTTGCCAAATTTCAAAATTTTTCAAAATTTTTGGACTTTTTCAGACTGCCCATTCGCTATTTTCGTTTGCCCACCCTTTAGAATTTCAAAATTTTGTCGAATTCCAAAAATTTTCATACGTTTTTGATTTTAGCCTATGGCCCATACAAATTCATCGTTTGCCCAAGTTTCAAAGTCTAAAATTTTTGCCAAAATTCAAAATTTTTCAAATTTTTTTGACTTTTTCAGACTGTCCATTCGCTATTTTCGTTTGCCCACCCTTTAGAATTTCAAAAATTTGCTTTATTTAAAAAATTTTCATACTTTTTTGATTTCAGCCTATGGCCCATACAAATTCATCGTTTGCCCAAGTTTCAAAGTCTCAAATTTTTGCCAAATTTCAAAATTTTTCAAATTTTTTTGACTTTTTCAGACTGCCCATTCGCTATTTTCGTTTGCCCACCCTTTAGAATTTCAAAATTTTGCTTTATTTAAAAAATTTTCATACTTTTTTGATTTCAGCCTATGGCCCATACAAATTCATCGTTTGCCCAAGTTTCAAAGTCTCAAATTTTTGCCAAATTTCAAAATTTTTCAAATTTTTTTGACTTTTTCAGACTGCCCATTCGCTATTTTCGTTTGCCCACCCTTTAGATTTTCAAAATTTCGCATAATTCAAAAAATTTTCACACTTTCAAATATGGGCAAACGATGAATTTGTATGGGCAATCAAAAAAAAGTTGAAAACCTTCAAATTTTTCAAAATTTTGAAGTTCTGAGATATGGGCAGACTTGAAAATACTTGAGGCTACCGTTGTAGCTTTAGTTTTCATAATTTCGAGGTGTGGGCGATCGAGTTTGAGTCATTCATGCCGAAAAAATGTCAAAATTTTTCAAAATTCAAAATTTTGAAAACGAAAAATTTTTTCGAAAAACTAAAAGATGGGCAAACATGGGCAAACGATTTTAAAGCGATTTCCGCAAAAAATTTTGAAAACAAAAATTTTTTAATTTTCGAAAAAAAAAAATTTTTCATAATTTTGAAACTAAGGGTGGGCAAAAAAAATTTTTCCTGGGCAAACATGGGCAAACGATTTAAAGCAATGGGCACCAATTTTTTTTTAAATATCTCAAATCACTGGACCCAGCTTCTCTGAGCTGGCAGAATTTGTACTTGACGTTTCTTGTAGAAAATATGTGGTCCAGCTCTTGCAGAAAATCTGTGCTTAGATTCTAGTGCGTAGTTCGGAATATGCAAAATAAAAATACGCTCAAAAATATATGCAGTAAATAAAATGTTTATTGTACTTCAAATTAAATTTATTTAAAATAAAACAATGAGTACTTAAAATTATATATGTCGGATCTTAAATTATGGTAGTCAGTGTAAAAGACTTAAATCAAATACGCGTACTAAGTGACATTTCTTGTCTCTACACTATAACGGTTGTTTGTTAGTACGCTTTGATCCTTCTATTCGCCAGATGGTCAGGATAGTTCGATGCGAACATGAGAGAGAGAGATGTTGCGTGAGGTTAGAGGTTTGAGAGAGAGATGTTGCGTGAGGATAGAGGTTTGAAAGAGAGATACACACTACGATTGTTGTGCGTGTATGCTTGAGCCACTGCGAGAGACAGAGATAGAAGTATGTTCGTTGCAGCTTTTCTGAAGAGCATTTTCGGTATGCAAAAAGGTTGGCGAACACTTCTAAGTTGGCAGTGGCGTGATCAAGTTTATTCGCCGTATACAATCTGCGTAATTAAATATGGAAGAAAATAATAATAACCCGACATATATTATATTATTTATAACTAAACAGTTTTACTTATAACTAAATAATCTTATAGCTAAAAGAAAAAATTAATTTATTTATCTATTTATTTATCTATATTCTTCGCCCTGGACAATGCATTGTAGTTTATATTTTTATCATCCAACATTGCTCTTTCGTGGTCCTCAAAACTGTAAATATAAATACAAATACAAATATATTTCTTAATTTAAATCAGATTAGAGTAGTAGTTTAAAAATATTAACAACTTACCTCTTATTGTTTTATAAAAGACGCGTTGGAAAAAAATCAACTTTCTTGTACAACACTCACAAAACAAATGACGCATGATACACAAAATTGCACATGTTGAGAAAAGTAGGCGTTAGGGAAATTACGCGTTGCGCTAAGAGGGCGTGTACACCAAACTCATTGCAAGAAGCTTTCTACAAGACGAGTCATCTAGCGATCTACTGGACTGTCTTGCAGTCACGGGCTTGGCATTTCACGATACACAATTGGGCTCTCGTGCAATAAGGCTGCACTCGAATGTGTTCTTGTAACAGATCCGTCAGTAAAAAATAGCTCAAAATTATTGTTTTTTAAATGTGCAATTTTTTCATTAAATAGAAGGAGAATACTAGAATTGCAAATTGATTTTTTGTTCTTTGTGGAACCTTAAAAAAAGTCAGTAAAGCCGGTTAGTTTTTTGCAATGGATACCAGAGGATTCGATTCCCTCGATATGCTCAAGCACGTCTGCGAACTGTCTGTATGTTTTTGTGTAACTTGTGTTTATGTGGGGACTGACACATATTGTTTTTCTTGCGGGAAGGTTTAAGGCAAAGACTTTAACCAGTTCCTTGGCAGTTGTGAATTTGTAGCGATAAAGTGGAGGCAATTCAGCAGCAAGATGATAAATTATTGGGACGGGTGTACACTTAATGAGTCCCAGCGCTTTTCTTAACTGGCAATTTGCGTGGCTTTGAATCTTGGACAAAGCTGATTTGCTGAGGTTGCTGAAAGAAGAGCATGCATATTCCAATTTGCTTCTCATGTATGCCTTGTAAAGAGTTAGGCTTTGTGACGGATGTATGCCGAAACGACAGCCGCTTAGGAGCCGAAGGAAAGTACACGCTTTTGACGTCTCAGAGATCGTTTGGTCAATGTGCGCTGACGAGGAGCTGGAGGCTGACACGACTCTGCCAAGGTATTTAATTTGGCTGACTTCTTTTATAGGCCTGTTTTGATGGAAAATGGATAGGGGGTCTTCTGTGAATGCTTAAGTGAATTACGTTGGATTTGGCTGCGTTGAATTGAAGGTCAGGCTATTGCAAACAATTTGAAATTCATTTCTTTTGTTGAAGTAGATCGGATGCTGTATTGAATTCTTTGTGAAAACAAATTAAAAAGAAATCGTCTGCGTATTGAAAAAGAGTGCAATTTGGGCCATTTAGATCGTGGAGTCCTGCCGTGTACAAGTTAAACAGAGTTGGACTAAGGCAGCTACCCTGACACACACCTTTACCAATTGTAACTTCACAATTTCCCTTGACTAGAGTTCCCCTGCGTAAAAAGCTACCACTCTACTCGACCAACTGCCTATAAAAACCTAGTTCGTTTAGCTTACACTAGAGGATGTCTATGTTTACGCAGTCAAAAGCTTTTTTTTGAGGTCTAAACATGCTGCTAAAACTTGATATTGCTTGGACTTCAGTGATTGAACTTTATTTATTAGATCATTGATGCACAAGGCTGTAGATCTCTGGCGGCGAAAAGCGTATGATCTCTCTGGGATTATTAAATTCGCGCGAATATGCTCCTCCATTCTTTGTTTCACTAGCCCCTCTAGTATTTTAAAAGGGACACTCAATAGGCAAATCGGTCTGTAGTTGCTTACTATTGAGGTGTCCATACCTTTCTTAGGGATGGGGACTACTCCAATCCTTCTCCAGCTTTCAAGAATGACGCCCATGGACCATTTCTTGTTTAGCATTTCTAGAAAACAGCATTTCCTTCTGTGATCCAGCTTTTGGATCATTTTGTATGAAATGCCATCAAGACCTCTGGCAGAGTTTGGATTTCTAGCTGAGGAAAATTCGTTCACAAATTCTTGGAAGCTGGACTTTCTGCGATTTTTAACTAGATTTTGAAAGTTTCTATCTGCTTCAAAAGCTTTCAGTGCGTCTTCTCTCTTTTTTTGTGCTGTAAAACTTTTTCCTGCAAGCATTTCTGAATCTAAACAATCTGTCTACTTCTGAGTCCCACCATTTCTTTGGCTTATATCTATTTTCCAAACTAATTATAATAGTGTGTTGCTTTGTGAGTTTTTTAACACTCTCGCTTAGGTTCTCTAGGCTGGTGAATTCACACTCAGCGAAGGCATCTGCGATTTTGTTATGCAAAATTTTCCTATGTGATGTTGCTGAGGGAAAATTATCAAAGCAAATGAATATTGGGAAATGACGACTGTTTGTAATACGCACATCGTGCGCTGACCATCTAATATTGCTAGCTCTTGAGTTGGTAAACGCTAGATCTAAGACGGAGGATTGGTTTAAGCTACGGGAAAATGTGGGGGAACCATCATTAAGGCAAATAAAGCCCGCGTCCATGGCAGCATCTTCCACAAGTTGGCCTTTGGAGTTAGAGCTTGGGCTACCCCAGGATGTTGACTTGGCGTTTATGTCTCCCGCGACTAGAGAAGGGTTATTAAGACCTGCTGCAAATTGAAAGATACTCTGCAAACCAAGTCCAACGTCCGCAGCTGAGGTGGAGGGGGAGGAATAGATACTAAAGATATTTAGATTATGTTTCAAATTTAGCGTTTGAATACCAACGCATTCGATTTTGGTAATGGTATTTAGTATCTGAAAGGTTATGTTGCTTCTAATGTATATTCCTACCCCTCCATATCCGTCATCCCTAGGCTTGCAATAAAATTTGTAATCAGGTATGCTACAATCGCTGTTGTCCATAACCCAGATTTCTGAAATAATAGCTATGTATGTATGTCTATGTTGTTGTTGTCGAGGTACATACATATATACATAGAAGTTGTTTGTTGTTGTATTAGGTCAGGCTTTGGATGTTAAATTGGAGGATCTTCATGATGATAAGACGTTTCCAAGAGAGAGTTGGCTAGCTATTTTATAGGCATCTATCTCTGCGTTGGCTGAATTTATAAAATCTCTAAGCTCCACGAGAAAAGCTGAAAATATACTGGTTGTGGTGTCTTCTCTGCACTCAGTTACAAAGGCAGCAATTTTAGTGCTTAACTGACTGAGTTTCTCCTCAGCAAAGAAGTGGTTCGGGCTGGCTGCTCTCACTGGTGTAGGATTTGAAAAGGATTGGACTGGCGTATTCTGAAGTGAAGAATTAGAGGATCTGGCTGATCTAGGGTTGCCTGTTTGCTTGGGTAGCTGTGGGACAATTTTTTCGCTGGACAATTTGGGTCAGTCGCCACGTGCTGCTCCTTGCAGTTGACGCATGAGATTGGGCCGCAAGGAACCTGCTTGTCATGTGCAAGACCGCACCTAAAACATCTGGCCTTACTCTTGCAATGTTTAGCCAGGTGACTAAACCGGAAGCAGCAGAAACATTGGCAAAAATAAATGAACGGCTGAACAGACATAAGCTTTATCTCTTTAGGAATCACTGCTCCATTAAAGCAAAGTTTTACTCGTCCAGTCTGGATAAGCTGTCCGTCAATTCTAGATTTTTTTCATTATGCGTTCGACTTGTGATGTCAGATTTAATGTTTTTCAAAATATCGGAATCTGAAAGGTTTAAAGGAATATTGAAAATAATGCCTGCCGTGTTTACTAGGTGGCGAGGGATCTTCGGCTCGTAGCAGCTTGAGCGTAAATCGCCACATTAAGCCAAGTTATTAGCGGCCTGCGCCGAGTTGCAAGAGACTTTGCACCGTCCGTACCCCATCTTCGTAATCTCCTCTGTGCTCTCTATTCCTTTTGACGACAGAAAAACCTCCAGCTCGATGGAGTTTATGGCTCCGCCATTTCCATTTAAAGTTTTTTTTCCAGATATACCGCATAAGGGCTCTTGTGGTTGTCGTTGTAAAAGTATCCATTTACATTTTCCTTGCTAGTTCCGTTATCCATGGTGATTGTTGGTGTTTTTACTTTTTCCGTTTTATTCTGCTTTGTTGCTTTGTCCGTTATTTCTGAGCGCGTGGCTTCAGAACTGGTCATACTTTTTTTATTGGTTTGTTTTGCAGTGTTCATTTTGTTGGATGTGCTTTCCAATTTTGAATTATTAATTTTTGAAGAAGCCGAATTGATTGAAGAGGCAGTTGTTCGCCAGGTGGCGATTCTCCCACTTGAGTTGGACGTGCTGGCCATGATCGCGCCTACAAATTCTCCTATTTTTCTTGTGCCTGTGGGCTAGAGAAAATAGTGGGAAAGTAGGGGAAAAAACCGCTGAAATGATCGAAAGGGGTTGAAAAGGGACAGAAAGAAAAAGCGTCCGCGCAGGATGAAAGCTAAACGGAGACTCTTCTAAATTATTTAATATGAAAAAGTAATGAAACCGGTAGTTTTCGAAAATTGAACGTCTACAAAAATGAAACCTAAACCAATTATAATAACATTATATGTATATTGTAGACATAAACTTTCAAAATCAATTTATTATGTAAACTATGTGTTTATACCCGCTACCCATAGGGTAGAGGGTATTATAACTTTGTGCCGGCAGGAAATGTATGTAAAAGGAGGCATCTCCGACCCTATAAAGTATATATATTCCTGATCAGCGTCAACAGCCGAGACGATCTAGCCATATCCGTCCGTTCGTATGAAACTCTGGATCTCAGAGACTATAAGAGATAGAGCTATAATGATTTTCGACAGCATTTGTTGTGTTTGCACGCAGATCAAGATTGTTTTAAATTTTTACCTCGCCCACTTCCGCCCCCGCAAATCAAAAAAATCGAATAACAAGCGTAATTTTAAAGCTAGAGCTGCGAATGGTATACATATACAATAAAAATAATAATAATAATTGTGATTCCTGCAAATTTGGATGCGATTAGATACAAAAGTGGAAGTTATTAAAGAATTACTTTTGTATGGACAAAAACGCCTAATTACTTAGTTGCTTCGTCTGACAATCTGGTATATTGTGCCATCTATGGTATATTTTGAATGGGGTACTATATCGATATACCAAATATACAATTTTGAATATTTTTTAAATTTTCGGTATAATTTGAGAAAAATATCGAAATATTTTGCTTTTATTCAAAATGGGTAGCGGGTATCTCACAGTCGAGCACAAACGACTGTTTCTTTCTTATTTGTTTTTTCTTATAACCAAAGAAACAGGTCCACGCAATAATTGTATCAAGAAATAAAAATTTCGATAAACATATGGGCATTTCCACAGAAAGGTCCACCGCGACCAAAAAATTAAAAGTTTTTGAAAATGATTTCTTGCAACATGGTTACATAAAGAAATATTCAAATTTAATAAACTTGAAAGAATTTTGCATTTATCATTTATAGATTTCAAAATATTCGAATGCAAAGTCCCGCAAACGCACCTGTTGTGATTATGATGTTTTTAAGGCATATTTTGTTTTGATAACAACTTCTAAAATAAATGCGTTATGCTTTGTCTTTTGCTTTGTAAAATCATTTGGAGATTGCAAGAAACGAAAGAGAACGCAAAAGTAACATGGGATCACCAATAACGGTAAAAATTTTGATTTGCTTTATCACTTATTTTAATGTCCCGTGCGCGACCGAAAAACAACATTTCTTATCAGTAAATCCAAATCACTGGCTCGAATTGCATCAAATTTTTTTTGCAAACAGAGTTTATGCGCGCAGTAAATATATAAAAAAAATTTGGAGAAAAAAAAATATTTGTATTTTTGGTGATCATTTAAAGTTTGTCCCGTGCGCGACCGTAAGTACACAACATAAGTACCAACTTATTCCTCTCTCTTATTTACACAATATGAATGATGGAGTAAGTTGGCAGCATTGGCGCAAAATTAACAAATAAGAAAGCTACAGTCGAGTGTGCTCGACTGTGAGATACCCGCTACTCATTTTGAAAAAAAGCAATATATTTTGCGGTATTATTCTCAAAATATACCAAATATACTACAAAAATACTAAAAATATATACCAACTGGTATATATGATATATCGATATAGTATCGCATTCAAAATATACCATAGACTGCACAATATACCAGATTGTCGGCCAAAGCAACTCAGACCCCTAGTAAGTAGGTGTATTTGCACATACAAAAGTATTTCTTTAATAACTTCCACAATTTTAGTCTGATCGCAACCAAATTTTGAGGAATCATAACTATTATAGTTATTATTCTATATACCAAAATAAGCAACTCTATCTATAAAATTACGATTGTTATTCAATTTTGTTGATTTGCGGGGGCGGAAGTGGGCGTGTCAAAAATTTGAAACAAATCTGATCTGTGTGCAAACATAACAAATGCTGTCGAAAAAAAATTATAGCTCTATCTCTTATAGTCTCTGAGATCTAGGTGTTCATACGGACAGACACACACTCACACAGACAGACAGACGGACATGGCTAGAACTTTATAGGGTCGGAGATGCCTCCTTCTACCTGTTACATACATTTCCTGCTGACACAAAGTTATAATACCCTTCTACCCTATGGGTAGCGGGTATTCAAACCACTTGAATGACGTATCAATTGTTTTTTTAAAGGTAAGGTAAGTTCTGAGAAGGAAATCAAAGATCTACCAATGAAGTTCTTTTGGCGTCACAACATCTTTTTGAAAAGCGGTGGTTTTGGATCTATGGCCCAAAAAGATCCTAAAAGTTCGGCATTTGTGCTTTCTTTACCATAATCTATATTATTCTCAGCAAGTGCTTTGAGTTTGTCCTTGTGTATTTAAGGTGACTTCGATGCAATCAAAGTTGAGGGTGACAATAGGTTCGCCAAAGGAAGACTAGTTCCGCTCAAAGTTACACAAACCTCTGCAGACAGCATGGAATCTAATATTTGCATCGCTTTTTCAATCACTTTTTCTACTTAATAATTGACAAGAAACGCAACCTTGTAAGCAGCAATTTTAAAATCAATTCAATTAAAAAAAAATTAATCTCCACATTGGAAAGAAATTATAGCTAACATCGTCGTTTATCTGTTTCTGATTACATGTTTACTGAAGCACTTATTTGAGCTGAAATGTGCCTTAAGCTGATCCACTTTTAAACTTACCTTATACAGGCATTCACTTTTGGTTTTCGTTTTGAAAACGAAAAAATTTGTGCTCCCGTTTTCACTTTCACAAAATTCTTTCGAATTGCAAAACGAGAAAATTGGCCGAAATGAAAAGTAAATGCCTTTTTCTATATTAAATTGGAATTTATTTGCAAAATGAAAAAAAGTAGTTGACTCATTGGTTTATTGTCGTACTTTTAAGACCGCCAGAAGATCAATTAGGCTTGTAATTATTTTTAAAACAACTAATTTCTGACCGCACCTCAAATTTGGAAATAAAATTTTGCCGTCGGCAACAACAATTTTGTTAACCGAATTTTACCAATACTTCCTCTAGAAGATCTACATTATAAATTTGTTTATTAATATACCTAATACTATCAACAAGACAAAAATTATTTTGATTTTAGAGGTGCACTTATATTAATAATAATTATTTTTGCTGAGCTGCACACTTTTTCAACTTCCAACGACTGCAGCAGCTAACGCAACTACGAAGTCAAAACACAATAATGACAGCGAATAACGGTGCTTTGCCCGTCTAGAGGCAGTCCTAAGCTCTGTAATAATGTCCCATTTCCACTGCCACTCAGTTATTTTATGTTCGAACCGACTTTTTTCTTATGGGTTTTACATGGGGCGAACATTCGACGTGAACGGAAAAGAACCGAGGTGTTCAACGCATAATATCGGAATGGTAATTGAGTCTACAACTCCTCGTCTTTCCCACCTTATTGAATTAATAAGACTGACAAAAAATTCGAATTAAAGAAAATACCAATGAATTTTATTTTAATTAGTTTAAAGTGGTAACGATTAGTGCACCATCATCAAAAGCGATACTTTTAAATATATCGATAATGCTCAGATTATAAGATAAAAGCAAATCACATCAGCGTATTTCTCAAAGGAAAAGTTTTAACAAAGTGGGTGTCTAAATCATCTCAGTGTATTCATTGAGTGTTGATCAAGGGTATATTGGTAATCTATAGCCCAAAAGAACAAGATCATAAAATGAATTTCGAAGACATAAAAATACCTGGTAAACTGGTGCCCGACAACTATTTGCAGCTATCCTTGGCAGCGCGGCGCCGGAGGCAAAAAAACTTTAAGGAATTGCTAGAAAAGGTAAACAAATGTTGGCAACTATGTTACTGATCTCAATAAAAATTGTATTTGTAGCGTAAATTGCCAGAACATGGTTGGAGAGATGAGGAGGTCGAAGCCCTGGTCCATGAATTGGCCACACTCGATAGCAACAACTTCAGCCATAATATTGGTATGGGCGAGCGAGAAGCGCGCATTGCTTGCAGTAAGTAGATTGATACATTAAACAATAAACATTATAGAAAATGTTTTAAAATTTTATTAGATCTGGTTGCTCGACGTCATTACAACTTCGGACATGGCATCGGTCGCTCTGGGGATCTGCTTGAGGCGCAACCAAAAGCCGCCGGCTCCACGCTGCTGGCCAATTTGACAAACGCGCTGCTGCTGGATCTGCTGCAAACGCTGGGCATGCGAAGTTGTCGTGGCTGCCTCCTGGTGCCAATGGCCACCGGCATGACTTTGTCTTTGTGCCTCTTGGCGCTTAGCAAACAGCGGCCTAATGCACGCTTGGTGCTCTGGTCACGTATTGATCAGAAATCCAGTTTTAAGGCTATCACCGTTGCAGGTTTGCATCCAATTATCATCGAGACCTTGCTGCTGGATAAGGAGCAGTCCTTGGTCACAGATGTGACCAAGTTTCGGCAAGAAATCGATGAGCTGGGCGCCGAAAACATCCTTTGTCTATATACGACCACTAGCTGCTTTGCTCCTCGCAACAGTGACAACGTCGTGGAACTGGCGAAGCTGGCCAAGCAAATGGCGTTGCCGCATATCGTTAACAATGCTTATGGACTGCAATGTGAGCCAATAATTGCGCAATTGGAGAAGGCCTTAAACACGGGACGCATCGATTACATTGTGCAGAGCTCGGACAAGAATCTTCTAGTGCCAGTTGGTGGCGCAATTGTGGCCACCCGTGATGAGGCAATGCTGAAGCATCTGGGTAGCAGCTATGCAGGTCGCGCTAGCAGCTCGCAGTCTCTGGATGTCCTCATGACGCTGCTCTCGCTGGGTCGCAGTGGTTACGAATCTCTTCTGTTAGAGCGCAGTCACAACTTTGAATATCTGCAACACCGTCTGCAGGAATTTGCTGCCCAAGCCAGCGAAATTGTACCTCAGTGCGCGAATAACGGCATTTCGTTAGCTCTCACACTGAGCTCATTATGCGCTAATCCTGGAGACCATCGCAATGCTCTCACTGAACTGGGATCAATGCTGTACACACGCGGAGTCTCCGGCGCACGAGTTGTGCCCCCTGGAGACGTGAAGTGCATCGATGGCTACGAATTCAAAAGTGAGCAGAAATAATTACAAATTATATAATTTCCATACTATAATTAATTGCATTTCTAGATTTCGGTTCGCATCGAGACGAGCAACTGAAAGTGCCATACTTGACAGTGGCTGCTACACTTGGAGTCACCAAAGCGGAGATCGACAGATTCTTTGAGGTCTTGCACAAATGCTGGGCCCAGCTGAGTAAATCTAATGTTAATTAGTGATCAATAAGGAATGTATTTATATATTTCTATTTAACAATTGTGTCACCTGCAATTTGGAATACACTTGGCATAGATAATATAACTACCGATTGCTGGGTTCATTCTCCTTATTCTTCGTACTAGTTTTGGCCTTCGGTAGCTGATGTTCCTGTTGCTGCTGCTGTTGCAGTTGCTTGCTTTGTAAATGCTGATGCATTTTCGCCTTAATCGTGGCTAACGAATCGTGATACTCCTGCTTGATGCGATCGAGCTCGCGTTTCATGTAAGCATCCTTATCGTCAGCATAGAGCTTATAATTTTGGGCAGTTCGCTTTGCGCTCTGATAACGCTTCTCGGCAATGCGCAGCGCCTCCTCGTTGCTTTCGTGCAGTGTCTGCATCTTCTGCTGCCAGTGTTCCTCCAACTGTCCCATTGTATCCTTTTGTTTATTCCATTCTGTCATTAGGGCTCGCATGGAGCACCGCTCCGATTCGATGCTCGCATGTTGCTCGTCCATCTCACGTACCAAGTCAGCAATGCGCTGATTTTTTGCCTGCAACTCGTCGTGACACTTTTGCAGCATTTGCTTCTGCTTCTCATCCTTGTCACACAGCAGCTCCTTCATTTGATCGCGCTCCGCAAGTATTGTTTCTTTGAGCAAATCCACCTCGGTTTGGCGCTGCATCAGATCGCGACAAACCAGCTGATACTCACGATGCAAACACAAACTACGCTCCTCCGCCTGCTGCAGACGCGTCGATGAACGCTTCAACTCGGCGGCAAACAATTTGGCCATCTCATCACGCACTCGCTGCTCGATTTGTTTGACACGAGTCTGAGAGAACTCTGGCGATGCTGAGCCTTCTTCCGCTCTAGCATCACCAGCGGCGCCCGCTTGTGGTACCGGACTGTCGTAATGCTGCTGCAGCCTTAACTTCTCCTCAAGTTCCAACTTCACTGATTTTAATTGATCGAATTCAGAGGACAGCTCCGTAAGTTGCTTTGCCTGCAACGAGCTAAGATTCTGCAACTTGAGCATCTGGATTTCCATCTGCAATTCAAGATTAATACTCAGCACACAGTCTAATGTTTTCATCAAAACTCACCTTGGTAATCTCAGCTAGCTGTTCGCTGCATTTGCTGCAATTACCCATCGTACCTTCCTTGGATACCTTTTCTAGGTCGAGTTTCTGTTTTTCGTATTTCAAGCGCACCGTCTCGAGATCTCGTTCATGCCGTTGCTTCTCCGCTTCGAGTAGTTTGGCCAGCTCCTGTGATTTGAGCTCAGCCAGCTGCAGATTGCACTGAAGTTGCGCCAACTGTTGACGCTGCTCTTGCAGCTCCTTAGAGCTATCCAATTCGCTTAGTTTGCGCAGCTGATAACTGAGACTTTCCTTGTCGTTGGCAATGTCGGTGTACAATTTCTTTAAGCGATCCACCTCGCCTCTGGAATCCTTCAGCAGTATCTTGTGCCGCTCCAGCTCCAACACCAAGTTATCAGCCGTTGAACGCATTCGCAACTGGCTATTCTCATCTTTAAGCTCATTGTGTTGACGCTGCAGCTTCTCATGCTCGCGCCGCAACTCATCCAACTCCATATTAGCTTTCTCCAAACGCTGTTCGATCTCTTGACGTTGCTTTGTCAATTCTTCAAGATCACTGTGGAACTTTCTGTCACTGAGTGAAGCATTCTGCTGCCGTTGCTCTAATTGATCATGCAACACTTTCACTTTGGACTCCAGGCGCATATTGTCGTCCTTCATGGTGGCCAACTCCACCAGCATTTTGTTCTCAATATTGCGTTGCGAACGCAATTCAATATTTCGCTCATCTAGCTGCTTCTCCAACTTGCGCACCTCTTCCCGTTTGCTCTTCATCATTCCAAAGGTTCGGTACAGGTCCTGTTTAAATTTGCTAAGACGTTCAACAGGATTCAATGGTGTGCTCACGATTAGCTGATTAGCTGGTAACTGAAGCTTGGCTTGACTTGGGGACTCCGATACATCTGATTGGTGCTGCTGCATAAGTGTGTCCATTAAATCCATCTCAGCTGAGGTGCCATGCAAGCGATCCGTCAACTCGGCAATCGTCTGCTCCATGTTACCCATCTGCCTGTGCAGATCAGCGATACATTGCTGCTGACGCGTATACTCCGCCTCAAAGGTGGGAGTGGCTGTCAATTGGTTGCAGCGACGCTGCGCTACATCCAGCGCCGTATTTAGCTCGTTGATCTTGTCGGCCTTGTCCAGCAGCATGGTCTCATGGCTCGACTGCAGCGCATTATAGCGCATATGCATTTGGTCAAGCTCCTGCTGCTTCTTATCCAGCTGATCCGCCAACTGGCTTAGCTGATGTTGGCTTAGCTCCGACTGAGCGCGATGCTGCTCTTCCAGCTGTTTCAGTCGTAGCTCGGCAGTGTGGTCGTCATGTCTGTGCAGATCACGTTCGACCATCGCGTACTTGCGCTGAACATCGTCCAGCAGCGTTTGTGCCGTCTCCAGCTTACCCACCAGCTGTGTGTTTTCTGCCTCTAGCTTCTTTTTATCGCTACGGAGTTTGGCAACATCATCCTCGAGATGTGAACACTTCTCCTTGCTATCGACGAGCAATTCGTGGGCATGCTGCTTCTCCCGTCGCGCCCGCTCGAGCTCCGCCTCTGTGATGGTTACACGCTTAAGGTAATCGTTTGTTTTCTTTTGCGCCTCCGTTGCTAGCTTGTTGATGTTACTCAGCTCGCGGGTCTTCGATTCCAATAACATTTTCAGCTTATGCATTTCATTGCTACCATTTGCATAATCTAATTGCTGTTGGTGTTGGGGTTGTGCCGTTGGAAGCGCCGGCAAAGGTGGCAAGAGACTTGACGGAAAATTTGTAGTGGAGTCAATGGTGCTCTCGTTATCGTCGTCATCCAAATCATCAAAAGCATTCTCCAATAAATTACCCAGCTACAATACACAAGAAAACTGAAAACATAAAGAGGTGGGTCGTCATCATCTACTTACCTCCGCTTCACGCCTTTTTTGATCCTGCAACGCTTCTTCTTCTTCCTGCCGCTCCAGCGTTGAGTTGACTTTTAAGGTCTCTGCTCCCTGGAACAAGCTAACTCCTGGGGTGTTCATTTTTCTGCCTTTTAAATTTTTCTTTTCGTGTTTAGAGTTAAATTTAATTTAAATTTGAATTTGAGCAGAAGGCGCATCCGCAATTTGTTTACTTCAATTTTAAGCTGATTACGCAGCTTCAGTCTTAGTGTGTGATGTTACAAATAAGCTGATCATTGAAAACAACATTATTTAGCAATATACAAAGAAGATACTGTTTATTAATATGCACAAAATTAAAAATGTATAATATTGGAATATTATGCTTTAGATTTTTTAATTGATTGCAAACAGAAATCATTGTTGATGAGTTTATCGATAATTCGATTTTTTTAAAATTATTTCAACATAGTTTAATTTGCCAATCAGGAAGAATATTTATAAATAACAGAATATCATATATTTTGGTATAAGATTACTTTGTCGTAAAGAACTGTGCTAAGGTGCAATTAACATTTGAGAAATATTTGATTTGGCGCCAATAAGATATACCAATCGACAGATTAATCTCCACCTGGTTACACTTTACAGTATATTAGTGGCAGCGTCGCTGCAATTTGTTCACGGAACCAGGACGGTGGTAGGAACTATTTTTTCTGTTCGACTGTTAATTGCAATATTCTGTTAAAGCTTAACATAAGTATATATGTACATATATCGCAATACGATTTCTGCATACTGATAAATTCTTGAATGTATTCAAAAAATAATAACATATTAATGTAATTTTCACTTCCAAGCTTCTTTTTTACCATACTTATGAAAACAAAGGAAGCTTAAGATGAACTTATAGCAACCATATATGTACATACATACATATGTATTTTGTATATTAAGATATATTACAATTTATATATAATATAAAAAGACCACAATCTGAGTTCAGACATACTGTATTGCCCTAGCTGTTGACGCTGATGAAGAGTATACGTATGAATATAGTTTATAGGGTTAAAGACATATGTATGTATATTCTTCTGGGATATGGATATCTGACATAATTTTTTTTTTTTTTATTAATTTTTTAAATTTTTAACTATTCCAAAAAACCTATTTATTTTCAAATGCAAATCTAACCGATAGAAACTCACTCGCATACAGATTCGAATTTGATTGAAGAGTTTTTAAATAGGCTATTTATTGTAATCCATCATTAAT
This sequence comes from Drosophila nasuta, assembly GCF_023558535.2. Classification (NCBI taxonomy): domain Eukaryota; kingdom Metazoa; phylum Arthropoda; class Insecta; order Diptera; family Drosophilidae; genus Drosophila; species Drosophila nasuta. Next base: position 3,234,667 of record NC_083456.1, read on the forward strand.
GCAAGTACTATTTATGTTATTTCCCACAAAAATATCAAAACCCACAACTTCAAAAACAGAATTTTTAATACTGCACAACTATACCAATAATAAAAACAAAGTTTTGCATAAGTTTTGTTTTACTTTTTAAATTTTTTCGTTTTTTATTATTATTATACAGACTTTCCATTCATAAACGCACTTACATTGGGACATTTATCTAATTTCTCGGCATCTATTTGGAAAACCTTGGACAAACGTTTCCAACTTTGCGCATCAAAGTAATAGAAGGTGCCACGCTCTTTTGTACCATTTTTTTCATATTGATTAATGCCAGGAATTCGAGTTATCCAAATCTTCTCCTCCACATGATATCGCCATTCGCGACTATGCCTAAACATACGATAAAATGATTAATTCATTCTTGCGAAAAATATGCTTCTACTTCGAAGAGCCACTTACAATTCAGAAGCTGCCATTAATTGCATTTTATCGCCGATGTTTGTATAGAAGAGGAAAAAGAGCAGATCTTCTTGCAGCACTTTTAATGCCGGCGCTGTGAGCTTATCTCTAATCGCAAAATTGATCAGATATTCGGGTGGCACGTTGTATTCAACGTCTTGTGCTCTGTGGATTACAAATCATTCGACATAATTAATATGAAGCCCTTCAATTAGATCAAGAATCCTATAGTCACCTGCAGGGCTGTTCCACGAACGGTCCAGCGAATGTTGGATGCAAACTCTCTTGTGAATTTAGATTTAGTCCCAGGCCCGTTAAGTCCGTGCCCAACGATAATGTCACCAGATTGGGATCCGTTTCGGCTGCTCTTATGAATGTCAGCAGACCTACCATGCCAAACTGATTGTTGACCATGCTCGCTGGTATATTTGTGACCTTGCCTATTACCGTTTGATGATGGAAGTGTTGTTAGATTCAGTTTTATACATTTCTATTGTACGCTTACCATCTGGCGATGTTTGTACGCCGCTTTTCACAAGCTTATCATTGCTGGAATTATCGTTCATATGGTCGCCGCCAGCTCCGCTGCCAAGTCCTCCGCCAACGCCCATCATAGCATTTTGCCCGGTGACGCTATTGACACCACCGCCGCCTCCGCCAGAGCCAACTAGCCCTACATGCGTAGCGCTACCAACTCCACTTGCTCCACTACTGCCGCCGCCACCTCCAACAACAACACCGCCAAGTCCACTGCCAACGGCACCAAGCCCATTGCCCCCAACAACTGCACTAGCGGCACTTGAACCTCCGCCGCTGACCACAATGGAATTCATCGTCTTTTCCGTGCCATCGAGATTGTTCTCTGCAATGCCACTGCCACCAATGCCGCCGCCACCAGCCGCGTTTCCAATGCCACCGCTGCTGCTGCCTATCGCGTTCGTTGTGCCATCCGAATTCTGGGTGCCCGGTAACGCTGGAAAGTCTTCGTTAGACATCGTAAATTCCGACTGCTCCGACGTCGGTTGTTTCACCATGCCGACTGCAAGGAGCATCAAAACTCGATCAGTTGAATGAGTAAACACAAAAATAAATATGAACTATTTGTAATCGGGGACAATAATGCAAGAATTTACAACGAACGTTTCACAGACAAATTATCTATACCAAAAGATTATTAAAAACACCACCATATTTTCGCTTTACAATACAATAAAATTGGTTTTACAGTCCTGATGTTTAACTCAGTCCAAGTAACGTCGAGAACTATCTTATTGATCGATCATGCTATATCGTGTTCACAAGTACCATATCCCAACTTCTCAAAATTAAAATTTTAAATTAGTCCGGGAATGGATCTAATAGCATTAAAACAGAAAACATTGAATGTACTGAAATCAATCCGTATACCAAACAGACATATTTCAAAATTAGCGCAGTAACTACGGTTCAAAGTGACTAATATACATAATAATATATATAATATAGACTAATATACATAATTATGTTTATATATGTTAGAAGAAATATATATAAACATCAATATAATTATACCTTCATAACTATACGATAAGAAGCCTTAACCAAAACCATAACCAATTATAATCTTATGACAAGACATTGTAACAGAAATTAAAATTAAATAAAGTTGGATTTTTGATTTGAACTCACAAGAGGTAAAGAAATTACCGTAGGGTTTGCTGCCCGGCGGCTGGAGGGGATTCGATTGGGGCAGTGTTTGATCATTCTGACCGCGTGCATTCGTTAGGGATGGAAACTCTGTTGGATCGAGCAGCGCTGGCGTTGATGCGTCAGCCCCACTGCCACCACCACCGAACACGTGAAAGTTATTTAAAGGACCACCCCCACCGCCCCCGCCACCTGTTCCATAGCCGCCGCGGGTGGACTGCATAAAGTTGCCCATGTTCGACTGCAAAATATAATTTTTGCACAAAATGATTAATGATGAATGCCAAGCACAGAATGATTTTGTAGTACTCACCATGGGCCCGCTGCCCAAACCCTGCATGGCACGACGCTCCACGAACGGCCGCTGGCCAAACAGATTCGAAGTTCGATTGCCACTCGATAAGGCGGGACCGCCGACCGATAACTGCGCATTACGATTTGGCGATAACTGTTGCGGTTGTTGTGTTTGTTGACCGTAATTCGTGGCGCCTGGATAGGAGGTGGCGAAATCTGCTGCAACATTACATAAATTTAGGTTCTTTGATCTTCTCGTTAGTTAATTAAACAACTCACCGGTTTGAAACATGCCGGACGTAGGTGTTACATGACCAGACATAGAGCTACCACCAAAGCCGCCTGTTGTTCGGCCCGTTAAAGCTGCGTTTGCTATGCTTCTCGGGGGGTTGTTGAAAATTTAAATTCGCCATAATCTAAATAATATACAAAATATTAAAATTAATTAAAAAGAAACAAATATTTGTGCAGTTGATAACAAAAATGATTGGTGATACCGAAATCATGAAGTTGCAATTGATATCAAAATTATTCTATTTTTATCGATTTTATAGCTACCCCACAAGATGAACCCAACGATATTTATCGCTGGATTGCAATGTTTATCGAACATTTATTCAATGCACTGTTGCTGTTGTTTTTGGCGCGAACCCAAAACGACACCCAATTGGACAACAACAACAGATGCAGCACAAAAAAAAAAAATTCGAGGCCGGCTATTGTTTATCGCTAGGGTGAGTTAAATTAAATAAGTAGACAAGAGGTGTGCTATGACAATGACTCATTTAGATCGAAGGAGAGCTAACAACAAACAGCAACCAGAGCGCTCATGATAACAAACTGGTAGCATTTAGATATAGATAGACAATTCTTGTTGCTCGTCGAATCAAAAAACGAATCACAACATATGCTGCGTTAAAAAAAAAATATAAATAAGTCCATAATCGAGATTTTCTTTACTTTCATACTATCATTGATATGCAAGTGATTTTTATTTAAGCTACTATTGCTATGATATTAAAGCCAAGGTCGCTGGAACTTTACATAACGCTTATCGTGCATACAGGCAGAACAATAAAAACTAATCAGTCGTTCAGACGTAATAAAGCTGTTTAGCTGTTACAGCTAGAATAATAAAAGTGGTAGATAATGTGAATCGAGTACTTAATACGCAGGTAAACAATGTTGTATGCATTTTACAACACTGTTTTCAGATTTAATGGCTGCGCAACCAACTGTCAAAAAATTAAATGCAATTCGCATTTAGTGATACATATTTGTAAGGGCAAGTATTTATGTTCTCTAAACCAGAATTACAGGATGCGAAATAAGTGAGCTGGTGAAATGGAAGACAGAAATAAAAAAGGAGCCGCCATGCACTTGTCTGATGGGCACTCGTAGTAGTGTGCGTGTACGAAATACAAGAGATGAACCCTCACACATGTAGTTGTAAAACGAATTTTAAATTGCTTATGCATTTGTAGGGGTGCTGTTGCCAATCTCGAAAACTGCCTTTTAAAATTTTTACGAACTCGTCTGTGGTTCTTATTGTATTTACACAGCATCAGTCAATGCTGTTGATCGCTGTTTGTAACTTCATCAGCTGACCAGCAGCGTGCATTTTACAACACTATTTTCGCTTACAGCAAACTAACTGGCTACGAATTCAACTTTGACCAATTAGCGTACAGGCATTCAGGGTTAGCCTTGAAAGCGGCATTAAGTACCAATAGCAACAACATGATGAAGATGGAGACGAGGGCGAAGAAATAAATATACAACTTACCTAAATGAACGTTGGATGATAATGCTGATTCCACTGTTACTGCTACTGCTGTTTGCCAACTTCTGCTACTACCAACAACATACACTGAATGTTTTGTTCTCACCGCATTTAACATTCCAAAGCGACTGGGACTTTTTTTTGTTGCTGACAAAGACGCGCTGCCGCTGCCGTCGTCGTCGTCCTAGCGCCGTTTATTTGCCCCAGCTGCAGTATTAACAACTGAGGTTGTTTATGTTAACGTTAAATTTTAATTCCGAATGCTTTTTAGATCACTTGATGTTGTTTTAACAGTTACAAATAAATGGCACTCTCACACAACAGTACATTTAGGATACACGCTCACGCATACGCATTAACACATACACCCACGTCGATGCCGTCGATATAGAATAATGATGCGCAAAGTGCGGTGTGGCGAAGAGGTTAGTTGGTATTTTTCCGCGCCTTGTCGTCCCTATGTATATTTCATATATATAAATATGTATATATATATGGATGTAAGCACACACACACGCGCTGTCTATAACAATGTGATGGTGAACTTTACTTCGTCGTACTTGCCCGAGAAAGAAGGAAGAAGTACCGAAGGTTTTTTCTTCTTTTTCTTTTTTTTACATGCGTTCCTTTCTTTGCCTTTGCAGAAAAGCGGCGGCGATTAAACAAGTTGGATTTCTGCTTTAGGGGCCACAGTTGTGTAAAACTTGAGTGTACGCGTTTTAGTTGGTGTTTCGAAATGTTTTATAGGTTTATGAATTGTTTTGCTTCCACTTATGTATAATATGTTTGTAAGTAAATAATTGTTCGCTATTGCGCTGTTGCCTCTGCTTCTTCTGCTGCTGCTTTTTGCTCTGCTTCCACTGTGTGTGTGTGTCTGTCTTTGTTTTCTCAGTTCATTGAAATTTCACCCGAACGCGAATTTGGGGTAAATTCGCTTGGCAATCAATGCACCTTTCACGTTGTGCACAATCGACCGCACTTTAATTAAACACAGGCAAATGCCTAAAATTTACAATTGCAAGGCTATAATCAATTTTTGTGCGCTCGAAAAACGCTTAAAATGTACACAAAAATGTTCCGCAAAAAACTTTTGTGGCTCGTCACATACGAATACAAACACACAAAAGACGGGGACGGATAATTTTTATCGATGTTGCAATGTTATCGATGTATGCGATAGTAGCGTTGTCACAGCCACCAGGGTTGTCTTGGTGTCTTTTTTTTTAAAGGAGACCAATGCACGCCATATAATAAAATAAATAGTGTATTATAATAATGTGTGTTAACTAAATTGTTTCATTTTGCGATTTTAGCATAATCAAAAGTGGTTCGAAATTTTTTACAAATTTATTTACAACTATAAACAACAGTGGATCCGAATTAATCGATTGTTGACAACAGTTTTGCATGCGGCTTTTTAAGTTGTGCATTTTCTCTGTTTTGCAATAAATAATTCAATATAAAATATGGCTGATCCGAATTCAGATGATGAAAGTGGTAAATGTAAACTGCATAGAATTGGCTGATATATGTTTATCAACTTCTCACATTACAGGTTCCGGTTCTGGAAGCAGTCGAAGTGGCAGTCGAAGCGTCACTCCGCAAGGCAGCGCAGTGGGGTTGGTTTTTAATTTGAATTGTGTAAATTGAGTTATGTGGCTTATTTGATATTACACTGTTGCAGCTCACCAACAGGCAGTCGCAAGTCAGGGAGTGGCAGCGATCGATCGCGCTCTGGCTCCAGATCCTCTGGATCGCGGTCTCGATCACGTTCCGTATCGGGATCACCTCGCAGTGCTCGGTCTGGCTCAGCTGGCAGTCGGCGGTCTCGCTCCAGATCAGCACACAGCCAGCATGATGAGGCTCCGGCTCGTTCCCACTCTCGATCTCGCTCCCACTCTCGTTCCCGCAGCGCAACTCCACACAGCAAGCGCTCCAAGTCGGGCGGCAGTGGCAAAGAGGATTCACGATCAAATTCGCCAAACCTGCAAATTGATGACCGGCGTGCCGCATCGAAGAGCAAGAGTCGCAGTCGCAGTGGCAGTCGAACCCCGTCTCGATCAAGATCGCGTTCGCGCTCAAAGTCTGGAACACCGCGTTCCAGGCGCACATCGCGTAGCAGGAGCCGAAGCGGATCAGGCTCTGGATCTGGCAGTGAAATAGGCGCGTCCCGGAAGAAGCAGAGCCGCAAAAGCGGCAGCGACAGCGATGCAACATCGCCGAAAAAAGCGAAGAAGGCACGCTTGATTGACTCTGACAGCGATGAGGATGCATCGGTAAGGAAGTAATTCTCTACTTGTTTCACTAATTCAATTCTAACAATTAATGCAGCCTAAGAAAGCTCCCGCAGCTTCGGACATCTTTGGCGATGCGGATGACATCAGTGACGATGACGATACGGCCAAATCTCCAGCGGGCAGCGCAGCACGCTCACGTAGCCGCAGTCTGAGCAAGTCTCGATCTCGTAGTCGTTCCGTTAGCCGCTCCCGCAGCCGTTCTCGCTCACGTTCCCGTGACGCAGATGCGCGACAAACACAGACAACAGCTGCCAAGGAGCTCGAGCCGGAACCTTTACCCGAGACGCGCATCGAAGTAGAAATTCCACGCATATCCGCTGATCTTGGGAAAGAGCAGCATTTCATCAAATTGCCCAATTTTTTATCCGTTGTTACACATCCATTCGATCCCGAGACGTACGAGGATGAAATCGACGAGGAAGAAACCATGGATGAAGAAGGTCGTCAGCGCATCAAGCTCAAAGTGAGCAACACGATTCGATGGCGTGAGTTTATGAATAACAAAGGCGACATGGTTCGCGAGTCGAACGCTCGCTTCGTTCGCTGGTCTGATGGCAGCATGAGTCTGCACTTGGGCAATGAGATTTTCGATGCCTATCGCCAGCCGCTGGTTGGCGATCACAACCATTTGTTTATTCGCCAAGGCACCGGTCTCCAGGGACAGTCGGTATTCCGGACGAAGCTCACATTCCGTCCGCACTCGACCGAATCGTTTACCCACAAGAAGATTACCATGTCTCTCGCGGATCGATCGAGCAAAACGAGTGGCATTAAGATACTCACTCAGGTTGGTAAGGATCCCACCACAGATCGCTACTCACAGCTCAAGGAGGAAGAAGCCAAGCTACGACTCGCGATGCGCACTCAGCACAAGGCGCAGCCCAAAAAGAAGAAGGCTGGCGCTGGTGAAGCTCTCATCGGTGGCGGCAATTCGTCCTATCAACATGATGATGGCAGTGATGACGAGAATGCCATTAGCCTTAGTGCTATCAAAAATCGCTATAAGAAGGGCGGCAGCGGTGGTCAATCGGAACCAAAAGCCTCAACCATTTACTCTTCCGATGACGACGAGGGCTCTGACTTTGAGGCGCGTCGCAGCAAAAAGGTGAATAAGGCCAAGGCTAGCAAAGCCCTACGCGACTCGGATAGCGAATCCGATGCTGGTAGCGGCAAAAGCGGGGCAGCAGGCAGTGCCGCAAGTGGAAGTGGCAGCGGCAGCGACAACGAGAGCCGCAGAAGCGGCAGCAAATCTGGAAGTGGCAGCGGCAGTGGCTCTGATAGTGGCAGCGGCAGTGGCAGTGACAATGATGATTAGTTTGTGGAACCCAGCGAAAGATTTATTTGTGCATGACTAAACTGAGAAATGTAAAAAATAATAATAAATTGGGCGACATATATCAAATCTATTTACGCAAGAGATATCCCGATCTAAAATAATAAAATGGTGAGATACTGATTTTAGTCTCTGAGAGGTGACAGCGCTGTAAAGAGAAATCTTAAAATTAAAAGAAAAACATACTTTCCAATATGTATTTGTTTTGCTTTGATTTAAATATATTTTCCATAAATTATTCCTTAAATACTTTATTTTTTATACAATTAGTCTATGCTGCGTTAAACATTTACGATTTATGTGCCGTTAGTTATGATGGTATTACTTCTTAGTTATGTATGTAAATATCTACTATACAACTGAATTCGAAAAGACTCTCCAGTTTTTACGTTTGATGAGGGATTCTTCATTCGACAAAAGGTACACGTTCTACATTTGCATTTTTATTGGTTTTGGGTTCTATAAATATATATTATTATGTATACGCATCTAAAAAAGAAGTTATTGCATACTGTTCTCGTAAACAATTAAATTATTCACTTTGACGGGTTTAGTCATATCTTTGAAAAAATGATTGTGCGACAATTTGTTGTCAATCTTTAAATAACACTCTATAAATGCTAAATCAGCTCTGTAAAATTGCTTTTCTAGTTAGACGTACATACATACGATATATTCACATACATGTATGTACATATATAGTACATGTGTTATGTATGTGGATCGGATTCATTAGATGTGTGTGGAGTGTGAGAAAATGCGCAGTATAAAGTAAGGCAGTTCTGTTCTCTATAATTTTTGTTGTTTGTGCAATTCGATATAATATTTGGGGTTTAAACATCAATGTTATCTGATTCCATTAAGTACATGACTGACTGACTAACTGATTCACAACAGCTTCGCTCGCTCTCTTTATGCATATATGTATGTTACAATGTATAACGATTTGCAGTCATCTTTTGCGATTTTTCATCTATATAATACTCACAAATGCTTCTGAAGTTTGGCTACACATGTCATGTATTAATACAGGCCGAATTCGAATTTCATCTCTCTTTTGATTAGTAGCACAAATACATTCATACTCAGGCACGCATACACACACACACACACCCGCACACACACACACTCTGACATGCAAACTCACATGGAGTCCATTGTCCGCTTATATTATTCACAATCCACATTTACAGTTGTGGTTGGTGTGTGGCTCCCATAAATGCTGTTTCTCCTCTCCTCACGTCCCCGCCTTTACCCCAATACCTTCTGCTACTCTATATGCATTTTTCTCTTTTCTCTTTGAGTCACCCTGATAACACGCTCGCGTTTAACAAAGAATTATGAATATGGTTCTTGTTGATGTAGTTGTTGTTGTTGCTCTCGTCGTTTTTGTTTAAGAAAATTGCACAAAATGCATTTGGTAGCCATGTTGTAGAAAAGTTCCTTCATCAGCAGGCCTAAATAATGAAAAGAAAATATTATAAGTTTACATATAGTCGAGTGAAACAATTGTTTTTGTTTTGTTTTTGTATCTGTCAGCAGCTTAAATGATGTACTAGACCGTGGCGTTAAATGCAACTTTAACTGGGGCTGGGCTGAGTATAAACTGTTCACTACTCATCAAAGCACAACTGCGAAAGGGGGATGAAGCGGCAAGAAAGGTTGTTGTCAGATATAATCTGCACTGCGGACCCCAATTAAATGGCTGCATATCATGCACGTGAGCGAATAATTCGACAAATTAAATTGAATCCTCACTTGGTTGTGGAAATATCACTTGTATCACCTTGTAATGGCCAGTACAAAGTGTATTGAACTCTTCCAGCTGTAAAGCTTGTTCTTGGCTTATACGAAATATAACTGAATACGTTTTTTTACTCCAACAATTCCTAATTTAAGGAAGCTTGAACTTTCTCAGAGGTAGTCAGAAATGCATGGTTAAATAGAATCTGCTGTTGACTGATTACCTTTTAGGATCAGATATACTATTCTACTGTATTCCCCCTTTTTAATACACTTAAAGTTGGCGCTTAAATATAATTCTCAAAATTTATATGGCCTATAACAACGTTGTTTATTCTAGTGAGTATTGATTCGCCTTGGGTCGCTTGCTTATTAGTTCAATAAAAGCACCGCAAACATCAACACAGACAGACAGCTGGCAACAACACTTTGAGTATTGATCGTCACCTTGCTAAAGTGTTGTTGGTCGTTTCAAATTGCACATTTGCATATCGCTTGAAAACAAGTTGACTAACGCATACAATTTATAAAATGGTTCTAGAGATGAGTAGTCTACAGTTGATGTTGATATGAACGATAATGAATAATTTTAAATAACATGAAAGACTTTTAGGCATATTTTTGAGGACATAGTTCAGTTGAATCTTTTCGTAGATATTCTTTTTACAATATAAATAATAAAATTTGCTTTAATATTATATAAAAATTAGAAATAAATATATTTAAAATTTTTTGTTCAAATATGGAACTACTAAACATATTGTTGAATAAAAACACTACAAGTTAAAGTATATAATCATAAACCATGTCATTTTATATGTACTTTCATAATGCTAACTGATTCAACTTTCGATTACTCAGTGATAGCCACGCCCACACTTGCATCGATCAGTTAACTTACATGCAGCGAATGTATCGAGTTTGTTTCATAGCCGCCCTTGCTCTGCATTTGGGTTGAGATCGCATTGAGCCGGTTGGCGGATAACTCTACATCGGCAGATCCAATGTGCCCAGTATGCACAAAGTTTGTGGGGTTGCCGATCATGGAGCGATCGATGCGCAGGCGTTGATGGGGACGGCGTGAGGGGGATCGCTGCTGTTGGAAACAGCAGGAGAACCATTGCAGCCAAATCTCGCCAGTGGATGCCATTTTTTGTGCTACTTTTCCCGACAGCGGCCTCTCAGTCTTATTATTGCGTGGATTGTTATAAATGATGCCCGTGATTCCGGTGGTGCTCATGGGATTGACACTGCCGTTTCCGGCCAGATTGAAGTCTTTCTGCGCGAATCACGCGCTTTCCTGCAAAAACAAACACAAAACAGTTGCTGTTACTTTAAGTCCAAACTGGTCTGCAAAGCTACTACAAACTTCTTTGAAACCACAATACCATACAATATAGAATTCAAAAACCAACGACCCTATCAACAAAACAATTTTAGTTCTTACTGATTCTCTGCTCTACTTGTTCCTCATCTTTTCACATGGCTACACCTCCAAGCAAGCTTTGAATTGATGAAGCTTTCGACCACTGAACGAAGAAAACGGCAGAAACCAGAATACAATACATTACATATTTTTTGTAAGCCTCAGGGGAGGTGGAATGGTTTGAAATAAAAAGAAGCAACAACAATTAATTGGCACTTTTAGGTAATTAAAATCGAATGAAAGACATAAAAAGTTGAGAAAGAGAAAAATTGCATGAAGTGTGGTAGAAACAAGATGAAATCAGCAATTCACTGCTCACAAAACCTTTACGCTGATGAATTGTCAATACTCTTTTTTTCAATCTAATCTAAATAACAACTAAAAAAATGTGTCTATTATTGAAAAAAAAATTCATTTTTAATGCACAAATTAGCTAATAATATAGTAAATGCCAACAAAAACTTATAAATAAATAGATGTATGAATATATGTATTTTAAATAAAAAAAAATACATTTTTATGAGATATTGAGATACAAAATATTAACATAGTCAAATTGATGCCCTTCCATTTTAAGTCTTTTCCATTGAAGTCTCCAAATTATATAAAGTGGTGCATCACCATCTGTTATTCTTTTTTTTTTTTGCTTAGGAGAAAATTATTTGGATTACCTACATCATAATGATAAATTTGATGGAACAATACTTAAAATGAATTCAACATATTTTATAATTTAAATATAATTTTATGCAATTGTCTTAGATGACCAATTAAAAGAACTCCAATTAATCTCAATAAAAACGCATACTGAAGAATATTAAAATTTAATCCATATAAAAATTTGATCAAAATTTAAATTCTAATAGAAAATAGACTAAAATTCTGAATTCATAATGTTTGCTATTAATTGCAATGGAACAATAACTACTACGTGTATTCAAGTGTATTCGTGCATTGCATTTACTATCAATTATAATCTATTAAAGAAGAACATACCGTGTCTTGAAGTAAATACTATTCTCTGCATAGAGTAATTTTAGTTCTATTGTAAGAAATACGACTGAAGCTAAAGCCAAGTGTTTGGCACAGTTTTGACTTAGTGAATGACTAACTACTGTTTGACGAACTGTTGGTAATGTTGCCTTCATTAAGTGACAACATTTTCCACGCAATTTCCTACGTCACACAAACTTCTTGAGCTTTCTACGCAAGTTCGACACATAACGTTTGCCATGCACTGTTGCTCTGCTGCTGTTTCTGTTATTTTTGTTATTTTCTGTCGGTGTTTTATACATTTTTGTCTGCCTCTGCCATTTTCTTGAGCAATTAAAGCTGCTCGAGTGTCTTTAATGCGCAGTGAAAACGAAATGAAAGTGGTAGAAGGCAATGCTGACGATGGTGATGGTGATGGAAAGAGGCGGGGATAGAAACGAAGACAGACTCATACATACATGAGGACGGTTGACGAGCTAAAGTTGACTTCGTTTTAATAGTGGTCATTGAACATATATTTATACATACTTATGTATGTGTGTCTGTGTGTATAAAGCAATAGAGCAATAGCAACACGTAACGAAGAGAGCGAGAGAGATAGTGGGAGCTTTTGGAGGAATAGACATTAAATGTGGCAAAGCATTTACGATTTTTGTGTCAAAGGGTTATTAAAGTAAAAGATGCTAAATGGGGATAAGCAACATGACCTATACATATGATTTTATAAAGTATATGTATATATGTAAGTAAAAGCGTATGAGTGTGTGCAAGTTCATGCTTAGCCGCTTTTGTTTTACAAGTCAGCAGGCATAATTAATGCGTTGGAAATCGAGTCTGGGCTTTATCACAAATGGTGTCCGCAGCGGATGAAAAAACGAAAGCTCAAGCACCGTTAATTATCTACATACATACTATGAACCAAGACGTCCAACATATAACAGCAGTAGAAAATAAATTGATAAAAATGAAAAAATAAACAATCAATTCAATTACTCTTTGCAATAATATCATAAACAAATGGATTTCCAATGAGCACTCCAATGCGTCTGTTTCTCTGTCGTGCTATTTCTCGCAATTGTTTATACATTTGTATTTTGTATTTGCTTATGGTTTATGGTTTTTTATATCTTCTTGCAGTTGCTGACGTCATCAGATCACAGCAAAAGCAATAGCAACAGCTCCATATGCCGGCAAAACCCAGTCGAGGTTATTGAATTTCACTAACAAAAATCAGACAATAAAATCTTCACAACACACCTTAAAAAGTGCACCTCAATATTGAATGAACATTTACTATCGATTTTTTATTCCCTTATTACATTTAAATTTTTATTTATATTTAAACTTTTATTTCTGTGCAATTAATTTCGAAAAAGATAGCATTTAAATGATACTTGAATAAACATTTCTCCAATCCATTTGCCTTGTCTAATGTTGCAAAACACTTTAAGAGGTCAACAATCTTTTAACGTTTGCAATTAAGCAAACAGCTGTTGAGATGATCTTAACATAAGCATGTTATGTGATGTAAAATTAAAGTTAACATTGACTGTTAGACAGAATTTTTACCGTCTTACAATGTTAACATGTCCTCCTCCCTCTCTGGCTCTTCTTTTTCATCCTCATCGTGCATTTTAAAAGTGAGTCATCGCAAAAATAAGATTAACCCGCACTTGCCGGCAAGTTTGTTTGTCTTTCATTGTGAAGCAAGTTGGAGGAAACAAGATGTGGTAATTTGAATGTGACCCATATAAAATAGTCCAAAAGCAATTCACACGCGTCAAAGACGTAAACATTAAGCATTTATGCAAAACAAAATAAAAAAGGCTATACCATGTATTTTGCACAACGGAAATGAGAAAATGTCTGCAATCCAAATTCAAAATACAAATATTACATCATTTTTGGGTTGAACAAGAAAAACCAAAAGAAAGGAAGGGCATTAAATATGCAAGCGACGACGACGACGAATAACACAACCAGTTTCAGTTTTGCATGCAAAAGTTCAAGAAACCAATAAAACATACATTTTGGGATTCCATAAAACGAATCAGTGTGATGTGATGACAATAAAACAATAAGCGCTTGATTCGATAGTATAATGAACAGACAAAACAAGAACGGTATATAGTGATTGCTAGTCATCTTTTATTACACATTTATAGTCATATCTGCTGTATATTGTTTATTCGCAACTGGTTTAACAATAATCATCAAAGAACATTCACTGCACTCAACAATCATTTCACTTGCTTTCAGATGCTCACTCTCTCCCTCTCGTACTTGTTGTTGTTGTTGTTGCGCTGACTCATCATCAAGCACATATTGACCGCCGCAGCGACAATTGTACGCATAGGCAAAGCTCAGAGTTGCCGTCTCTTTGTCTGATTTGTTCGTTTCAGCCCTTTCCTCCTCCTCGTCTTCCATAACTTGTACGCGCTGCATGTCGCTTAATGCGATTGTGGCATAAATGTTGATGTGCGTTTGAAATTTGGTCTGCAATAATTCGGCATCATAGAGTTTACGCTTTATGGGATCTTTTAGTGTATTCCAGGCCTTGTTTATCGCATTAAAATTGCTGTTGTCACTCTCTCGATTTGGGTCGTTCTCATTGGCATTTACAGTTACAGTTCCTACATTGCTCTCTTCACTCTGTTTTTGTTGTTGAATTTTATCTGGATGGCATTGTAGAATTAATTGCTTATAATTGCGCTTAAGCTCTTCAAAAGTTGCCGTTGTCGGTACATTGAGCAGCTCGTAGAAGTTTACGTTTGCCATCTGCAGGGAAAAAGAGCATAAATAAGACATAAACCATATATTTCTGTATTTGCATACTTACATTTAGTTTTTAAAAGTTTGCGACAAACAAAATTTTCACATTTTTTACTCGCGTGTTGATCATATTATACGACGTTTACTATCACTGGCTGATCCGAACAGCTGTTTGTTTTTACGCACTGTTTTAATGGGAATTTTAATATTCAAAAATATTCTTTAGGAGAGAAAGAGTACGAATAAAGAAGCTATGCGCGTTGCTAGGCTATCATCAAATATGGAGAATTCATTAGGAAAATTAATACCGTTTTCTGGCTGTTCGAAAGATTCTCTTGCTATTTTGTCTCTACAAACTTGTCGTCATTGGCAACAAACACGCAAACACACATACGCGCGCAGATAAGTTGCCAAAAGTAGAACACTCAAATTGTCAAAAAGCAAGAGTCAAGCGCCAAATGCACTTGGAAAGAAGGAAACAAGGTTAACAAACTGGTTCGTTGAAAACCTCATATATAAAGAAAATAAGTAAAGCAGCAAAACGATGCATGCATTGACCCAATTTAAATTTGTTTGTACCACAAAAAAAACTTGTAATGCCAAAAAATGGGAAATGGGGAAAGGCAAAATAAAGAGACAGACAGAAAGGATGAAGAACTGCGTTGAGGAGGGGAGTGAAAGAAACGTTGCATACATTGTGAACATTGTATGTTTGTGAAATGCATTTAATTAAAAGTAAACGCAAAGAATACTAATTATTATTTGAAGGAAATCAACGGAGTCCATATAAACATTGGTAGACATGCCACAAACCCCAACACAAACCACACATAAAATATAAATAAATATGTATGTATATTTGTGTATTTCTCATTCGATGTTTCACATTAAAATAAGACTTGCCTTATAAGGTGTTGACTTTTTCCTGTCGGCAACAGAAACGTGTCGACGCTACTGCTTCTGCTGTGTTGTGCTTATATGACTGAATTGATGATGATCTCGTTGATTTTTGGTTTTTTTTTTGTTTTGGGACCAGTTAATTGGAGAATTAGAAACCACAGCCTTTGTTTAATATTATTCTGTTGAACACAGCTTTTTGCACAAACACACTGCACACGCGATACATTTGCATAGCCATTGGCCGTCGTCAGCACCTTTTTCAAAATGTATTTATTTATATTTTCGTTCCATTTATTTACAACTTTTGTGTAAACAATTTTGGCACCGCGAACAACAACGATCCACCCCAGTCGAAGTCAAATCAAACCTAATAATAACTTATTTAAAAGTGTGACCGTGTAATGTTAAACTAAAATTATCACATATTGCAACACTACAATCGATATCGAAAAAGCATCCCTGTAGCAATTAACTTTTTGTGGTATGCAATTTTCCAAAGCAGCTCTGCCGTATGACGCCTGAACTGTCAAGTCGGTTTCCGCTTTCTTTCCGTGCGGTTCTTAAACATGACTGGTTTAACGAACAGGGTAAGTGCCAATATTTTGGCTAAAAAACCGTGTTAATGTCACCCAAACTTGAACAAATGTATGGAAATCGGTAGTTAAACCAATATGCTATGCGAAAATGTGACATTTGAGTTAATTTTATCACGCTACAGTGTTGTTTTAAGTGCGCAAAAGTTGGATCTGTGTACACGTGCACAACAAGAGCCTTTTGAGGAGGGTGATGGAAGTGCTTTCAAAAATTTGTTTGTACTTGAGTGCACTTTGCGTGGAATACGGTGAACACCTATGACCAACTCATATTAATGTGTCAATATTTTCTAGGGTTTTCTCAGCTACGTACATTTGTTTATGTCTGACAATTGCTCATAACCTCACTTAGTTCACTAGTTTCTAAAATGTTTTTTCTCTTAATTTGCAGACCGTTGTTATTGATGGTCGCGGCCATTTGCTTGGCCGTCTGGCCTCCGTTGTCGCCAAGTACTTGTTGCAAGGCGGCAAGGTGGTTGTGGTGCGCTGCGAGGAGCTGAACCTCTCTGGTCACTTCTACAGAAACAAAATTAAGTTTTTGTCCTACTTGCGCAAACGTTGCAACGTTAATCCCGCTCGTGGTCCCTTCCACTTCCGGGCTCCCTCCCGTATCTTCTACAAGGCTGTACGAGGTGAGTGTTTCATCAAGAACTGACATTGTTTTGTTTACCATGATGTACCAATTATTTTACCTACATTATTTGAACGAAGAAAATACATGTAAACAAAACATGACTGAGTCCTAGACACAACAAGTATCTTACACACAAGCTACCAATGTATTTACTAATTTATATCGTTTTATTTGTAGGTACGTAAACGTGACTTATTTGTGTCTGGTTTAAGATGTCGTGATGATTAATATTCTTACCTACATTATTTGAACGAGAAACCGTGTAACAAATATTCAACTGATCCAATTTAATGAAATTTCTTTATATATAATGAATGCAATGGATATGAATATTAATCAATACTTTTACTTTTCAGGCATGATCCCACACAAGACCAAGCGTGGCCAGGCTGCACTTGCTCGTCTGCGTGTCTTCGATGGCATCCCATCCCCCTATGACAAGCGTCGTCGCGTTGTCGTCCCCATCGCATTGCGCGTGCTTACTCTGCGTTCCGACCGCAAATACTGCCAGGTTGGTCGTCTGTCGAGCGAGGTGGGCTGGCACTACCAGGATGTGATTAAGAGCCTGGAGCGCAAGCGTAAGGCAAAGTTGCGCGTCACCCTCAAGCACAACAGAGAAATGAAGAAGTTGACAGTGAAGGCGCGCGAGAATATTGCCAAGGCTGCCGAACCTTTCAACAAAATCATCCAATCCTACGGCTACGAGGTTTAAGAAGCGCCACAACAAGAACATTTACAGCCGACTTTGCTTGTATAAGCGTAGCGTTTTTTAAAAGAATAAAACAACATCGTAAGTTTAAAAAAAGGATAAATTTGTGTTTATTATTTCATATGATACATTGTTTCTGTGACAAAACGACGTGCTATTTATTGTTATCTGATTAACGTTTTCGTTCTTATTCGATACGTTACATCTAATTGCCGCAAGTTGTGGAAACACAATTGAAGTTAAATCAACATCCCCTCAAAGATGTAATGAATTATTCTTGGATGAATGAAGTGTATTAAAAGTAGATCTGAAATTACACCTGTGACGAGGTGTGACCATAAGCAAAATATTAATAATTTGCGATTTGAGAGCGAGGATATATACCAAACAACACGACCAGCCATAATTGTCACTTGGTTACACTACATATAGTATTTTGATACCTTTTCAAACGCGCCCTTTTAAGGAGCTATTATATTTTACAGTTTTTTTTTTCAATAAATTCATACCAAAAATATTACGTTTATTAACATCATATGCTACTCAATAATTATTTCCAATAATTGGCGCTCAAATCAAAATAATCGATTTTTTTGCGGAAAAAAATGAATCGATGAAAATCGAATCGATTCTAGCTCTGGCATTCATTTATTGAGATCATCTCGTTATGTCAAGCTTCAAGGACAAAGTAATTATAGTAACAGGTGCTAGCTCCGGTATAGGAGCAGGAGCTGCTGTCCACCTGGCCAGTCTAGGAGGCCTACTCACAATCGTGGGTCGCAATGTGGACAAACTGAAGGAAACTGCCGACAAAATTGTGGCAGTTGGAGGTTCTCCTGCGTTACAACTACAAGCGGACATGAACAACGAGGCCGATGTGGAAAATATTGTTACGGCAACGCTTGAGAAACACGGGCGTATCGATGTGCTTGTCAACAATGCTGGCATCTTGGAAACCGGTACCATTGAGAACACTTCGTTAGCTCAATACGATCGCGTGATGAACACAAATATACGTGCCGTTTATCAATTAACTATGCTGGCCACTCCCGAGTTGATCAAGACCAAAGGTAACATAGTTAACGTTTCCAGCGTAAATGGCATTCGATCCTTCCCTGGCGTGCTGGCGTACAATGTGTCTAAGGCAGCAGTGGATCAATTGACTCGCTGTGTGGCTCTCGAGCTGGCATCCAAGAAAGTTCGCGTCAATTCAGTTAATCCTGGTGTTATTATAACGGAGATTCACAAACGCGGCGGCATGAATGATGCTACCTATCAACAGTTCTTGGAGCACTCTAAAACCACTCATGCCATGGGTCGCCCTGGCGATGTCACCGAGGTAGCGCAGGCAATCGCTTTCTTGGCCAGCGATGCTGCCAGCTTTACAACTGGCGTTAGTTTACCTGTGGATGGAGGAAGGCATGCGATGTGCCCACGTTAATTAACATAATTAGTTATTTTGGTGTGTTACGATGTTTGCATTTAATAAACATAACATTTTCAATAATTAATACTTGCAAGATTTCACTAACATCAATGCATTTGATGATCGTATTTTCGAATATCGTATTGTATTACGCCATTTTATTGTATTGCTTCCAAAAATAATTGCGTGCGAATTATTTTAATTATAAAGTAGCAGAATAGGCCAAGAATATTGTTAGCTTTTATCTCATTTGAATTTCACAACGCCGATCCCTCTCGAAAGCTCAATGCTAACTTATCGATAATGCTGCTATCGACTTGAACAAATTAACCGCTGCTGACAAACTTCAATGTCACGAATTCAATAGCGATTCTACTATCATTCTAAATAGACGTATCAACAGCACTATGCCGAGTTTCAAAGATAAAGTCATCATTGTGACAGGTGCCAGCTCTGGCATTGGAGCAGCAACTGCTGTACATCTCTCTAGCCTTGGTGGGCAGCTTGTGATTGTGGGGCGCAATGTGGCAAAGTTGAAGGAAACTGCTGACAATATTCTAGCAGCTGGCGGATCAGCTGCTCTGCAACTAGAAGCGGACATGAACAAGGAGTCAGATGTGGAGCAGATAGTTGCAGCTACGATCAAACAATTTGGAAAACTTGATGTACTTGTCAACAATGCGGGCATCATCGAGCTGGGCAGCATAGAGAACACTTCAGTGGAGCAGTACGATCGCCTGATGAACACCAATGTAAGAGCTGTCTACCAATTGAGCATATTAGCCACCCCAGAGCTGATCAAGACCAAGGGCAACATTGTGAACATTTCCAGCGTGAATGGCATTCGATCCTTCCCTGGTGTACTAGCTTATAATATCTCCAAGGCGGCTATTGATCAGTTTACACGGTGCGCAGCTCTTGAATTGGCGCCCAAAGGAGTGCGCGTTAATGCCGTCAATCCTGGCGTGATTATTACGGAATTGCAAAAACGGGGCGGACTCAACGACGAAGCCTACGCCAAATTTGTTGAGCGTGCTAAGGAGACACACGCCTTGGGGCGACCAGGAGAAGCGCGGGAGGTGGCAGCTGCCATTGCCTTTCTTGCTAGTGATGAAGCCAGTTTCTCGACGGGCATAAGTTTGCCTGTGGATGGCGGTCGTCATGCTATGTGCCCTCGCTGAATTGTCTATATTTAGCATTTAATAAATCATAAACAATCGCAGCTAAACAAATAGATTAATTAGCAGCTCAGTTTTTGTTCACGATTTGTATTTCACAACTCCACTTAAAAAACTTATCGATATACTTGATTATCGATTTGCAAGTTGTAAATAATAAATATTCAGCTCACATTATGACAAGAAATAAATATTAAAGAAAATTGATATTCCAGTAAAATAGTTTAATTTAATTCGAGAAGTAGCAAGAATAACATGAGTTGTTAAATAACGTTCGAGTAATAATTGACCTTTGAAAATAGCTAAACTCGTAAAATTAGCTAAATTGGTTATACTTGACCAGAGAAATTTATCGATTTGGCTCGTTTGTTGATAACTCGATAGGGTTTCAATTACTAGTCCATCAACGATAAGATTAAGATGCCGAGTTTTAAGGACAAAGTGATCATTATAACAGGTGCCAGCTCTGGCATCGGAGCAGCAACTGCCGTGCACTTGGCCAGTCTTGGAGGAAAGCTTGTGATTGTAGGGCGTAATGTGAAGAAGCTGAAGGAAACTGCCGACAATATTCTGGCAGTAGGAGGATCAGCTGCGCTTCAACTAGAAGTAGACATGAACAAGGAGGCAGATGTAGAGCAGATAATTCCAGCTACAATTAAACATTTTGGCAAACTGGATGTGCTTGTGAACAATGCCGGCATCATTGAGCTGGGTAGCATAGAGACCACTTCCTTGGAGCAGTATGATCGCATTATGAACACCAATGTGAGAGCTGTCTATCAATTAACCATCCTAGCCACTCCAGAGTTGATTAAAACCAAAGGTAACATTGTGAACGTGTCCAGTGTGTGCGGCTTGCGGTCTTTTCCCGGCGTGCTCGCCTACAACGTGTCCAAGTCAGCGGTGGATCAATTCACACGTTGTGTGGCTCTGGAACTAGCGTCGAAAGGAGTGCGTGTTAACTGTGTTAACCCTGGCGTGATTATCACAGAATTACAGAAGCGCGGCGGCTTGGATGATGATGCGTACGCCAAGTTTCTAGAACGCTCCAAGGAGACGCATGCATTGGGTCGCCCGGGAGAGGTGGGCGAGGTGGCTGCAGCCATCGCATTCTTGGCCAGCGAAGATGCCAGCTTCTCGACGGGTGTCAACTTGCCCGTCGATGGGGGTCGTCATGCAATGTGCCCGCGTTGAAGATGGCAGAGAAGTTCCAATAGAAACTAATGAACTCCAAGTCAATACCAATTTGTTGTATCACATTATATATAAAAACAATTGTGCTTTTAACGTTTATTAGTCTTGTAAATATGATTAAAATAAATGCCTTTTTGCTCAATAGGGGAGATTGTTACCTTCAGCGTGGACACATGGCGTGACGTCCCCCGTCAACAGCCAAACTGACTCCTGTGGTGAAGCTGGCCAAGTCACTGGCCAAGAATGCAATGGCATTAGCCACTTCATCCGTTGTGCCTGGCCGTCCTAGAGCGTGTGTGCTCTTCGAGTGCTCCAGGAACTTTTGATAGGTCACCTCATCCATGCCGCCGCGCTTGTGGAGATTAGTTACAGTAACGCCAGGATTCACGCAATTAGCACGCACACCTTTGGCAGCTAGTTCAAGGGCAACACAACGCGTTAATTGATCCACGCCCATTTTGGAAATGTTGTAGGCGAGTACGCCAGGGAAGGATCGAATGCCATTAACGCTGGATACGTTCACAATGTTGCCCTTGGTTTTGATTAGCTCAGGAGTGGCCAACATGGTTAAATGATAGATGGCACGCAGGTTGGTGTTCATCACGCGATCATACTGTTCCAGTGAAGTGTTCTCAATGCTGCCGCTTTCCAGGATGCCCGCATTGTTAACCAGCACATCGAGTTTGCCATATTTCTTCAAAGTCTCGCGCCACACTCGATCTGCATCATCCTCCTTGCTGATGTCGCCCACAACAACAGCGGGTGCTGAACCTATTTGTCTGCATTGATCTTCAACCTTCTTCAAATTCTCTACGTTACGTCCATTGAGCGCAAGGCAAGCACCAAGTTTTGCCAATTTGACAGCGGTTGCGGCGCCAATTCCGGAACTAGCGCCTGTTATGAGCACAACTTTGCCCGCAAAATTCATCTTATTTATGTATTGCGTTATTACGTAAACAGCTGGACTTTAAAAGCGCATCAACCGCAGCTTCTTGGGTCTTGTTTTTTTTTTTTCTTAGAGATAAAGCTTTTTTTGTCTTCTTTGATAAGAAATTTGTGCACATCTCTGTTTAATCTAATATACAATTTGTATATTCAAACTATTGTGCTAAATATACCAAAATTGTTACAGTGACTGGAGAAAGTAATGAAATAAGGAATTTATTTTAACTATTAGGATGAGAAATTTAATGTTAAATTTAGCGTTTGTTTTCCATTAGCAAAATAAACAAATAAAAACAAATAATAATTTATCAAGTGTAACTAGATAACGCTCTGTAAAACTCTGGTCACACTTCATTTAATTAATTCTCTTATAGTACTAATTGCATATTCTAAATATCTTAAAATCAAATTTAAAAACAATAATAATGAATTAAATATACTTTATATAGAAAATCAATAACGCACATAGAGAGAACTGTTTGCGTCTACGCTGATCACCTCCCACCTGTTAACCAGCGTTGCCACCCTGTTCCAATTCCACGTTCTAACGCCAGCGACAGGTTGTTTTGAAACGAAGCCAATAAATAATTTGAACTTAAATTGCAAAAGTTTTTCGTACATAGTTTATTTATTGAATTTTGCAACTTGATCATCACCTTACATGCTCAATGTCCAACATTCACATACATAATCATGAGTGTGAATGTTATTAATACTATATTATGTGTATTTTTTTTACAGCGCATTGATATAGATTTTCTTCATCTTAAATTTGAAACAACAAAACGGATTTGAGTTCAAGTTATATATATTTTTTAAAAGCGCGTGTTTCATCAACTTTAGAAAAAATATATATGTGTATATTTATACCGTTATATATACGTATGTTTTTATATGGTAGCAATATATTTGATTACATGGACTGGGTACAAATTTTGTATACAATTCTTTTCAATACGATTGCATTTCTTTTCATTATGTGTATTAACAACATTAATTCTTTCTTTCAATTTCATACAGCTTAGTAATAAATGGAAGTAAAATTCATTTCAGTTTTTCAGAGGTGAGGTGGTGTCTACAAAGCGAACTATAGATTGTATATCAAAGTGTATCGAGCGAAAATTTTTTCAGGCGTGCATTTGCAGTAAATCAATTAACTAATTTTTGTTCAAACCCGAACTCTTCCAACTTCATATAAAATAATAACTAAATAGAAGCTGCAATTAAATAAATTATTAATATATTGGTTTTTGTTTTTTAATTCATAAATAGTTTTTTGTTTTTTTTTTCTATTATTCATTTCTTTTTGTTTTAGTACTATTATGTAATACAGAATTATATGCTTAATAATCATTAATTTTTTTAAATTTTAAATTAATCTAATTGTAAACTTAGACATTTAGTAAAGGGCGCGTGTCTACCATACGCGATACTTTTAATTTTCCGCATTAATGTTATTATTAATTTCATCAGTTAATAGAACACAACAAACAAAAAGAGTGTGTGTGTGTTTGGATGTATTGGTAGAAGGATGAGAGGGAAAATAGCAATTGTCATTTGCCTTGAAAATGGCTGAGGGATTTTCAAGCAAAACAATGCGATAATATCATTTGGGACAAAACCCCGTAAGGCGTGTGGATCTCAACGTGTGTGGAACTCATTCGATGCTCAGTTGTGTATCGTATGTTGGATGTTCTATCTGCGGTTGTTGTTTTTGCTGTGTTGTGCTTAAATTAGGCAAACGACAACTAAAAATCTAGAAATAGTACAATACGTATATGGATAGTTAGGTATATAGTGGGGGATACTCCATTCTAACGACGGATAGCGTACAAAGTTGAGATTTCATATGTGGAGTTCGATTCACGATAACTCACGAAAGCACACAACAAAAGTTACAAAATGTAATGAGATAGTATGCGTTATGAGTGAATATCATGCGTCAAACATGCATGCCACATGCCCTCTGTTGTATGTATGCATATGAGAGTTTGTATTATAGATGTAGATGTGTGTGTGTGTGTGTGCGTCTGTGCGTTTACAGCTTTAAATTGTATGAAGATAATACATTCAGGCCGCAAAATATTGATGACATTGGGTGAAGTTTAACTACTACCACCTTGTCCTTTGTCGTAAATTAATTCCTCGCAAATTTTAAGCAGATCGGCATTCTCTCGCGATTTCTGTTGCAGCTGCTCGGCCGTTGAGATGCGCGACACTTCCTCTTTTTTGAGTAAAGCTTTCAATTTTTTCACCTCATCCGTATGCTCCTTTGAAATAGTGGCCAGTTTTTTGTTGGCACTGCGAAAAAGAGTATAAAGATTAGTATTTGATCTAATTGCAGTATGAACTAAATTCCCATACATTTCCATTTGCTGCATGGCATGGCTTTTCATTTGTTCATATCTCTGTTCTTGCTGTCGCAATTTCTCTTGCAATTTTTTCTTTTCATCCAGGAGATTTTCCTCGATCTGCTTCAGATGAGATGTCATCTCTTTGCTTTTTTCATATTTCCTATAAAGAGAATACATGTATACAATTATGAATCAACAAGAGTGTGATTCAGCATCATTAACTTACACATGCAGGTCAGAGAATGTCGTTTCCAGCGACGTTAGGTGATGATAATTGGAATCACGATCTGTTTGTACCTCCTGCATTTCCCGTTCATGGTTTTGCACCAATTGCTCCTTGTCGTGGATTAACTCTGCAATGGCTTTCTCGTAGGCTTCAATAACGCCACTGAGCGGATTGCCCATATAGAATTAATGTGATTTAGTTGACACTACATAAATCATTCGCAACTTACTTGAGCTTTGTGTTTGTCTTATCCTTATCTGTAATGCGTTTGACGAGCGCTTCCTCACGTTGTTCGGCATCCTTGAGTTTCTTTTCAATATCCTCAGAGCGGGTGCTAAAAATATAGAACCGGGTTGATTAAAACGTCCATTTTCAAAATGCCAGCGGATGGGAGCAAGAGACTAAAGGATATTATATATATATATTAAGCTTTAATTTCTGAACAGCAACCTTACATGAACATTTACTTTTATATCAATCCACTTATAAAGTGGACTGGTCTTAAGACTGGTCTAAAAATCAATCTACTCAACTCAGATATTTAAGTTTTGAAATCTCTGATTATAGATACGACACATATTTGCATTTTGCAAAATTTTGCATTACTTACACTTCATTCTTTATTTTCTTCTCCAGTTCATCCATATTGTTATATTTGTTGGTCTTGTCCTCCGAGTTCAAGCTGAAAATAGAAGATTCAAATAATATGTTATTTTACAGTTAAGTAGGTTCCACATAGAATTTATTTACTTGGAATTGTCGAAGGGTTTGTTGCAATCGTTATCAATGACGTCCACACTCATTTTAGCATGCTTCTGTAATCAGAAAAATATGAATAAATTTAATTTTAAAAGTTTAATATCGGTAAACTTACTTTTGATCTATCCACAGGCGGTTTTATCTGCAATTCTTTTTTGGGTTCCAGGTCCCTCTGACTTTTTTGGATGTTTTGGCACTCGGTTCAATAACAAACGACTGATTACTGCCGCTTGTCTCGTGCTCCTCCAATGTGGGGCTCAATGCACGTGCTAAGTTGTTATTATTGCTTAATATATTAAGCAGTGTTTGCTCCTGCTGATGCTGGGATTGATTCACAGGCACCGGAGCACCGAGAAGCGGATCGAATTTCAATAGCAACGAACTGCGATCGATGGGCGCATTGTTGCTGCCTTTTGTGTATAAATAATCGAAATCTGATGAATTGAATATTACTGTGGATCGTATTGTGTAATTGTATGATGTATGAGTTGAGTAATCATGCGCGTGCGTTTGTTATTGTGCGTTTTTTGTTGACATTGTTGATAATGTTGTGAGAGAAAGTAGAGAGAAAAATACATATAATGTTAGTCAATAAATATGAACAATCAAAAGTAGATATTTTTCTAATCAATGGAACTCTTAATATGAAACGTAAAACTCACGATCTAGACAAAGACCAAATAAATGTTTATAAGATATAAGGAATTAGTGACGCGCACATGACAATGTCGAGATTGTGGAAGGTTGCGCATAAGCGACATTTGTATGCCTCATAGCATAACATAATTAGATTATTTTAAAACATTGAAAGTGGATCCCATTCCTCTCCTTTTCTTGTAAGTAATTATGGAAGGGAGACAAAAAATACAAATATTTCATGACTCAAAGTTGCCCAACCCTTGAGAGACCACCTTCTCTCCTCCCTTGAGCCCCTTTTGAATCCATATAGCTAGGTGTGTCGCACCGTAACCGCATTATTTGCCCAAACATATACATATACACATTATATACAGATTGTATATATACAAAACAAATGTCAGTAAAAATAGTGAAAACTAGAACCCGGGCAGTCCCAGATAAGCACAGATATCTTTGAGAACATAACGTAGAATGCGGGTCACTCAACTGCAGGCGCTAATATAAGTATTTCAAGATAAAAAATGCGAAAACAAAACAAAATGAAATGGAAGCAGCAACAGAAGCAGAGTAGAAACAATGAGAAGAAAGAGAAGCCGCAACTGTGACTTGTGAGTCATTTTATGCAATCGCGAGACGACCCCAAGAAGTGGGTTGCTTTTATAATGGACATGAACCAATTGACAAACTGATGCATTGACAAGACACAGTAGTAAAAGAGAGCCGACAAACGAATTGGAGAGCATGGAGCGTGAGAGTGTGGAGCGTACAAATGAGCTGTAAGAGGAGTCACAGAGACACAGAGACACAGAGAGAGAGAGAGAGAGAACTTTTCACACAGCACTGCGTTTTAATTGCGTGTCCGTCTTGTCTTTCTTGACAACTTTTGCATTTCCAAGATTCTTTACAATTATTAGAAGAAATAATATCCGAACTTAACCATGACCATTGAGCGCCCACACTGGTGCACACAAACAAAACATATACATACATACACACACATATAATAAAGAGTTGTTCTCTCATACAATGAAGTTTTTCGCTCTCGTTCAATGTGAAAAAATATAATTTATTTTTGTTACTCGAGTTAAGTCGAGTTGTGTTGAGTCTACGTCCTCATCTCGGTTTTATTTATGCTCTTGTGTGAGTTTTGTCATTGACACTTTTCTGTTACTTGGCAAGTTGTTGTTGTTGCTGGTTGGACCCACAACACACACACACAGCTGCTTTGCATTTTTGCAAATTTGGACAGATAACAGTCAGAAAACAAGCAACAAACAAATGGTATAGACAGGCACGAACTAAAATATTATTTTTTTTTAATTTCAATTACATTTGCACTTGCAGCACTGTTTTTAAGCTCCATAAAACGATGAATAGGCGTGAAAGGAGCAAATGTTGTTTTAGAGTCGTACAAGAAGCGCGACGTGTGCAGAGGATGATTAACAGCAGCGACAACGTCAGAAGTTGAAAACTAACTGAATTGGAATGCTAATGTGCTTACTTTTCTCCGATGCCAATAAGAAAAGAGGCGCACGGACGCACATTCACATACAAATATACATACAGACACACAATGAGTGAATCCAAAAGAGAGAAAAAGAGAACCTGAAACACACATTGGCAACGAAAAATGAGAGCCGCTAGTTTAATTCTGACTAGAGAGTGCGTCAGTGACGCGTAAGCAATCATGGTGTAACATTACAAGGTGGATGTATCTTACATCTGTTGCCTAACGAGAAATAGAAAATAGCAGAGCGGATAGTATTTTAGTACCATGCTCTTATACCATGAGTAAGCGCGATGCGCCAACATCAAGAGAGTACTGTCCATATGTTTTCATCCGAGTTCATATTTTCAATGCGATTTTCTAGTTGCTCTTCTAACTACAAGTGTAGTAAAACTGCATGAGCACGTTCTACGCAAAATTGACATGCGTCAAATGGCTGTTTTAATATGAGAGTGCCAGAGCGAAAAATGCTGTTTTATTTATTATTTATTTGAAAATTGAAATAAATGAAAATTATTTGATAATTAAATATGGTCTAGAATCTGTTTTTTGTTTTTGGCTTGGTTTTACCTTTCAGAAAGAGATTTATCGCTTATTGTGAACAGAGTTGCATTTTGTTAGTCAGCGATAACTATGCCGGCGCCAAGTTAAATATTTATTTGAAAATATGACAATGCAAAACAAAATTATTTAAAAGAAAGGTAAATTGGATCGAAAACATTTTTCAGAATTCGGCAATTTTCACTTCAGGCAACGCCTTCTGTCAATTAGCTAAAAATACAAAATGCGTTCATCGTACATTTGTACTTATACAAAGACATTTCTTTAATTGAACTTAGTGACGTCACTTAGAAGACATTTTCGTTTATTTTAGAGCGACGCGACGATTACGACATCTGAAGTTGATAAGGGTTCAAACACGCAAAGAGAGAAAGACAGAACGTAATATAAAGAGAGTAAGTATTAAAGAGATTGCAATTTGAGAGAGTAAGCGAGGGAGCAGAATCATAAAAACGTGCACACGTACTTTGTAATTGCGGGTGTATGACTACTAAAGAGGCAATGCGGCATTTTGGAACAGCATTAAAATGCAGTCAAAACAACAACAACTGAAACGGCATGCAGACAGCTGCGCGTCGCAAGAGTCAAAAATTATGCACCTAATTGACGATACAGCACAGCCCCCAGTTTTTTTCCTGTAGTTGAGTTTCCTGTTTTTCTTGTACTCTTCAAGCGATAGTTGTGAAGTTCAGGTTCATTGCCTTGCATGTGGGGATTTATTTTTCTACCCTATGACCATTAAAACCCAAGAAGGCATCTCTAAACATATATGAAAGTACGACTTCAATAAATTTACGACTTTTTGAATAAAATTCAAAAATTTCTGTATTTATATTTCTACTGCTATTGCTTTATTCTTGTTATAATGAGTTGATATTTCGAAGTCGAGCACACCCGATTAGACTGCACAGGTTCTTTAAGCAGACGGTGGCACATGCAAACAAACTAACCTCGACCCTGCCGTGCCCCAAACATTTCAAGTTCAAATGGCAAAGCGGAGAGACTGCCTAAGGTCACGAATATACCAAGGCGATTAGCCAGATGTTGATTCAATGAGGGTACAGTCGATGCAGTTAGAATTGGGGAGAATGGGGAGTGGTGCCATATGCATTTACAACATACATATGTATGTACATATGTTATCATTACAGGGATAATTTGCTGGATGTTACTCACTGTTGTTGTCGCTGGCTCCATCCTGGAATTCGGCATCATAAAACTGCTCCTTGGTGGAGTCGCTAACCGCTGGTTCAATACTCTTGCCCTTTGCCATCTTACTAAAGCTGCTGCTGCTATACTGCGGAGCCTTGAAGATGTCATCAGAGATGGGTGATATGGCACCAAAGTGCTCAACGAACACATCATCCTTCTCATCGCTGGCGCTGAGCTGTTCCTTGGCTGACAATTTTTGCTCCTCAAGCAAAACGGTTGCATTGGAGATGGACGGCAACGGTTGGACGACTGCGGAAGTGGATGGAGACACATCATCATGTATGGACGGACGCTTAAGTTGTGGATGCGGCTTATGTGTAGGTATGGGCGGTGAGTGGGTCTCCCGTTGTAGCTCCTTGGGACGATGAGTTGGTATGGGTGGAGATTTGGTCTCATGCAATTGCTCCCGCGGCTGCACGTCTTCAGATGTACTAAGTTGTTTTGTTTGATGTGTAGGTATGGGCGGTGACAGCGGAGCCGGGGCAGAAGCTGGCTCAGCCCTCATTGATATATCCACATCCATAGGCTCAAACTCATTACCCATGATATTCTCCTCGGTTGCTTCCATTGCTGGTGATGCATTTTGCTCTAGAGAGAAAGTGAGGCGGCTTTTCAATTTTTCCTCAACGACGGGGCTTGGGGACTTCTTAATTCCCTGCTCATCTTCGCCTTGGTTCTCTTGTTGCAGATCTGATATGGTAAAGGTCTGACGTTCACGACTTTTAGCCGCATTAAGTGGCAAAGCATAGGTGTCGTTTAATGGCGATTCTCCGTTTATGGCTATAGTTGCATTAAGCGGAAGAGATTGTTCCTCCAGAGGTTGCTCCGCCTGTCGAGTGGTATCATTCAATGAAAATGTGCGACGCTGCTGATGATGAGCTTCACCTAGCGGCACTCCAAAGACAGCATGCGACTGTTGTGGATCACTTTCAATGAACTCAGATTGTTTACCGTTAAAGGTCTCATTCATTGGCGAGCCATTGTCCATAGAAATAGTTGTACTTAACTGCTTCTCGGTTGGTTTTTCTGGACTTGGCTGCGTGACGGTTACCTGTATCGGAAGTGGGAATTTAGCTATAGCTCCACTCAGGTGGAGCTGGTGTTCAATCGACGGCTCAATGACCGCCTGCTCCAGATATGGCATTTCCTCACGCTCGGGAGGTGCGTGCGGTGATCTTGGAAAATGACAGGGTATCTCAGGTTCTTTAATCGGAAAAGATGGAGATGTGGGTGTCGTGCTACCTTCATGGGACGAATCGACCATATTTAGTTGAAGCGGTTTCATATCGGAAACAGGCAATGGTAAAGCTGCCTGTTGCTCAGACAAATCATTCTGATCCATAGGTTTCTTTTCTACCGCATCCAATGTAGACTCTAATTGTCTTGTTATTTGAGTCGCAGGCTGTTGTACTGTCGATGGTATTTGCTCCGATGGCTGATCAAATTGTTGTAATACCATTTGCTCTTGTAACTCATCAAGTGTCTTTGATCTATGCGTGGGTATGGGTGGAGAGGCAGGAACTTCAACTCTCAGCTGTGAGGATTCCTGCTGATATTCTTCATTCTTTTCCAATAATTGTTGCTCCAATTTTAGTTCACCATTTTGCTCATGCTGTCGATTATCCAATAGTTGCTCACGTATCTTATTATCATGTTGTTTGAACAATGGTTCAACCTTAGCCAATAAGTCCTCGATTATTGGTTCATTTTTCTCTTGCTGTTGAATATCCATTTGTTGCATCAGTAATTGATTGTCATGTTGTTTGAGCATTGGTTCAACCTTAGTTAATAAATCCTCGACTATGGGATCATTTTTCTTGTACTGCTCACTATTTAATTGTTGCACAAGTAATTGATTTTCAAGATCATCAAGTGGCGGCTTATTTACATCCAGATGTTGCTCAGCATCCAACTTATTCTGCAATGGCTGGTGATTTTCTAGATCCTGCTGATCCACCTGTTGCATCACTTTCTGCTCCTCGTTTTGTATTTGCTTTTCCAGTACCTTATCCAACTGTGGTTCTTTATTCGTCCGATCTGGTTGCATTCCAATCGACTGTAACTGTTGTTGAAGGAACTGTTGGTCCTCGGGCGAGAAATTGAGTATTTCTATTGTTTCTGCTATTTCATCAATATCCATGGGCTCACAACTATCGTTATGGCTAAGAGCAGCTGAATGTTGGTCGCTGCTTAGTGTATTTTCCAGAGTAGTGGCTGTCACATTAGACAACTGGTTCTCCAGCACCTCATTCAGTGCACTCGAATATGCTTCCAGGTCGCTGTGCTCCGCTGATATCTTGGCACTATTCATGGAAAGACATTCAGCAAAGACATCTGAATCTGAATTGTAGTCGCGATCTGAAGACTTTGCTGTAGATGCATTTACATTCTCTATAAGTTGTGCTGTTGATAAATAAAGGACAGTTATTTATATACGGATCATTCAGATTTGTTTAGTTGCCACTCACTTTCCATTTCAGCGCGAAGTGGAGCCAATTCCGGAATTTGTGCCTCATCGAACTCAGGCAGTCCTGCAAATTTAACGATTCCGGTCTCCACATCCTGTTGTCGGAAAAGATCACCGCTAATTGTTGGCATTGTCGGTGTTCCAGGCTGCGATGCAGTTCGCATAACTGCGGCAGCGGCCAGCGCCTTTTGTTGCTCCATGCTGTTGTGTCTCGGACTTGCCTTTACCACCAACGGACTGAGCTGCAATAACAACCAAAACCAACAAACATTAACAAATTAATTAATTCACATAGTTTCGAGCATCGCGTGTCAAGTGAGAAATGTGAAAATCTAACGAAAAATGTTTGGGAAAAATATAAAAATAAATAAATGAAGATAATGCAATAGCGCGAACATGGCCCAGGCAATCGCTAGCAAAATGTAAACAAGCCATAACCTAATAATGCAAACATCATTATGATCATCTTTGAGCCCAGAGCTTATTTATGGCATGATTGCAAGCGGCAAGTCTTAACTCATGACTTTCATATATGTATAAAGATGTCCCCGGTGTAGTTTGCTGTTCACCAAAATAGCACAAGATCTGGGAATTATATAAGATAATTCTACAAACAAGATAATACCCTTAAGGAACTGAAAGGAAAAGGGCATATTATAGAGAATATGTTATTAGATCTTGAAATTCACATCTTGGAATACTTCCAATACCAACTAATTTTTCTGCTTCCTTAGTCATTCAAAAATGACATAAAAAGTAAGGTAAAATAGATAACGAGTTTGTGAGTTTAATTCCAATATAAATTTATGTTTGCTTAATAATATAGCAAACCATGATGTTGAATATGAGTAAAATAGTGTAATTTGGAATTGTAACACTGTAATTTCATTTATAGGAATATTTTCATATTAATTAAACATATGTTAGCTTCAATCATTTAAGTTCAATGCATTCCGGTCAATCCAATTTTCGCCACAACAAAGTGCGAGATCGAACAACCCGGTTAGCTGTCGGTCAGTTGCCCGTTGTGACGCGGCCCAGAAAAAGCAAATGTCATGAAAGAAAGATGGGCGTATAGAAGGAGGGAAAAGCGGAGGTGCGAGTGGGTCGAGGTGGGTAAGTGGGTCGCCTGGCGTCGCAGAAATATACAAACGAAAAGGAAAATAAAATCTGAGCGTGTGGCGATGCATTCGATGTAGACGACAGTCAACAGCCACGGAGACAACGAATACGGCTGCCGCAGTCCGTTGTTGCGTTGCGTTTAGAGGCCTTGCTGGTCGTCAATGCACGCGAAATTTAATTAGAGCGATGGCAAGCAACAAGGTTAAAGTCAGACAGGGGGACAGACAGCAGCAAATGGGATGAAAGGGTGTGTTTAGGCATTAGCATTTAGCTATGACAAATTGTATTGTGCTATCAACGGAGAACATTCAACAAATGTGTGAATTCAGAAAATATTTAATAGCGAGTGAACCAAAAGAATCCACAGCACAATTACGAAAGATGTTCGCGCATATCTATATATTAAAGAAGTCTGGCAGCTACGGCGAAACGCAATTTGTTGACAATATTGATAAATCCCGAACACAATCCACACATACCTCTAGGCTCATTGCCTGCAAATGTTCCATTTCATGGGCGGTAACTTGATCCAAATTCACATTAATCTCGCTAAGCAGCTGTTGTATGGTCTCCCGAGGACTTGAGGGCGTCGATACCACTTCAGGTTCCTTATCGACATCATCAATAAGAAGATTGTGCTGTTCTCCTAAACTATTCAAGTCCTTAGCTGCCGAATCAAAAAGATTCTCCAGTTCGGTATCGATATTGCAACGATCCATGATTAAATTGACTTGTGGCGGCGGACTTGAAGTTGTCTCGGAGCTGGCTGAATTCGTTGTGAGACTGTCGGTTTCTGGGATGGGCAGCATAATGCTGCTGGGTCGCTTAATGAGATTGGATAGGAAATCCATTTCCTTACGCGTTAAATTCTCTCCACGCACGATTAACGATTAAAAACCAAAATCGTTTACTGCGCGGCTCACTGCGTCGTGCCACATATACGAAAACAATCAAAGTCTTTTTCAAATCACTTTTTGTATATAATGTTAGTTATAAATTTTCGGGACTAGATGTATTTGTACTGATGGGTATGAGTTATTCTATGTGGCCTACTCGGGCCGTCGACGTTGAGTACTCGATTTTCTAGCGCTCGTCATTAAATAATAGATCAGATTTTATTTTATTCTACGCGTCGTCTCACGATCACCAACTTCCCGTGCCGTACGCTGGCGTTTGTCTTTTACGTTTGAAATCAATTTAAAAATATTTTTCGTTTCAATTTGCTTTGCTCACCGGCACTGACAATCGAGAGCGAAATCGTGAGTAT
This sequence comes from Drosophila nasuta, assembly GCF_023558535.2. Classification (NCBI taxonomy): domain Eukaryota; kingdom Metazoa; phylum Arthropoda; class Insecta; order Diptera; family Drosophilidae; genus Drosophila; species Drosophila nasuta. The sequence continues at coordinate 3,269,128 of NC_083456.1, forward strand.
GGCGCGCTCATCTGACTGATCATGAGAGAGAGACAATAAGAGAGAGAGAGAGAGAGACCCCACTCTATTTATTCGAATGACATCCACAAAATGTATTCCACGTTTAGCTGCCATTCACTGCTAGTTGTTCTTGTTTCTGGGAGAATTCAACCCCCAAAGTAAGCATTATCAGTCGTCGAACTCTCGCAATGATGATGATGTTAACCAGTACTAATACACTTATTTTCTATGTAATTTGTTGAGAATATATATTGTTATATTCAAATTGTTCTGTTTATATATAATATATTAATTAGAATAAGCGTATACGCGGTTTGCACAATCTCAATCAATGATCACAAAATCCATCATAAGTTTTACACCCCCTTTAATTACTCCCATCGGGTGTGGATGTTTGAGATACAATTTAATTAAACCGTTTAATTGAATTGGAGACCATTTATTGATCGTGCTACTTGAAAAATAAACAATGAAACGGAGGAGTGAGCGAATGACCGTCTTAGAAGCGATTTCAAAAGCAACTAACTTGTACAAATATACAAAATGCAAAATTGCAGCGAAAAACCACAAATAAACAGAAGAAGCAGAGACTGAGAGAGAGAGAGAGAGAGAGAGAACAAAAAATTAGCAACTGAGAATAGGGCGAATAAGTTAAGCTAATGAAAGAAAGTCTCGTTTTGTTACACTATATATGTATATAGTAGATATGTATGTATGGTGCACCTATAGATGCACCCTGTATAACCCATGTGGATGCCAAGATATGCAATCCCGCGGCGCCCATTGTTGCGCATCGTGCACTTGAGGAAGTGCTCCACATAACCAGCCCTAGCTTAGTCTGGCTGTTGATTGCTGATTTCGCATATTTTAAAAGAGAAACCGAATATCACACGATGAGGCATGACGCCACATGACGCTGCTCTGCTGCTGCAACTGTTAAACAGCCAAAGCGTGACAGGTGACAAGAGAATGGGAAGCAGTAGTTGCACTTGCAGTTGCACTTACAATAGGCTGCAACATTAGACAAACGATAAATGAAGTCCAGCACATTCACGAAGTAATTAAATAATTGTACTTCAACTCAATGTGTAAACTATACTGCAATAATATTAGTAAAAGATTCTTTGGAAAATTTGCTTATAATACTAGACTATAGTATCAAAACAAACAAATAAACGAAAAGCAATAAGCGACGCCATAGACGACAATAAGAACAAGAGAAACACGAAAAGGGGGAGTATGCAATAATTTGAACGTAACCTATAAATAGACAAAAGGAATGAAAACGACGTCGTTTAATGTGGGGGAGGCGATTGCTGCGCCATCCGCAGAGAGCGAACAAGCTGCTTGCCAATGAACTTTGGCTTCACAGGAAGTAGTTCAAAGCAGAAAGCGAACGTTCTGTCATCTCTAGAATAGATCCCATCCCTATTGCTTGGGGGAGTGCAATCACTGTCGTACACTGGATACACTGATTTATTTTGGTATTTTTTGGCAAGCGTTCATGCACATCTGGACTCTGGTGACGTCAAGCAAACACAATGGAACATGTCAAGTGCATATGGCAATAATAGAACATTTAAACACACGACTCTTTTTGTAAATAATATACATAATTATTTTCCATACCGGCGTCTGCTGCCAAGAGTCCACCACAGTAACAGGCTCTGCAGCTTTCATGTGTTTGGCTGATTTGTTGCCCATCGATAAAATGAATATTGCTCATCAGATGGAACGTCCGAACGTCCGATCGCCACGGAACATAGAACGCACTGATCAAATGCGCTAAAAATCATTGAGACAGCAGCTGTGGAAGTCTTGCCAGACCCAAATAGCAGCCATTAGGCAGCAGCTAGTAATAATAATAAAAGCCAAGCAAAAGAAATGTAAAACATTGGGGAATACACTGAAGGCAAGAAAACAGCGATGACATATTCGGGTTGCAACTAAAGCGCTGCGCATCGAAGCACTGCGATTCTCTTGGTTCTTTGTTTTGCTTGTGGGCAGAGAGAAGAGAAGTCCATCATTGATCACAAAAGACAGCGACGCCAATAAAGGCAGAACGCTATGAATGCACATTTACACACAAACGCACACATACACAATAAGCACATTCGTTTAACACTATTAGAAAGTGAACGTCGGCTAAATGTGTTATTTAGCAACACGCCCACTTGCCGGCTTTCGTAGATGAGCGCGCCACTAATTTCTCGTGGCCAAGTTATACGCTCCAACAACTATGATTGATTAATTGCCTTGCTTACCTTTGAGCCGCCATCATTTGTGTTCAATTCCTTGAGCACGCTGCGGTTGCCAAGACTAATACTATTTGAAGCACCTTCCGACAAATTGTCTGCCGTCGAATGCAAATCTAATGCATTGAATTCCATTCTGTGAGCACCAATTAACAATAATAATTAACAAATAGGACAGATTCCACTTGCAATAACAACAATTTTTTTGCAACGCGTTGCGGTGAAAATGCCGCTACAATTTGAAGTCACTCAGCAGACGCCTCTGTTAAATTACATTAAATTCTAATGTTATTAACAGCGGTGTGACTTTAAGTTGGCGGAAAAGCTGCAATTCAGCTTATTTAATGTTGCAGAATATTGTATATATTATACAATAGAGAGAATATTAATTAATCAATAATATCATATTAGTATTTTCTGTTAAAGTAAATATAATTTCTTTTCAATTTCAAATCTAACAGCTGTTTTTTTTCTATTAATTTGAGGTTCTGTTAATATACAGGGATATCTCAAAACTGTTTATCAACCTATATCGATACATCGGTAGTCTAACCTATCGATGCCATAGCACCGAGTTGTCATTTTACTTATCGCAAATCAAACTGATTGTCAGCTGTGCGGCGGAAAATTTAAAATGAAAATACACAAAGTACACAAAATGAATATTAATTTTTGATAGTCTTTATTAGAAAAATATTGCTCGCTTTGTCATGCATAACATTTCCTTTCATAGAATAACCATAATTATTTAACAATGAACGAGATTCTAGTCGCTTTAATATTTTAAATATATCTTGAATTGTGTACATAAAATAGTTATTGAAATTTAAAGTCCACTAAATGATCTTAACTTATTCGAATTTTTTGCTTGTTTTTTTTTGTTTATTATGATGTACTTTATAATACGTAATGGTATTGAAATAATCAGAATTAAATGTGTAAGTAGTTTTAAAATTATTATTTATCTAATTAAATCGTAAAAGTTATGTGTAACTACTTATATGTCTTTTCATGTAATTCTCTCCAGGTGTTTGCAACACAATCACTTTAATGTGGAACAGCTTTCGGGATTCTCAGAGGACTTCTCTAGTTCATATTATTAAAATTGGGGTTATATTAGCTATGATTTAGGAAACAATCTTACGATATAATGTATATTGTGGAGACTTCAGGTATTACACATTTGTTGATAATAGAATAATACTGGAATTCTCTCTCAGCATGTTCCACATTTGATTTTCTAACTTACGATGCTATTTTATGGCTGCGCTGAAGGTTTCCCAGACTTTTCGATGTGAGGTCTATCAGCATATGTTACGACTTTAGATTAATGAAAATTATTTTGAAATATTTGCTAAAACTTATAAATATTGAATCATTCTTTGCGTTTTTCCTACGAGCGTCTTTTTTGTATTTAATTGAAAATTGTATAGCTTTAAGCTTAAAAGTTGTGTCTACTTAAAAAATGTATCTTTGCCATTAGGATAATATAGTATTTATATAATTTTCTCATTTTCTGAGCATTTAAGTTATTGTTGTTTTGTTTTTCATTCAGTTGAGTTCATTTGTAAATTGTGCTCGATTTATTGTAAAGGGAGTGAACAGGCTGTCACTATTCAAAGCGAAAAACGCTTGAATATATACACTTAGACATAGCAAAAAGTTTTGGTAATGTGAATTATCAAAAAAAAATTGAGTTAGCCCCGATAGTAAGGTAAGTATATCAAAACTCTAAAACTCTTGTCAACTCATTGCGTAATTGGTTTGCAGGACATCAAATCACCAGATAATTCTATACTATGCTAGATCAAAATCAGCATTCTATCCTCATGTTTACTACAATTTCATAATTCTCAACAGCTGTTTTGCTATCAGCACCCACTCCATCGACACTCGGCACAAACTTGTACTCATATTATGTGCAACATATCACATTGGTGGACTGTCCTCGTTCATCTTGGTCGTCCAAATACCGGGCATTAGTTGTGGAGGTAGATTTGATTGTGGTGTGGTCAGTTTCCTAAAAGTATTGGCGGCATAGATGGTATTGGAATTCGAGCTTGGCACATAGCCCTTATTGTCCATTCCATCGATGACTGTGAACTGTGTCGCCATGTTTTGAGTTCCACGCGACACCGGCGAGGCTGGCCTCGAAATGGGATGTGTACGTGGACTGCTAATCAGTGACATACAGATGCCCCCAATGATGGCCAGAGCTGTGTATGAAGTCTGCGGAATCAGTTGGCCAATGACGACAGTGGAGCCGATAAACGGAGCACCCAGCAGCCAAAAGCGAGCCCAGCAAATTGTCGAAAATGAAGTAATCTTGCGCTTCTCTGGACTAACGAGTTCCACTGTGCTGGTTGTCAATATGGATAGCGAAGTGGATATGGCCATCTTGGACACCATGGCCGTGCACATCAGCATCGCCACATTTGCATCTAGTGAGACTACACCCGGCTTGGGTACCAGCCAGCAGCACCAGGCAAAGAACCCAGCCAATATATTAAATATGCCTGCCCAGAGCCATTTACGTGTGGTATTCATGATGAGATACAGACCGAAGAAGGTGCCCAACATCTCACTGAAGCCAGCGACAAAAGTGTTGATGTACAAGTGCTCGCGACTGAAGGAGCGAATGTTAAGCAGACATCCATAGTAGACGCTGATGTATAGCGACCAGGCGAGGTGCACGCAGATCATGTGCCGCACCGCCTTCTCACCCTTCCAGATGGTCCACCAGCCGGCAGGAGGCGGCGCATCCATCGCTGTCTGAGCCTGCAGCTCCAACTGTTGGTCGATATCGTGCGGCAGATTGTAGCGCGTTCCGTTCATTTCGGTGCACTCGAGCAGTATCTTCTTGGCATCCTGCACACGACCACGCTCGATCATCCAGCGCGGAGAGTCGGGTATCCATCTATGGAAGAGAGGAATGTTTAATATATTGAACACATAAGTACAAGTATTCAACAATTCAAATAAATTGATCAACTCAACTTAGCTGTTTTGGCTAAAATTTTGGTGAATTTCAAATGTAGTACTTCATCGATATATCAAATATGGCCGTCAAAGTATTTCCGTATTTTGTTGGTATACTATTTGGTATATTTTATAACAGTAATGCCGCACTGTTTTGCTTTTATTCAAAATAAGTAGCGGGCATTTCAAATTTTTTCTTTAATAACTTACACAATTATTATATGATCGTAACCAAATTCTTAGGAATCTTAGTTGTTAAAATTCGTAACTCTGGGTTTTGATTTGCGGGGGCGGAAGTGGGCGTGGCAAAAATTTAAAACAAACTTGATCTGCGTGCAAACATAACAAATGCTGTCGAAAAAAAAAATATAGCTCTATCTCTTATAGTCTCTGAGATCCAGTGTTTCACACGGACAGACGGACAGACACACAGACGGACATGGCTAGATCGTCTCGGCTCTTAACGCTGATCAAGACTATATATACTTTAAAGGGTCGGAGATACTTCCTTCTACATTTTACATACATTTCCTGTCGGCACAAAGTTATAATACCCTTCTACCCTATGGATAGCGGGTATAAAAATTGCACTTACTGCCACAAGTAGATTAGGATCACTGTTGGCCATGAGATCGCCATGTAGAGATGCGACCAACTGGACCAGAAGCTGGCCACTCCTGGCAGCATCATCACCCCAATGGACCAGAACTGCTCGAAGAGGGTCGAGACGCAAGTGCGATACTTGCCGCCCGTAATATCCGACACTGGAATAAAGGAAAAAACAAAGATTAATGGTGGCTAGACTTAGACATGAAAATTATTGTAACTTACTGATCATGCCACCTGCAGTGTACATTTGGGCGCAACAGACGGCGGAGAGGCAGCGGAAGAAGACGTGCAGTTCATAGGAGGCCACGTGACCCGTTAGATTGCCACAAAAGATCTGAGTGATCATGCCAAAGAGCATGACACTTCGTGGACTAAAGCTGTGAGGTGATCGTAAAATAAGTAAGTGAAAAAGATGGCGGAGAAAGTGTTGTTAATGAACTTACTATTTAAGCAGATGATTGGCCAAAATGCCGCCAGTTAGCACTCCGAACAAATGGAAGAACTGTGTCACCGAGACGAGAATATCACGCGAGCAAACCAGATCGTATTGCGTCACCACGGAGTGATAGTCGGACTCGTGTTGAAATTCGGTGCAGGGGATGACGTTGGAGTTGCGATGCAGGGGCTTCTCCCAGACTCGCGGCTCCTGGGCGCTGTCCTCATAGTTGTAGTAGTGATGTGCGTGATCCTGGGCATCCTGATATACATTGCAAAAGTCAATGGTAAACTCTTGATCCTCCTTCTCCTCCTTCTGTGGATGCGACACCTTGATCCATTGCGTCTGATTCTGGGCTCCTAATTCTGGAGGCGGTTTGCAAAAGAATTCGCCATGCCGTGGCGCTGGCGCCGTAAAAATGATGCACGCCATAAACCATGACGAAGGAATCTTGCACAGAAAGATTAATAGAACGGTCCGCAACTGCCACTTGCCCCACTGGCCAGTTATGCGACCCACTGCATCCACTTTGCTTTGCATCTTGCTGTTCGCCCTGGCCGACTTCCCCTCCAGGCGTGCAAAGGTGTCGTGCGGATAAAGCTTGCAGTCGTGCGTGTGCTTGTGATTGGGTGTCTGTCCGCCCAACGGGGTGTAGAACTCCTCCTCGTTGTTGTAGTTGTTGTGGTCGTCGTTGTTGTTGTTGTTATTGGCTTCGCTATCTAGGATATTGAGTGAGCTAGTGTTGTTGATGGCTGCAGTCGGCGAAGGCGGCAAAGTCAGCGAACTGCGACGACGACACTCGTTGACTGTTGGCGTGTGTGGAGCTTCAGCTTTGGTGCCTAGCGCGGAGTAGGATTGGGTTGGAGTTGCTGATATGTGTGGATTACTGGCGGGATGCTGGACTCTGCTGGGCATAGACTGCTCCTCCTTAATGGGAAGTAAAGGTGATTCAGCCTGCAAAAGAGCGAATAGAGCAGGTTTAATATATAATACTAATCGTAAAAGTCAATGCTCAGATCTTTGCATTTAAAGTATATTGAGTATATATATAAAGTATATATTATATTATCTAAAAAATTTACAATTAATAAGACTGCATTAAATCATACTTGAATTAATACATGAATACATAGCCTCCAATGTAATTCTCTTATCTTTTCACTTGTGATTTATGAGACTAACTAAGGTATTAAGTTGGATTAATTAACCCTAAGGACAACTAGGCTGACAATCAAGTATATTTTACACTCTATGGTATATTTGAAATCGAATACTGTATCAATATCTTATATATGTACCTCAGGAATATTTTTAGTATTTTTGTTGTATGTTAATTTGGCATATTCTTAAATAAACTATTTTACACTATTTTGCTTTTATTCAAAATGCGTAGCGGGTATCTCACAGTCCAGCAGACCCGCCTGTAGCTTTCTTTCTTGTTTAAATTTTTATCCCTTCCTGACATACATGATATCTGATAATGTTGCTAAGCTTAAAGGTTGGTTTGAGATATGATAATACATTAATGGCATCAGGTGTCACACATTCGCTCAAAATATGTTGAGCTCGCATAATTTTTATATTTACTTTAAGTTGAGTTTATGCAGTTATTAAATCTTATTCCTTTCAGACGATATAAAAATGTTGTTGCACCAATCATTCATGAACTCGCTTAAGATGGGAAGATTAAGGACACTTGCTTGATTATCTCAAGTCGACATAAGTGCAATTGTGCCTGCTTTTAAGCACATCGTCTGGAATCTGTTATAGGAATACGAAGAGGATACTTTATAAAGAAAGCTACAGCTGATGCGATATAAAAACAGAGAAAAAATGAATATAAATTGCATTCGGCGCCTGGGTCGGGCAATTCTCGGTTCATCTCCTTTAACCAATCTCTATTTATAGTGCTCTTCAAGTAATTTAAAACCCCAAAGCCAGCCAGCTACATATCAATTCATAGCATACACACTCCCACTCCAACACACACACACACCCATACACACACACATATACATAAACATCAACATCAACACACACACGCAGACCCTTGAGCTGGCTATCAATGACATGATTGCAATGCAGAAGAGGCAACACACATAAAGGACACCACAGTTTGCTCTGAACCAAGACTTGGGAGGCGGTAACCGGCAGCGGCTGTGGCTGCTGCTGCTGCTGCTGCCAGACTGCTGTCATGTCCTTGGCCGGTCGCGAATCAGGTCGTCAAAATGAACGCACAACTCGGAATATTGAATACTTGGGTTACTATATTCTTCTTCGCATTGTGTTTACAAAAATACAAAATACATTTGCCTGCGTTCCGATGGGAAGAAGTTACCATGTCGTTTGTCTTGTTAAACATTTCAAGAATACCACAAAAATAGTAAATTGATTGAGCATAAAAAATAAATGAGAATGTAATATTAATACATCACTAAGTTAGGCATTCGAATTGAATAATTACCCCCTGCAGAACTATCGTGAAAGTCTCAAACAAGAGTTTTCTTCATTTTTCAGTTGGTAAAGTTTTTTGTTGTCATTTTTTTGCGACTTTGGGAGCTTGACAAATGTCCTTGGCACACCAGCTGCAAACGTTGGGGAGTTCTGCAGGTGAATTCACTGGAATTTCATTTGCAACCCTCGAAAGACCAATCCAAACAATTGCGCATCATATTTGCTTTACTTCTTCTCATCTTCTCGCTTGATGTCCTACTTTCTTGTTGTTTTTGTTTGTTTTTTCTTCTGTTTTTTGGTTTCATAATACGGTAGTATTTCGTTTGTTTCGTGAGACAAAACAGTTAAATGCGTTTCGTGCAGGGTTTATTGTTACTCGCCCCTATACTATATATCATATAATATATATAAAATAATATGTAAAACGAGTACGTAAAAATGTTGCCTTATGGTTACAAATGAATTTACAAAATTTAACTGATGAGCTCAGTCAAAGGGAATGACAATAAATACACGAAAAGGAAACTCAACACACATTTAAAATAATAGTGCAATATTCAAAAATAAGTTTGAAGTAAGTTCTTAATTTGATTTAAAGTATGTAAACGAAAAGAATAATGACATCTCAGTCTGAAGGAATGTTTTCATTGCTATAGTCAATCGACCTTTAATCACTCATGTTACATTGAAAATATATGCAATATGCATATGGATCACAGTCATGAATCCTTGAATAAACTGAAAAATACCAGGCTAAAATTGAGAAACACAACTCAATCTGAAGGTCGCCCACAGTTCAGAGTCGTCATTCAGCCTATAAATATGCAAGGGCCGCTTATACATAGATCCAGTTAAAGTATCGAATCTATTTTTACAGTTGAGTTAAATAAACAAATAAGTTAGTTCATTTAACGGCCGATTGTTTTAGTCTGATTGTTTAATCGCCTTATTGATATATTCGGGGCGACACTTGCGCAAATACTCGCAGTAGTTTGAAGGTTAATGACGGTTGTCTTTGTTGTTGTCGATACAGTTGTCGTTGTTGTTGTCGTTGTTGTGGTTATTGTCGGCTGTTGCTTTTGTTTGTCAGTCGTAAAATAGCTGACGATAAATGAACTTTATTATGTGGTCACGTGACGGTTCAATAAACTTCCTTGCAAGGGTTGAGTGCGAGTTATTACATAAGGGAAAACAGTGTGAATATTACAGATTACGGATTACGCATTACTCATACGTCCCGTGCGCCTCTAGTGCCGCACACCAATTAGCGCTCGAGAAATCCTAACTGTTTGTGACAACTGATTGAAAGGCGTGTCGCTGTGGGCGTGACATTGATGCTCGCCTGCCAAACTGTCATTAACATTCTACTCGCAATAAGGTGTCGCTATATCGCTTGTAAATTGATTTTGTTAATCGTTTTTTACTCAGTGGCTATTAACTTTCAATTACTCCAGCCGCAAGATCGGCAATGAATAATGTATACTCGACTGCACAATTCCAATTTAGAGATTTTTTACCAAGTTTAAAACCAACAAGTAAGAAAGCTACAGTCGAGTGTACTCGACTGTGAGATACCCGCTACCCATTTGGAATAAAAGAAATATATTTTGCGGTATTTTCTCAAAATATACCGAAAATACTGCAAAAATACTAAAAATATACCGAATGGTATATTTGGTATATCGACATAGTACCGCATTCAAAATATACCATAGACGGCACAATATACCAGATTGTCAGCCAAAGCAACTCAGACCCCTAGTAAGTAGGCGCTTTTGCCCATACAAAAGTATTTCTTTAATAACTTCGACAATTTTTATCTGATTGCAACCAAATTTTCAGGAATCATAACTACTATAGTTATTATTGTATATTCGGAACTCTAGCTTTAAAATTACGCTTGTTATTCGATTTTTTTTGATTTGCGGGGGCGGAAGTGGGCGTGGCAAAAATTTGAAACAAACTTGATCTGCGTGCAAACATAACAAATGCTGTCGAAAAAAAAAATTATAGCTCTATCTCTTATAGTCTCTGAGATCCAGTGTTTCATACGGACAGACACACAGACGGACAGACGGACATGGCTATATCGTCTCGGCTGTTGACGCTGATCAAGAATATATATACTTTATAGGGTCGGAGATGCCTCCTTCTACCTGTTACATACATTTCCTGCCGGCACAAAGTTATAATATAACTCTAACTCTATCTAATTATAATTAGATTGCATATCAGATGTCACTATATCAATTCCATAATCTCCTAACTTATACTTTAATCTTAACTTCCTTCTTTGAATTGCTTCCGATTAGTTAGATCCGATTTCAATGGGAATTTTGGCTTTATTACATTTTAATGCATTTTAAATTGAATTTTCACTTATAATCTTTTCTCCCATCCGCCAAGAAGTTGTTTGCAAGGCTGAAACTAATTCGATTTGACAATTTTAATAAACGCAAAAAACAAATAATCCAGCCATTAATAATTCATAAGCTGTTGCCTAGCTGGCAGTATGCTTTGTCTGCTTTTCCAATGATTGATGGCCACATCACTCTAAAATCACACGGAACAGACTCATTCCTCTGACCTGCCTCAAAATTAATGCATGGTGTTGTCACTTTGGGCTTTGCAGGAAACGCACAACTATTTCAACTAGTTAGCTAGGTATTTTGTTTTCTATATTCACTTGGAAGTATGGCAAGAACATACTGAACTCGGGTAGGAAATTGAATTTCTTTTATCAATTGCTTTGGGGTATTTATATTTAATTGCATTAAGTATTCGCAGCATTGTACTGCTGAGCTAAGCGCTAAGACTGAAATTGCAAGCATACTTATTGTTATTTGAACAAACTCAATACAAGTACATTTCGAGGAAATTCACAGAAAATGAGCTTAATGTATTGTCGCAATATACCTTCTATTTGTATTCAAGACATCTGCCGAAGTCTTTCCAATGTTATGACGATGAAGGTGTTCCCCTAGGAAACCAATTGAAATTGCTTACCGTTGTAATGGATTTTTCTCGCTTTTCTCAAATATTTTTCAATATAGAATTAAAGAATATTCACGGCCTCATCCTAAAGTTGATCTCTCTAAGAATTGGTAAGAATCAATTGCGAATTACAACCGCAGTTTGTGGGATATTCTTGTCACTTAGGCTTTCCCATTAAATAAGTTACTAATAAATAATGTACAATCGAACTATAAACAATTAATTAGAGCTTCAAAACCCCCCAGAAAATAACATGTAAGAGATTTCGTAATCAATATTCACAGTTGATGAAATATATTAACACCATTTCAATACTCGTGACAAAAATTGTTTATTCATTTATTATGAATGGAAAAATATATTTTTTGAATGTGTCGTGAATTTGTTATTTGTTTTAAGGGAAGGACTAAGGCAGTGTGATCTATCAGCTATATCTATCAATCAGAGCTTCAGGCTAATTAACTTATTAAATGTTAATTGATAAATTTGTTTATTATATCATTAACAGGTGTATCCTTTGCACACATTTACTCTAAGGTATTGATTAGCCAATTGTTAAGTCAGGCGGCAAACAGCACACTACTTGGGTTACTTTCCTCTCTGACTTAGACACGTGTATACAATGTATATAAATGTATATGTATGTATATACCTGCCCAGGTATTGTTGTTCTTTGAGCAGGCTCATCTGCTTTGAGCTGTTGACAACAATGGGCGCCAAAGTTAATTGGAACAAAGCTGAAGCAGCTGCATGCTAAATTCAAAGATGGCCATAACAAACTTACTCGCACACTTGAACGCTCACGCACACACACGTATGTTATGTACATGCAAAAAACACACACATACACACACGTGCCTGTATACCCCACATCCCTTAGCCCAGGCTACTCCATCTCGTGCTCTCGAGGCTGTCATTGTCATGTCAAGCTGTTGTCGTCTTCAACGAAAAGCTAACTGACGAATCTATTTTCATTTAAGGGCACCTCTAAGCCAGTTCAACTGTGGCTTGAAGCAGCTGCAGCCTTTTGGGAGCAACAGATTGGCTTATTGAAGCATTTACATCAAAACAAATCGACAACTGATGAAAATCACTTTACAAACATATCTACTGGTTATGCGTAAAAGATTCTCTATTAAAATTACAAAATAATCTTTGTTTCTTATAACTTTGTGCTGGAAGGTATCCCAAAGAGTATATATGTATGTATATTCTTGATCAGTCTGTCTTTCTCTCTTTATGAAACACTGGATCACGAGACTATAATAGATATGTAAAAAATTAATCGAATTCCAAGTGCAACAACAAGAACTACAGTATTTTCGATTCGTGAAAATTTCGTTGCGATCAGATATAAATTGAAAATGTTTATGAAATAATTTTGACTTAGTTGATTTTGTTGACATGTTAGTATATTTCGATCTTAATAGTATATTTTGAAGACAATAGTATACCGTATATCGTAGTATATATATAATTGTATGTTTCTGGTATTTTAACTTTATATAGTTTTAAAATTGTAACGAGCTTGTCTGCTTTTATTAGGTGGCGGATATCTTACAGTCGAGCAGACTCTAGCGTTCTTACTTGTATTATTATTATTATGACAAGAATTTGTTGAAATAGTCAAGATATTTACATAACATAGAAGCAACGATAGCACATCAACAAAACTTGTTGATAAAACTAGTATTTCTTTAATGATATATATTTAGGGTATATTAAATTCAATTGATACTCTAATAACTGAGACATCGTTTTCAGAGTTCTAAGCGTATTTCCAATTTAAGCATTAGGCAGTCGTTAATTATATGCACGCATGAAATAGGCTTATCCAAAGTTGACCGCTGGGCCAGCGAGTCACGAACGTAATCGAGGCTAGACATGGAGCCAGACATGGCAAGGTTGAATGTAATATTTCATTAGGCAACTTTTGTCAGCTGCAGCAGAGGGAAACATAATACCCGGAGCCTTTCCATATTCTTGTAATACCGACAGATGTGCACTGCTGGCTTATTCTTCTGGTTACCTCTGGCTGTGGCACGTGTTTACTATACAAAATGTATTCGAGTATTCGATGAGTGCCTCATGCGAGTGCGCAAAACATCAACTGCTGCAGGGCTGTAGAAACAATTTAGCGCAGCATGGCGTATTCATAAAATATGCCAAATTGTTATTAATGTCCTCACATACACACACATATATATACGTATTTATGTGTACAGTGTACACAAGTACAAGTGTGTGTGTGTGCGAGTTTCTTTTATGACGGACTTTCTTGAATTCCTCAACGTATATTCAAACTGCCTTCGAATGAAAGTCAATAAAATATGACCAAAGAGCTGCATTGGAACCTCAAAGCATCGTTAAATTTATGAAGAGAATTATTGGATTCTAATTGAATTAGTTTATTAATTATCTGTTATCCATAAGAATTATTCAAATCGTTGTCGTGTGTCTCTTACTGCTTAACCAAATGTCGGCCAGCGAATTGTGTGAACAACTGTTTCCATTTTATTATCAGCATCATCAGTATATTATTTTCATTTTTTTTCTGGCTATGTTTTAATGTTTGTTTGCCAAATGCCAATTAGGTAAACAACAAGTCGGCCAACTTCAAGGTGGCTATAAAAGTACTTATTATTGTTATGGAGCATAAAATTTAATTTTGTGAGGCACTGTTTATGCAGTTGCGACGCAATTGGGCCCGAAAAGGAAGACCTACTCCCCTGGTTATTGGACCACATGCCTTAATCCCCAAAAAGGAACCATAATTGGAGACGGCTCCCGAAAAGAGGCGGCCATGATGTTGAGGGGTTTCAATTGCGGCAAGGCCAAATACAATTATTTACGAGAATATTATAACAAGGGGCCAGAAAGGGATGTCGACTTCAGCTCAGTTTAGCCAAAATATCGAATCATCTTATATGGCTTGACTTGTTACGAAATGAACAGTAAATGGATCTTTTATTTGTTTTATTATAGGACAAACTGCTCGCAGCTCTTTCTTATAAATACAACCTAAAATTCAATTGATTTTTTTTACTTTGCCAGAAAATGTTAAGATATTTTCAAATGGATAAATAAATGTTAAATTCTGTGACTGCTCGACTTTCTGATGCTGTGTATCTAGCATTCACACTCATCGGCTTTTAATAATAGTCCTTCTTGAGTAATGCTACAGGGGGTGAAAAAGGAATTTTCATGTATTACGTTCCCTGGGTGGCCTTGGCTTAGGTTTACGCCTCTGATTTTGATTATCTTGTTATTGTTGATTAGCAGCGGGCTGAACGAAACATTTGCGAATTGCGAAATGGAAAATGAAGAAGTCGAAAGAAACGCACAATTTATAAATAAAGGGAAGGCAACGTGTTATTCTTGTATACCCTGTGATTACATAATCCAAAAGTTGGGTGTGCAGTACTGTTACTTATATATAGAGGGAGCAACCACTAATTAAAATATGTATACTTAGGCTTTTTGTTTTTGTATTTTTAATGTATCATAAGTGATTAAGCGAATGGTTTCATTATCGTAGCATATCTAAGATAACGACAATCATGTTCCAACCTCTTACTTATTTCCCATTCACTTCTTGTGTAGACAACAAGATTTCAAAACAACCCAAACATAAAACAAATGAATCATTTGACCTTGATTTGATATACAGATTTCTCTTCACTTAAGTGCAGACTATGCGGAGAATCCTCGAAAACTGCAAAGTAGGCACGTTTACTTAGATCTGCGGTCTGTTTGTTTGTATCGAAGGAGAGCGGAGTAGAGAAGACTTTAGCCAGAGCTTTAATAGTTCAATCCCGTCATCATATATGACCTTTGGAAACTCAAAGAGGCAGCAGCAGCTGTTGTTAATGGTTCGATTCAGAATTCAAATACTAATCCGCTTATGAATCAAACAGTGAAAGTTTTGTTTATTTAATCTCATACTATTTATATAAAAAATCTTCAGTCGAGCAAGTCATAAAATAAATCACAATTTGTAGATCCTATCTGAAGGTTTTTGCATACGTTTTGAGTTTTGAGTCACTGTCTAAAGTATAAATTTGCATGTCTCAAGCACATAAATCAATAAGGAACCTTTCAGTATTAACGATAAGTGGCATATGCCGCAAAATTATTGAAAGTCAGCTAAATAATAAGATGCGAAGACGGAATGAAACTGCTTTGCCATTTTTTGTCAATGTTGCTCAACGTAAATTCAATTTTCTTTTAATTTTGCTGCCTACCAAAATTACATTAGATTCAAAATTTTCAAGTTTCAATTTCCGTAACTGGTCTCTGCCCCAGTGCCCTCAAATTAATGAATCCTAAACAAGACGAAATTATGGCCCCCATCATCTAATAATCCCCTGTCTCTTGTTCTCTTTTGTCAGTCAAGTAAATTGCGCAACGCAGCTGCAAAGTATGCAGTATAATTTTATTACACAATATGTAAGTGTGTATGTGTGCATGTATTTGCAAATGGATGGGTACATTGAATACGTTATTGCGAGAGCTGTGAGTGTCTGTCAGCAGAAAATATTTCAATTGCCGTTTAATGTTCTTCGGAGTTGCAATTGCTTTTCCTGTTGTTTTAAGGATGTTGCGAGGCAATACTTAATTGCCATATTATTTACTTATTTCCTGTCATTTGTTTACACAATTGTCTTCTTTAAGCAATGTTGTTTCGTTAGTCAACAGCATACATTTTGTTTACCCTTGGGGTAATTAATAATATCAATATTCTGAAAGATTATGCAGTAATACTTGATGATAAGAGGTAAAGTGTCATCGCTTCGGTCGTTCATAGAGTCAAATAGCAACAACAACCACAACAAAAACAACACTCGCAGTTATCCTTTCTTTGTGCTTTTGTTTTGTGTTTGCTATTCAATTTGTTGGATATCGTATGAAAGTCTTCCGTGGTGCGTGGTGGACTTACTCAAGCTTATATCGTATAAACATGCATTAGTGGCTTTTCAATCAAACAAACAACAACATAAAAGGTGTAATGCCTGCTGGCTGCAGCTGACAAGTTTGAGTTATCGATATTGTATCGATAACATTATATATATACAATATCGATTACTACTAAAGTAGCAAACAGATTTAATGTTGTGGCATTCACTAAAATTGTGTGTGGCCTTCAATTTTTACTTAAAATCAGAGCATAAATTATGGTCTACTTCCAGACCCAAATAAATTGCCGGCAATCTCTTTTGTTAACCGTGCTCTGTGATTAAAGTTTCAAATGCGCGACACAAGCGACGCCAATTGATTATCTCAGCAAGGATGTAACGAAGACATTTTTTATACTTATAATTTGAGCTTATCCAAGAAGAAGAAAAAATCTGTATAGGATGTTGGTGTACGAGTATGTTTGGAATCTTATGTCTAAAAAGGGCGTTATTCATGGTTTGTCTACTTCCACTTATCTCTTTGCGAGAATCTGTGCTTTTTTATGTGAAAGCTTAACGGAATTGTTTTGCATAAACTTCAAAGCATTTTTGTGCCCACGCTTGATTAAACGTGAACTTCGAAAAGTGGCACTATGCTCAGGATTTCTTCTAGAAAACATCCAGGCTTGCCATTTACAGAATTCCCAATTGAGTTGTGAACTTGTTCTCAACTCTTCAAGTTCAATGAACGGTAAAGTTTACAACACTTGCGATAAGTATTCGCATTAAATTTCTTGGGCAACGTGCTAAAAGGTTAATCAACTGTCCACGAGCAGCTGCAATTGAAAAGCCAGTCAAAAACGTAATTAAAAAGCACGCTTGTTTAATTCATTTCTTGTATTTTCTCATTAAAAATAATCCATGAGACTCTTCAAGAACGAACCCAAAGTTTTATTGCTTTTCAACATTTCAATAATTTGAAGTTTGCCTTTTAGTTTGAGTGTCCTTTGACCTAACCCAAAGTGCAGGCTTTTCGGATAGACACAGTGAAAACTTTAGCGGTCAACTTAAAGCAGAATTAATTTAGATGTTGCCTCGTTGTTTTGGTTTTGGTTGGGTTGACATCCAAACTTTTTGTTCGTACCATAAAAGCGTCCTTTTTGCGTGCAACTTCTACTTTTATGGTCATGAGTATGTGTCTATGCACGAGTGTGTTTGTGTTTCTGTTTGTGTATCTGTCTCTTTTATGACATACTTTGGACATAACACTTTTGGGTACAATCAGTGCCTACAACTCTTCTGACTGTGCAATTACAGTAACAAATGTTCCAAAATATATGGGCACAAACAAACTGCATGTTCTTCTTTCTTGACTAGACGAATTACAAATTCAAACTTTAGTTCGCTACACTTCTCAATTATGGTCTTTTCTTGCTTAGTTAGATTCTAAGAGTGTGTTCTTGATTTCCGATGCTGTTCGAAGCATGACCATAAATGTATGCTCGTTTATTATAATATATATTAGCTGGGTGTTTTTACATAATGCATATCCACAAATGCAAATACGACCATAAAAGCAAAAGAAAAACACAAAGAACAAATGATTTGCATAATCTCCCAGGCAGTCTCTAGATAGATTATATACAAAATCGAGCACATCGCATACACGAGAAGTACATGTGAAATTTTTCAGTTGAGCTATTAAAGAATTATTACAACACTCCCGCCATGCGCAGGCATTTCTAATGAGCAGCTTCATTGCTGATTAGAATAAGCGAGAGTTGCCTCCGTTTTAACGAAATTACCTGTGAGACTCTATCAACTGTCAAGTTGACACGTGTCTGCTCTCCAGTTAGTTTTTCCTCTTTTGTTTCCCGATGTCTATGCAAATATTATCTTAAAAAACGCGTCACAGCGTTATTTTTGACTTGTAACGATTTTCACAGTTCAACTCGAATTCCCTCTTCTAATTGTCAGTGAGGAGAGTACTTTAGCTCTGTGTAAATTTAGGTATAAAAGAGAAGCAGCTAGTTGTATCTCTAACATACATATTACTTGACTCTTTCTGCTGATGTCATCATAGAAGTTAGGGAATTTAATTAAACATTCAAAACAGCTGCAAGCCAGCGAAAAAGGAAGCCTGGCCAAATACAGATATTGAAGGCCTTTTCACATAAATTGCGGATAAGAAAGAAGGAGAATACAAAAAATATCCTTAGATTGCAGCACACAGATAGCGCGGCAAATCCTCAGCTCACCGTCAGGTTTAAAAGGCAAAAGCAAAAGGAAATAAGGAAGGTGAAGTAAACAACACAACGAATAAGGACAACAACAAAGGTACTCTTAAGTGTCTCTATAGTTATTTATTTATGAAGAATAAAAGGAGCCCTTGCAATTGTTCGCAGAGCGAAAGTTCTTTAAAAGTCGCGTTTTCTTTTCCCTTATTAAAGTTTATTATTCGGCGAAGTTGAATTGCGTATAAGCTGCGTGAATAATTGCGTGAATAATTAAAGAAGAAAAGATTTGATTAATAGTGTGCTGTCAGGCAGGAGTCGTTAGTGTACTCTTTACTCTGTGCGTAGAACTAACTGAGAATTTAAATATACATTTTAAAAGTTTCTCAGAAGAGTCCACGCAGACGCACCCTGAAATTCCCAAAAAGACACAACTTTGTAAGCCTCGCAAATGAAACCAACTAATCCCCAGACCCCAGGCATATATGACTTCTGAGTATCTGGTGTGGCTAAACGACAGCTAACCGAGTTGCTGGGCCTATAATCCATATCCAAACTACACACACTGAAATTTGTTATACTTGCCACCCAAGACCCTCAAAGGTCACCCCAAAAAACTTATCTTGGCCACGCACAATTTGTCTTCTGCTATGGCAGCACTTTTCTAATTAGCCGACTATGCTTATGAGCAGGAGTTCATCATGGCACTTATCTCTAGCATGAATTTAAATACCGTTGTTTCATCCTCATCCTCATCCTCGTCCTCGTCCTCATCTCCATCACCCTCGTCTTCATCCTCATCCTCGCCAGTGGCTTTGATGTGCGTCTCATCACATCTCGTTGCTTGTGTCGTTAACTTTTCGCTGGATGAGTTGCTGTTGTTGCCGCTGCCACTGGCGGAGTTGTTACCACCACCACCGTTACTGCTGGTGGTGCCATTGCCTAGCACGCTCTGACCATGGCCATGACCATGACCAACATGGTTTTTTATTGCCGCTGCTGCAGACGCCGCCGCCGCCGCCGCTGCCGAAGCCAGAGCCAATGTTTGTAGGCATAATGAAAGGCAGCCGGCAATTCGGAAGTTGTCCGGAAGTTAAACCCGCTAAACGTCAATTATCCGCAGATTTATTGCATCTTTTTGCCATGCTGTTTCACTTCACGCATCTTCACATATCAATCACACTCACACACACTCACAAACAGTACAGAGTGAAAACCCGCAATGAATTTTAAAGAATTGGCAAACGTTTTCACTTTCAAATTCAAATTTCAAATTCCAATGAACTATATACTCCACATACAAGGTGAAGCTCATGAATTTGCACTAATTTAGCTATTTTAAAATGTTCCCTGTATATTTAAGGTTAATTGGAATTGTATAAAGTAGTTAGCATTGCCATTGAATTAAAAATGTTCAGTTACGAGTTTGCGAAATTAGGACAGTTTGATAGTTAGGCCATTGGCCATAAACGCGCTCAACTGCATTTAATTTGACAAATTGTCACACTCTTGCGGCGTCCGCTTTTTGTATCGTACTGGCGTTCGCCCAACGCGCAACTGATTTCCCGAAATGCGGCAAAAAAGCTCACGACAGCCGAGCTCGCCATCGTCGACGCCATCACCTCTGCCTTTTTCCTTGCACTTTTCCGAGGGGCCAATGTGAAAGCAAAAGCGTGAATGTGAACGTGAACGTGAACGAGAACGAGAACGAGAACGAGAACGAGAACGAGAACAAAAGCGACACGATAACGAAATGGAAAACGAAAGCTTTTCCCACTACACGACTTCTGGCTTCATTCATGACCAAGGTTTCGGCTCCACATGACCAAAATGTCACGTGGTTTTGCTTTTCGCTTTCACTACACGAAGTCGAAGTCAAATGAAGTTGGAGCTTTGAAGTTCTGGCAGCTCGCAACAGCTGTTGCAGCACCCTCCATTCCATTCCCTACAAGAAATTTCTAATCCCCTGGAAGGTGGATATTATCTCTGCATGGTACTGATTTGTTTTTCGCAACTACTAATTACAGTTAGTTAAGCATTTATAAATTCATTATGTTGGCAAAGCAATAATTGGAATGCGTACAATGTATTTGAACCAACATTTCCATTCATGTTATCGTGCCGTAAATATAGTTTCAGTTCTTGCCAAAAATTCGCAATTGCCTGTGATAATCCTCGACTCCAGTCAAATTGGTGACGCACGTGCCACTCCGAGCAATGCTCTGACTGAACTCACTTGCTGCTAAAGAGTTGTCATTGTGACTGTCACAAGTTGACGAGAAAATATGGGAAGGGTCGCGATTTCGTAATACTCAAATAGATGATACCCTAAAAAAGTTGTTGTTCAAACTTATTATAAGAAAATAACCGATTCTAATTAAATTTTAAGAAACTTTAAAATGTTAAAAGAGTGAAAACTGAATTCCAACAGATCCAACAGTTTAAGCTTAGGATTCACATGCATATATATATGTATACATCTTCGATTCACTTTATAATGCTAATGAAGGAAATTCAAGAAATTGTATAATCTTTACAAAGCACAAACTTACATCGACAATTTCAATTGTGCTTAATAAGACTTTGAAGAGTTTCGAGCTGGAATCTATTAATCATGATATCAATTCATCAAAATAATTTATTAAGATGCTATTGTTGATGTGTCACAGTTGTTAGCGCTATTTTATTTATTTATTTATGTATTTATTTGCTTATTTACAAATTTAATTCGATGAAAATGACAGGTCGAGTGGTTAGGATTCAACCGCTAATAAATTTGTAAAACAGCAAAAAAGCAAGAAAAAAAAATTGTTTCTGCCACGTGCTGCACACAAATTAGATGGAAGTTCGTGTTTTGCACTGATTACGCATACGCCACGTAGCTCTCATTCCACCAAAACGAAACTTGTTTATGTTGTACAACAATAAAGGGAGACAACAAAAATTACTTAGAAATTTAATGAGTTTAAAGGTTGTACTCAGATTTGTTTGTCTTTGGGTCTTTAACTTCGAAATCAAATTAGTACTCCCCATTGTTACATGCGGCGTATGCGTAACAAAAATGTTATTAAGGTATTCTATGCAAATTGCTGCTGCCACATACAATTAGAGACACGCAAAGTTGTGCGATATCCTTGAAGATTTTCATGGACTTTCGCAATATGTATAGTATTTGCTTCTTGTTTTCAGTGCTTAACTTGCGCAACAAACTATCAATGTAAGAAGCTCAGTTCCAGCAGTTATATGATGAACGAATAGTTAAATCGTACTTTTGAACAAAATACGTAAAATGGAAAGTGGGAGCAGCTATTCTGCATTCTGAATCAGTTATAGATGATGATCTTTAGCTCAGTTATTAAGAAAAGTGTGTCGATCAAATAACCTTGAGAGAGGTGAATATTTGACCCAGAAAGAGAGGGAGAGAGAGAGAAATAGTGAGTTCAATAACCCGTAGTCATTCCCATACTCGTACTCATTTCGTTTGTGAAGTTAATAAGTATCTGCGATTAAGTTCCCAGGAGTAGTAGGCTCTGGTACTCAGCTTGATTCACTCGTTAAGTGCCTAACCGGACGTAGTACTCGATTCTTAATACGACTATATATGTATGTTATTTAGTTATTTAGCTTGATCAGACACGAAACAAACCTGCACTTTGAGCATCACAATCTTGATCTCAAGTTTATCGTTTAGTGAGATGCTGCCACGTGTCGAATCTCCCAGCTCTGTGAACTTATTGCTGTTGTTATTGCTGTTGCTGATGGTGTTGTTGTTGTTGCTGTTGATGCTTGTCACAATTGCTGGGGGCAGATGAGCCACTAGTTCCGCGGGCTCCTCTGGCTCCTCTGGCTCCTCTGTCTGCTCATCCACTTGCAGACGACAGTCAGTGAGAGGATTGCCGTTGGTTCCCATTAGGCTGGCATCAGGGTGTATGAAACTCATTTGGCTTCAAAGCGAATTGCACTGAATATTCAAGTACGAGTTTGCAACAAGTATTTAAGGTATTCACAATTGTTATTGTGTAATTTCGTTTTTTGTTGTTTTTCTTCTCGCTATATGCGATTGCACTTTATATAATCACTGCACAAGCCAATTGATTTATTATATTTTTCTGCCTTTTTAAATCAAGCCAACAAATTAGTAGCACTTTGCATTTTCTTGCCTTTTCAATTTCGATCTATTTCCGCTGGATGCAAAGTTTAATAAATTTCAAATTTCACAGCTATTGATGTAATCACAAATCGGCCACTGCGTCGCACTGAGGCTGCCGTAAGGGCCCCGTGTATGTCTTCGTACAGAATTGTGAGCGTTGTGGCAAGTGTTGAGATTTCCGCTTGTATACTGTTTTTTTGGCCGTTCTTTCGTTCCGTTGACGCTCAAAAGGAAGAGCGTCGCGAGCATCATGTCAGTATATTTATAGATTGAAACACCTAAACAGCATTCAAGCATCAAGCAGCTAGCATACAAATCTATCTGCGACTGCATGCTGCAATCTGTTGCAAGCTACTTCCGTGCGGATGGTCGTGGCAATGTTCAGAGTCAAGTTCAAGTTTACGTCCAATGTGACGCCAACGTCACTTGTGGCTGTGAGAGGCACCGTCCCGAGTATATCACGCCGCTCTATGTTGTACTACTAGTAGTTGATCTAATCTCGTTGCTGCCAAAACTATTCGCACACACACACACACACTTACACGAACACCAACAGAAGCACAAGTACAATCACACACCCACCTCAAGTGTTGTGCACATATTATTATTGTGTGGTTGCTCTTGTTCGAGGAGGAGCACAATCAATAGAGCAGCGTTTGCCAAAAAACTAGTATGAACTAATGTCGCTATGTTGTGAAATACTGAATACCCTTTCTGTTATGATATGATAAGCTAAATTCTCAATGAATATTGAACCAGCAAAGCTGACAAACGAACACACAATTGTATGAATCAAAGACATATGAGAATTAATGTATACTAGAGTCGAACATTCACATCACTTTAAAATATTGTCTTGTGTTCAGTAAGAGTATTCTACCCAGAACACAACGCAACAAGTACGAAATTAGAGAAAGACTAGTACTCATACGCCATGTCAGCCAACAAATGTTTTATTCACTTTCTGCCTTCCCCATCTTAATTCATCTCATTTCTTTTTCATTTCATTTCGTTTGCTTAAGTGTTTTTCTTCGTCTCTTTGATGTGGTTGTTGCAGTTGTTGCTGTCGTTGTAGTTGTTGTTGTTGTTGTTGCTTTGCTTCAACTGCCAAGCAAACGTATTTGTTTTGTCTTCCACGCAATACATTTATTTGTTTTAATTTCAGCAAAATTTGTGCCTGGATTTTAGTATTTATTAACAATTATCACAGGTCCAGGTCTTGCTGAATATTTTGAAATATATACATACATATAATGAGCACAACACGTTACTTGTAGCACGTTTTACACTTGTGTTTGCTTAGCCAGTTAGTTTCTCTCTCTAAGCCAAATACTATTGTCATTGGTACTTCGAGGAAATTAGAGATTTAAGGATGGGATTTCGCTAAGCTAGTATTGTAAAATACTGAAGCAATTTATGATTATACGATATACATAGATCTGAGTATTATCAGACACGCTATTGCATTCATGCAAAAACATAAGAATTTCCCACCAATTAACATCTCTCATATTCCATTTGATAATTAACATTGAATTCTGCGCTAAGATAATCATATAATTACCATAAGAAGGGGTAATCCATCTACTTTGCTTTAACAGGGTAGCTCCCAACTCGAAAACGCTTTGTTTACATCATTTGCATACAGGTGGAAAAAATGCACAAGCATGACAATAAAATAGACTATATTCTATGTATTATGTATAATTCTCATTATACAGTGGGTTCCATACATTATTGCATTATCTAATGCAATTAACTACACACGCATTGTCAATAGCATGCACTTGTTTTTTGTCCAATTAATTAATTTTATGCTGCAATTAGTCATGCATTAAGAGGAAAGAAAATGACAAAGGCCTGGAATTTTTCACCAAGCAAAAAACAGAACAACAACCTGACTAATTGTTAACTAAGTGTCGCAGTTTGCAGGTTAAATCATAATGTTAAAATGACGTACTAACAAGATTCCCAGTTGATTTCGAGTCGAAGTACTCGTACCCGATATTAGTCATAATATTTACTTAAGTGGATCTATAATGAGGGAAAATTGTGAACCTGTCACGTGCCGAGTTAATTGTTTATCGATTAAAGTGGGACTTTTTAGTAATATTAAACATTTGCTAATCGCATTCGATCGACGATGAACGTTGAGTAAGACATCTCGAGCGTATTTTCCTTCTCCAGTTAGTGACCCCAATCAGTGGGCGGAACACAAAGCACGTTTTTCTCCAATACGGTTGCATACGGGTTTAAGTACGTAGTCGCATTCATACTCATGTTCGTACACTTATTAAATGCGAGAAACTTTTCTTTAATTAATTTTTTGCATTATTCATTAGATCTCGGCTCATTGCGCCAAGTCGTGTGTAAATCGCGCGAGAAGTCGCCACCGATTTTTGTATATTCCCCCTGACTCTGTATTTTCCCACAATGCGCTCCAATAATTAACTGGAAGATTTCACAGCATCTACTATTCCCATCTCTTTCTCTGACACACAGAGAGAGAATCTCTGAGTTCTGTTGAATGTAAATACTGTTAACCACAAATACTAAAATCGTCTTTAATCGACAAGTATTGCAATAAATCGTGAAATACTATTTTTAGGTGTATTACACGATATAAAAGATTAATTATGGAACACAAATTGATTTGTTTTACAGCAAAAATAATCACATTCACTAAACCTATAGACAGCTACTTGTTTTTAATTCGATTTGCATTTTAATTATCTATATTTTGTTATTATGGATGGCATTCTTTTAATGGCACTTACCTAGTTTAGTACTTGTTTTCTAATATTGATTTGTAATCGCTGATATCCAGTCAGGATCAGATTGCTATTCTCGGAATCATGCTCTCTTGCTGGGGCTCAGAATATCTTTTTCAGAAGATCCTTTTCTTGAAAAAACTTTCTCTTTAAACTTGTCAGAATCTCGATCTTTAACCGAAGTCCGTTCACAGCGAGCATAAATCGGATACTGATCGCAATCCCGTTTCGCTTGTTTTCTTCACACTTCACTTAAAGTGCCAAAACTCAAAAAACTCTAGTAGTTTCTACACATACACACATACACCGTCATACACTGGGAGCACAATGTCGCCAACTGGCATCAAAAGAAATATATGATAACTGTATATAAATATTGAACAAATATTTATGTTAATAAACAGTGAAATTAAAAGAACGGCGAATTGCGAACTACGATACAGCGCGCTTATTTACTTTAAGAATTTAGCGCTTGTTGCAAAATGAAAACCGTTTTTGAAACTGAGGTCGCGCGCCAAGCGACGTCAACAGAAATGCCTCGGCGAAAACAGACCTAGACAATCGGCGATTAACAATCGGCGATCGGCGATCGACGATCGTCGATTTGCGGACTGAACGAACACTCGTATGCACGTTCAGTTTAGCGATGACGCAGCCGGCCGATGGTCGATAACTGGCCGACTGGTTCTGCTGATTCTTTGTTTCCCTTACGCGGTTAGGAGTCTGTAAACAGCCGATGGACTATAACTAACCGGCTAACGTGTTCTGCTTGATTGTGGTAATTCTATTAACTAGCATGGAAATTTTCGCATAGCCACGTGCATGGCGTTTTAATTTGCACTCTTTGACAAATTTGTTTATCACACGGTTAACTTTTACTAACATCATTTATACCCTAGTGAACATTCCAAAACAATATCGATCAATTTTCTTCTGATATACTTACTTATGACTTTCTATAAAACCAAAAAAAAAAACAAACCATCATATGCATTTGATTAGCATTTAATAACTAATTTATTAATTAAGTTTTAACTTGTTTTCAACCAAACTCAATTAATAAGGAGTCACGTTTTTTCGCACGAACGCCAGATAACGTATGATCATGACGTATTTTGTGTTTATCCTTCAACTATTTGAGATATAAGCTTTGAGATTAAATCAACAATTGGTAACATTTTATATATAATAATTTATATTATATTTTTATATATACATATGTGTATTAATTTCTCATCAAAATTTAATTACGTTATAACCTTTGTAATTCGTTCATGATCTAAATTTCAACTGTTATGTGGGTATATTCCACGGTGTGGGGAAAATTTGCGAAGATAATAATGTATTTACATATATGTATACATATAATATTCGTAGCCGGAATGAAATACTTTCGTTAGATTTCGAATTCGGCTTGAATTTCTCTATTACTCAATTATTATGTTATTTATATTATTCAATTTTATCGATCATTCTTCAAATTCATGCACTGCTATCAAACTTATGCTAATTACTTGTGACGATTATTTTGTCAACTGATCCTAGACGACAGCAAAACAATGCAAAATGTAAATAAACAAAAGGGGGTTTGTGCATTAGGGGGAGTATAACCTTGTTATTGAACTCGCCTGCGATTTTTTCGCAGCATCCAACTAAATGATTGCCTATTAAATGTGCCTTAATGACAACAACAGCCAGAGTAAGAAAACAGGTGACAATATTTTTTCCAACAAAAAAATATGTGATGTATAATATTTCATTGGTGCTAATTCAATTAAATTGTTGTGTGTTTATTTACTTTTGAAATTTGCCATGTGTACGTTATTTGTAAATATATTTCACATGCCATTATGTATGTCATTTTAAATGAATAATGCTCATACAACAGATCCCAATTTGCTTAAAGATATGTGCACTTAACAACAACATCGATGTGCAAAGTTAGTTTATGTGCTTAGGACATTTAATATGATTAGCATACGATTATTACTTTTTATTATATTTGAATTCCCTCAAGGGGCATAACTTCCTCGCAGCCATGCGTGCTGCCTGGTTGAGCTCCAGGATGCGGCAAGGGTAGTTCCGTGATATACATACCCCTAGATAATTCTTCAATTTCCTTATTGGCGTCTGAAAAAATAAAATTGATTAAGATACACACAATTAGAAATAACCTCTTACTTTTATAGTTGGGATTCCGGATGAATGTTCTTTGCTTGCGTATTTTGATTTTTCTATTGTCATCATGTATTACACTATTTTCACTTTCGCTATAATCCGCCGCTGATTTTCCCGGTGGTATGCATTGCACAGAGTGTGAAGCCGACTCGCAGAATATGGGAAACAACAATACGACCAGTAGCCAAACAACCATTTCAGTTTTAAATAATTTTATACAAATTAATCAACATATAAAAGTTCATCTACAACTTCCACATTTTACGATTTTCCCACGATATAAAGAAACAGCAGCCAAGTTGCTGAATATAATCCGTCATTTTATGAATCTTGACAAATATTGAATATGTACTTAGAAATATTAACTAATTTTATACAACTTTGAATCTTTGTTGCGACAAAGCCAATTTAAAATTGCCTAATTAAATTATCCCATAGGGTTACAGTTGGTTCTGTCAATTTTCTTTGGACAGTAAACTGGTTTTGACGAAAAGAACCTTGAATAAAAGCTAAAAGAGTACAAAAAAATGTAAAAAGTTAATTTTTCAATAACCCATATGATTGGAACATTTGAAAACGTGATTTAAGGGCTTATACCAAACCAATTGATCATAATTTTGGGCAAAATAATTTGTTAAAAACAACATTTGCAAAACTTTCAATGTCTCCGCTCCAAATTTTTAAAGACTTGGCTTTTAAGAAAAGCCAGATTGGATGGAAACTGCAAGGTGGCATCACTGGTACGATTTCATATCATTTAGCTCTTCATTAATAACGTTTATTGCACGCTTCAGCACTTAGTGTGACCTTTTCAGGTGCATTGTGTATTTAGCATATTTTTATATTAGTACTATAAAGGCTATATATAACTGTTGATTACGGTATCCACCCAGAAAATATAACTCTAAAAGCCATTTGAAATAAGAAATTCAGGTATACATGAATACATTACCTTCAAAACATCGATATTTGCCATAGAAACTCGATGTTAAAATCTCGATGCACCGATATTATCGATATTTTTCCACCTTAAATAAATACGTCCACACTTTTATCTATCGCGTCGATTTGCAATTAGTGTGGAATAAATAGTAAAATATATAAATATGCCGCCTACAATAAACTCGGCGGTTAATAGCGCTGCAGAAAAACGACCACAGAGGCAAACGGAGAGAAAGTAAGTACTTTAAAATGGCAAATAGATAAAACTACATACAAATCCAAACTATACCTCAACAAACTTCCAGGTCGGAGATAATTTGCCGCGTCAAATATGGAAATAATTTACCGGATATACCCTTTGACTTGAAGTTCCTGCAATATCCATTCGATAGCAATCGATTTGTGCAGTACAATCCCACATCATTAGAGCGTAACTTCAAATACGATGTGCTAACCGAGCACGATCTTGGAGTCACGGTCGATCTGATCAATCGTGAGCTCTACCAAGCAGATCCTATGTCACAGTTGGATCCTGCAGATGAGAAACTACTCGAGGAAGAGACGCTGACGCCAACAGACTCAGTGCGCTCGCGTCAACATTCGCGCACAGTGTCCTGGTTGCGTAAATCAGAGTACATTTCCACGGAACAGACCCGCTTCCAGCCGCAGAATCTTGAGAACATTGAAGCCAAGGTGGGCTACAATGTGAAGAAGTCGTTGCGCGAGGAAACGCTCTATTTGGATCGCGATGCTCAAATCAAGGCGATCGAAAAGACATTCAGCGACACAAAGAACGACATAACAAAACATTATTCCAAGCCGAATGTAGTTCCAGTGGAAGTACTCCCCATCTTTCCAGATTTCACCAACTGGAAATATCCATGTGCTCAGGTCATATTCGACAGCGATCCCGCACCATTGGGTAAAAATGTGCCTGCTCAATTGGAGGAAATGTCGCAGGCCATGATTCGTGGTGTGATGGACGAAAGTGGCGAGCAGTTTGTCGCCTACTTTTTGCCCACAGAATCGACATTGGAGAAACGACGCAACGACTTTGTCGATGGCGAGCTGTACAAGGATGATGAGGAATACGAGTATAAGATTGCTCGTGAGTACAACTGGAATGTCAAGACAAAGGCATCGAAGGGCTACGAGGAGAACTACTTCTTTGTCATGCGCCCTGATGGCATCTATTACAACGAGTTGGAGACCCGTGTACGCCTGAACAAACGTCGCGTTAAAGTCGGTCAGCAACCAAACAACACCAAGTTGGTACGTATAGTATAATATATGAATTTATATGTAGTATCCTTTGACACCTCATTTGAATCTTTTCTGTTCTTAAGGTGGTTAAACATCGTCCCCTTGATGCTATGGAGCATCGCGTGCAACGCTATCGTGAGCGTCAGCTAGACGTTCCTGGTGAGGAGGAAGAAGAGGAAGAAATGGAAGTGGACACTGAACAAACACAAACGCAAACTGCACAAGATAAGTCAGCAGGCAATGCCGCCAAATCCAAGTCCTCGGAAGATAATGAAACAGCTGCCGGTGGATCAACACCTGCCGCTGATGCCCAAGAGCAGCGTGAACGGCAATCGCGCTCCAGAACTCGCTCGGGTGGTTCGCGTTCTCGTAGCCGCAGTCGCAGTGGCTCCGCCAGCGGTAGTGCAGCGAGCGGTTCACGTAGTCGCAGTCGCTCCAGTTCGGGCAGCGCATCTGGATCACGTGCGAGCAGTCGCTCCAAGTCTGGTTCCCGTTCACCAAGCGGTTCACGCTCGAGGTCTCACACACCAGCAGGCTCCCAGAAGTCACGCAGTCGCAGTGGCTCACGAAGTCGCTCACGATCCAAGTCCAAATCGAAATCAAAATCAAAGTCCCGCAGTCGCAGTCGTTCTGGCTCTCGTTCTGGTTCCGGCTCGCGGTCGCCTTCGCGCTCGAGGAGTGGCTCACCGAGTGGCTCAGGCTCCAGCTCTGGTAGCGGCTCCGATGAAGATTAAATGCAGTAACTCAAACCTTTCTATGATATACATTTAAGAGCAATATACAAAACTGGACACATAAAACAGAAAGTATCAAACTAGTAAAAAAGGGCATCTTTTTTTTTGAGTAGTGCTTTCTACGTGGCATCCATCAAAAAAGCGGCGAAAAAGATCCCCATCGGAGCTAGGCTGATCTGCTTGTTGCTGCGGCGAGTAAAGTCGCAGATTCTGCATTTGCTGCAAGGGCGAGTTGCTGCCATCGTAATGCTGCACATTGTTGTCCATAATTACAGGTTGCTGTAGCGGTTGGGTCTGGCGATGGGGTTCCACACCACAAATGCCAAGTTTCTGACAGCTTTCAACGACAATATCATCAATTGTTTGCGATAGCAGTGCCTCATGGTCGCCGCCATTCATGGGAATGCCAATCAATGCTGGACTGGCTGATGAGTTGAGTTGAGTTGCAGGCGCAGTGTCAACTACCCCATTGGAGTCCAAAAGTGCTTTGATCAGTTGTTCAGGGGTTTGCTGCGAGTCGTCTGCTTGACCAACAGTGCATTTGTGCGTGCGCAGCGATACCTTATAGCGAAAGGTCTTCTGACACTGCTCACACTTGTACGGCATCACCCCAGTGTGAATTCGCGTATGCACCAGAAAGGAAACGCGTTGCCGGAAACATTTACCTGCAAACAAGGACTCGATAAATAACGAAACCAGAGGACAAGGGAGACTCGTCTTACCGCAGACTTCACACCTGAAGGGTTTCTCGCCACTGTGGATACGCTGATGATTGTGCAAGGTAGACAGCTCCTTGAAGGCGCGGCCACAGATGCCACAAGCGTGTGGCTTCACCTCACTGTGGTAGAGTAAATGCTTATGGTAGGACTGCTGGAAGGTAAAGGTGCGAGCACAGAACTGACAGGTATACGGCATCTCTCCCGTGTGCAGTCGCTTGTGCTTCTTTAAGAAGTATTTGGTGGTGAAGAGTTTGGCGCACACATCGCACTCCCAATTTTTAGGTGTGCTGCCGTATTCCGCTGTCGGTGCCGCATCTGCCGGAGTCGTGATCTCCTGTTTGAGCATGCAAATGGCTCCACTCAAGGCGTAGGGCTGAGTGCTTGTGCTGCTGTTATTGCTATTGTTGTTGATGTTGTTACTGCTGCTAGGTATAGTCGATGCATTACCATTGCCTGCGGTTGCCTCCTTGTGTCGTATGCGATCGCAAATGCTGATTTTGGGCGTAGGATTGATGGCTTGACCGCCATTGGCACAGCCCATATTGTGGCTGTTGCTGCTGCAGCCAATTGTGTGCAGCACCTTAAGGTGCACACGCAGCGAACCCTTCATGCGAAACGTCTTGGAACAGAGATGACACTTATACGGCTCTTGTTGTTGCCCTACTGCTCCTGCTCCCTGATCCGCGCCATCGCCATTCTCATGCACCAGACGAAAATGAATGTCACGCAACTCATCGTTGCGAAAGTTAAACTCACAGATCTCGCATCTGGCCGGAGGCGTAATTGGCGGGGGCACAACAACAATCGCCTGTTCCACAGCCTTGGCACGTGACTTTTTACCACGCCTCTTCGAGGCAGCGGTGGCAGTCGACGGCGAACTGGTTGCGACACTTGCTGCGGAAGAAGCAGCATCTCGAACAGCTGTAGTTGCTGGTTGAGGTTCTGTTTTGGCGACTGTTTCAGATGTGGATGTCGTCATCAGGCTGGTATGACTGAACAGATGAATAGTCAGTTTATCGAGGCCTAGAAACAGCTCTTTGCAGTTTGGAAATGGACAAGCCAATGGCCCATTGGCTGCCTTGATCAACCTCTGCTGGAGGGCATCGATGCTATTGAAACTGGGAACCGCACACAATGGACACAGCACTGTCGTGGAACACATTTCGAATGGCAAAATGAAGAGCACTTGCGAATCTCGAACTAATCCTCAGGTGAACCGTATTGACGCGGATGAATTTTAAGTAAGCCCATAGACCATTCTCCTGACCGACAAAAGTTGAAAAGAATTTTTGCTTTTTCACAAAAATTAAATCTAAAAATACTTGCGACGAAAATATTGAAAAATTGTGCCGACGTCGACGAAAGCTACTACGGCAACGATATTGCTCTGCGTGCTCCTCTGGGCGAAACGGAGAATAATGAAATGAAAAATATTACGAGAGAACTGAAAACCGAAATCCAATTTCGAAAATCCGAACAGCGTCTGCCGAAAAAAAATAGAAGCAGCAGCAGCTGTCTGGGTTTGTTGGCTCTCTCGGGGCTCTGTTTTGGTATTGTGATCACATAGAGTACTGGGCATCTGCTATGTCTGAAAATTAGATTTCGGAATAGCAAAATATCATCTTTAGTCACCTGTTTTTAAAAGACGCATACAATGTAAAGAATATTTGAATAATTATTCATCTTTAATCTATCAACATAACTTAAGATCTCACAATAATACACATTAGTTTCATTAGTCGAGACCCATCAGAAGGGTATTCTGTAGTGCTATCCGACTACATCTCTATTTATACTTAAATACTCGGCGATTTGTTGTGGTCTATTTTTAATGCTCTTATTTTCCAACTGTTTTTCTTTTCGTGTTGTTTCTTGGTGTTTCTGCTTCGAAGTACGATTTGTAAACAGTTTGCTGACCAAACACGTGAGGGGGAATCATCGTCATTCAATGTTCTCAGCATCACAGTCCATTCAGGAAAACAAATATGTGTGTTCTACTATTTTAGTGTATTTGTAGGTGAAATTATTTCTTCTTTTTAACGGGAAAATCGAGAGAGACGACACTAATGCTAGCTGAAGCAGCTTCTCCCTTGCTCAAACTTATATCCGAAATCGAAGAACGTGCGCTGTATCCTACAAGGATAAATGAGGAAATTTAGTAGAGCCAAATCAATGGGATTTTATTCATGTTTACCTTTTACTGAATAGCAATCCAAAGAGGAGTATGAACCCGTCTTTGATGAGATGCAACTGCGAACGGGTTTCAAATGCTGAGGCAATTTCAATCCCTTGCTCAGCATATAGTGAATGATCTGCGGTCCATCCTCATCGCTATTCGCCATGTCGGACAGCAAGTTCAAGGTCTTGCGGTTACGATTCTCCAGCTCCTGCAGACCTAGATCGCGCTCGAATAACTCAAGATACTCACTGCTAATGGCTTTTTGTCGTATGTCCTTGAGTAGATTTTGTATCTCACGATTGGCTCGATCTATTTTGGATTTCTGCTCCTGCAGCTCTTTGGTTAGTTTCGCCAGCGCTTCAGAGTCTTCCAAGCATTTCTGCTTCTCGGCCTCCAATTGTTTCATCAGCTCCTCCTGTTCCATTTTCTGTTGCTCGTGCTTGACATCGTAACACTCCGCTTTGTGTCGAAGCGACTTCAGCTTTTGGAGCTCATTGCAGTAGTTCTCTTGGACCCGCTTTAGTTCATCTTCGGCACGCTGTTCATCTGTGAGTTTATAATATATGTATATATATAAATAATTTTTAAGAGTTCCTATTGCAGTAATTACTCTTAGAGTTGTCTTCATAAGTTTTCAGATTCTTGCGATAATTGTCGTTGGATTTGTCAAACTGCCTCAGCGTATTTTCCAATGCAATAACCTCCTTCTCAGCCTTCAGGACCTTCTTGTTGAGAGCGTCGCCCTCGTCGGCGAGCAGCTGACGCTCTTGGGCATTCTCCACCTTCAGCTGGGTGGCGGTGATCATGGTGCCATCTTCATTGACGCCCAGCAGCGCCGACGTTATCTCAAAACGAGACCTCATCGCAGAGATGTGCTTCTTGCGATCTCCCAGATCAGCGCGCAATGTGCTCAACTCATCGTTGAGATGCTTGCGCTTCAATTGCAGTATATCCTGCTGGCTGCGCAGCTCCACAAAACGATCATTGATGATCCGCTGAAAGGCCAAGCGATGCTGATTGAGATTAAAGGTGCCCTTGACACAGCTTTCGATGACATTCTGCAGATCACTGCAGCGCATCTTGAGAAGACTTAGCTCCACAATGAACTCGGAGTTCTCATAGCGATTCATCCGCATGCGTTTTATGGTGCCTTCGCAATAAACCTGCGCCTCCTTGATCTTGAACTTGAAGGTCTCCAACTCCTTGGCATCACTGTTGTACACAATGACCAAGGCATTCATGCTGTAGTTAAGCTTCTTATTCTGTGCCTCCGTAGAGCTGAGGCGACGTTGCAGCTTCGCATAGTTCTGCTCCAGCTGACTGAGTATCTCCTGGTTGCGCTCCTCCAGTTCGGGATCGGCATTCTTGCCCTGCAGCTCGGCCAGACGTCGTTCGCACTGCAGATACTTGAACGACATGTTGTAGTGGATCTCGGTCTGGCGCTTCAGTTCGTTCATCAGCTGGCGATGGTTGCGATAGACGGCCAACAACGTCGACTGCAGTGCCGAGTTCTGCATAATGATTGTCTTCTCCTCGTCACGCAAGTCGGTTATCTGGCGTTGAGTGCGATAGAGCAGATCGTTGCAGCGTTGTTGTTGCTTGTTCAGTTGGTTCAGAGCTTGCTCCTCACCCTCCATCATCTCGTCAAGGATTTGCAGTCGCTGATTGGCATCGGTTGCCTTATTTTCGATGGCTTTGAGGCGGGCCTCCACCTGGTTGAGCACCTCATCGAAGTTGGCAATTTCTAAGTTCTTTGCATCACGCTGTTGCAGAGTCTTGCGGTTCTCCAGACGCTGGGAGTGAACCATGTTCGATAGATTCTCAAGTTCGTGACGCAGCGCAAGAATCTCGCGCTCCTTAAGCAGCGCTGCATCCGTTAGACGAGCGATCTCATTCTTTAAATCTGAGGTCTCCGAGTTGAGTATCTCGATGGACTGTTCCACCATCTGATTGTTCTCCAGCACGTCGTTGAGCTGCTCATTGGCGTCGCGATAACTGGCCGCCATGCTGATTGCTCGCTCCGTGAGATGCACGCACTCTTCCTCGCCCATTTGTATGTCCATCTCACGCTGTGTCATTTGGTTAACTGCCTGCTTCCATGTGTCCACCATCTGACGACGCTCCAAGTGCGCCGCCCTGTAGAGGCAGGCGGTGCGTTCCAGATTCTTCTCCAGCGTTGTCTGCTCATCATACAGCTGAACGTTCATCTTGCGTCGCTTGTCAATGTCCGCCTGCAGCAGCTGACGCTTTGTGTTGAGGTCTCTCGCCTTTTGCTGGTCATCCTGGTAGTATTTGTCGATCAGCTGGTATCCCTTATTGCCATCTTCCATGGCATCGGCCCAATCAACCAGGCTCGACTTGGCAGTCTTAATGCGCTTCGTCAACTCATCGATCTCACGCTTATTTTTTGTAATTTTGCCTGTAATCGATTCTGTGCAGAGACTAACATATGATTAAAGATAGTTGGGAACTTACGTAGAGTGTGATCAGCATATTCCGTATACTCAGCCAGTTCTTTTTGATTCAGGCGCAGATCCTCCTTCAGTTTGTTGCGCTCTAAGATAACCAGCTGAGTTCGATGCGCTTCCTTGATTACATCGTTCTTAACAGAGCTGAAAAATGTCTAAAGGCAACGGAAGAGATCTCATTAAGTAGGCCTTCTATAGAGAACGGGTACTCACAATGTTCTGCTGCAATGTGGCCTCAATGTTCCGCTTGTGTCGCTCAATCGCCTTGTCGCGCTCATCCAGAGCGCGGATCCTTTGCTGTAGTTCAAATTTCTCGGCTCGCATGCCAACCATTTCGTGGAGGATGGCCAGATTCTCAGCATTAGCCATGGGTATGTCCGCTTCCACCGCCCAACCCATGGAGCGCATAGCCTCCAGCTTGAACTCGTCCAGCGACGAGCTCTTCATGTCGTCCGTTTTATTCATTTTGTGATTGGGATTGAGGAACTTCGAATTGCAGTTCTCCCAGCGTCATCAAGCATACGCTTAAATGTATCGAATTCGATGTATATTTAATTCAACTTTTGGATGACGTGTTTCAAATGTGTATTCAAATAAACAATCCGATTTATTATCTATGGCAACCTGATTGATACCTTTTTCCCTTGACAACATCAAACGGTTTCTTTGTATTATGGCGGTAAAAAAACAAACAAACCGAGATATATACACAACTTACTCAATTTGTTTTGAAACTCAATTACAATTTTATAATTAAGCTTTTGTAACAGACATGATTAGGCATCTGCTACATGGATAATTTACAGTTATCAGTAGAAGTTCTGTAAATCAAGTATTTGAGTTTGAGTAAAATCCAATGAACAACAGAAAATCTTATTTGCAGGTCTTTCTAAACTATGTTACATTAAATCTGAAGAATTAGCTCTGTAGCTTTTGAAAATGTGATAATCTATTATTTTTTCTTTAAATCTGATGCGTAAAAATTCGGCATCTAAACTTACAAAACTGAAGACTTCAATAGTATCTTTTATTCGAATATGTGTAGTTATAAATTTGGATACATTTTAAGGTTCAGAAAGTAGGAAAGAGTAAACTCATAAGTTATTTTAATCTTAATATTTAATTTCTTGCTATTAAAAGTTCTAATACACACCCAGCGTCAAAAAAACATATTCACCTCAAAAATTTAAGATCTTTTGCAAACTCTATGCAGGCATTTCCATAAAAGCTGTTTTACGAACAATTTTTTTCCGGGTCCCCCTAAATGTTTGTCGCATAGCTTAGACATTTCACGAGCTCAGTTGGCGAGTCGGCGTGGCAAAAAATTGAAACAAACTTGATCTGCGTGCAAACATAACAAATGCTGTCGAAAAAAAATTATAGCTCTATCTATTATAGTCTCTGAGATCTAGGTGTTCATACGGACAGACGGACAGACACACAGACGGACAGATGGACATGGCTAAATCGTCTCGGCTGTTGACGCTGATCATGAATATACATATATACCCGAAGGGGGTCGGGCACAAAGTAATAATACCCTTCTACCCTTTGGGTAGCGGCTATAATTATTTTATTTGCTAAACAAAATGTACGTTGTAATGAAATATAACATGAAACTGGTAAAGTGGAAAGGAAGCAAGGCAAGGTGTTATCATGAGAAGGCACCTGCAGGATCGTAGCTGAGATAGCATCTGAGGTAGGGAAACAATTTACAATGCATGTTTCGGCCCAAACGTCGTTTAAGTGAAGTGGGTTTCATGGCAAGCCACTCCAAAAAAAAAAAAAGAATGACGTACAAAACCGGCGAAACTGTGCTTCAAATAAACAAATTTTATTGATTCCGAATAGTTATGATTGATTGTTCAAGTCTCTTCTGGTGTACCTAGCTGCAGCTCATCCAAAGGCAAAGTTTCTCTGCATGGTTGCAAAGTTCCGAATTGATCTATTTCTTGAAGAATTACAACTTGTAGAGCAGAGCAAAGAATTTAGCGTGTCCATGATTACTTACGCTCCAGTCGAGTTGCTGGAAGAATTCTTGATGACTCTCGTACTTCAGACCACGAGTGAATGGTCTGTGTCAGCAGATCCTGGTTAGGCTTCGTGTAAGTCACCGTCAAGTTTTGTCTACTTTCTGTATTGTATTGTGTCAGACATCCCGCAGCTTCACAAAGCGATGCACATTCAGCGCCGCCAAGCTGGTTAGCTCTAAAGCACAGTGGCCACACGTCTGGCTGGACCATAATCGATTGCGTCTTATATTATGAACAGCCAATATGTGCAGCGTCTCGTTAATGTTAATGAGGAGGAGAACAGATGTCGTTCGGCACATTGCAGACCAGGTCTATAGAAACAATATTCAATATATTGAAAATATTTTGGCAGCCAATATGCTTCACGCCGGGGGCACTCAAGCCCTTCTGACAGTAGTTGCTCTGGTCGCGGACCATAGCCAGAATCGATGTCAAGCCGATTTGAAAAAGTCACAGTATTTTCGAAAGAAGAAAACTGATTCAAGCAGATCCCATGTTGTTTTAAATTCGATTTGATTTCAATTGTGTGCTGCCAGCTACATATATTTACATTCCTGGATTATACAATTTTATGTTATCTGTAATAGCCTAGTCGTCTTCTATTTGTTGTTATCAGGTAGGGTCCTTTACAAGTGGATTGCATTTTATCCAATTCTCGATTTCTCTAAAATAATTATTCTTATTCTTATTCAGCTATTTAAAGAACGCAAAATCTAACAACTAAATAAAAAGACTTGCAGACATTAATTGTCGTATTTTTTTCTCTTCAGTTTTATTTGCATTTGATGTTGTTGTTGTTGTCGCTGCTGTTGGTTTCATTTGTTATTGTAAAGCAATTGTTGCTGTGTTTATGTTGTAACTATTTTGTAATTATAATGATAATTTTAAACACTAGATTTTATTCAATTTAATTTGTATTGATATCTTGATGCATTTTATAATCTTTTGTTGTTTCTCATAATATTAATCGTTATCATCATTGGGATCATAAATCAATCAGTACTGCAGAAGTCAATAATCGGTCGTAGATTTCATTATTCAATTCTTTAGATCGATTACGCAATTCGATTTATTAGTTTTGTTTAAACGAAAACACAAAGTTAATAATCGTTAAATACAATTACAATTACAGTTTATGTATATGTGTATATATGTAAATATTTATATGTACGTATTTATGTATAGATATAGTTTGTATGAAAATGTGAACTAAACGCTAGAGTCAACTTCAATCTGTCCATTTTTGTTTGACGATTTTAATTGAATTTCCCATTAGATCAATTTCATCAGTTGTATTTGATTTACTTTCGCTTTCGTTCCACACTCTATGTTTATGTTTATGTTTACTTTTCTTTATTTTATTTTATATTTGTGGCTTTTTTGCTATGATAGATTAACACAGCTTGCAGAATATTTGCTTTAGAGGCATGGTAGATACACAATCAATTATTCATTAAATTGTATAATTATTTTATATTTATATATATATGTATATGTATAGATTTTATTTTTATTATTAATTTTAATTTTTTCAAGGGTGGGCGTTCTTATTTCATTTATTTTTCCATTATCATCTGAATTTAATCTATTTCTACATATATAAGATTACGAGGAGAAATTGCCGCGTTGTTCTCATTTCCTCAGCTTCTAAGCGTTTCCATCAGTTACAGATATAAATATTATGCTCACACATAATGCTTATGCTTTTCCAACAAAAAACTTAATGAAATTTAAAAAAAAAATTAAAAACAAATCATTTGTAACTATAGGCGAATTATGAGCCAACTTGAATTTTTCAGAACTAAATAAAGAACAATGGGGGTTTTGCTAGCAGCTCTTGCTTTAGCTTCTACGCCGCCTCTTTCTATATAGTTTTTGTTTTCAGCGATGTACTAATTATTTTATTCAATAGCATTTTCAATTCTTGATCTTTTGTAGTATGAACACTATATATATTATTAATATATATAAATACATATCTATATATAGTTTTTATATAAGTGGGAGTGACGCGACCAACACATAAGTTATGCAATTTGAGAATGTTACAAAATATATTTGCTATATATCGAAATTTGGCCAGTTGACTGTGGGATTGGGTGCGGCGGTTAAAAGAGAAAGATTGATGATAAATTGCATAGGATAAGTTAAGCACTAGAATTGATTGCATAAGTGATTGTTGTTGTTTTACTCCTGTTGTTGTTGCTGATATTGCGGTTTGATTGGGTTTATCCTGCTATCCGGCAAAATGATGAGCGTGTGTGTGTTGGGTGTGCGTGCGTGTTTACGCAAATCCCCCATCTATATACATATCATATATATATAGTATAGATACATTGGATTGAGTAGGATATAGAAAAGGCTTGTTTTGCATGTCTTGAATATGAATTAAAGTTTTCTTATTGTTGTGGATTTGTTTTCCCATGTGGTTTGCTTGTTGCATTGTTGCATGTTTCATCCTCATGTCTTGCTTGCTGTCCTTCTTAAGATAGATGGAACGACATGCTGCCTTCGTTGGCAGCCACTTTCAGTTTCTGCCGCATCACATCGCGATTGGAGTAGTCCGGCAACTTTAGATAGTTGACACAGGTCATCACAGATGGTAGATAATCATTGGGATTCTGATTCCCATCCAACGTCTTGCGCACAATGGTTAGAGGCGGGGTGAGTGCCTTGAATCCCCCAGTCGGCAGACGCGGTGATCCAGTCACGAACTGCAAAAATGCGCGCTGCTCATCACGATTGTATGAGGCGAGAATCTCATACAAATATTGTATGGCCTGAGATTCCTGATGGAAGCCGTGATCAGTGCGGCAGCTGTCCTGCAGCATTTTGAGATCCCAGCGTTGATGCTGTTCGCTGCCCGAACCGCAAAAGACGCACTCCAGCTCCTCCGGATAGAACATGCGCAAACGTTGTATGGGGAAAATTGAATCGAAACCTGTCATCGAAATTAAAAAGAATTAATAAATCCTGAAAGGAAAACCATTGTGTTTGTATCGCAGCTTACCCTCTCGCAGAGCCTCGAATTGTTTTTGCACGCCCTCGATGAGGAACCAGTAAGTGACCAACGAAATGTATTTATGGAGATTGTGCACGGTAACGGGCGTATCCCGTCCGCCACGGCATAGTTCAATATTGGCATGTCCTGGTAGCACAAAGTCCAGCCCCAAGTCAGCTATTGGACAACCATCCAAGTCCAGTTGCTCAATCTGTATAGCAATGATGATAATGATTAGATTTGTTCAAAAATGTGTAGATAGAGCGTTCGCCTACCTTCTCGCTTTTCTCTATGGAATTTAAATTAGCATCGGATTCAATGTCCTCGCGCTGTCGCACCATATCTTGTAGTCGCACCAAAGTGCTTTGTACCTCGGGTGCCACACGCAACAAATCAGCCAGTCCCAATTGAGTGCTCCTCGCTGACCAGCCAGCGATAGAAGGGTAATGAGAACGGCAAGTCCAACTAAAAAACAAAAGAATGTTGTTTAAAACGTCAAGCTCAAAATTAAGACTGTAGAAGAATACACTTACCATGCGGCTATCCATCACCGCCTTGGCCATAAACTTGCCCAGGAATTTGAATTTCGATTTGGCTTTGGTCATCTGTGGCAACTTGGAGGATTTGCCCAACGGCAGCGGGAATAAACCGTGTGCAGTGTGCACATAGCTAACCATTGAGGTGGCTGTGGCAAGTGTTGTTCCCATTGGTGTCGTCGTTGTGACTGTGGTTGTTGTTGTCTGTTGGTCGAGCACTTGCAATGCGTTTGCTGTTGTTGTGCTGCCGCCGTCGGTGGCAGCCATATCACTATACTGCTGTGCAATGATCATATTTAAAGCGTTATCATTAGTTCCTGCACTGGTAGAGCTGTGCTCCGCCTGGTGCTGCTGTTGCTGTTGGTTGCGCAGGGCATTGCTGCGACTGCTCGAGCGGGTCAAATGTGCGGTGGCTGTTGTGGTGGTGGTGCTGCTAACCAGAGTAGTTGCTGCAGTTGCCACTTCGCTGGTTGCTTCAGACGCATCCTCAATGTGCAGCACTGCGCTAGATGACTTGACAACATCCGCAATATTGGATGAATTGTGGCGATAACTGTCACTGCCATTCCAGAGTCCAAGATCAGTGCGCTGCAATTCAGCCGAGACGAGAGCATAAAACTCCAAAGTGGGTCCCAGTCCAGTGCCCACTTCATTCTCGTACTGAATCTCGAGCAGAGCCTTCGAGTTGCCGAAGTCCTGGAGTATGTGTTCCGCCTGCTTGAGCAGTTCGGCACGTGAAATAGCCCGCTTGCGTCTGTCGAGACGTGGAGCAACACGCTCCGATGATTCGGCTGCATTCAGATCTGGTGTTGTGTCTAAAAGGCGTTGTAGAGCACGATCCCGATCAAAGCTGGTCGCATAGAAGAGCAAATGTCGCGTCTCGAATGGGAAGAGGAAGGGACAAGCCATGCCAATCTGAGGCAGCCATTGTGGTAGATTTCCAGTCATAATGACCAGTGGGTCCTGCAGCTGTCGATTCGCCTTTGCCGTGATCTTCGGATGTACAAACTCAGACTGGGGAATAATATTCTGGCGCACAACGCAACCGTAGAGATGCTCCCAGTGACGATTGAGGGCGTGTATGACTCGCAACATGCAAAGGGCATCCAATGAAGCATCCTGCACAGTTACCACATCGGTGGGCAAACAGCTGCTCAGGAACTGTTTCAGTGGCGACAATACAGCTGGAGCGATGCCCTCGTGCCAGAGCTCCGTCTTTTTGCGCATGAATTTGCTACTAGATTTGTGCGATTTTTTGCCACCACTCGATGTGGCTGCCGAGGACGATGAGGAGCATGATGAGGTAGCCACGTGGGATGAACTGGACGTGTTGCTGCCACTACTGGCCTTGTGCTGGCCATGAACCTGGTTATTGCTGCTGCTACTGCAAGAGCTGTTCGCTC
This sequence comes from Drosophila nasuta, assembly GCF_023558535.2. Classification (NCBI taxonomy): domain Eukaryota; kingdom Metazoa; phylum Arthropoda; class Insecta; order Diptera; family Drosophilidae; genus Drosophila; species Drosophila nasuta. The sequence continues at coordinate 3,312,361 of NC_083456.1, forward strand.
CGGAGCCAATGCCCTCCTCTTCCACTGGACGATAGTAAATAGTATGCTGTTGCACCCAAATGCTGCTGTTGCCTGTTAGGAACGCAGATGAAATCGATTAACTTGAGGATGGATCAGTTAAAGTTAATAGCTTACCTAAAAGCATCTCAGATTCGTTGTCCGTTTCGTGTTGCTCATTGACCAGCGGCGAGAACTGTTTGACAGCCTGATAGACGGTCATGTTATAAGGGAGCACATGCTCCCCAATGAGGAATTGTAGCTTGTGCTTGAAACCCGACTGTGTCATTACAACAGCAGCCACATTGTCATCCATATCCTCTTCGCTGTCGTCATCAGAGTCGGCGCGAATGCCACCATAGCCGCGCACCACCAGATATCGTTCGATTGCCTGGACCATAGCCAAGGGATCGATCTTAACGGTGCCGCCCTTCCATTGACGCAGATTGCTGCACTGTGGATGCCGCTGCAAGTTGCACTAAAATGATGGAATACAATGTAAAGAAACGTTCTTCAATTCAAGAGCAAGATGGGAAAAACATACCTTCAATTGATGCGTATTGAAGAACCGCAGAGCACTTTGATTGGACCGACCACCTGGACCAGCTTGGAAATCATGCACCTTGACAGGAAATTGCTCCAATTGTGTGACGCAAGCATTCAGCTTGGCCACAAATGCGCCATACGCCAGCGGCTCAATGGTTGGCAATTGTCCAACATTCTGGAGCAACGGTTCCAACGGCAGTCCGGCAAAAACGTGCATAAAGCTGCGCAGACGAGCATCGCGATCCACCAGACCCGACTCGCTGGTCATATAGTTGAGCATTGCTTTGATGAGACCCGAATGGTTCACTTCAAATGGTGATATGTCGCTTTCCAGCAGGATTGTCTTCAGCTCAAGCAGCGCATCCAGACAGTCGTGATAACTTCCGTTTAGCTTGAGCAAAATGCTCGACAGCCGCTCCAGTACACTGGTGCTCGCCAGCGACGTGGTAGCTGATGCAGCCGATGCTGACGACCCCAAGCCAGAGCCACCAGCGCCAGTGCCCGTTCCGCAGTTGCTCTCACTGTCTCGCTTACTGCGGCGTGCCTCCTGCTCCGTGTAGCGCTTAACAAAATCAATGGCCTGTTCTCGCACCCATTGGCGGGCACGCTCGCGATTTGCGGCCGCAATGAGATTGGCATGCGAAATGCTCTTGCTGATGCTTGCGGCAACTGCTGCGGCATTCATCCCAGCAGCACCGCCGTGCTGTGAACCTGCGTAGGCCAAGCCAGCTGAGGTGCTGCAAGCTCCTCCACTGCTGCTGCTGCCGCTGTTGTCTTTGGTCAGTCCGTGATGCGACGACGACTGTTGTTGCTGCTGATGGTGATGATGATGCGCCGTTTGCCGGCCCCAACGTGCCGGATTAAGCGATGCCAGGAACGATGATTTCGTTGAGGAGCCGCTCGCATTGTTTGTGTTGCCGGCGCTGAAACGCGACTTGGAATTGCTCGACCCTGATCCTGAGCCAGAGCTGGGTGTGTTGCGACCGCCAGTGTTGCTACCGAGACCTGTTGAAAAAGCAAAAAGACAAATGAATATATATGCAAATTGTGAACTGTTGTTGCACTCACTTGTGGCACGGCTGAGCAGCTCGTGCATCGCTGAACTAGCCGAGCTAGCAGCAGCCACAGCTGCTGCGGAGTCCTCTTGTCGCGACTTGGCGCGTCCGCTGCTTTGCGACTTGCGCTTGGGCGGCGCCTTACGCTTCAGCATGTCCGTCATCTTGTGCTGCAACGCCGATGACGAGCAATTGTTACTGCCACTGCCGCTGTTGTTGTTTGCCGCCGCTGCACTGGTTGATGCCACAATCAAATTCTGCTGCTGCTGTTGATAACTAGCGACGCCTTGGGAGCTATTGTAGATGACTTGCGTCGACAGCTGTTGCTGCTGCTGTTGACCACCGCTGCCCGTTGGCACCAGTTCCAGTTGTGCTGCCGGCAAAGGCGCCGCCGGTTGTTGAAAGTTTAGATACTGGCGTGGATCAGTGGCTGATGTGGCAGCAACAAAATACGCTGCTGGGGCTGATCCTGCACCTGCTCCTCCCGCTGCTGTTGCCGCTGAGGCGGACGACGAGGGCGCCGAGCTGCTGTAATTATAGCCAGTGCCATCAGCAGCTGATGCAGACGAACTCTGCTGCTGCTTGGGCACTGCATTGGCACTGGCGGTGAGCGCATTCATGGCATGCGAGAAACTCTTGACGCTGTACGATTGATGCTTGGAGCTGCTGGGCGTGCCACTGGCACTGCTCGAGCCTGTTGACGGAGCTGTGACATTGTCCATGAAGAAGGGATTTACTTGCAAGCTATTCGCCGAAGCGGGTGCACTCTGTGAGCCACCTGCATTGGTTGTGGGTGTGGCCAGCTGACTGCCACTGGTGCTCAGTGGCTTGGGTGATGGATTGGCGCAAATGGGATTGCTGGGATCGGTCAACTGGGTGAACTGATAAATGACGCCTTCGCGTCTGAAGTGTGTGCCAAAGACATCAGGCAGCTGGCGCATCAATATCTCGGCCATTTGGAGAGCGCCCACAACGATGCGCAAGTCATTGCTGCCCAGCATGCCGGCAATGTGACTCGATACCAACTGATACTTAAGCACCTGACGCAGCAACTCCGGGGTCGCATAGTAGACCATGCGCAGCAAGGCGCGCAGGCACTTATAACGCACATTGGGACCAGCTGACGAGCTGTATACCTCGTAGAGTACATTGAAAATGTGCTTAATAAAGTCAGCAGCCAAGCCGCGCTCCTCCTTCAAGCAGGCGATGCGCGCATCCAATGAGGGACGACGTTTGGCTTGGTTTGCATTACTGTTGGCAGAGTTGGCGCTGGAGCTAGTGATATTGTTGTTGTTGTTGCTGCTGGAGCCGCTTGCTGCGGCCGAAGTAGAAGCCGAAGCACCGGTTGTGCTTAAATCCTGTCCGGCAGCAGCGGGCGCCACATAATTGGGATTGAGCTTGCGCTGCACAAACCTTGTGGTGCCGGTGTCTTCGTTGATCTGTTGCATGGCATGGAAATCGACAGTATATGTGCGTCCCAAAGTGCTCAAGTTGATCTCATCCTCGCTGCTCTGATGCGCAGCCTCAATAAGACGCGAATCGATGGTGGAATAGTTGTGCCAGGCTCCGCGATCATCGCGCCATTGCCACTGCACCTGATCCTGTGTATTGAGCGTGGGTCGATCCAGCAGCGCATCTACGGCAAATATGCCATCCAGCGGCAGACGCGGCATCAGTTCGCCAATGAGGCAAGTCAACTCCAGAAGCTCCAATGGCGGACGAGTCACCAGTTCCACATGAGTGGCACTTGCAGCCGCCGGCTCTGCGTTGCCCGTCAACAAGTATAGCAATGTAGCGGCAATATCGTTGCGCAGCAATGAGATAGCCAGGTCGGGGCAGGCGGCGCACATTAGGCTCAGCATGCGAACGACGTTGGTAAAGGTGCCGGTGTTGAGAATGGCAGGCGTCACCACCAGCAGTTGCTGGCAATTCTTGAGTAGATCAGGGCTTGCAATCTGCTGTAATCGTTTGCCGTCGTGTGGGAAACTCTCGACGAGGCGCCAAAAGGCGGTGCAGACGCTGTCCACACACTTTTTGTCCTGCTGCGAGAGCAATCGGGCCAGCTGCGGTAAACTGTCGGACACAAAATGAAACTCCTCGGAGTGCATGTTCTGGCAGCAGTTGGCGGTGATGGACAAAGCAGCTCGTTGCGCTACAATCGAGAAGAAGTCCAGATAAGTGAGGCAAGCGCTGATGCCGTTTGCCTGCAGTATGGCCTTGTTGTGGCGACGGGACAGTATCTCTAATGCGGTCAGACTCTGCTCAGCCACGTCCATGCACTGGATGACCTGCAGCTTCTCGAGGAATACGGGCACAGCTTCTACCACCGTTCCAGCAGAACGGGGCAACGCCTCCAGCATGTAGGCCAGGGCGCGGCACGCATTGTTCATGATATCGAAGTTGTGCTCCATACGCAGCAGTTGAATCAGTGCCGGCACAACCTGCTTCACCGGGAAGCCGGCCAGCGTATCCTCATTGCCCATAACCAGCATTTGACACATCTCGATGGCAGCCTGGAGCTGCTGACTCTCGTCATGCGATTGCAAGCCCTGCAACAGCTGATTTGCCTTCGATGTGCTGCTGTTGCCAATGGTGCGATGGAGTATGTGCGTCATTCGTGGTCCCAATGCCCCAAACAGATGCGGTGGCAGACCGCGTGCCTCAAGCAGCGCCTGCAGTCGTCCCACCTCGCTGTCATCGCTCTCTGTATCCGCTGCTGCAGCGGCGGCGGCAGCTGCGTTTACTGCAGCGGCACCAGTGGCCGCCGCTGCAGCCGTTTGCTGTGCAGCAGCAGCAGCCAATTGGGTTGATGATGTGGTAGTCACATTGCTGCCGCCACTAGCCGAGGCACTCTGGTTGCTGTTGCTGCTGCTGCCACCGCTAGCGGTGCTGCTGCTGGTTGCGCCCACCGCGCTGCTAATGTTCACGTTAACTGCCGAGTCCCGTGCGGCGCTCAATGCCGCCGCGACAATGCTGAGATTTGCTGAATTGGAACCTAAAGAAGAGCAACAAAAAACAAACGAAAAAGTCGTGATTAATTTTGCATTGCTGTAATTGTAATTGTGTAAAATTTAATTTTTTCGATATATACACAAAATATAAACGTACAAAGTGTACAAATACAAGAAAATAGTGTGTGTGTGTGTGTGTGTGTGAGACAAAGAGATAAGAGAGAAAGAGCAGCTGACAACAACAAAAACGAAAAGAAAAAAACAAATAATAATCGATAATCGAGAATAGAAGAGTACGATGACATGTAACAGTGCCGTTGTTATCGATAGTGGGTTAGTTATGGCAAATTAAAAACTGAAACTGTCTGATTGCTGCCACTTGCTACTTCCCGGGTCACCCTGTGTGCCGTAAATAAAAACATTGGAACAGTACTGCGGGTGGGAGAGTAAAAAATGAAGATGTATATAAATGAGATTAAATGAAAAGTGCATGTGTGTTGCTGCGGTTAAATGTTATTTGTGTATGGGTTAATAATGCGTGTTGTTGTTGTTTCTTTGCTTTGCTTTGTTTACCTGACGTCAATTGCTGTCCACCTGCATGCGGCGGTCCATTTGGAGCTTGTTGTTGCTGTTGTGCCATCAAACTATATGTTAATGCATCCGAAGCTGCTGAATTGAAGAATTTTTTTGTTGATGTTTTACAAAACGAAACGCGCACAAAAAGAAGTGTTTCAGAGAGCGAGCGAGAGAAAGAGGGAGAAAAATGCAAAGATAAATTAAATCAGTCATTGTGGTTCTTGTTTTTAGGGAGGGGGAGTGTTTTTTTTAAGGGATGAATACCGCGAGCAAAGCGACGAACGACGCCAGCAGGGGAAGAAAAAGGGGTCATATATTATTTATGCACAGGGGGATGATGGGATGATAGTAAAGCTCACAAACTATCAAGGCTGTCACAACATCATGTTATCGATACGAATGAAAGTGAAAATAGATGGTGAATATGCGAGATGCATGTTGATCAGGAAAATAAAAGAAAATAAACAATTTCTTTTCATTGAGATGATTCGTATTCGTGTTGATTGATTGATTGATTGATGACCCAACACCAAGATAAATATATCCAAAATATACCGATACCGATACCAAGAATATGAATAATTTTTGGATATATATACACTATACAAATTAGCGGACCACGGCTAGTCTGACACTGATGACACTCCTTCAAGAAGACGAGTATCTATTATTCAATCTACTACTCAATCAACTCAGCCGAACCTAAAAAGTACGTGAAGTGCTTACGACGTGCGTATGTGTGTGTTTATATGCGTGTGTGTGTGTGTGTGTGTGGGACTTTTAATCAAAATCAAGAACTAGTCAAAGTGAGTAAGGTTATGGTGATATACGACAATCGCGCTCCGCTTTGCTTTCGGCTTGGGTTGCTCCTCCATCTCCTCGTTTTTCTTTTTCTTTATAATTTTCTTCATCTTCATTTTCATCTCCATCTTTAATCGCCAGAAGAAGACACAGGAACGAGCTCGTCCTCCGGCTCCTCCTCCTCTCGACTGCCACTTACCACTGCTATGTGTCGCCTTGGGCGTTGCCTGTTGCTGTGACTGTTGCTGTTGTGGCTGGTTGTGGCTACTTCGGTAGCTAAACAGAAAACCGGGCTGAACAATTGTGGCACGTTGTTGCTGCTGCTGTTGCAGCGCTTGTTGATGCAGTTGCTGGTGCTGTTGCTGCAATGCCGCCTGTTGATGGTGTTGCTGCTGCTGCTGGCGCACAGCAACAACAACGGTATTGCCACCCAATTGCTGATGATATTGATATTGATTAGTCGGCCCCTGTTGTTGTTGTAGGCTGGCAGCAGCAGCCGTCCCGGGCGCAACAACAGCTGCCAGTTGATGTTGCTGCTGCAGATGATGCTGCTGCTGCTGCTGTTGTTGCTGCTGCTGTGCGGCTGCTGCGGAACTCACACAGGAACCCGTTTTGCTACGTGAACTGCGTCGCAGGGATGAATGTTGTTGTTGCTGCTGCTGTGCGTAGACAGTGTGCTGTTGCTGTTGTGTTGGTGGCGGCACAAATGTTGCTGCGGCGTAACGTGGTTGCTGATAGATAATAGGCGGAGGCGCTGGCCGAGACTGTTGCGGCCCTGTAGAATTATAATGGTGTGTTTGTTGTTGAGGATGCTGTTGTTGTTGCTGCTGCTGCTGCTGTTGTTGTAGATTGAGAACAGCGACAGCAGCAGCCGAACTGTGATAATAATGCGGCTGTTGTTGCTGAGCCTGATGATGTTGTTGCTGATGGTGTTGATGTTGTTGTTGCTGCTGATGATGATGGTGTTGCTGCTGCTGTTGTTGTTGTGCGGCAGCTGCTGTAAAGAAGGCGGCTGCTTGAAAATGTTGCGTCGCCGGTGCAGTAGGAGTCACAAAGGAAGACAAATGCGCAGCAGCAAACTGATGAGCTGGCAGTAACTGCTGCTGCTGTTGCAAAGGCGGTGGCGGTACTGGTTGCTGTGGTTGCTGCTGTGCGGCGCCGTATGGCGTCATGTGAACGCTGTAATCGACAATGCCAACAGCGGCAGCAGCATTGCTACGTGTCGCCCGTGCCGCTCCGCCCCCGCCAATTTGTTGGCCCGGGGGGGCGGCACGCTGATAACTCCCCGACGTTGTTGTCGCTCCTGCCGCTACTGCAACTACTGGCAACGGCTGTGTTGCTGCTGTTGCCGCCGACGCTGCTGTCGGTGGAGCTGTCGATGAGTAAGTTGCCAGCGTGTTTTTGTTTTGTTTGCTGCTGCTATTGTTGTTGTTGCTGGTGATGGTGGCGTTGTTGTTGGAAGTTGTTGTATGTTTGCTGCTAATGTTGTTGCTGCTGCGTCTGTTGCGACTCGAGTGTGGCGTAGCTTTAGTTGTTGTTATTGTTGTGGCGTTGGTCGATTGATTTGGTTGTTTTGATTGTTGTTGTTGTTGGGCGGCAATTAGAGAGGGGGGTAGAGTAGTGGGAGACAACAGTTAAACAGCTTTGTTTTTTGTTTTTAATTTTTATAATTTTGGTGTATTTTGTTATTGTTGCTTGCAGCTACTTTACTACGTTAGTTGTTGTAGTTGTTGCCTTCTCTTCATTTTATTTTACTTTCGTTTTATTGGTATTGGGTATTTGAATGCAAAAGAAATGTAAGAGCGCAGTGTTGGGTGGCCAGGAAGGGATTTGGTGGAGTGGCAAGGGGCAAGTCTGGTAAAAGGGTGGGGTGGGATGGAGTTGGGTGGAGTGGGATGGAGTTGGGTGGTTTGGTTTGGTTTCGTGGCGGGTGGTGGAAAGATTCTGCGACGCTCAGTCGCTGACAATGATGATGTTGCTGCTGCTGCTCTTATTGTTGTTGCTGTTGCTGCTCGGCACTAAGCTACTCTGTTTGTTTGTTTGATTGTATGTAGTATAGATGGACACACACAGAAGCACGCTCACACGCACGCACACACGCACTGCTGCTGTTGTTGCTGTTGTTCGTCTTGTTCTTGAGTTGTCTTGAGTTTTTGTATTCCCCATTTTTTATGTTTCGTTGTTGCTGCACTTTTGTTGTTGCTGCTGCTAAGAGTTGTCGTTGTTGTTGCCGTTTACTTGCTGCTGCTGTGTTGCTACTTTATTCATTTCTCTTTTGACTCTCACTCTGCCTATGTCTTTAGCATATCTCTTGTTATGTTTACCTTCCTTTCTGTGGACGTCGCTTTACATTATTTATATATTATATTTCATTTGATTGCATTTGATGTACAATTATTCTTTTATTTTATTTGAATTTCATCTTTTTGTTATAGTTTGTTTGCACAAAAACAACAACATCATCATCATCATCAACAACACAAGGCATCAGCAATGAAATATTTAATACATATTCTTCGCATACGTATAAATAAATATATATTTTGTAATACATATGCCTTTATTTTGATTCTTGTAAATTTATTTACGGTTTAATTGTGTTTGAGAAATAGATATCGTAAATTTTAGCAAGAGACTTAAAATGAAAACTAATTTGCAGCTATAAACAACAACAACGTGCAAAATGAAACGAAAATAAAATTTCAATAAGAAGATAGGGACACACTGGCCAAGACATACTGCGCCATAAAAATTAACATTGTATGTATACACTTGACAGTTTTTAAAGGGACTCATAATAAATGGATAATTATAACAGTATGTACATATTATGTGCACATATGCACATCATACATATATTGTCATTAAAAAACTATAGGTTGCAATTCAATGGGCGTATGAATCAATCGAATGATGAGAGTAAGTGTATTATATACATATATGTACGACAATTAATGCGATTCGAAGTCACTGTGGTGAATTAATGGGCCTGAAAACAGCACACAGGGCCTCGGCCTCAAGTTGGAGGAGGGAAGTTGTTGTTGGATGAGGTGGAGTTGAAAAAGTAGTGGGGTTGGTGAAGATTTAGGCAAAAAGAACACACCTGCTTTACAAAGCTGTTAGGTATTTTATTTACACATGCACTTTCCTATTTCATTTTAATACTTTGTTTTGTTTAAGTTGCCGAGAATTTGTAGTTCCAAACGTCGCGACGCAAAAGTTTGAACTGCCTTTTGCCGAAGTGCGTTGGCATTGCGAATGTTATTTTTTTTATCAACATAACAATTAATAATGTATATATAAGTGCACATACGATGGCATACATATGTAGAGTGACGAGCAAGAATTGTTTCATTTGTTTGTTGATAAGAAATTCGCGACACTTATCAAAGTGAACGCCGAATGCGAAACGAATATGTTTTTGGTGTGGCAACACTGGCCCGTTATTTGTTAATTAGGTGAGAGTTAAGTTTAAGAGGATGCGAAAAGAAAACATAGTTGTCTACAAGCCAAAAGATATAAATAAATACATAATAACAAAAAAAAAAACAATTATTGAACTACATCAATATAAATATATACATGTATACAAAATGCAAGCGACAGATCATAGTTAACAAGTGAGTGGAGTGAGTGAATGCACTCAAGGATTAATCCAAAACAATTCTTAAAATGTGAACTCGAAATCAAATACATTAACATTTCAGGTCACAGAAATCATTGGTATATTAATTGATAATTTGTTAAGCACTTACTACAAATGTATCTACAATTTTATATACATATATGACACAGATTCATACACTGCATATGTACTATTTAATTTATTTCCGCGAGTTTTAGTCGATCAAGCCATTATATATGTATAATGCATTCGCATTTTTAATTTTTAAAATAAAGACATAAATGAGAAACTCACCACCAAGTTCACCAATAATATGCTCAGCGAATTCACCCTCTGAGAGATCTTCTTCTTCGTCGAAATCTTCCTCAAGATCGTCGTCGTCCTCTTCGTCGACGTCCTCCTCCTCACTTAACTCGTCCTCTTCGGCAACTATTTGAGCGTCCTCCTCGTACGATGAGTCCGCCGAGTTAACTATTTCGTAGAAACCCACTTCTTCTTCCTCTGGCTCCACTTCTTCCTCCTGATCGTCGTCGTCCTGCTCCTGGTTTTGATCCGGATCTTGTTCGTCCTCTTCGGCGTCTGACGTGGAAACTATAGCAGCTTCAAAGCCAACGCTCGTTGCGGAAGCACCGCCGTCAAATCCACCGACGTCGTCTTCGTCGTCGTCGACCTCACCACTGTCTATTTTATTAGTTTCCTCAGCTTCTGAGAACGTAGGCAGTGGATGCTGCTCGACTTCCAATCTGCCGTATTCGTTGATGTGAGCCTCGTCGTCAGATGTGATCTTATTCAACGTCGTGTCAATCCTAGTGAGCACTTGCTGCTGATGATTACGCCGACTCTTGCGATATTTGGTGTACTTATTGTTGTTGCTGTTGCCCCCCTTCTTGGACAACCGCTTGAGAGCAACGTTGCTGTTGATGCCCTGATGACGTTCACCAGATGCCGCGGCGTCAATAGCCGCTGCAGCAGCAATCACAGCTGAGCCGCTGGCCTGTAAGCGGGCACTGCTGCTCTCTCGATCGTTGGCAGAGGATTTCTGAATGGAATCCTCGAGTTGTTGCTGTTCAGATGCTGATGGCTTGGCACGAGTGTGGCTAACTTTGCGCGTCTTGCGATAATAATTCAACAAATTGCTACCGCTGTTAGAGCTACTGTTGCGTGCTGCTCCTCCGGATGCTGCGCGGGCAGCTGCACCGCGCTGTGGCGTCACTCCAATGACGTGATTGCAGGTTCCACTTGTCCGTCTGGTGTTATTATTGTTGGCAGCGAGCCGCGCTGCACTGCTCGTACTTGGCAGTTCCTCGGGTGTGTGAGTCTTGGAGCGCGTGCGTTGAGCGACACAATCTCCGCCAGATGCCAGACGTGGTGTACTCTCCAAAGATGTTGCTCTTGGTGTGGCACCAGCTCCGGTTGATAGTCGTGATAACTCACCGCTAGTTGCTTCACTAACTGATGTGGGCGGTTTTTGAACACGACGCTTCTTGAGCGGCGAGTTTAACTCCACGTATTGATCGCCGCCAGGAGCTGCTGTAAGGGACATGATAACAAGAGCTTTAGTTTTCGTGTTCAATGGTTACTGCTTGGGGGTTGATGGTATGTAGAAAAATTTGCTTCTAAATTTGATTCGATAAACCAAAAAAAACTTAGCAAAATTATTCTACTCATTTAGTTTCTTAAAATATTTTTATTGTTGAAAGGTCAGGCGCAGAAGATGCAGATATTGAAAATTCTGTAACTTAAATTGTCTACAATGAAAATTTTGTCAAATAATCTCCTTTTCTAAATTTGTTTCGAATATGTCTGTATCGATAATATACAAAATCAAAAAATGTTTGAATATAATTCATTGTCAGAAAAATACATCGCACATATGTGTATTTGATAGTTAAAAAATATATATAGATACACTCAGCAAAACATCGAAGCAATGAAAAAATAATTTTATTTCTGTGCTTTAATTTACAATTGCAAATGTTTTTTAAAAATGTACACCTGAAGTCTAGTATTGCCGATATATTCAGACAGCTTATCGCCGATTATTAGGACATTGCAAAGTGTCTTTATGTACTTAAATCTACAATCACAAAATAATAATAATGCCAATAATAACAAAATTTCCAATTTAATCACTCGTATTACAATAATTATTTCTTCATTCTTCTTCTATATAAAACTATCGAAAATTTATCGAATAATATGAAGTGAATATTTTTGCTAATCGAATTCAAAGCTGTTATGCTACAAAAGAGTAAATCTAAGTTTACTTACATCGATTATGACTATGATGACGACCGCTATTGTAATGTTGATGCTGACGCTTACGACTGCCTGGTGACAACGAAGTATCGTTGATATTATTTGACGTGGTAAGCGACTCCGATAAACGTGAGCTGGTCACACTGCCGCCAAAGGTTGCAGCAGTGGAGCAACGTGAGAGTTCTTGAGATGCAGATTTCTTGTTATTATTATTTTTGTTGGTTCTTGCTGGTGTTGTAATCGTAGTTGTTGTTGTTGGGGTGGATGTTTGAGCAAGGTTGCGACCCTTGCTTCGCGAACGAAGTGCGGAGGCGGCGACGACGGAGGATGATATTGTCAAAGTCGAATTTGCAGGCGTTGAATTTCGTTTCTTGCTGCTTTTATGGTTGCTATTATTGTTGTTGTTGTTGGTGGTGTACTGGCGTTGTGAATTTGATGTTATTGTACTACCGTCGTGCTGCCCCTCCGTCAATGCAGAGAGCGTTTGACTTTTAACGGACTCGGCCATAGACGACACTTAACCGCACTGGCATCGAACTCACTTAACATGCCAACTACACAAAATATTGTTTGCAATTGTAATTTTGTTTAAATTCTACACTAAACAAAACAAAAACACTTTTAATGAGCCACAAGCCGAATTTTCCTTGCACACAATTTAAGTTTCTCTTGGTTTTATTTCGATTATATGTATTCTTTTTAGATCACGGGGCGTTAACAGTTTTTACTTCGAGCCGAGTTTTGTGCTAAAAATATAAAGAATTCAATATATTAGTCAACGTGAAAAAGATTATTGTAATTTTTTTACTGAATTCTCCAGAAATGTCAACCAAAGAAAAAATGTTTTTAAATTTACTGCATTTGTTACAGTGTTAAAATTTATAACAGGTACAAGACCAAAAAAAAGTAGATGCGCGAATGCATTTTAAATATGACCGTACTCGACTCTGACCCTTTAGCAAATGAACAAAAGCGGACAGAACAAGCAAACGAGAAAAAAGAAAAAGATCAGTGGGAAAGAATAGAATAGGAAGTTTTACGACGTCATACACACATAGGGGAGTGCGAACGGGAAAATGGAAAATGATAACAAAGAAACAGCCGTTGTCATATGTATGTGTGTGTGTGCATGAGGGTAAGTAGCAGATTTGTTTCCCATTTTATGGCAAAAAGGAACAGGTACTCCATCCACTCCTCGACATATACATAGAAGAGCAGCAGAAGCGAAAAGCATAAAAATTGATAACTATGCGGTACAAAAGAATACACCACCAAAACGCACACGACGAACTGCCATGCAGCCAAGTTTCTTATATATGTATACTCGAACACACACGCTCACACTGATAGTTGAGCACATTTTATTACCATATGTGCGCAGTAAACACATACAAATATGTAAATAAATTAACAGCTGTTTGTAAGCAGCAGCAGCCACCAACACGTGCACGAGAGTTCAAGAGAGAGTTATTGAGTGAGAGTAAGAGAGAGAGAGAAAGAGAGCAGAGCAACTTAACGTGCGCAGCAGATGATTGAGTGAGCGACTTGTTTTGAGTGAAAATGTTTTACAGCGAGCGACGCACTCACACACTCGCGCACAAACTTACACAAAATGAGCGCGCACATGCTGTGCTGCTGGTAATCAGCTGTTCTCGGCCGTTTTGTTTATATTTTGCTTTTCGTAAGCAGCGCTGCTGTTGGCTAACTGCCCCTTCTTTCTACTACATGCATGTATATTCAATATGTATGTGGATGTGTATGTTGTTTGTCTGTGTAAGCAACCCAGCTAGCTGGCGAGATGAGTGAGCAACGAATTCGAACTCGTTCCTCAATGTGTTGTGTGTGTAAGTAGCTGACTTGTCATGCTTGTTTCCCAATGAGAATCAATGCATGATCCCGCATACACTCGCACTCACACTCTCACAAGTCTGTATATGAAAATACAATAAGCATACGCGACGAATAAAAGATGTAGTGAAACGCCAGGCAAGGCAATCCAAACGGCAATTGTATCGGTAGCAGCAGCAGCGATGCGCCGCAGCTAAACGTGTTGACGTCGCGACGACGTTAACTGAGCCCTTTTTAACTCAGCAGCGATGCGACGCCCGATATACACTAAACAAAATAAATGCGTAGTTTACGCTCGACGTCCGCCCTCATCTTTTGTGCTGTTGAATTGGCTGTAACTTGAAAACGTAACTAACCATCTGTCAATTACAACAATAAACAAAACTAAAACCAAATTGGGTTCAAGGTCACTAAAAATGAAACCAACAACAACATTGAGACATGAAAATTAGTAGAATCGGTTTTTTTCTCTGCTTTTCAGCTACTTTACACACGATTTGTATAGCTTAAACCACAGGTTTTTCACACAGCACGAAAAATGTGCGAGGCCGCAAATGGTGCGCCTTCATCTATGTGTGTATTATTATATGTGTGCGTATGTGCATGTGTGAGAGAGCAAACAACATTTTCTTTGCGTGTGGCAACTCCAACATATGGCATGCGATTGTTGTTGCTCGTATTGTAGATAATGCTTTATCAGCAGCAATTGAAAACGTGTAGGGCCTCGAACTATGTATGTACATATTCATATACATACATACAAACTTATGTATATATGTAGAAAAATACACACTGCATATGCAGTTATATGTAATTACCTTTATGCTGGACTTGTCAACCCTACTCTAGTAGTCCGCATAATTGATAAGCACCGTGTTCCTCCCTCTTTGCTCTAATCACCACACTCGAAAAAGTCACTCTATTGCTCTCTCTTTCGCACAACCCTAACTATTTGTTGTGCGTGCATTGTTGTAACTATTTTTTTTCTTTTTTTGAATATGGATGTAAAGTCAGTCGAGCATATGACGCCAGCAACAACAATGAACACAATGTAACGGACTGCGAACAGTGTTGCCCTGTCTGGTTTTTTCTTTTTCCCCCACTTTCTATTACGAAACTGCTTTTGTGGCCTACGCACAGCTGAGCAGCAGCGAGAAGCAAGTGTGCGAGAGAGAGAACAATAGAAGAGTAGGGTGCGCTTTCTATGGTCTCACTGCGGCTACAACAATAATAAAGTAAAGGGCCCGATGCTAACGTCAACGTTGTAGCAACCTAACCATGTAAAGCAAGTTGCATTGAGCATTTTCCTGTCGCGCACTTCAAAACTTTGCGTCGTAGCTATAAGGGAAGCAGCAAAGGAAACGAAAGGAAAGGCAAGAACGCAATAAAACAGCACAATAAGTCAATTTGACTGGTTGGCAACCCTACTACGAGATCTAAAATTCAACAATTAATTAGAAACCTTGCCTTGGCTTGCCATTGTTATTGCTACGCGGTTGCCACGCCGTCGAGGCCCGCAAAAAGTCGATTGAGAACGCTTTAAAAAACAATAAAATCACCTAAATATAATACTTGTTGCAACGCAGAATAGAAATGGTACTAAAGCAACATCAAACAAAGTTTAATGCATACGTCATTGACATGTATTTACACAACTTGTTATATGTAGGTAGATATGTGTGTACACACTGAGCCACTTTGTATACTAGTATAACATCAGTATACCAGCTGGAATACACACAAAGATACCAAGTAAATACATACATATATGTACATGACCCAAACGAATTTGGTGCATTCCTAATATCGAGATAGAGTTGGACCAAATCTCAAATTATTAAACAAAAACAGTAATAGGATGATAAAGTTCGATTTGTTGGCACATCTACTTTTCTTTCCTTTGCTGACAATTTGACTACTGTCGATTACCAGTAAAATATATGTATAAGGAAGCACACGGCACAGCACAGACAGAAATGAAGCAGAAGCAACGTCGACGTTCGCCTTTACACATACATATACACACATACACATACAGGCACAGACAGGAAAGAGAACGCACGAGGGGCAAAGCTAACACATGACGACGTTACACCAATACACACAAATATATACATGCAAACAGCCCCAATCTTAAACACACAGGCACAAACACATTCGAAATATGTGTGTATATGTATGCATGTACATAACGAAACCAAAATGAAGGCAGGCAAAAGAAATTGTTGAAATAAAAGAACGTATGCATACACAGCATATTCAACCGATTCGTATGATATTTAGTATTGTTTATTAACGTACTGCAATGGAAATATTACTGTGTACTGCACCTTTTCGTAGAATACTTTTTACAATCTAGATATATACGGTATGTATTTGCACTCAGGGGTATATAGAAAAAACGTTTGCTTCCATTAGCACGACCATATTTTCAGCTGTGCACGCACTCAAAACCAACTCAAGACTGAACGCAAAAGCAGAAACGACAACGACAGCGTCAGTGGCGACACCTCGAAGCTCGAGCGTATGAGCGAGTGAGGCAAATGAGCAAAATTGAGTGAGAGCACAACTCTGACTCAGCCAGCCGAGATTACGATTCATAATATAATGAACAGAATTTAATTATTCTGTGATTATTTACACCGCATTTTACTTTTATCAATTTGAGTTAATATTATAAACTCGAAAGTGTTCTCATAAAATGTGCACAAACGGGGGCACGCAAAAACACTCAATTGACGTTAAACAGGTCACTCAACCCTCATCGCTAAACGACAATGAGGTCAACAAACCAATTTGGCCGACTAATGCGTTAGTCAAAGTACGACGTATTTTTGATTATTAAGAACAAATATTGGTATATAGTATATTAATTTATTTAAACAAATTATAGTTTTCAAACAAAATGAGTTTGCACTCTTTAAAACACACAATATTCCACTCAAAATGGCCACAAATGCTAATAGAGTGAGAGAGCGCTCTAATTCTTGTTCGCTCTCTCAACTGGGGGATGAACAGAACACGAACTACTCGCTGGAATTTTTTCGTACCTGTGACGATGTTGTTGTCGTTCGTTGTTGATGAGTTCAGTGGAGTGAAGTTAGTTTAACCTGATCAGCTGATCTGATGAGTGTTTTCAGTACGTCTATAGTTACATTCACAGCTGTTTTGTTTCTCAATATGCACACATACAGATCTACTTTCACACACATTGACGGGCTAGGTATATTTATGGGGTATCGAATAGAAACTAGTGTAGACGTTTTCTATGTATGTACATATATATGGGTAATTCTATGGTGAAAATGTCGCATGCGTGAAGAAAAATACATACACCAAAGAATATTTTTATTTTGAATAAATATGAATTTTATAGCTGTTGATTAGCACTTCAATTCGAGCTAACAATGATTTTAAAATTGTTGTTTCTTGTTTAAGATAATTGCATTTAAGATAACTATCGCATTTATATATTTAATTGTAAAACATAAAATGTTACTAAAATAAATCTTAGTTATATAAATAACCTTTCTCATTTTTAAAACTGTTTCAGTTTGTTTTTCACTGTAAATAGTGACGCAAGCGACATTTTTCGGCAGAGAACTATCCATATACACATGTGTAATTTGAAATGGAATTTTTAGAAAAACTCGACCAAGGATGATAACAACAAATATAATCGCCTTTTTAAAAAATGTTTTTAGTTACGATAGCATTGCTAATTTTTGCTTACAAGTAATCGAATATAATTATTGACCTGAGCACAATTTTTTGTGAGAGCCATTTTGAGCGACCCACTCAGCGCTGATTCGTATGCCTCAGTTTCAGCCTGAGCGTCGCTGACGACGTCGCTGCTTGGCCTACTTGAAAAACTACTCACCTGCAAATGCAGCGTGTAGAATCAACAGCAAATCAGCAATACAAGTCAATTGTAGTTTAGTGTGTGGTGTTGTGAGTGAGCAAGCAGATGTGGTTGTAAAACCAGTAACAAAAATATACAACAAATATGCAAACAACACAACAATCGCACACACACATATGGAAACACTTTCGTGTATGTGGTGTATAGGCAATGCAACATCAACAGCAGCAGCAACTCAAGAGAGCGCCGAGTGTAATGAAACAAAAAAAGAGGCCACGGTCTGTGCAGCAGGCGTCGCAGTCGCAGCGCTGCTGCCAAATTGGGACGAAGAGCAGGCAGAGCAGAGAGCAGAAAATAAAAAAAATATATAAACTTTCGCTTATCGTTGATTACATAAAAATAGTTATCGATAGAACATCGTACTTATATATCGATTGCATTTATTTGCAGGGTAAAGATAAATTATTTTAAATTCTAAATACAAACAGCTGGAAGAATGGAATGCAACACAACATTGTTGCGTATGTCTAGCTGCAAATAGATGCAGTGTTCCCGATCGATGCCAATAATGATCTCCTCGTTGGGCAGCTGCAGTGCCCCAAAAAATGCCGATGCCTTCCGTGAGTCCACAGAGCATGAAGCCTCCTCGCAACTTGCCACCTGCTGCGACTCTTTGGTGGCCGGATACGGCATCAAACGACTAAAGCGTGTGGTGATTGTGGCCATATCCGATTCAGAAACCAGATTCAATTCCCCAGCCGCACTGCCATGAAACACAAGACTCGGCGCGATGTTCTTCAGCTTATCTATCAAACTGCGCATAAGGCGCAACGACGGCAAACCGAGCACAATCTCCGCACGCGGCACTTTAGGCAGCACATAGGCGGCCCAGTCGCTGGACGGGATTATCGTGGCTGGCACATCATGAACCACTTCGCGTGACTCTGAAGAGCTGGGCGAAACCACCGAGGCAATCACTGAAATACACGGGAATTGTATCATCTTCAGCTTCAACTTGCAACTGTGCACCGAGCTTGTACTTCCGCTGCGTAGTACCGCGAGAGAGCGACTCAGATGAGAGGCAGACATGGCCAGCACTATGAACTCGTGCTCGGGTCGAGCTGGGCTCATTTTGTACTCAGGAAAGTAATCTTTGGCCGCAATGCTGGCCCAGACTAGTGGCGACGATGTCGAACTGTGATCCTCATTAACTATGAAGTGCATTCGCTCCTGCGCCAATATCATTACACAATCCTTGGCCAGCTTGGCCAGCGTTGCAACTATGGCCTGGAACTCGCGCATGTAAAGCACATCCTGCATCTTGGCGCGGAACTTCATCTTAGCAGCGAGGAAATTATCTGTTGTCGCATGGCAAAACAAGGGAATAGAACACGAAAACGAAAAAAAAAAAGGGAAACAAAAATAAAGTACCGACTACCAAAAGCAAAACTACAACAACAAATAATCGTTACTATATATTCTATCAATACTTCTTTACTGCAACTTATTTATCAGTCAGGTCAAGACCCAATCCATTTAAATTTTGTACAACATGATATTCAATACAACATAAGGTGTAATAACTTTGTGCCAACATTAAATGAAGCGTCTGGATTTCCGAAAAAGTTTTATACACAAAAAAAAAAAGAAGCGGACAAAAATTACCTATTCATGTTCTTCGCACTTTTTTCGTTGATTGTTCAATTTTGTTCTTTAGTTCGTTCTTGATCAGTTCTTAACTTTTTACATTAAGTTTATTGTTGTTCATATAGTAAATATCTATATTATATTTCATTGATGTACGTAGTATGCACATTCAAGTTGCCCAAGCGACATTAGCAAAAAACATGAATGTTGAAGAACAACAACGAACGATATCATCATTTACACAATACTAATGTAGTATATGATCTATTAAATCAACTTTTAAAGTATCTAATATTGCAGCTTTCTTAATGTTAAGATATTTGTAAATGTTTCCCAGCATATAATACCACATATATTTAATCTTTTCAGAATATTCTAATGTAATTTTTGTAAGAAATGTTTTAATTAAGACATTTTCGAATTTAAATTTCTTACTTACATTTCTATTAAACGAAGTGTCACTAAGAAATATATATAAATATAAAATATATTTAACATACGATATCAAAGAAGAGAGGCAAGAATTTCAGCTGCACTTTCGATCTGGAAACGAACATGCCACACAGCCGTATAAAAAAAAACAAATGCAGAACGTGATATTCAGCGCTATACTCCAGGAATAGGACTGGAACATTGGGCCTGGGCCTGTTCTCGACACACCAGACTGCAGACTAAAGAGTTCAATGTACAAAAGGCACACTTACACATACAAGCGAGCGCTCACTCACTCACACACACTCTCACACCTAGCAAAGTCAGCCAGGCAGGCGATGGGCAGAGACAAAGCACAGAGGAGCAAGTTCGAGTTGTGTTTTGGCATTTTGAGGGGGCGAAACAGTGTAGAAAGAGTAAAGCAAATGAAACGCACCAATACCACAGCACTTCACAAACACACACTCACACACCAACCCAAGCACGCTCGCTCGTTCTGTCTGCTGACAAGCCGACAGCCTTACAACAGGATTTGCTTTTTTTTTTTGTTGTTCAGCCTGCCCTGGTGCAAAAAGGAGGAGCGGAGAAGTTAGCAAGGACAGGAGCTCCTACTCTCTCTCTCTCTGTGTCCGCTCCTTCTCCACGCCATCAGCAACGGAAATCAAATTATGTATATGCTGCCCGTAGGCGGCGGCGATTGACTGCTCTGCTCTGTTTTGGCTCTGAAGTGTGTTTGCATTGGGACTTGGGGTCAAAATATTTTCCTTTTGCAGTTCAATCAACTTTCAAGGTTGACTTTCCGAGGCAGCGTCTCATAACAAGGCTGACATGCCATCGATATACCCTATAAACGATATGGTTTTTATCGAGGCATTGCTAAACTAACAAGACCGATCATTATATCGTGCGGAGATCTACTATCGATAACTTAGCTAAACTCACGAATGATGCCAGGAAGTTCATCCTCATCCTCCTCCTTCATATCCTATTAACACAATTTATAAGTTTTAACAATGAATTAGCAGAAGAACGTGACTTATAGGTCTAGTGTTTTCAATTGTAAAGCGAATGATGACGTCACACATGACGGTAATGAATTT
Organism: Drosophila nasuta; assembly: GCF_023558535.2. Taxonomy (NCBI): domain Eukaryota; kingdom Metazoa; phylum Arthropoda; class Insecta; order Diptera; family Drosophilidae; genus Drosophila; species Drosophila nasuta. The sequence goes on from NC_083456.1 coordinate 3,333,060, forward strand.
CATAAGAGTATGTAAAGAATTCGAATGAAACGTATACATTATGTGGCAAAGTATTACTTGCAAAAAATACATGAGTTGCCAATCACTAGAACAAACCTTCATCGAAACTCAATGCAATGTGACCATAAAAGCTAAACAAATACATATAAATGCATGTATGTATACAAACAACAACAAAGCAACGGCACAATGCAAACTCAAGCCCATATAAAAAACTGACAAGAGGCCAAAATTAAATACAAATAAAATAAAATACTGAGCGCGCATGAGACTCAACGTGACTGCTGCTTGCTGCTGATTGACTGCACTGATGGGCACACAAATACACTCACTCACTCACACACATACATACATAGCTAATCGCAGCAGCTTGAAGCATAAATAAAAGAGAAAGTAAAAACTTAACAACAATATGATCCGCAGAAGACACAATAATGCACACATACGCTCACAGCATAAATATAAAAGCACAAACAAATGCACATCTTATAGAAAAACAAATTCAAAATAGAATTAAAGAAATTTTTTTTACGCATACATTGCCATGTTTACCCTATAATGATTGCGTTGATCTGCGATGCCAACCAAGTTGAGACCGTCGTCGCTCGCATTTCTCGACACTTAATTAACAACACAAAGACGTATGTACATCAGAGATCGTTTAAATAAAGAGAGCAGTTGTGTTATTCAAATTTAGATAGACGCAAATTTCCGGACAATTTTACACACAAAAGCCATTGTAAAAATCAATATTGAAGCTTTACCTCACACACAAATTCACAATCTCTTCACACTTTCGAAGGCGCTGATGAGTGTATTTTGAAAGATATCTGTATCATCAGTTCATGCGATAGATAGCATAATCTATTTTCAAGTACTCGAGCATCGAGTTATATTAAATAAGCAGAAGTTATTTTGAAAAAATCAACAGCAATTCAGAAATGCGAATGGTCGACATTTTGTTTTCTGTCTGTGTGTATGTGTGAGACAGACCAGACCACTCGCTGCTCCACGAAATACACAAATATGCTTATGTGTGTGTGCTTGAGTGTATGTGTGACTGTGTTTGTGTATGAGTGTCTCGTTTGAGTGGCCAGCGGAGCACCACCAGCCAAGCAGCTAATTGCTTGATGCGCCTTGTAAAGGGCCAAATGCACTGCATTTACATAACTTATTTCATTTACACGATATGCACATATGTAACACTTACCTTTTGGTTAACGGTTTAGAATGATTTGCACAATTTTCACAGAGCTTTTATTATTTTTCTACACGTAACAAAACTCTGACTCCGACACTGCCGTCGAACAGCGCAGGTCACACTGTTCCCGATAGCAGTGTTACCAAATTGCAGATGACTGTGACACCAGCATAGATTCCAAAATATACCAAAATTAGCACTTTGTAGAATTGTTCGTGGGTCACACTTAATATCGATATATTGATTTGTAAAAATCACAGGGTGCTTGCCATTACAATGCAAGTGCTATGAAAATGTCGATAACATCGCTAATTTATCATTTGCATTTCTTACCAGAAAAAATAAATAGCCCGCGCACGTATCCTGGACAGGAGTTAATTCCAAGTGTATTTTGTATTGTAATTAATTCTCTGCTAGTGAGTTGAGCTACGCTACGATATTCTAGCCTAATAAATAAGAATTTACACACATATATACACACACTCACGACGACGCTCCCAATAGGAACGCGCCAACAGTAAATACAAAAACAACAAAAATAACGACAACAACAAGCGGCTTATCAGAAGCAGGTGAAACAACAATGTACCAACATTATTGCCCTCTAATCAAACTAGCGACAAACAATATCAAACTCAGTTGCTTTAGTCATCACACCGAACACAAATTCTCGCTTGCAGACTCCGCGATTCTCTGACGTGTCCCAAATCAACACCCAACACGAAACGCAAACATTATAATGTGTGGCTCTCCGAACACAGCTTCTGGAAATGGAGCACGAGCTCTCATCTTGGTAGGTGGTTATGGAACACGTCTGCGACCTCTTACTCTAAGCACCCCAAAGCCTCTGGTGGAGTTCGCCAACAAGCCCATACTTCTGCATCAACTGGAGGCGCTGGTGGACGCGGGTTGCCGTCAGGTAAGTTTGTTCTATCACTTGTAACAATAGTTACATAAACAAAGAGATTGTTTGTATCCAGGTTATACTGGCTGTTAGCTATAGAGCTGAGCAAATGGAGCAGGAACTGAAAGTGGAAGCAGAAAAATTGGGCGTCGAACTAATCTTCTCGCATGAAACTGAACCGCTGGGCACCGCAGGACCTTTGGCACTGGCCAAGCCCATTTTATCAACCAGTGCGGAACCATTCTTTGTGCTCAATTCGGATGTGATTTGCGACTTTCCGTTCAAGCAGCTGATTCAGTTCCATCGCAATCATGGGAAAGAAGGCACCATAGTGGTGACCAAAGTGGAGGAGCCATCGAAATACGGTGTAGTGCTCTACGACGAGCTCGGCTGCATTAAGAATTTTATTGAGAAGCCCCAGGAATTTGTTAGCAACAAAATCAATGCTGGCATTTACATATTCAATCCATCAGTGCTGGAACGCATTGAGGTCAAGCCCACGTCCATTGAGAAGGAGGTGTTCCCCGACATGGCGGCGCAGCAACAGCTCTACGCCATGGATCTGACGGGTTTCTGGATGGACATAGGACAACCCAAAGACTTTCTAACCGGTTAGTTGACTCATAACCAGCACCAGGGCTACTCGCAGCTTCTTATCAGCAATTGACCCATTAGCATTATCAGTTGAGTAGAAAGACTTTAATCACTGTGACAATTTTGTTTTATCTCTTTTCGTGGAATAGTAAGCAGCGAAATTTCCTACTACTTGATAGATCGCTTTTAAGACCCGTTCCTTTATGAAACGATTAGGCTTGTCAGAATCAAAATATGGTTAACAATTAGAGGGAGACAAGAGCAAAGCCAAGTGCGTATGTCTATTAGTTGATATCTAGGTGTTCAGCTAAAATTTAGATCATAAACTTGTTGTACCTTATAGACTTTAAATTTTTTATAATTCTTAATCTTTTTTCCTTCCTTTTAAATTTATAATTCTTTGATGTATTTATTATATCTTCCTTTGATCTCTCCCTTGAGATGTAATTTATTACAGTAATCTGAAACTTACATTTTACTAATAGTTGATAATTATAGAAGATAGGTAAGAAATGAAACGGGTCTATTGAGATAGCTTATAGCTCGTTTTTCTGTAGAAAACTGATTGCGATTGATGATTACCTGGCGGAGGAGTGTCTCTTTTTGGGGGTTCCGAATAAGTGCACGAGTCGAGATAACCGCTGATATGTACAATAACATATATTATATTAATGCGAATTGTATAACTTATCTCTTCTTTTTGTTCCGTAGGCATGTGCCTTTATCTTAGCTCATTGCGCCAAAAGCAATCAAGCAAGTTGTATACGGGATCAGGCGTGGTAGGCAATGTGTTGGTGGATCCCACGGCGAAGATTGGCAATGGCTGTCGCATTGGACCGAATGTGACGATTGGACCAGATGTGGTCATCGAGGATGGCGTGTGCATTAAGCGCTCCACTATACTAAAGGGCGCCATTGTGCGCTCCCATTCGTGGCTGGACTCATGCATCGTGGGTTGGCGTTCGACCGTTGGACGTTGGGTGCGCATCGAGGGCATCACGGTGCTGGGCGAGGATGTGATTGTCAAGGACGAGCTCTATGTGAATGGGGGTCAGGTGTTGCCGCATAAGAGCATAGCAGCCAGCGTGCCAGAGCCTCAGATTATAATGTGAATGTGAATAAGAGGAGTAACTTATTGTAAATATCGATAAATTTTATTTAATTTTATTTGGTATTCGATGCACCGATTGCCTTTATACTACTTATATGTGTACTTTTATGCTGAATAATTGTCAACATAACAAAATATTCGAAAGAACATTTCCATTAATTAGCCTGGCTAAATTTATATAAATAGCTTAAAGTAAGACTTTGGTCACAATTTCTATTAGTATTTTGCATAAAAAACAACACAACTGAAAACATTACATTATATATGAAACGAAATTGTAGTCGAAATATACGGAAATTCATAATGTATTAACTTTATCCTCTGACGTGTGAAGTCTTATTTGAGTCCAATTTGAAACGTTGCCATAGCGACGTCTTTGTCACAACAATAATACGAGCCATTATTTGCAGTTGTTGAGAAGAAAATGCTGAAGACACTTGGCAAATCGGATGCACAGCATCAGAATCTGCTCTGGGAGGACAAACAGGTGAAGTTCGACAGCCCGCAACAGTGAGTAAACTTTTATAGTTGGTCAGAAGAATGATTAAAGTAAATTGTCTTTATCAGCCACACGCGACTTCGCAGCGGCGAGAAGTTGTTGGACACTATTTACCACATCGAGGACAGTAAGGGTAATCCAGGTGACACCGGCAAGCTGCTGGTTACGAATCTACGCATCATTTGGCATTCGCTCGTTCACAAGAAGTTTAATCTGTGTCAGTCTCACTCTTGCACTCTGTTTGATGTTGCCAATCGTTAACTGCCCTCTGCTTGCAGCTATTGGTTATGCTAGGATTGGCAACACGAACACTCGCCTAGTGCACATGCACACCAAGGGACGCATGCCCAGCCAGGCTCTGTATATTCTGGCATTAAGCAATGAGACGCGGTTCGAGTTTCTCTTCACCGATGTCTCTGGCGAGACGGCAAGGCGCGATCAGCCCATCTTCGCCAGCGTTTTCGATGTGCATCTGTGGGTATTGTGGCCGAGCTTAGTTTCCGTTTACCCTTATGTATATTTATTAATTATGTAGATTATATCAGCGCACATTTCTGTATCGAGATCTGAAGCTGCGCGGAGCCATTGTGCAGGCGGGTCAGCTCATTATATTGCCGGATGAGCAGGTTTATAGCCAAGTGCAGGGCGTGTGGAACCTCTCCAGTGATCAGGGCAACCTCGGTTGCTTTGTAGTCACCAATGTCCGTCTTGTGTGGTATGCGGATGCCAACGAAACGTTCAACATAAGTCTGCCATATTTGCAGATTGATAGCGTAAGTGAATTGTGTTGAGCTAGTCATGCAGCAAAGCTAACATTATGTTCTTTGATTTTCAGGTGCGCATTCGCGAGTCCAAGTATGGTCCGGCCTTGGTCATTCAGACTGCAGAGACTGGAGGCGGTTATGTGTTGGGCTTTCGCATTGATCCCGTCGAGCGGCTGAACGAGCTCTTCAAGGAGCTCTGCTCGCTGCACACCATCTACACGGAGCAACCGAACTTTGGCATCAACTATGATCCACATGATGCACGACAACGCGTTGCCGCCGCCGCCGAGGAGGCGGCTCAGGCGACACAGTTCAAGATTGACGATTACCAGGAAATGGATGAGCGTCAAGAGCGTGAAATCAACACGAAATTAAACAACTACCTAGCTGATGGCTGTCTGGGCGTCTTGGCCAGCGACAGCGAGCCAACTCGAGAGCCAATCTATTGCAAGGAACTTGGCTTTGCTATGGAGCGTATTCCCGATGGCTACAAACTACAGGATTTGTGGCAAGTCTTGCCAACCAAAATGGCCACTTACGATGAGTAAATAAAGGAGAATCCTCATTGTGCTTGATAAATGCTACCTAAATAGTTGAATCAGGTGTAGATTGTTTTCAAGAAGCTATGCTAATGTTTTGTATATTTACAGTAATCAGTTTCGAAGTCGAAAATTGTAAAATAGACTATTTAAATATTTGCATATTGCTGCACAATAAATCTAATTACTTTAACATCTACATATTTGTATTATAGTTTTGACGATTTTATTGACGCATACAGCTCGCTGTGTGTTTAAGTATTTTAGCTTTTTGTGTGCTTGGGTTTTTTTGTGCGGAAATCGAAATTATCCATGCCTGGGGGTTTTCTTTTTTTTGCCGAGTTCGTTGATTGATTTTAGTATGCTTATAAGTTAAACTATTATCATAATTCGTGATTGATCGGGAGAGATTTGCCATATTACATATTACAATTTTGCTGTGGCATTTTGCAAGCAAAGGTTTTCAATTTGTTTGCTGTCATTAAGATTTAATTATATATATATATATATTTGTATATATATACACGTTTGTTTTTATGTTTATAAATTAATTCATATCACAACACACAGTTGATTTGACCGGCATGCATTATAATCATCGTGTCTATATAGAGTACATATAATTAATATAATTGGATTTTGTTTGTATATATCAATTTGTTTTTATTTGTATTGGTATTATTTATAAGTAAATGAATTGTTTAGTTTTTGTTTCGTGTTTTTGTTACTGTTTTTTGTTTGTTTTCTATGCTATAAATTCTAACAAACTTAATTAAAGTAGGAAGTTAATATTAGTTGTGGCGTTTTCTCTGCGTTTATCTTCTTGCGATTGCCTCAAAGGCAGTTTGAATACATACATTAAACATTATACAAATTAAAATAAAACATTTTTAAGACAAATGGAGAAGTGACTGAAAGTTTGCCAAAACAATTAACTAAAAAATACATGTAAAATATAAAAAGAAAATATCATATCCGGAATGACTTATACATAACGATCTCTATGGATTTCGTTTTTATAATTAATTTATGTTTTCTTCATTTCTTTTAAGATTGTTTCTTGGTAGTTTGTTGTAATACTTGCTTATGTTTAAAGTTCAGTTGTGGGAAGGAATTTTCTTTAAACATAAATTTATAATGGGCTGAGTTCTTTCAATATAATATTCGGTTAGTTTATCATCAGTCTTAAAGACCAGTTTAATATTATTATAGACTCAAATCAAGTACAGTTCTGCAGTTCATTGAACATTACACACAGAACAGAAATCGATTTGGTTGATGACAGTTTAATGCTTTAACATTGAATACAAACCAGAATTTGTAAGTTGTAGGGATCAAATTGTCCCTAGCTGCTTCACGTCGCTTTGACGCAAGGAAAACAATGGAAACACGCTTGGACTTAAGTGTTTAACTAGAACCAAAGACTTAGGATTTGTAGTCTAATTTAAATCTATGATACATCTGTTATAGGTGTCGGATTACCATCGGCCTGAGGGCGGCGTTCCAATGACTAAACTTGAAACTTGAACAGAAGCTGACACAAACATAGAAGGAGAAACAGTTTGTGTGTTTTGAATGATTGAGTGTTATGCTTATTTTCTGCTTGCGGAGATCTGTTGACGTGCACGCTGTCGTGTCATGGGAGGAGAGCGACGCATTGGCGATATGGTTGTGCTGCTCTCGACTGTTAGTGCATCTGCATTGCGTCGCTTGCGCTTTGGAGCCGCAACAGTAGCCACGACAGCTGTAATTGGTGGCTCTTTTTCCTTAACTGATGCAGCTGTTTTGCGGCGTTTTTTGGCTGTGAACAGAGGCGCACGTCGTCGACGCTTTGTGCCAACTGCTGGCTTTGACTTTGATGAGCCAGCAGTCGAGGCAGAGGCAGAAGCTGAGGCAGAGGCAGCTGCCAGGACAGGAGCAGCGCTTTTTGCTGAGTCTGAGGTGTGTGTGTTGATGTTGTCCTTGGTGTGGACAGGAGCATGTGCTTCAATGCTAATGCTCCTCTTGGTGGCTTCGTGCGGCGCAAAAGCCGACGCGGTGGCATGTTGTGGCAATATCAATGTGCTGTAAAAAAAAGAATATATCAATGTTAACTTACGCTCTTGCACTACAATTGCGATGATAAATACCTGAACTTTGGTTTATAGGCAACCTCCGTCTCCGTTTTGACCGTTCCTTCATTCAGTTGCTGCTCGCCATCATCATCACCGTCTTCATCCTCCTCTTCGTCGGTATCGCTGTACATATTTGTGATGGGCGGCATACATTTGGGTCGCTTCAGTTCAAAGCCGCGTGCTTTGTTGCTAATAAGTTAGAATTATATGTTAAGACTTTTCTTATTGGTTATTTTTTTATGGCACTCACATTTTAATTGGCGTTATGGGCATGGGGCGAATGGGCTTGAAGAGACACAGGTCCATGAGTAAGCTATCAGTGCTGGGATTGCGTTTGCGTGCCGACGCCGAGCGATGCAGCGCTGAGGGGGCCACAGTAAAGTGTCGCAGGAATGCAGGAGTGGGTACAACATATGGCTGGCTAACTGCATAGTGGCGACTGCTTCCAAGACCTGAGCCCATCCCAGAGCTAGAGTGCATGATGCCACCGTGGCCAGTAAATTTGCGTTTAAGGTTCTGACTCTGCTGGCTCTGCGGCTGCTGAGTAGACATCACTGGCGTTGTGGCGGACATAACGAGCGCCTTTTGCACAGTGTCCTTGATGAACTCGGTGCCGCGATGCAAGCGCACAGACAGCGTTTTCATGATGGCACAAGCCGCTGTGGATGCTATGCTGCTGCTGCCAGTTGTTGGACGTGCTGCAGTCGCCATCGATCCCGCTGCATTTGCTGTAGTTCCCCCTGTTGTTGTGCCGCTGCTGTGCGCTGGTGATGATGAACTCGTGCCTGCGCTGACATTATTGTTATTATTGTTGTTGTTGCTGGTGATTTTTCGTGTCGCGTTGGATTCGTAAGACGTGTAGGGCGCTGCTTGCCCCGCTGATGCCGCCAGCAACATTATTATTGCACTCCTGCTCTTTCTTCTCTTTCTCCTCCTCTACGTCGACCAATTGCCAGACCCTCGTCTTCTAGTTGCTTTGGCTCCTTCGTCAGCTGCAACTTTAACATACCCGGCGTTTTATCTCTCGTTCAGCTCTGCATGCAATTATTTTTGCATTTGTCTCAACATTGTTGCTGCGTATTTACTTTGCTTTACCTATTATTATTATTTGTATTATCTGTGTGTTTTGAGTCTGCTGCTTCTTCGCTTCTTCAATTTTTGCCAGTTGCGGCTCACACGCTGGTTCGTACGTTTACACTACACTACACTACTACAAACTTATACTCAACATACTCCTACTACTGCTTTGCCTTCTTCCATTGTGTGTGTGTTTGTGTGGCTGACTGCTGTTTTTTGGCTTTACCGGTCCAATACACTGTCTATTTTGTAAGTACACACTTGCTTTTATTGTATATTTTACACGCACTTTACCGTTTGCGGTTACTTTATTGTTTTTGCGTTTGTTTTTTTGCGGTTTTTGACGAGGAACGCACGAATTTTTACGTTTTGCTATGTTTTACACCTTACTACTGCACGTTCATTCATCAGCAGCTGTAGCTCATGCCAATACTCACCACACTCAACAGTGGCCTTTCTGCTCAACTGTTGTGGAGCAACTTATTTAAATGTGAGTGAGCAGAATAAAAGATGTAAATTAAAAACAATTAATACAATATACTATTTCCTTATTATTAAAAATTGCAAATTATTATTATTAATAATTAGTTCATACAAATTTTTAATATTAAAAACAAAAAAAATAGCTTGCCTTAAGCAAGCAAATACATTTTTACTCCAAAATTGTGTGGACACACTGGCAGAGAATTTACCTCAGTAAAGACTTCTGTTACGATTTTTTTTTTTTTAATAAATTATGTTTTCAAATATTTAGTTTAAGTTCTACGACTTATAAAATATTGCGAATTTATAAACTTAATAACTGCATTAAACATCTTAAACTATTGAAATAATTTTTTTTATATTATTATTAAACAAAGTTTTGTTATTTATTATTGTTTTTAATATTAACATATTAAAATAAAATGCTTTTGTTTCAATTAAATAACAAATAAATTTGTAATGTAATTTTTAAATTTTGCGCTGCAAATATTAAACTGAGATTAGTGTGACCAAATGACTATAATTTGATTTTTATGCATAATTTAATATGTACTTACTGGTAATATTTTGCGCCAGGTTTTAAATTTCAAAATTAAATTTATAATTATAGTATAAACTATAGATTGCTTGATATATTGCTACTAGTTTTAATAATAATTAATATGATAAGCTACTGCGGCTTCTGTATACGGGCTAAAAGCCAATCTAACTCGTAGACCACTGGCATCAAGTTTATTATGGCTAAATAATTGCCAAAGCGCATGCGGCGCTCAATTTATGAGACCACTGGCGCCTGCGCTCAACAAAGACAGAGACAGAGATAGAAGCAGAGACAGAAGTAGAGTCGGGCTTGGACTGCCTTCTCCTCTTCAGGCACCAGGCACCACCTAGAGGTGCACTCCAGTTGCTGCTGCTGTGACAGAAGTGTTTTTTGGCATGTCAAATGGCCGTTGAACACTCTTCTGCCTCGCCCCTCTTCGCTTTGCTTTAATAACATTATGAAAACGCGTGTTTTACAGCTCATCAGAGTCGAGGCGCAATGTACTATGGCGGACACATTGCTTGCATTTTTTCGTGCACTCTTTTCGCTGTCCGAGTGCTTCGCTAGTCAACCAGCCGTCGAAGCATCGAACCATTCAGGCAAGCAGGCAGGCAGCCTGTCGGACTGCCAGTTGCGAGTCAAGTCCTCGCCACAGCGTCACCGCTGGAGGTCGCTTGGGGGTCGTCGTCGTCGTCATCGTCATCGTCGACAGCGGCGCCCTCCCATTGCGGCACCACGCAGCCACGCGCGTCGCCTTCTGCGCAACCGCAGCCACCGCGTCCATGTCACAAAAGCCAGAAGCAACCAATACAAATACAAACACATACGAAAGTCAAGTCGGAAGGCTATAATTTTCCAATATGCAAATGTGTTGGTGACTCAAAATGGCGCAGCCAAAGCTGAAGCCACAAACACCACGTGGGATGCAAGTAAAAAAAAAAGAGAACAAACCGCATCCAATTACGTCGTGCGCTCATTAAGGGTCGTGGTCGGGTGGAGTGTGGAGTGGGTCTCTAGCCGAGTGGCTAACCATTGACAATTATGCAATTTTGCAGCACGACTAAACAAATTATTTTCACTAAATTAAATCTTAACTCGTGCTGGGCGCACTTCTCTATACAATCCACAATTATTAAGGCATCTTAACGGTTTGCGCAAAGTGAGAGCCTGTGGATTGACATGTGGCATGCATGACGTTGATAAGTTCTCGGGAGGAGCACTTTTGACGCAGCTGTTGCTCCCCAAGAAGAAAAGCTGCGCGAAGCGTGCGTTAACAAAGCGCGTTAAACAACAAATGAGAGTGATGTGCTTAAAGACAAAAGCTGCCTGCTGTGAGATGCTTAATATCGCATGCGATTGTTATGCAATTCAAGATGTGACATCAGTCATACATACTATACAAAATATGTATCTTGACCTTAGCTAGGGTTATTTGGTTGAGAAGAAAACCCAATTAAAAAGAAATTGTCTGTTGTTCATAATATACGATGTTTATAATCAAGAAATCCATTGCACAAGATAAATGATTATTGAATAAAAGCATATAACAAATTTTAGCGCATTGTCTTCTAATTTTTCAACGAATTGTTCAAGTCTAGCAAGAAGAAAAAAGGAAAAACTACAAATCGATTTATATTATGCCGCCACCAAACAACACTTACAACACACTCGTAGACCACTGCGATATGTAGTACTTTCCTATCTCCATCTATTATGGCGATTTCAATTACATTTCGTTTGCCCTCCACTTGCTCACAGGTGTGAAGAGGTCTGAAGAGGTTGGCTATTTTGTTTTTCTTTTATCGTGGTTTTTTCTTTCGCCTCTTGCTAATGAAAAGATCATAAATCATTGCACAAATGAACTTCAAGTTTTCTATTTCTCTTGCCTATCCATATTTTATTCTCATTTTTTTTTTCCTTTCTTTATTGTAAAGTGTAACATTGATTAAGCATTATTAGCGTTTATTGTTGTTGTTCTATTCTCTAGGCATTCTACGGTCCATTGTAGACACATTGGCCGCATTTTTCGTCGTCGTTGTTGTTGTTGTTAGTTGTGCCCGCGCAGTGGGACATTTTCCATCATCAACACTTTGGAATGATGGAACGATTCGTTGCTCAACTCTGTCAGCCCCCAGTAACCAGCCCCTAGAACATGCGCCTGCGCCATTTGTTGAACGAGGTCTGAACATATTAATATATACGTGTATATGTACGTATGTATATGCATGCTCATTTATATACATATACGCATATACATATGAATGTATGTATGATATGTAAGTCCGTCGTTGTTTATGCTTAATGTATGTACATCAAAATTGATTTGTTAGATGGCAGGGGCTAATCACGTTTCATAACGAACCCATCGATTAGCTATAAGTGTAAAGGTAATAAATACACTACAACATTACTATATTGGAATTTATATTTATATTTTTGTAAAAACATTTTTATTGATTTACAAACGAGTACAATATTCCATTGAACTTAGAACTATAAATGACATGCGAAGTTGATTAGGTAAAGAATAAAAAATTATCATTATTACGTAATTACAATATTACAGTGTTCGAATTTGCCTTATACTGAAAATATATTTCGTTATTTGTGTGGTATTTTGGCTGTTAAGCTGAACATTTCAAATTATTAGTAATTTAATTAATTTTAAAATAAGTAAACTTTAAGCTTTTGACATAATCTTCAAACTCTTAAGGTCCGACAATTATACAAGTACTATACTGGTTATTATTAAAAGATAAATTTATAGATATATCAACATTGTAGTATTCGAATATAGATTTTAATGGATATACAAATATATTTAATTATTTTAATTTTATAAACAATAAACTGCAAAAATTTGATTGATTAATTGAAAATTGGAAACTGAAAACAGCATTATTAAGAAAATATGTTAAAAATATAAAATCTGTGAAGAATTATGTATACTATAACATTACTGTATTGATTAATGGTATTATAACTTTGAGCCTTCACGAAATTTATGTAACAGGTAGAAGGCATAAAGTTTATATATGTATGTATTCTTGATCAGCGTCAAAGATATACACTAAAAAAAGGTCAAATTCTAAAATCAATAACATTAGTCTTAAAAAATGTGTCCTTGGCAGAAAACCACTTTAAGAAAATATTCCTAATTAAGAACATTAGTCTAAAAATGACAAATTTTCGAAATAAGTCCAAAAATTCCAGATTTAATCTACAAAATTCTGCAATCCATCGAAATTCGTATAAAGTTTTTATCTCTATTTAAGTGTTTTCGTTCATAGCTCAGTTAGCCGAGCTCTTTCGAAACATTCTCAATTACATTCTCAGTCGTAACTAAATTATAAAATGGTAAAATAATAAATAAGTAAGAAATCAAAAAAAAAATAAAAAAAATTATTATTATGTTAAATAATTTTTTTTGATCTTAGAATAAGATTTTTGTCCAAACCTATACTTTAACTTCTTTTTTGCTGTATAGCATCTGCGTCTTTCTGTCTGTCCGTTTGAACACCTAGATCTCAGAGACTATAAGTCATAGAACTATAATTCTTCTTCGACAGCACTTGTAATTTTTGCATAGAGATCAAGTTTATTTCACGAAGCTGTGAATTTTGGTTAAGATCTAATAACTATACTATTTATTATCCCTCAGAATTTGATTGCGAACGAATAAAAATTGTAGAAGTTATTTAAGAAATACTTTTGTGTGGCAAATTTCAAATAATACAGAAATGTTTTGCTTTTATTCGAAATTGATACCAGATATCTAACGAACACTCGACTATAGATTTTTATACCTGCTTACCCATAGGGTTGAAGGGTATTATAACTTTGTGCCGGCAGGAAATGTATGTAACAGGTAGAAGGATGCATCTCCGACCCTATAAAGTATATAAATTCTTGATCAGCATCAACAGCCGAGACGATCTAGCCATGTCCGTCTGTGTGTCTGTACTTCTGTCCGTATGAATCACTGGATCTCAGAGACTATAAGAGATAGAGCTATAATTTTTTTTCGTCAGCATTTGTTATGTTTGCACGCAGATTAAGTTTGTTTCAAATTTTTGCCACGCCCACTTCCGCCCTCGCAAATCAAAAAAAAAAATGAATAACAAGCGTAATTACTGTAGTAGCTATGATTCCTGAAAATTTGGTTGCGATCAGATACAAATTGTCGAAGTTATTAAAGAAATACCTTTGTATGTGCAAAAACGCCAACTTACTAGGGGTCTTAGTTGCTTTAGCTGACAATCTGGTATATTGTGCCGTCTACGGTATATTTTGAATGCGGTACTATGTTGATATACCAAATAGACCATTTGGTATATTTTTAATATTTTTACAGTATATTCGGTATATTTTGAAAAAAATACCGCAAAATATATTTCATTTATTCAAAATGGGTAGCGGGTATCTCACAGTCGAGTACACTCGGATGTAGCTTTCTTATTTGTTATTACTTGCTTTGTAACATTTTTTTTTTTTAAGATCATAATATTTGACATTTGATTCATAAAACTATACATTAAATTCAATTTATATATAAAATTTATAATTTAAGAGTAAAAAAACGAAGAAATAATTTCAAAAATCTGTTGAGAATATAATTTTTTTTAGCATTTTGCTTCAGAGTTTTAGTGATTTGCCAAATTCGAATTGGATCACTGCCAAAAAGCTGACAAAACAAATAATGTGTACATGAAATAATTGACTCGGTGACGAGGAAACAGGAAAGAGAAGGGAAGCTTCAAGCGATGGCCATTAGTCAAACCAAAGGGCAGCTGGCTGAACGGCAAGCGGCCAATAAAAATGCTGGAGAAATGGCCATAAACACAGAGGATTGCCGAAAAAGGCCACCGTTGGCCAGTTGGCCTGTTTAGCCAAAAGGAACAACAACGAAGCTCGAATAAAAGTTATGGGGAAAATTGATTTTGCGGTAGCCGAGGCAATAAATGTTTTGCCCAAATGCTAAATACAAGTTCGACATGCAACAGCAACACGAATCGTGGACTAAAAGGCATGGGAATATGGAAAGCAGAGCGACAGGAGGCAGGCGGGCAAATCAAATGGCAACTGGGAACGGGCAACTGGATTTACTGTCTTGCGCAGTGCATGGAAAACCTTTTGACAAAGTGAGAAATATGCATCGCAACAACATGAAGAGCAGGACACAGGATATGGCCCCGTGCACCACTCTCCAAGTCTACACGCCCCGGCGGGGTCTGGAATGTGGTGCGCCAAGTGGCCGTTGTGGCTCCATTGGAGGAAATATGATGACATATCGCGTCATAGTTCAAACGGCAGGGAATCCTCTGATCAATTTTGTACACAGCAAGGCGCCATCTTTTGGACCCCATTGCACAAGGTTCGTTTCAAATACACTTCATCTCTGGATCCATGCGTTTTTATTACTGATTTGCACCAAAAAAGGCAATTTCAAAGATGTTTACCGTATAGAAATATTATTTCAAAATATATATTTTCCACTTAGAATAACTCAACTTGACAATCAGTCTTATTTTACGTTGGACTAAATATTCTAGAATTAAAATATTATGACTATTCTGTGTGTTTTTTTAGCTTAATGACTAAAAAATCTGGTTAATTTTTGGCGTTCTTCAATAGCTCTAATTAAAGCTCTTTAAATTTTAGAATTCAAGAATAATATTGTAGTATATTTACTGAATTCAAGATGCTTTTTTATACAATATTTTTATGATTTCGTTTTTATAAGCTTAAGTTTGTAAGCTTTGAATATGATTGAATTTTTAATAAAATTCCTGATATATAGTTTGTTGTATTTTTTTGTAGAGTCTGTAACAACGAGAATGAAAGCGTATTTAGCAATCTTTATGTCAATTCTAGACTTGGTCTTTTTGTTGTTTCTTAGCGTTTCTTTTTTGTTTTGCGTTGGGTTCTGTGTATGCAGTTGGTCTGGTCAGCGGCGCATTTTTCTCAAGTGCGCCAAATCGTGGCCATAATTTTTTATTATCCAGCCGAAGCCTGGATACGGGGCCCTGCACCTTGGAAGGTTTTGGGGAACACATAGTTGATTTTCAGTTGGCTTCCGTTGGTTATATTCGGTCAGCTTTTTGGTTCTCAGCAACGTATTGCAGTTCCTCCTTGAGTAGCCATAAAAATAATTAATTGGCTTTTATGTGGCAGGAGCCGTTGAAATTTCGCTTTGACCATTACCAATGCAATTTTTGCAATGGCGTCTCCACTGTCTACCTCTCTCTTAGCTTTGCCTTTTAATTAGTGTTATTAATTAACATCATCATCATCATCATCGAGTGCATCTGTTTTGTGGTTTACACAAAATCCCATTTCCGCTTCGACGTCCATTTTGGTGTTTCGCTCATTTTTAGTTGAATTTACATTAACAAACAGCTTTGTGAGCTTAATTAGTTTTGTGGTTGCCCGCAGCTTAACATGTGTGTTCGTATGGTTAGTCCAGTAATAAATTTTGTTGTCATTGGTTAGCTTTACTAGAAATGCATGTCCAAAATATTTTTAATTAAATCAAAGAGAGATTCAGAGTTTTCCGTGTTTAATAATAGGTAAAATGATTTCTTGAATTTTGTTTTAAGTTTAAGCTTGTAATCTCTGATATCTATGTTGGTTAATGCTATTTTGAAAGTGAGCAGACACATTTGTGAAAGCGGTATGTCTATTTTATAATAATTATTCAACTGTTAATTATTTTCAGATTTTAATGCTCCTTTGCATTCTTTCAACTGTTTTCACTACCCATCATTTCATTAGCGTTGCAGGTTTCATTGTTATTTCCATTGCATTTTAATGCCGCTTGCTTAACTATAAATTCATTATAATTTTTTTCCTTTTCTTTCTTTCTCTTCCCTCGATTCCATGCCGACCATCCACGTCATGTGGTAAACACAATTTTCTCCTTCTTCTTTCAGCTCTAGTCTCATATCAGTATTTTCATTAATGTATGTATGTGCTGCAAACTTTAGCACAGTGTGAAGCATTTTCCTTCGTATACGTTGCTGTTGTTGCTCGCAAATGTATTGCATAAACTATGGAGAAAATGGTTGTTGGAAATGTACGAGCGTCAGCAAACGAGAGCTAAATTAATTGCTTGTAATAACTAAAATAATTTTATAATACCTGTAATCATCGCTGCGGTGTTCAGAAGAAAACAATAATCAAAATAATTGCTTAGAGTTATTTAAAATGGGGAAAGTAACCAAAGAAATATGTAAAACTAGTTGAAGCTTTACGAAACTTTGCCGGCTGGTGCCAAAGATTAATAATTAATACTCGTTAAACAACATACATATTCATTATTTGTTATTTTTGTTTTCTTTGTAAAACAAGTAAGTCGAATCCTAAAACTGCTTATTATTAAATAATAATAATAAAGCACAATACAATTTCAACATTATATATTTTTGTCATTTCAAAAATAACTTATATGACTCACATTTATTGTTGCATAAACAGAATTGCAATGATAATTATTTAAGTACGTTCATATCAACAAACCTAAAAATCGCTGACTATTTTAAAAGATTGTTTTTTTCTTTTTGATATTGAAAATTATATCTAATCATTAAAATGATATGGCTGGTATTTGGAATACCGCAATAAATTATATAAGACTTTAATTCATGAATATCGTGATTCTAAATAATGAATACTGTAATACAGAAACAAAGTATTATTAAAAAGTTCTTCAACTTTGTTTAGCTTAAAACGGTTGAAGGGAATTTAAAGCAAAAATTACGCTCATAAATATTATTAAAGTAATATAAATATTGATATATAAATAGTTGTTGATCAAGAAAGAATGTTCAGATTATAATGCTTATTTTTGTATGTTTCTTTCGTTTACTTAAATTTATTGTACCCATTTACCACTTTTAACAATTTAAAAAGATAGAAAGCAATTCAAATAATTACATTTAGATACTAAAGTCATTATCTATGTAGACTGAACGCGAACAGCGCGACCCATTGAAATTATGAGGGGTAAAGGACGCATGTGGTGCGGGTGCTGTAAAGTGCCATAAATTACAAAAGGTCTGAATGTAATGAGTTTTCGTAATTTGTTAAAAAAAGTTCAAGTAAAAGTTAAAAGGTTACCAAGCCCAAAACAATATTCAAAGTACAAGCCGTTGACGTTGAAAAAGGCAGTCTTAAACTTAAATAAGAAAAATATACAAATTAAACTGCGCAATTTGTGGTGGGCATAAAATGAAACGCCTCTTTTCCAATACCTTCATTTTGCGCGCCAAATAATAACAAAGAAATGTTCAATCGAGCTAAAGCCGCATATATCGCATGCCACATCCCTACTATATAATATGCTGTATTGTCCAACTTATTTAGTCGATGTGTGCGCAGGTAATGAAGCGGAAACGCAAATCAAAAAGGTAAAAATGAAACGTGACAAGTCATTTTTATGATGACAATAATTCAAATACTCTGCATCTCAGAAATTAGGGTATTGTAAAGTGGTCAATATTTATTATTTTTTTTAATATAAACTTAAAAGTAATGTGAATGTAGAATAGCTTTTACTATGTTTAGTGTATTTTGATGCATTATAAATCAAATAAATAATATACTGTGCATCTCAGAAATGAGGGTATTGTAAAGTCGCCAATTTAAAGTCCAATATTTATTAATTTATTAAAATATAAACTTAAAAGTAATGTAAATGTAGAAACGCTTTTACTATGTTTAGTGTATTTTGATGCTTTACACTGCTTACATGAAGAGCTATAAAGAGTATTTAATAACTCCATAGTTGTTGATCATAGCCAGGCCAATTGTTCACTTACTGGGCCGTCAAATTTAGCATTGATGACGATGTCGTTCCTATTTGACCTGGTAATGGGTCCATTGTTCCACACGCATGATATTTCAATACCTACGATATTGCGAAAACAACAACATGAGCTCTCCTTCTCTTTTTCAGTGTACTGCTGCGCTTTTGTTTGTTTGCATTCGCTTTTTGAGACCTTTTTGAACTCAACTCGATTCCATTGAGTGCGAAATAAAACAAAAGCCAACGAAAAACAAATAGGAATATTTGGTCTGTGTTGTGTGGCATTTAAGTAATAACAGCTCATTGCATGCCAAAACGAATATTGAACAGAGCTTAGAAAACCCGGGAATAAAGAACGCATTATAATCGAAAATAAAGTGAAATATAATGTAAATATCACCATATAAAATAATCATATAATTAATAATAATTCTTTTTATCTTATCTGGAGTACCCAGCTATGAAAATTAATATTTATCAATGAAATAAATAGATACAAATATTTACTTATTTATTCTTTATATTAAATCTAGTATTTAATACTATATTTAATAGAAAAGAGAGTACTAACTGCAGGGGCCTTCGATTCAAAAAAAATATCTTTTCTTATTATAGTTTTGTTTAGTTTTCACTATAAAATTGGAATAAAAATGTATGAGATAAACTAAGTTCGAAAAATGTAACAAAAGGCGACTTGCTGAAAATTACAATCTGATTAGTCTCATATCTGTTTTCAATGACAGTACCAGTTTAATACGAATCCAATTGATTTTTCATTATGCATTTTAAGATGGGTTTTCTATGAAAAGCCAGAGTTGTTGAAGAGGTATCCATTATAAAGAGTGTAACAATTATATTGCAAATTAAAAAGGGATGGTAAATTATAATTATCATTCCAACTATTAAATCAAATATTCAAAAACTTAGTTATTAGACATACAAAAGAAGATAACACCGTACTGAATATTTTTCGACAATCGCCGCATTTCCATTGTGAATTTAAAATTTTGGATTCTACCCATTAATAATTATTCATTTAGCGTAATTTTATAAAAAATCATAGGTAATTATCATGTTTAACAAAAAAAAAAATAATATAAAATAATATTTTTGTAAGATTTTTATTTATTTTAATGAAAATAAAAATTGCTTTTATATTAGAGTTTTTGTACAGAGCTTTAATGCGTTTTTTTTAGCGTAAATGATTCTATTCAAAGTGAAAAGAAAACATATACTTTTTTAAATTTATACAATTTGAAAAATTAGTAAAAGTTATTCTTATAGATCTAGCTTAATATATGTAAATATATTAATGCATACTTATCATTAATATATTTATATTAAGCTAGATCTATAAGAATAACATTTACTTATTTTTCAAATGGTTTCAGTTTATGTTTTTATACCCGCTACCCATAGGGTAGAAGGGTATTATAACTTTGTGCCGGCAGGAAATGTATGTAACAGGTAGAAGGAGGCATCTCCGACCCTATAAAGTATATATATTCTTGATCAGCGTCAACAGCCGAGACGATCTAGCCGTGTCCGTCTGTCCATCTGTCCGTATGAGCACCTAGATCTCAGAGACTATAAGAGATAGAGCTATAATTTTTTTTCGACAGCATTTGTTATGCTTGCACGCAGATCAAGTTTGTTTCAAATTTTTGCCACGCCCACTTCAGCCCCTGAAAATCAAAAAAATCGAATAACAAGCGTAATTTTAAAGCTAGAGTTACGAATTTTGGTATATAAAGTAATAGCTATAGTAGTTATGATCCCTGATAATTTGGTTGCGATCGGAGAAAAATTGTGGAAGTAATTAAAGAAATACTTTTGTATGGGCAAACACGCCTACTTACTAGGGCTCTTAGTTGCTTTGGCTGACAATCTGGTATATTGTGCCGTCTATGGTATATTTTGAATGCAGTACTATATCGATATACCACATATACCATTCGGTATATTTTTAGAATTTTTGCAGTATATTTGGTATATTTTGAGAATAATACCGCAAAATATATTGCTTTTATTCAAAATGGGTAGCGGGTATCTCACAGTCGAGTACACTCGACTGTAGCTTTCTTACTTGTTTAATTATAAAAAGTGTCGCACGTGATTTTCGCCACAGAACTACCGATATTGTTTATAGGGTCATAGGTACATATCTTCTTATGACTTTTTAAAATGTGTATAAGAATTTAAAAACTTAATAGGCTCTTTTACTTCTAAAGTATACAACATTATCACATTTTTTTAAATAAATTGTTTAATGATAACGGTCTTTGAAATTAACTTTATGGGAAATTCTGTGAAAATTATTACATTTGTAGGTGTTAAATTTGCTTAATATTTTTATAATTCGTGGTGCACAGTTACATTAAGGGACTTTACTGTGTGACTTTAAATACCCGTAAATTAAACGGTCCCTCCTATTGAGGGCGTTTCCATCTGCTAATAGAGTTGTAACACACCAAAATGACTCCCTAGTCATTTGAAAAAATGCGAAAAACACGTAAAATTATATGGAAAATGTGCCAACAATAATACTATAATATGAAACAAATACTGTGGACAATAAATCGCCCATTCGCGCAAATGTCGAAGGTCTCGGGAGAAGGACTCGTAGGGAAAATGCAAACAGATGTAAATCCTAGCGTAAAACCCAATAACAGAAAGGCTCGACAACACGACAAGACGCCGCCGCAATGGAAAGTGAACTCAGGGATAACAAGGAATGAAAAGCGCTGCATGTGGCTTGAGGCAGAGTAGTCGAATCAGCGGGGGCGACGACGACGGCGGTGCACAGGTCAAGTACGAATGCATTAGGCCAAGATGCGAATGTGAATGCGAATAACACCAATAGACCAAAGTCTTTATGGAAGTCAGCAAGCGGAAACGAAAACAGTTGGCAGCGCTTTAAAGTGGATCCAAAATGAGCAAAGAATCAACGCGTGCCAAGGTGCAAATGCGCAAAACGGAAGTGAGGAGCAGCTGCTTCTTTGCCTCCCCCTTCTCATTCCAGTGTTGTCCATTCGTAATTA
The DNA here is from genome assembly GCF_023558535.2 of Drosophila nasuta. Taxonomy (NCBI): domain Eukaryota; kingdom Metazoa; phylum Arthropoda; class Insecta; order Diptera; family Drosophilidae; genus Drosophila; species Drosophila nasuta. Next base: position 3,354,734 of record NC_083456.1, read on the forward strand.
TGCAATCAAAGTTCGCAAAGTTCTGAGAACTGTACAATAAACCACGTGGACACGGGACACAGGACACAGACACAGCATGTTCAGCATTACAGCCCTTTTTATAATATTTAGAGTGCCCAGCCCTGTGCGATATTATTCAGTATCTCTCCATCTCGCTCGTTCGCCGCTTCTTCTTCCTGTGTCTCCGTCTGTGTCAGTTTACCGTTGCGCTGCGCCTGTCATCATTTCTCATCGTCCGTATTGTTTCCCTTGTAATTTGTCACCGCTGGAGCTCATTTCTGCGGCGTAATTTGTTTGCAACACATTTCGGATTCGTTAACCCCATCTCCCATCTCCCATCCCTACTCCATTTTTGTCATATTTTTTGTGCTGTTTTCACCTTTGTTTTTGGTCTCGCCTTGATGCATTTAATTATAATTATTACAGGGTGTAATGGAAAGCCTTGAGACAAACGATGAGCTGGGTGTGACAAATATGGAATACACATAAATAAATGAATTTGTTGGTCATGTAATGCAATTAGAACTCATAATTAAATATTTGTATTGGGTTTATTGAGTTTGTGAAATACAATTTAATAAGATGGAGAACTTCAAGAAATGAAGTTAACTAGCAATCTTGCTCTGAATACTTAACAATTTCAACATTGTGCCAACGTCTATCCGTGTCGTTCTTAGGGTGTAATTGATATTTGCTTAAGGTTTAGTAAAACATTTGTGAATCAACAAGTCTTTCCATTTTTCAGCATATGTTTAAGATTAAACTTTAATTTAAATTATGTTACAATTTTAATTTGAGTAAGTGACATAGTGAGTCAAATCCTCAATTTCTTTTTTTAAATTTTATATTCAAAAATAAAGCTTTAAGGAATTAAAGCAAAGAAATATATTCTTATGTTAATAAAAAGCAGTAAAGCATTTAATAAAAAAAAAATAAATATATAATTATGTTAATATAATATAATATATATAATTTTTGGTATATTACATATTTATTTGAATTCAAGTTGTCAATCTGCCTTTTCGAAACGACTCTGGCTAAAATAAAAACTAACACAAACTAAAAATAATACAAAAAACAACAAATTTAAAAGATCTTGCTTTTAGTTTTTTTAATTTTTGTAAACTTACTGTTTATCAAAAACTCTGCAAATACCCTTCTTTTCGATATTTTCCACTCACTTCACTATCAAGTCAAGCATATCAACAACGGCCCACTAAACACACTTGAGAAAACTAATTTTTGAGCATTAGAAAGGCTCAGAATGCCGATACGCTATTGTGATCGACCATGACTTTGCTTTGAAAACATATTTGTAACGGCAAAAGCAAAAAGCCGACAATAGATCGAAAACAAAGCAAATAAGTCAAAGAGAGAATGTGCGTGAAAGAGATGGAGTAGAGAGAGCAAGCGAATGAAACTGAAGCACGCACTTCTAAACGCAATTACATGCCTACATTGAACTTTGCACATAGGGTCTAAGTAAGCTGCTGAATGAAATAAGAATGCATGTTTCTCTGTTGCTGTACATAAAAATGTACATACGCACATGCGTGTGCTTATTATGTACAAAGCACTTTTCAGCCTCGCCCCAGGTGAAAAGAATAACGCAACAGCAGCAACTACGACTACAGCTACAACAACACGAATACGTTCGTTCAAACGAAGGTCTGCTGTTGATGCACTCGCTCCCATTGCTATCTCTCTTGCTATCGTTTCGCTCTCGCTCTCACTCCGGCTCTGGCTCTGCTGTACTCTCGCTCATACTTGCAATCGTGCCTGCAGCGCTGCTTTTCAGCAAACGCCATTGGGGGTTTGGCATTGGGCCTACGCACATTCTCGCTCGTTCTCTCTGCCTTCTTTCGAGCTAGCATGAGAGTGCACCATCTCGTTCTCTCTTTTTCCTGTACCTATGCGTTTCCCTTTATTAGTTTGTCTAATTGCTTTTGGCAACTATTATTACGCTGTCGCTGTGGCGCTTGTTGTTGTTGATGTTGTCGGTTTGTCAGCGCGCAAAAAAAGTATCACAGATGTCATGTTTAGGGCCCGCCACTGACTGACTGTCTGACCGCCTGGCCCCCCGTTGATTGCCAATGCTTTGATTTGACTCTTCACTTTTGGGTGTGCAGGGCCGAATGCTAGTTACCAGCTTCGGAGTCGAAGTTCCTGGATACGCACACAACCACGAGTCTCTAATACTCTTTTAATAAACGCTGTTAAAGAAGGCGTGAAATTTCGCTGTTTCACCATTTCCATTTCCGTTGATCACACGCTGCGAATTGCCTCATTGCTGATACGAGCGGTAGGAGTTGCCAAAAGACTTTTTTTATTAAATTTTAAATGCAATATTTTATAATTTCGCAAACAGCTAAGCAGCTGTCATAGTTACGATACAAATAATAAACATCTCGTCTATTAACGCTACCGATTTTTTGTTGTTTTCCGATCTATTCTTCAGTTTGTGTTCTATATATTATGGAATCACATTTATTAATTTGAATTATTCTCTTTTACTTTACAGAACTTTTGTTGGCATTCTAATGTTTTAGTCTACAGTTCGTAGTTTGGTTAAATACTATTTTATATCACCTCACAGAATGTGTGGCTCCCACATCATGTGTTTCAGGTCTAAGTTTGCCTAAAACTACACACTCCAGTTTTTGCGCGGAGCTAATGTTATTTATCATTTGTCAGCGCAATTTTTCAAATGAAAACTTTCAGTGCCCATATGCTTCATATGAGCTAGATGGACAGAGAGTCAGGCAAGGAAGAGAAAAGGAAAGCAGAGAGTAGTTCAAGCCTGCAGAAATAAATTTTTTCTTTGGTTTTTTTTCGACATTTATTTGCGCTCAGGCGAAACAAAAACAACAATCAAAATTGTAGCAACAACGTGCGATATTATTAATTTATACACATAAAGCAATATGTTGGTCGCATTCCTCAGCTTGGAGCTGTTCCAAAGGCACGCTCGCACAACAAACGTCGATGGCATCCCAACCCATATCCATCCATCCACCAACCTTTGCAGGGGATGTCCATATGAGTGCGTGTGTGTGTGTATTGGTTTTGTGTGGAGGAGTTTCGTTTTGGCCACCTTCGCGTGTCCATTGGTTATAACTCAAAACCCATTGGACTCGAGACTTGCGCACGTTGAAATAAATATAAATGTCAAAACTGAGTTGAGTTTTCGGTGCGACTGAAACACATATAAAAAAGATGAATAAAGAATCTACAAACACACACACACACAAAAAAGAAAATAAGAAAATAAAAATGAAAAAAGGAAAAGAAACATTGCACTTGGCCAACAAATGAATCATCATACGAGATGGACACTCTGCGTGAGATTGAAACAACTGCTGCACTTTGGGTGGCATATTCAACGGTTGATTCAACAAAACTTGCCACAAGAAGCAGCTTGAATGGGCAACTATTAAGCTATGAGTTATAATTAATCTATCAAACTGGTTTCTCTATTCGTTTTGATTCGCTTTTGACAACATAACATATGTTATATCTATACAGTATTAATAGTCATAAAGTTTAAAAGCTTTCTATATCTGAGTGATAATATCAAAGTCTTTATATTTCTCTAAAAATATAATGATTTTTAAATAATGAAAATTACTAAATCGACGAATATAATTGTGAATATAAGGTGATATATTATTAACGATTCAATGTTTTAGAATCCAAATTTTGAGATGATCATTCTCTAAGGCAATCAGAATAATAAGATAATTTACCTCTTCTTCAATAATATTGGAATTCTGATTTTTTGTGATAAAAACTTTCGTAATTATGAAACTTACTTATCATTTAAAGTATTAATGACAATTTTTGTAGTTCCTTAGAGATCTGTTGAGTTTGCCATTTTAAGCTGTTTATTTGCTCACACATTTTAACAAACTAATAGATACATATATCCCGAGATTTATCCCGAGAATGTGTGCGTTAAAAATTAAAATCCACTGTTAGATCTACACTAACTGGGACCACCAACTGCGAAATGTTCTGCTCTCAGTGTTAGGCTCATCAATCTTGCAGCATTACATGGAAATCACAAGATGTTTTTAGCGAAGATTATCATCATCATCATTTGACTGACTTAAAGATCATAATGTCTGGCCTTAAGCATAAAACGGACAGAGAAACAACAGCATATATTCTCTTTAGGGCGGCGCTATATGGCGCCTGTCGTTTTAAATCGAAATGCAAACATAAATAATACAAACACCCCCCCGGTTTAATGAAAATAACTCCAAATTCGACTTCAACTCCATCTCAATATTTTTGGTCTTTTTTCGTTAAATTTTTATTAATGACACACAAAAACGCAACGGGCAACTTTTTATGTGGCCAAAAGTTGCATTGAAAATGTATTAACACTAAAAAAAAATGCGTTAATTCATTCATAAGATGATGAGAAGAATAAGTAGAGGGCAAGATAAAGGGCCAAAACACGGAACGAAGCACTTGGCCAGCTTGATATGCTCTACAAATTGTGACAAAAGAGTACACTCGGTCCAAAGAAGGAAAGTAATGACAAACACTTATGAGAAAATATTTCATTTAAATTCCAATTTATTTAAGTGGATAGAGTAGTTTGATCAATTAATTTGAAATCTGTTTCGGGATTTCTGAGGGTATCTCATGGTCGAGTACTTGTCTTTAACACAGTTACTTTCTGTTACTGGCTTCAAACGTCGATCGTTTTGTCCCCAAAGAGATGTTGAAAATTTAAAGCGCCATCATTTATTATGTAGGGCTCATTGTTGTTGTTGCATTTATGCACAAATTTATGTGATTTTTATGCGTAGACATAATTATAAAAGTCGCGCTCTCCGAGTCGAGCATCTCTTAAACCCAAAGCACGGCTTGAGCTGGAGGCCCGTTTTCAGGTCCGCGTCCAGCTCCATCTTTAACTTCATTTGCTGACCATTTTGAGGGTCTCTCTTCTCTCTCTCTCTCTCTCTCTCTCTCCGTAAGTTTCGTGCGCCGGCGCTCCAGCTACACCTCGCATTGTCATAAATTATAAAACTTTATGCGTAAATTAATGATCTTTTTTTTGTCGTTTATTCGTTTATTTGTTGCCCTTTTCAGAATACTCTTTAGGCTCAAGAATGTTGAGCGACTTTGTGATGAAACTTGTAATGCGCAGCAAGTGATATCTCTGAGATTTCAAAGTTAATATTTTAAATCATTACAAGATTTAGCTTATTGTACTACTAAATATTATTTTATTCGTTATATCATTTGTTAAGTTTATCATTTTCAAGTTCTTTAATCTCGATTTTACGAATATGTTATGATACCTTTATGTTAGTGTATTTCATATTCCTTAGGGCCTTAACTTTTTTGTCTTTACTGCTTTAATCATATTTTTTCGAGTTTGTTCCAGACAATTTTTGTCATGTCTTTAGTAAGCTTAAGTGTTATGGTTCACTAAATCAGGTAAATTTTTGGAGATTTCAGCTTAAATCTAAAAGTTTTTATAAATTCATTTCACAGACTGTGACAATATTAATGAAGTGTACGTTGCCATCTAAATGAAAATGTTATTCTAGTCACATACCACAATCTCTAACGTTTTCCATATTTTCCTAACTCTGGCTAGTCAATTTCCATTGCCAAAGCAACCACAGAAACCACAAAGCAACAAAAATTGCAAAAACAATCAACGATGACAACGTTTAAGTTCACGACTAATGAATTCCCTGGAATTGGGTTTGCATTTTTGTGCTCCAATTTATTTTGTATGTAACATGAACAAATCTACAGGGTATAGAGCTTAAATGTGAAAGTAAATGCATAAATAGCAACAACTTGAAATGAACAATTGCTTTTGATTAAACAAAAGTAGCCATGAGAGCACAATTTGCTCGCACATATCAACAAAATCAAGTAAATTAGTCGAAATGAGGGTGGCCTTTTGATTGTTCAGATTGCATTTATTATTGTGGTTTGTTGTTGGGGTTATTGTAAGGGATACACACAAGTAAAACCGCAAAAAGCGCAAAAAGCTGAATTGTAATTTGTTGATTACGACAAGTTAGATCTGCGTAGTAAATACGCTACCTATATACAAACAGGGTACATCAATGATGATAACATAAATGATTTGAATTGATGCGAAAAATAGAACTGCAAGCTAAAATTATTCAAATTAACTAATTATTTTACAAGCGAACGTTATGAAAATAATTCATTAACAAAACTTTCCAACTTCTTTTCCCACTTCGTTTTTGAATTTAAACTTTTACTTTCTTATATTTCACTTCTCAGCACCAGTCCACGCAACATATTAGAAGTATATCAAGATTTGCTACACTTTCTTAATTTATAATTGAGCACTTATTAGGTTGAGTGCTCTGCCTTCCATTCCTGGGTTCAAGTGGTCTACGCGATCAATTTAAAAAACGACGGAGGAGAAAAGACAAATTAAATGCAATCTGCAAAGATAAGAACAATATGCTGGCTTAGTTGCTCACATAAAAAGCAGCTCAATTTGTCATCAGCTTTCCTTGAGCTGTAATACACTTAATCAACCCGTCTCAGTTGAGTTAATATTGTTTTGGCTCTACGAAATTCGTCACGTCGCATAAGTCTTATTTTATTGAAGCTTGGAGGCTTGGATGTCATTGCTAGAGCATATTTACATAAATATGGAGTAGTATTATCCCTAGGCAACGCACAGGGTTCGCATGACATCTTGTAATACGTCAATGACGACGGGTTGTCTATTAGATTGTTTATTCTCATGCCCTGTATTCAGATAGCCAGACTGGAAGAGTATGCTAGCCTTTCTGCATTTGCCCATTGAAAATTTCTTTGGACAGATTGTACACAGATTGGACAGATTGTCTACAGTATTTATTTGGGTACACAGCAAAAGAATTTCGCATCAGATTGATTACAGAGGGTATCTTGGCATCAACAGGCGCATTCTAATTGAGCTTTCGCAGACTGCGTGCATTTTTGCTTTGATGAATTATCACAATTTGCCATATACTATCCTCTCTGGCAGTAAGTACATACATACTCGCATATATTCATTTATTTATAGCCCAACGCAAGTCGGTCCCCGTCGGGGGCTATAAATTTTCACACGAAGGTGTCACATTACAAGACACGTACGAGTATGAGGAACAAGGCACGAGGCTTGAGGCATGAAAGAACCGGAACCATTCAGGTAATTTGTCGCCTTATCTTGTCAGCATTTACTACACGACCGACTGGGAAATGTGGGTAGCCGAGGTAGGAGATAAGAGAGACCCTAATTGAAGAACCACTTGATTACCACTTGGGCCTAATAAAGCTGCTACTAATCGTTTGGAGTCTGTCCGCCCTCTGTTTAACGCTTCCACTGATGATCCATTGGGCTGCAAGGTAGACATTGGTATGGATCACCTAGCAGCGTTTTGGCACATCAATCATCGAGCAAAGCAGGCATAGCTTACGGATCGCACGCTTGATTAATTAAGTTAAAAAATTGCCTGCCATATTTAACAAAAGGGCCAGCCCAGACAGACACCATGATCCTTCACCTGACGCTGAACGGCTGCATTCAGCATTCAGCCTTCTGACTCCTGCCTCTTGCCTCCTCTTAGTCAAATTAATTAACAGACATCACTCCAGACACAGACAACTCAGGTTTGGGACACAGACAGAGACGAAGACGAAGCCAGAGCCAAACTTAGAACCAGAACGAGAACCTGGCCTTCTTCGTTCTTTGAATAATGTTTGTTTTTGTTGTCCGAACAGGCGCACAAACAAAACATATTTATCAGGAATTGTGTGAATTGAAAAACACCTGTTTTTCCTTAAGGGTTTTTTATGTGTTTTGTTTTTTTAATTTTCTCTTTAATCGGTTGGGCGTTTAATTTTGTTGGTTTTGCTTAATTTTGTTATAATTGTTGTTGATGAACATCAATTTATTTTCCCATTTATCAAAACAAATTGTTAAATATCTATATCTATATCTATATCTATATCTATATCTATATCTATATCTATATCTATATCTATATCTATATCTATATCTATATCTATATCTATATCTATATCTATATCTATATCTATATCTATATCTATATCTATATCTATATCTATATCTATATCTATATCTATATCTATATCTATATCTATATCTATATCTATATCTATATCTATATCTATATCTATATCTATATCTATATCTATATCTATATCTATATCTATATCTATATCTATATCTATATCTATATCTATATCTATATCTATATCTATATCTATATCTATATCTATATCTATATCTATATCTATATCTATATCTATATCTATATCTATATCTATATCTATATCTATATCTATATCTATATCTATATCTATATCTATATCTATATCTATATCTATATCTATATCTATATCTATATCTATATCTATATCTATATCTATATCTATATCTATATCTATATCTATATCTATATCTATATCTATATCTATATCTATATCTATATCTATATCTATATCTATATCTATATCTATATCTATATCTATATCTATATCTATATCTATATCTATATCTATATCTATATCTATATCTATATCTATATCTATATCTATATCTATATCTATATCTATATCTATATCTATATCTATATCTATATCTATATCTATATCTATATCTATATCTATATCTATATCTATATCTATATCTATATCTATATCTATATCTATATCTATATCTATATCTATATCTATATCTATATCTATATCTATATCTATATCTATATCTATATCTATATCTATATCTATATCTATATCTATATCTATATCTATATCTATATCTATATCTATATCTATATCTATATCTATATCTATATCTATATCTATATCTATATCTATATCTATATCTATATCTATATCTATATCTATATCTATATCTATATCTATATCTATATCTATATCTATATCTATATCTATATCTATATCTATATCTATATCTATATCTATATCTATATCTATATCTATATCTATATCTATATCTATATCTATATCTATATCTATATCTATATCTATATCTATATCTATATCTATATCTATATCTATATCTATATCTATATCTATATCTATATCTATATCTATATCTATATCTATATCTATATCTATATCTATATCTATATCTATATCTATATCTATATCTATATCTATATCTATATCTATATCTATATCTATATCTATATCTATATCTATATCTATATCTATATCTATATCTATATCTATATCTATATCTATATCTATATGTATATCTATATCTATATCTATATCTATATCTATATCTATATCTATATCTATATCTATATCTATATGTATATCTATATCTATATCTATATCTATATCTATATCTATATCTATATCTATATCTATATCTATATCTATATCTATATCTATATCTATATCTATATCTATATGTATATCTATATCTATATCTATATCTATATCTATATCTATATCTATATCTATATCTATATCTATATCTATATCTATATCTATCTGATTTTTAGAATTATTATATTACCTTACAAGTCTTACACTTGAACGGAAAGTGTTGGAAGAACAGAGCTAAACGATTGGAGGCCACTTAAGAAGGCATGGAGAGAATGGGTTAAAAGGAGTAAAGCCATATAGAAAAGCCTAACGACTTCCACTTGAACACTTTTCAATGAAAATCATGACGTGAAGAGAAGTTTTACTGAAATGTGCAACGAATGTGACGTCGAATGGAATTGCGCATTTGCAATTGGAAAGCTGTGCGATGCCATTTGGCGCTGAGGTCGGGCCTATAATTATGAACTAAATGCTTAACGGCAAATCCTGCTAAAATGCAAAGGGAAGCAAGCAGGAAGTTGTCCAAATGCCCGGCCGAGGATATTTTGAGAGCGTGAGAAACTTTCAGTACGAGGGCTGATGTTAACATTGTTTTCTGGCGGGCTTTTTGCGAGGCTGCGAAGTCAAATGAAGTCAAGGCAGCACCAAAAATAATTACACACCTTTTACGCTCCCGCGGCAGAAGTAGGAGTTAGTTCTTAGACAATACGGGTCGGCTTGTTGTTCTGATTCCCGTGCTATAGTCCCTGCTCTAGTACCCATTTATGCTACGCGCTTCGCAGCCAATTGTCCAACTTCCGGCTATATCGGATTTCGGAGTCAAGTAAATGTCAACATCTTGACTTGTATGTCGCTCTTTAACCACCATCGTCGTGGCGATAACGATAACGACTACAACTACGACTACTATGAGTTTGAGTAGGACCTCGACAATGTGTTAAGCCCTTGCCGCCGTGCCCTGGGCAATGATCGTAATTGTTCAGTCAGTCGACACGCCCAGTTGAAGGGCAGAAGGACAATCGCAAATCGCACGAGGAGAATGACTAGGGAGGCAATCTTAAGGGTCTCTTAGGCGTTGTCGCTTCATTGTTGGGACGTTCTTATATCGCAGCAACATCTCGTCCTTGTCCTTTGCTCACCTCAGCTTTCTGCACTAATGAGGGTCCTTCAAACCGCCCTTCTGCCTTTGACACATCGAGCGTTGCTTTTCTTTTGTATTTTCTTAAATATTTTCGTTTGCAACTGAAGGCAAATGTTGAGCATTTTTCAAAGCGCACAAATATTTATGCAATGAACTAAAAATTTTAAAGTTCTTTATTGAAGGGGAAAGAAAGGCTTGAAAGTTTTTGCATCAGCAACTTGATGAATGATTTTCATATTTTAGCTGACTATTCCAATATTTGAAAGCGTCGGAGACCATTTTACATAGGGAAAACGTAGATTCTTATAAAGTTTGACATTCATATAATTGTAAAACTGTAGATAGATAAGAAATATTTTACATTACTTGTAATTAAAGTATTTTCTGATGAAGTTATATTTTTCAAGTAAATTGCTTACTGCAGCTGTCAAAGGACTCCATTAAATTGGCTTTTAGTGTAAACATTCAGAAAACTTAATGGGTATTCTCAAATGTGTATATAATATGCCGATAAATTACCAATTAAATATGTATAAGCGTAATAGATGCCGAGAACGAAGAGGCATAATAAATTAATAATACGTATTACAGTCTACTTAATTCAATTTAATTGCCCCAACCATAGGCTAGAAATAATGTCAATAGAGGGAGGCAGAGCTGAGGGAGAGGCTAACAAATGCTATTAGAGCTGAGCATATGGCACACGAATGATTTTTTATTGTTTCAGACTCTTGATGCAGGAGGAAGGAAGGAAGGAAGCAAATAAGGACGGAAGAAAGGAAGCTGCTTGGTTGACAAACCCCAAAATGCCCTTTATGCCATTTATGTCACAAAAGGCCACCCACTTAAGTGTGAACAACAACAGCAACAAGATTGTTTGGCTAAGAACAACAATTTATACAACGAAATCCACCCTCGAATAGCAAATGGCAATGAATTGAAATTGATACACCCCCAAAATTTTAACGCCGCATTGAGAGAAGCCGCAGGGAAGCCAGAGCCAACAGCAACAACAAAAAGGACAACAACTAGAGCTAGTTGGAGGCGGTGGCTTTGACTGTGGTTGTGCCCCACAACGCAATTGGTTCGCGCATCGCTTTTTTCGTTCGCTCGGTGGCTGCACGGAAGGACTCCCCGCCTGGTGCCCTCGTGACTGTGCCCCTTTTGCATTTGCTTTTGCGACACTCACTCTCTCGGTGTGGCGTCAGCAGCATCATCATTGGCGGCATTTAAGCTCGTGCCTTCTGGCATCCTTCTGCCAGTGCTTAATTCAATCAAAATCCATCTGCGCTGCGCCCCGGCAAAGGCAGTGCGTCATGCTCCGCGGGAAATTTAATTACCCCTGGATGTTGCATAGAGGATATCAATACGGCACGTTCTATGCCCGGTCTTCTACGGTACTATCGCTGTCCTTTTTAAAATCCAATAAAGTGTCACACAATTAAGTGACAACGATGTCCTGCCGAGTATCGAACAGTTTCATAGGCTGGGTCTAGCCATCCGACATCTGCTTTTCACTCCACTGTATTCTTGACTGTTTGTTTTTCCGAGCTAATTGAATTTGTCAAATTGTAGAACTCAATTAGTTTCAATGTTGTATTAATCATCAGATAATTGAGAACCACAAATAGAAGTGCAGACTATCATATGCTGCTGTACTTAAACTAAAGTTGGATTAGTAATAAAATCTGTGTACAAGATATTGTTTTACTTAATATAATATACTTAATACTTAATACTTTATAATTCTGAATTTTAATTCTGGCTGGAGTTGATTACTTTGCTGTAAGTATGTTATATGTTCTCTTATACGGAAAAATGAATTTATTATACATTTAAGTTTTTACTATATATTCTACTATAATTTGTTAATATATTTCGTTTTTATTTATGAAATATCTATTACAATTGGCAGTACAGTAAAATATAAGATTCAGACAAGATTTTTTAAAGTGATCCATATCGGGTTTATATCAAATTTTTGTTCCTCCAACTGACACACGATCGTGTGTTTTCCGTTTTCGATTCGAATCGAAAAAAAAAAAAAAACAAATGGGAAGCGTAATTCAAAATGAGATTCATATCGAGAATTTACTCCACAAATTCGAATTTTGGTATATACAATAATAGCTATAGTCCTTGTGATTCCTAAATTTTTATTGGTTGCGATCAGATAAAAATTGTCGAAGTAATTAAAAACATACTTTTAAATGACAAAAAGGCCTACTTACGGGGGGGGAATTAATTGCTTTGGCTGACAATATAGTATATTTTGCAGTCAATGGTATATTTCGAATATATCAATATTCTAAATATACCAGTTGATATATTTGATGTATTTTTGCGGTATTTTATTTCGGTATATTTTAAGAAGAAAGCCATGCTCTTTTGCTTTTATTCGAAATGGGTAGCGGATGTCTCACAGTCGAGCATACTGTAGCTTACTTACTTTTTTTTTGTTATTTCACAATTCAAAATTATAAATAAAAATCATATTGTCAAAAAATAATTGTTGTTGATGTTTGCCCTTAACAAAGACTTTTTACAACAATAAATAATTTAAAGTGATGTCCAGCAGCTTTCACTGTTAGGATAACAAAGTAATTAGACGAAACGTTTCAATTTTGTGAAGCTCTCGATTTGACCATCATTCATTGTCAGGTGGCAAAACAAAATATGCTGAGCTCATCACACAAGGGTAAGCGGAGTGTGGTAACTAAGAGGAAGCCATGGTGAACTACCTGACATTGAGTTGCAGTCGAGTAGCGGGAAATCAATTTAATCACATTTTAAAATCAAACAAGCAAAACAGTTTTTCTCAGTTTTTGCACACGCCCCGAGAGAACATAATACCCAATATTGACAGAGAGCGTGAATGAGAGCGAAATAGAGAAAGAGAGAGAGAGAGTAGAAGAGATAGGTCACATATTTAGCAAGTGCCGTTAAAACTTAATTAGCTGAGATTTGCGAGGCAGGCAGAAAACACAACCTCCCACTGAGTGTGGCACAGGATAAAACGCCCCGAGAGACCTTTCCGTCCATGTTTTTGTGTTTATTATGCCCGATGTTATTGTTGTTGCTTCTTTTTTGATAAGGCCCTTTCGACTTGGCCCGAAACGCGTTGTCAACAATTTCCACGTGTTTACACTTGCCGCCGTTTTGTGGTTGGCTGTTCTCTTCGTATTCGTACTCGGACTTGGACTCGGGTTCTCTACTCAATTGTTTGTGTGTAGGTTTGGGTTTCGGGTTTCATGCGGTTCCTTCTATGGCTATGGCAGCCGCTATCTCAAAGCGCGCATCTGCAGCGAGCTCAGCCGATGAATTTCATTTCATTTTATTGATTACAAATTATGTCTCGAGACAAGACAAGTCGAGGCAAGCATCATCATCATCGCCATATCGTTATATCGTTTATCTGTCTAACAATTTTATTAGCCAACTTTGCGACGCCACAGCCCAAGAAGGCTCTTCAGATTCTACATAGGTTCTGGCCATTATGATAAATTTTCGGTTCTGTTACCTGGATCTCTATCTCTTGGCTTAGTTAACAATTATTAATCGAGCATAACATTTATCATAGTCGAAGCGTTTCTTCTCTTTAATATGTAAATTACTCTAAGCGCTTTTTATACCCGCTACCCATAGGGTAGAAGGGTATTATAACTTTGTGCCGGCAGGAAATGTATGTAACAGGTAGAAGGAGGCATCTCCGACCCTATAAAGTATATATATTCTTGATCAGCGTCAACAGCCGAGTCGATATAGCCATGTCCGTCTGTCCGTCTGTCCGTCTGTCCGTCTGTGTGTCTGTCCGTCTGTCCGTCTGTCCGTCCGTCCGTATGAAACACTGGATCTCAGAGACTATAAGAGATAGAGCTATAATTTTTTTTCGACAGCATTTGTTATGTTTGCACGCAGATCAAGTTTGTTTCAAATTTTTGCCACGCCCACTTCCGCCCCCGCAAATCAAAAAAATCGAATAACAAGCGTAATTTTAAAGCTAGAGTTGCGAATTTTGGTATATGCAATAATTACTGTAATAGTTATGATTCCTGAAAATTTGGTTGCGATCAGATAAAAATTGTGGAAGTTATTAAAGAAATACTTTTGTATGGGAAAAACGCCTACTTACTAGGGGTCTGAGTTGCTTTGGCCGACAATCTGGTACATTGTGCCGTGTATGGTATATTTTGAATGCGGTACTATATCGATATACCACATATACCATTTGGTGTATTTTTAGTATTTTTTTAGTATTTTCGGTATATTTTGAAAATGATACCGCAATATTTTGCCTTTATTTAAAATGGGTAGCGGGTATCTCACAGTCGAGCACACTCGACTGTAACTTTCTTACTTGTTTGTTTCTCCAATATTTCCCTTTGACAATTTTCGTTGTTTTTGTGGGCAGTACCCAAACCATTTTTCCAGCATAATTTTATAGCATAGTTTTCATTTTTTGGTTTCCAGATGCCCATCATGAGATAACTTTGTCCTCTGCTGCCGACAGAGACAACCTTTGAGATTTCTCTGCTGATACCCAATGATTTCGTATAATGGGGGATAAGATTATGATTGGAAAATGTGATGAAACCAGAAACAACTTGAAAGTTTTGCTTGATTTTTTCCGCCGGAAATAGGAATTGAAAAGTGTCCACAGAAAATGTTGGACACAATCAATTGGCTGTCACTTGCCTGATTTTCAATCTCACTCATCATTAGATGAGGTAAATGGAATTGTTATTTTTAGGTTTGCTTCAGGACATCCTTAAAGCATTGTCCTTCGGACACGTGGACAACGTTGCAGGGAGAGCTGACATCATCATTGTAAATTTTGAAATGCCAACGTAATCAGGAATTGAAATGAGCGACTCAATTTGTATATCGATTCGTTTATTCATTGCCGTGGGGCCTGGTCCTTAGGATCCGTGACTCGGAGATCAGGGGCTTCCTGGTTTTGTGCACCCGCCGAGAGACTGCAATTTGCCTGTAGGCCAAACAGTTGGTGGTCTCTTTTCGGGCTCTCAACTTTCAGGGAAATGTCCCGTGTCCCATGTCCCGTGTTCCGTGTCCTTTGTCCTTGTAGGTGTTCAGCTCAAATTAGTGACTTGAGCGTTGTTTGAGTCCGATTCTGGTCAAAAACGGCGTCTTTGTTTTAGACTCTGCTTGAGACTCTTGCGTAAATCAAATAGTTTTGGCTGTCATTGAGGTTAGTTTTGCAGCTGCAGTTGCTGTAATGACACCGCACTCCCCCTCATCCTCCTCTCCCCCTCTCTCTCTCCACGGACGGAGTTCGTACTCATTCCCAGTACCCCGCAAGTTGTGCTCATTAGTTATGATTTAGTGTGCGCATAAACAAAGTTATTAAATTTCCATCCACGCTTCGCCAAACTACTAAATTGTCTGACTTTCTGCTGCTGCTGTTGCTGTCTCCGCCTTTACCTTAGGCTCCTCTCTCCTCCACTCTGCTGCCGTTTATGACGATGATGATGATGGCCCCAAAGTTGTAGCCATAAAAATTAAAACCATAAATTAAATGAGTATTTATTTACTGCCCGCTTGCTGCATTTTTGCCAAGCCAAGCCAAGGCAACTCAAGGCAAACCCGAACCCGAGCCCGAACCCAAGCCCGATCCCAAACATAAGCGCAAGCCCCAACCCCGGATCCGAAGCCGAGCAGCGAGTCGACGCCATGCAGAAATTTAATTAACGCTTCTGTGTACATGTACTAGACACAGCAGGCATGGTCGAGAGGGGGGCGTAGCTGCCAGTGGGGGAGTGCGGAAGAGGTGTGGCTAGAGCGCCTGTTACATGGCCATAATTAACGATTAATTAAATCGCGACAGCTTCCACAAAAATTAAAAAGAAAAGCAATCAGAGGAACAACAAGCACTTGCTGTATTCGCGGCCTTGTCAAATAAATATTTATTGTTCCGAAATTAAATTAAAATAGCTGCAAATGTCCCACATTAGTTGAATTTCTTAATCCTATGAAACAAGTATTGCGTAAAACAAAAATTCCATTGAATTTTTTTCAAGTGCTAATGACATTTTATTATTTTAAGTACTATATGAATTAATTTAAAAGCAATATTTTTTTCTGTTATTAGGTGAAGAATTTGAGAGACAATTTTGAACAGTTTTCTTTACAAAGTGATTTTAGAAAGTGATGAAGTGAAAAGAGAAACAATACAGTCAAATTTCCTCAGCTTTAGTTATAAAATAAGTAACACACGAGTGTACTGTGAAATATCCGCTAATCATTTTCAATAAAACATGTTTGAAAATCAAATTCATTTAATATATATATTCGTAGGAATCATAAGTACTGTAGTTATTATTGTGTCTACCACAATTCAAATTAGGCGTGATAATCGAAGCCGAAAACAAACAAACAAACTTTATCTAACATAGTAAATAGCAAATGCTGTCAAAAATTATAGCTCTATCTCTTGTAGTTTTTTTGAGATCTAGGTGTTAAAGCAAACGGACAGACAGACAGACGGGCATGACTATATCTATACGAGATGTCTCCTTCTGCCTGTTACATATAATTTCTGCAAGCACAAAATTAACATACAATACCCTCTTACCCTATAGATAACAAGAAGAATCAATTTATTAAATTCTTAATTTCAGAGCAATTTTAGTTTTAATATTTAGCTTTGACATTTAAATAATTTGTTATATCTTTAAATTCTCTTTATAACAGTTTAAATGACTAGCTATTTAAAAATATACATTTTTAAATGTGGCTCAAATTTTAAGTGATTTTCCCAAATAAAAATCTCGGAAAACTTGAACTTTTCTTCATTGGACCTCAGCCAAGTCGAGACGAACATTTTAGTGTTGATTTTTATTATAGGCTAGTTCTGGAATATACAAAGGCAAGGTATGTCAAATGACAATAGATGCTGTTTTTTTCTAGTGCACATTTCTTGGACATGAGCATAAAAATGTCTTCCTCAAAATTGATTCGCATGCAAATTGCATTGTAAAAAGTCAGAGGCAAGGGTAAATACAAATGTCGGTTTAAACACGAAATGGTGCGCATAATTGGGCTCAACAAAGAGTTAAAGGCTTGTTTAGATGGGCCAGTTGCAACGCCTTTGGTTGTACTTGGTAAATGACAGCAATGCAAACAGGTAACAGGTAAGTTGGCATAGAACGCCCACAGAAACAACTTGACTTGGCTGAGAACGTCAACGCAGTGTAGGCATAATTTACAAGCTGTGTGGAAAATGCTGGCGAAAAGTGCCCAAGTCGCAGTCAGAGATTGAAATACGCAAACATTTTAAGATACAGATACAATTCAAATGAAAATATCTGGCAAGCAGCTCTTCTAACAGGTCATAAATCACACACACATTCTGGTCTCGCTCTGGTCAAGTTGACTGACTTGTCCAACGTGTCTTGACTTTCTTCAATTTTTCAGTCTGAATTCTCCTACCTGGCCAATCCAATGTGTGTGTGTGTGTGTGTGTTGTAGATATCATAAAACTTTCAAGGTTCGAGGCTTCAATGGAAAATGCATAGCGGAAAAAGGATATGTGGTTGTTGTCTACCGGGGGGATTCACCTTGATTTTTACGACATGTAAATATTTATGGTTGACACGACCTTGTCAAATCACAAATCTTTCCTTGCTGCATCCTGTGGTACGCACACACTGCCACAGAGCCACACACACATACTTTTTTATGATTCGCACGAAAAACAAACAATAACCATTTGGCCTATCCAGGAAAAACGCTGCCAAAATTTTTATGATGCGAATAATTTTCCAAATGGTTTCCCTCTTCCATTCCGTATCGCTGATACGAGTCCTGCTTTTGGCCTGCTGCTGGTTCCGGTTGATGGCCATAAAAAAATTGACTTTATAAGCTGAATTTTTGTCTCTCGTCCGGATTCCAGGATATCTTGATCCGGCCCTCACGCCCAGTTTACAATAATGTCCGATGCAATTTTCTTTACGGGTTCTTTATTTTCTTGCGGGTTTCGCAATTATTGCCAATATTTTGCGCAACTTTACCTGTTGCACTACGAAGGCGTGAGGACGCATTATCAATTGAATGGAAATTGCGCATGAGGTAGGATCCGAAACTAAAGATACACATCTTAATATTTTGCGACTTGCACAGTTGTTAAATTTATAATCTTAATTTTCGATCTATCTTTCATATTATAATATAATCAAATAGTATTAATAATAAGCTATACAAAGTTCATAAAGACTGCTTAATATAGAAGTAAAAAATGTATAGAGTGAATTTAAGTCCGAATTCGAACATAAAAAGTGGTGATTTTATATTATTTTCAGTACTTAGTTTTCAACAGTATTATTTATGATTCTTATCCAGCATTTTTCATTATATTTTACAAAATGCGTTTACTTGAGGTAATAACTTTTAAATATGGCCTAAATTAAATGGGAAATTCATTGTCGAATCATAAAAATGGGAATTACAGCTTCCGAATTATTCATATTTTGGTTCTTTTAATCACATATTCTAAAGAGAAATTTGCAGTTCGTTTTTGTTAATCAATTCCTTTTCTGTATTAGAAGAAGTTACGAGTGTATTATAACTTTCTACCAGCAGGAAATGTATGTAACAGGCAGACGAAGGCTTCTACGATCTCATAAAATATATATATTCTTGATCAGCGTCAACAGCCGAGACGATCTAGCTATGTCCGTCTGTCCGTCCGTCTGTATGAACATCTAGATCTCAGAGACTATAAGAGATAGAGCTATATTTTTTTCGACAGCATTTATTATGTTTGCACGCAGATAAATTTTGTTTCAAATTTTTGCCATGACCACTTCTGCCCCGCAAATTGACAAAATTCGAATAACAAGTATAATTTTATAGCTATAATCGAAAGTTTACAATAATAAGTATAGGTTTTGTGATTGCGATCAGATAAAAATTGTAGAAACTATTAAATAAATATTAGTATGGGCAAAAACGCCTACAATCTGCTATATTTTTTAATTCTAATTTAATTTTGAATGTAATACTATATTAATATACAAAATATACCATTTGGTATGTATTTCGTTTTTTTACGGTATTTTGTTTTGGTATATTTTAAGAATAATGCCGCGCAGTTTTGCTTTTATTAAAAATGGGTAGCGGGTATCTCACAGTCAAGCACACTCGACTCTTGCTTTTTTACTTGTTTTATTATATGCTGACTCAACTTTTTTGAAGCTTTTAATATCTGTTTTAAAGAAACTGCACACATTTTTTGGCAAATTAATTGCTGTAAATAACTTTGAGTTCAGCTGTGTTGCTCGACATTTTCCCACCAATGCTAAACACATTCCTTCAATCTTTCCTTCATCAATCACTCGGAATTCAGAAAACCTGTTGTGGAAAATACTCCCTCGCTTTTAATGACAACACGCATCGCATCACATCGCACACACTTAGATAGTCGGAGTCACAGTTGCAGTCACAGTCACAGTTCCGGCAGTGAACGGTGGTTAGAGAGCGACACTTGAGTCGGAAACCCCAGGCGCAAACCCGTGCACCGCTGGTGATCGCGGCATGTGCCAAAGACGTCCCGTTCCCGTTCCCATTCTCATTCGCAGTTCGATTCCCATTCCGATTCTTGCTTCGGGGTCGCTCGCTTGCCCCGTTACTCGATTTGACTCGTGTCCACAAGCAAAGTGGCCAGCCACGCCCAGTATTGGCAGAAAAGTGCTACGGTTGCGTGACCTGTGCGATAGAGGGCGCTCGCGTTGTGCAACCTTTCTACGCGAGTCTCAACGAACTTAACTTGGCGATTGATGTTACATGCATCCATTTGTTTTTATTTCTTCGCCTGGGGGTCTTGCCCTGCTGGGGAGTCTTTCACCCAATGTTTATTTACATTTTTAACAATTCGTATTTGTTTCTGCTCTTTGCAATGGCTATAGCTGCTACTGTTGTTAGCTTTGTTGTTGTTGTTGTTGTTGCAACAACAAGTTTATTGCAGTTTTCAATCTTTCAAGTGGCTTCTTCGAATGCATTATTTATGCGCCTCGTTCGCCATGTGCTAGAAATCCACTTGGCCCATAGCTGCGTCCCATCAGCCAACATCTCAAGTCATGTGGCGAAAGCTGCCTCGTCTTGCCCCTCCTTCTATCTGTGTTGCATTGCATCAGTTTAGTTGATGTGGAGCAATGGCTTCATTTGAAATGACAACTGCCGCTTGATGCGCCGCGGGTAGGACCTCATATTGGCTTCGACTAGTGCAATTTTTTGTGTGTGTGTGTTTTTATGGATCTGCCCAGACCCAAAAATGGGCAACAGCGCTGTTTCTTTTGACATTTTAATAGTCGCATCGTTTGGCAATTCTGATGGCCATTGCTCAATGACATTTAATGTCACAATTTGTGCGAGTTTTAATAGCCCCCATATAATATAAGCCAACATTATAGCTAAGAGAATTTAAGAGAACTTCTGTAATGATAGAAAAATTAAGAATGACGATAATTCATATATATTAAAAATATGTATTCAATTATTTTAATAAAAGAAACCTTTCATTTTGTAATGAATTTGATAAATTTGATATTTGCTAATACTTAAAACTAACATTTTCACAGTACAAAAAAGTCCTTGAGCATAATCAAATGAAATCGAATCGAATCAATTAAGTAAGCGCTAACAATGGGAATTAATGAAGAGCAATTAGTTGAACCACTTAAAGATTAAATAAAAAAAACTGTACCTCATCAATTGGCACCAAAAAATTGTATGGTCATGCCATACATTTTTGCCTTATTTAAAATTCCATAAATTAAGAAACAATAAACTAAGAGGGGGTCTAATGAAAATTTATGTCTTCATTACGCAAAGGCGCAAATACCAAAAACGATAAGCAAAACCAAAAATGAAACGTTTTTCATTTCCAATTCAATAAACAAATGCTCGAATAGAATGTGGCTAAAATCATTAAAATCAATAAAATAAACAGCGTAAATAAACTGACATGGCGCCAGAGATGCTGAACACAACACAATCTCCCCAATTTACAACAACAAATACAAAATGGCTGCCAAACATGATAAATAAGTGTGCAACGTTGCAATTAGTGTAAAAGCAAGAGTTCCACATCAAAGTTGCATAGAGCTCAGCTCTCCATTGGCTGCTGTCCCCAAAGCCAATTGCAGCTGTGCAGCGTTCAGCGCATGTCGAGTCACTCCCAATGCGCCTTTCACCCGTCTTTCCACCCACATGCCCCATGCCTCACGCCACAGTGGAAGTACATATGCTGCTGCTGCTGCTAAACCGGTTAATGCGCGAATGCAATGGCAATATGGTGTGACCACTTCCAATTGGATTGCTGCTCAAGTCAACTGCTATTGGTACTGCTCTTACTCTGGGAAGAACAGCCATTTTGTATGTGCCTCACGCTCGCACCAACGGCGATGGTCGAACTCACCACATCAAACACACCACTACAGCAGTTCTCGCTCTCGCATGTGGACAAGAGGTGATTGAAAAAAGAGAGCGAAAGAGAGCGCGAGAAAAAGGCGAAACAGACGTTTGCTGTTAACTAACAGAACTCTCTGTAAGCTTAGAAACTCGATAGGCGATCATTACATTTCGCATTCGCTTTGGTTAATGTATTTGTAAGTATTTTGTAAATGCTTTTGAATGTTATAAATTGATATTGAGACATTTTGCATTTTGCTATAGTTACATTAATATTAATTTTTAATATAACAGTAGAAAAAATAAAAATAAATAATTTGTATAATCGTATTGAATTATGTACATATGAGAATAGTTGTTTTTTAATATTTCTAACTATAATATTTATTCAAAAATCTTGCAGAGAAAGCAAACTGTTAACTCACCTGCCTCTGTTAATGCAAATGCCAAACCCACCACATTGCTACTGCGCTCTCTGTCGCTCCTGTGCGCTTCGCGCAGCTGCTCTGTTATATGAATCGCTGTGGACACGCCTTCGATTGGTGGTTGATTGCGAGTGTCTGCCTGTGAGTATGTGTGAGTGTGAGTGTAGACTGGTTTTGGGAAGAGCCCAATGTGCGCATACGGTGAAAATCAGTCCGCGATGGAACTCTGAGCATTGCGTTACAATTCAGTCCTGCTGCGAATCTTGTGACGTTTAGACGCTCCCCGGTGTTCGCGTTGAAAAGCGCTAGTTTTCAATATCTAACAAAAAAATAACGCGCGCGCTTTTAAACATTGCAAGTGCCACAACAAAAAAATATACAAAAAATTGACGAAGCTAATAACAAAATCAAATATACAGAAATAGAAATATATACAAAGAATTAGCTTCTTGTGCGGTGTTCTTGGTGATGTGATGGGCGCTTGAGCCACGTTCTTTTTTGAATCAGTCAGTGTATACTCGTTGTTAAGCCAAACTTAAGCCAAACTGCAAAACTTAAAACAGCCAAAATGATGATGAACGCATTCATTGAGCCCGCGCAGCATCATTTGGCCAGCTATGGGCTGCGCATGTCGCCCAACACCACAACAAGCAACAACAATCAGCAACATGATTTGCAACAGCAACAGCAACAACAGCAGCAACAGCAACAACAACAGCAGCAGCAGCAGCAACAACAGCAGCAGCAACAGCAACAACAGCAGCAGCAGCAACAACAGCAACTGGAGGGCAGTGCCGACTCCACATCGCTGGCAGCGGCGGCATATCAAAATTCCGGCTACGGTCACTTCAATAGCTATACGCCACGTGACTTTTTACTTGGACGACGCGGCGATGCCTCGGACTATCCGGCGGCAGCCACAGCGCCAAGCGCTGCCAGCGCAGACTCGATGCTCTTCTCCAGCTTTCCAGCCCAGGCGGCTGCCGCTGAGTTGAGCTCCAGCTTTGGACAGCATCCGTTCCATAGCCATCACCATCATCAGCACCAGATGCGCATGGCGGACTATGCAACGCATCCGTATGCCCAGCATCATCATCACAGCAACTTTCCGTCGGCGGTGCATGCGGCACATCATCATGCCGCTGCCGCCCATGCCCACGCCCACCATCCGCATCATGCCGCTATGTCGGCCATGCATCCGGCGGGACCGGGCGCTTTTCTGCGCTACATGCGACACCAGCCAACATCGGCGGCGTCGAGCGTGAAGCAGGAGATGCAATGCCTCTGGATAGATCCCGATCAGCCGGGCATGTTGCCGCAATCGCAGCAGCAATCGGCGCGCAAGACGTGCAACAAGATCTTTCACTCTATGCACGAGATTGTCACGCATCTGACAGTGGAGCATGTCGGTGGACCCGAGTGCACAACGCATGCTTGCTTCTGGATCGGCTGCTCGCGTAACGGACGACCCTTTAAGGCCAAGTACAAGCTGGTCAACCACATTCGCGTCCACACCGGCGAGAAGCCCTTCGCCTGCCCTCATCCTGGCTGTGGCAAGGTGTTTGCTCGCAGCGAGAACTTAAAGATTCACAAGCGCACACACACGGGTAAGTACAAGCACACACACACTCACACACACATGTGTGTCCGGGTTTAACCCTTTACTTCTGGGTCCAGAGTGGGCAAATCCCCGAGGGCAAAGCGTCGGTGCATGCCCACGCCTCCTTTTACCTGCAGCTTAGTCCCTTACGATCTTACCACCTGTAACATATCTTGTCTTTCCTTCGCCTCGCCCTCGCCCTCGCCCGCGCCCTTTAAGCCTTTCACTCAAAACTCGCAAATCACAATATGAATGTTGTTCTTGCGATGGGATAAGTCGCCCAAGGGGCTTGACTTCGACTTTTCAACGGTTTAGCCAGCGGATCTAGCAGTGTTGTCTATATTGACTTCGTAACTCTGGTTGCAGGATAATCCCAACTGTACTGCATATGCCTTAATGTAAAATATCAAACAAAGTTTGAGTACTGCATTGATTTAGGAAATAGTCAAGAAATACAATATTGTAATTTAAATATTGTTGACAAATCAAAATGCGGAAGAAGTTTCTTCAAAAATGTTATATAATATTTCATAAAGATTTAATGATCTCTTTATATATAATAGAAATTTCCTAAAAAAATATATTTTAAATATGTTTAGAAACCATTTGAGAAAAACAATTAAAATAGTATTCTAATTTAATAGGCAAGTCAACTCTTAAAAGAAGTTTCCTTAAAAATACGTATAACTTATAGCTCGTTTAGTAATCTCATTTCTAATATTTAATAGAGGTATTAGTACTTGATGGCTTACTATGTAATTATTTATTTTATATACTTTCATAGTTCCTAGAACATCTTTAAACAAATTCTTCATGAAGTTTTAGTTTATAGATGTTAGTTTTAAAAATATTTTCCTTGAAAGTGTGGTATGATGGAGAAATATAGGTAGTCCATCCAATGTTCCTTCTGCTCAAAATAATATACTTACTAGATTATTATTTATTTTGTTTACTGTCATATTTGCCAAAATATTACGCAGTTTCTTCACTAAAGTTCTTTAATCTTCTGCTTAAAGCAAACTCATATTAATAACACTTTCCCTCTATTCTTTGCATCAGACCGTTCTTACACCTCTTAAGCACTCTCACATATGTATGTTCTTATCACACTCGTATCTAATTCAAACAACTGTTTACATATCTACGTCTCAGTTGAGAGCAGCCCACACATATCATTCCGGCAAACAGAACAGCCTCATAAATAACTTGGGCACATATCAACGCTTTTTGCATAAACTAAATCAAAAGTTAAATGTAGCATGGAGAGAGCCCAAAATATTTACACACAAACATAAACACAAACACACAGACATCAGCAGTCTTAAATAAAATCCAAGCTCAGTGTTAAAGTCCAGAGAACAGAGAATTCACCCATTGGCCTTATAGAAGGGGCGGCGACGATTTAAATGTGAATTGTGCTCTTATTTTTGTGATTTTACCCCAGTTTTCGATTGCGAAAACTGAAATCTCGAAAGTGCAATTGGAGTGCTGGGCACGAAGTGGCTAGAAGTATTTCCGTGCGATTACAAGCGGAAGTTTTGACACGTGTCAACACATACACACACACACACATCACAGTTGTGTGTGTCAATGTAATAAAAACAAACACCAGACCGGGCAGTTAACAGATCCCAAAAACGTTACTGATTGAATTTTGATTTATATGAGGGGCGTAAAGACTCGCAGAGAGGGTGAGAAAGAGAGAGGGAGAGAGAGAGCGAAGAGATGGATAGGAAGATAGACATAGAGATGAAGTCAAGTGGCAACCATTCGCCGGGTTAAAGGCCATTCTCCTCCGTTTCCAATCTGTTTCAACTCTAATGAAGTTGTGTCTTCCGTCGGCCACTTCAAAAAACGCAGCAACCAATCATGTACTCAATATTTTCGCTACATCATCATGGAAATTAGTCAAAAAATGATGGAACAAATAAGAATCTGAAAAGATCATTATGGAACACATACATACATATTTTTGTGTTCGTATTCATAATCTGTGTGCGTCATTCAATGGCGTCTGTGGCCCAAAATCGAATCAAACATTTTAATTACCTTTCAATGATCGTGCAAAAGAAATTTGTCTGTTAAATCGAAAAAACAAGACAACGAAAAATCAAATGATTTGTATTTCAATTGTCTAGAAATTTCAAGCTCATTAAATTTTGAATTTCCATTTGCATTTATTAGGTGTGTGGGGGGATTTTATTTGTTCTTTCTTTTTTTTTATTTTTTTTTTATGAATTCTTTACCAAATTTAAATTTAACGATAAAATGGCGCAGCAAATCCGTTTAGTCGATACACATTTCAGGAATACTTTTCTATATATCATTTTAGTGAAATACAATTTCAGAGTTATAGCTGTTAGTTTAAAGTGGTCAATGTTTTCCGCAATGTTTATTAAGTTTTTTTTTTCTGACGAATATTTTTGCATATTTTCTCAACTTTCAAATTATTGATTTGGGCTCAGTGTCAACACATTGTATAATGATTAATATGGGTTCGACTGAAAGCTTCTATTCTCTCTTTTTCTCTTAATAACGATTGAGCTATATTAATGGAACAATTTTGGGGGAAACCAAACAGAGATTTTATTGGATGGAGTGAGTAAAAACATACAAACAGATTCTGAAAGCGTGTTAAGCTCATTAAATAACTTCAACTTTTATGTGACTATTTCAAACATTAAAACAATTAAACAAGCAATTAAAAACACTTATTGCACTCGATATTGTTGTTGTTGCTGAATAGAAAAACAGTGAGGGAGAGAACGGGAGCGAGGGAATGAACGGGAGCGAGAGAGAGCACAGGCAACAGAGCAAATCGAGGAGTAGCTGTGTGTCGAACCCAAATATAATTGCTTTAAAATTGCGCCACTCGTTTTAATAAAGCAAACACAAAAGCCAGCAACAAAAACGTGCAAAAAAATGAAAGCCAAACCAACAACTGCGGCAACGGCAATAACCAAAGAGAGAGCGAGACAGTGAATGCGAATGTGAATGTGCAAGTATGAGCGTATTATCCTTGTTTGGCCCTTTACACAGCAGCCGTTTATTAAAAGCGCGCTATGCATACAAACAAACACAAAGCACACACGCACACACATAGACAGAACAGATAACAGCCTAGGGAAGGCGCAGGCAGCCAAGGCGTGCTAGACAGCAGCAACAAAAACAAAATCACAAACAATAACAACAACAACAGCAACACGTACGAGGTCGCTATACACAAAATGGCGTTTATATTGCAGGGCATATTTTACGCATTTTGTTTGTGCTTTAATTTTAGCTTCGCATACACTTCCCTTTGCGGTACACTGCCACTTTAACGGTAAAGCTTTTACGCGTGAATGTATAACATTTCTAAATAAAGGGTATTTTCTCTGTTGTCGTATACCAACAACACTATAACTAACTTTTCGCATATGTATGTGTACATATTTTTAAATGGAATTAAAATATTACACGCAGAGTCTCTTTTAATAAAATTAAATACGCAGTATTTCATATATTATTAAAAAAAACCATGTAATAACGCAAGAGGACAAGTTTATGGTATTTCTATGCTTATAACTTTATACTTTTTACGCAACAAATAATTATTATTTATTTTGTTGACTGAAAACAGGTTGGCACAACTGCAAAGTAGAAAGCACGTTTCCATTAACAAGACACTACTTGTCGTACTTTCATTTCAATAGGCAATGCAATTGCAAAGTGCTGAAATTATCCTATTTTCTTCAATTTATAAACATTGAGCTTATTCGTTTTAACTGACTGCCTATCAAATGGAGACTTTTTTCAGACAATCGCTGTTAATATGAGGTCTATGTTAACTTTGCACTTGTCACTTATCCGTCGTCTGCAATCTCTACACTCTCGCAATGTCCAGACTCCAAAAACAACAACAACAACAACATGAAAGAGAGAGAGAGAGAAAGAGACAGAAACAAGAGAGCAGGAACAGAACAATCAACGTTTGTCTGCTTTGTTATTGCCTTTCCCTCCAGTTGACACCTTGCCCAGCAACTTTAACTGTGTGTGCTTGAAGTGTCTGTGTATGCAACTGAATGGCGTTTATCATTGTGTGCGGTTTTACATGCTGTACTCTCTCTCTGTCTCTCTTTCGCTTACACTTTTGCTCCCTCCCATTGACTGGCGTTTTTTGCTGTCGTCGTCGTTGTCGTTGTTGTTGTTGCTCGTGAAGTGCTCCTGTGGCTGGTACACCACAAAGAACAACTTTATTCTTTAACACCTACAACCGAGTTGCTCCAAATGGCCAACAACTTTGTGGTTAGTTTGCAGTGGATGCTGGCCAAGCTCATTATGTTTATGTTTCCCCTCTGCATCGCCTCTTTGTACTCACCTCTTGCTAAGCAAGTGCAGCAATGTCCTGTGGACCCTTGTAAATGTTGATTGGCTCTGCTTCCTGATTCCGCCACTAGCCACTCGTTTTAATTGAGCTCAAGTGCTTTTTTTAATGAGTCTTTTATGAACTTGTTGTCGTGAGCTGCAAGCTAGCAAAAAAGCATTTTATGTGCTCTTGCCATTTTCCCCACTCTAGCAGAAAGTTATGCACTCCATTTAGTTAGCTTATTCCATCTTAACAGCGACGGCTTTCGAAACTGTTAGATAACAGAGATTTGAGGTATGGCACTGTTAAAAGTTTTTGCTAGTCGGCGCCAAGAGCATAATTTTTCAAATTCTACAGTCAGGCAGTCAGGCAGGCAGCGAGTGGTCGAAGATATCAAATGCTGCAAATGTCAATGATTGATGACTTTATTGCGGGTTCAACGATTTTCAAACAAACAACACAAGACAACAGTGCGACAGTGGGACAAAAAGACAGACAACACTCAGAGCTGACAGTGAGACGGAACAAAAATAACTTTTTATATATTTTGCGCATTAAATGTTGACTGTTTGCTGTTGCTGTTGCTGGTTGCTGGTTGCTGTTGAACTTCTCAGAATTTGTTTTCGGGGCCAGGAGAACGAGAACAATGCAAAAGCGAAAAAAAACGCACACAAAAAGTAAACTAACCTGCAATGTGCCCCGGGGACTGATTACCAAGACACTACCTGCCCTTGCTCCTTTGCTTCTCCTCTCCCGTGGTCCTGACGTGAACTCTAAGTTGTGCCTTGTGCCTGGCAGGAACTCAGCGTCTCGTGCTGACTTCAACGCTCTCTAAAACTCTGAAAATCAATTAGTTACGCTCCTAGATATGCATGTCTCTTTGCCTTGCCTCACTCTGAATTTCCACAACAAATTTGGCTAATGACGAATGCATTTTTCAACGGAATTCGTCATTCTCTCGTTTGTACCTTGGTTGTCCCTCTCTCTCTCCCTCTCGACATATTCGTGTTTTGCATTCGTTTCGCTCAATTAAAAGTGCCAAATGTGAACAATTTCAACATGACACTCGATTATCAAGCGATGGACCAGAACGGGCTAAACACAGACGAAAGGGGAAACAGGAATGGAAGGGGGAAAGCGCAACGTTTTGGTCACTCATTGAATTATTCAAATGTTATTTTTATGACAACGCCTTGCGAAGCTGCAGATTTATGGGACCTGCGAGCGTAAAGTAAAAAGTATATAAATTTTATTTGTGGTCCAAGTATTTGACAGTCGACTGGATATTGGTTTAGTTTTGCGGTTTCCCACTGAAATTCCCGAAATCATTTCTCTTCCTTCTCTTCTGCAAAGAAGAGCGTAACTTTAAGTGAAAGATTTATAACTTTGAAATTCAAAAAAGTTTGATGATTATTACAACTGCGACACAAAATGATTTTAAAAACAGCTTATTTAATACTTCTTCTTCTTTTCTTTTGAATATGGAGTTTGACATTTAGTTCAGTTTAGGACTTTTACTCTATTTATTTGATGTTTCGCTAATGCTCAACAAAACCTTTTTGATCATTACGAAACCCTCCTCCAAATGCATATTGATTAATCTAACGAATGCATACATTATAATTAGCACCACCCTTTTGAGAGCAGTTTTACTCCTGCTCCTGCTC
Organism: Drosophila nasuta; assembly: GCF_023558535.2. Classification (NCBI taxonomy): domain Eukaryota; kingdom Metazoa; phylum Arthropoda; class Insecta; order Diptera; family Drosophilidae; genus Drosophila; species Drosophila nasuta. Next base: position 3,384,711 of record NC_083456.1, read on the forward strand.
CTTCTTCTGCTTCTGCTCCTGGTCCGATGAGCAGCCGTTCCGCTTAGCGGGGTTGGTGAGGGTTGTTGGCCATAGCACAATGCCTAAACTATTGCCACGCATTTTTAAAAATGTCAAAACAATGTTATATGTTATATGCTTTGCATGCATGTATATCGGGGCACACACACACACACAGAAATGCTTCTTTATCATATGCGCGTGTATTTGTGCAATATAATTTCATTTAGAAGTGCATAACAACGCGGCAGGGGTTAAGTTTCGTCAACCCTTTATTTTTTTCATTTTTTGGTCTATTAGCTAAGTAGCCATTTTGTTGAATAGTTATGAGTAGAGAAGCGTCGCTGTTAAGGTTGTTGCATAATGTTGTCTCTTCTATCTCTTTCTGCCCTACTCTCGTATGCGTTCTCTGTTTACAGCACCCTGTATGATGGTTCAGTGGTTAAGCTGCTTATTCTGACGTCGCGTCGGCTGCGGGGCTAGTTAATAAATGAGGCTTATTTTAGCCTGGCAGCCATTGTTGTTGCTGCTGCTTCTGATTGTAGTTGTAGTTGTTGCCATTGTTGTTGCCTGGGCAACTATTAGCACACACTTGAAATATTTGTTGGAGCACACTAAGTATGCTTTTCGGCATAACTGCGGCTTAGCCACGCCCATTTGTCATAGAAGTCGCGCTCAAATTAATTAAATTCCTAAGATGATCCACAAAAGGAGAATTCGAGTCACACGCGCACACAGAAATATCAAGCCAAAAGTAGCTACGGATGCGCATTCTCCGCATTTGGGAAGCCTCAATTTGTAGGTGGCTGAGACGAGTTGCGAGGAGGAAAGCTGAAATAAGTCGAGACTCGGGCAAGATTGCCAGGCAACACAACGCAACACAACACAACACAACAAAAAAAAAGAAATACAAAATTTCAACGCATAAAGAACTGATCAGCAGCAGACAAACCATAAAATTAAACTGTCATCTTGCATATTTTTTATATCTGCATGCAGATGATACTCACACACACTCGCACTCACACACACACTCACGTTCCACTCGCTGGCCGAGGGTACAGGTCTGCTTTTTTTTTCAAGAAATATGAAAGCAAGCCTGACTAATCCTCTAAATCGCACACCAAGGGCCAATTCCAATCCCGATCCCCACCATCGACCACAACATGCCCCACATCCACTTGTATAAATTAGCTTATGGGGAAAAATGAAATCATTATTCATACCATCTGAGTACAAAAATGTTAAACAGCCACCAAAAATCGAAAGCAGTAGAGAATGCTGCACAAAAAAGCGTATGTTCTTAAAGGTGTTATAGTAATTAAGCTAAATGTCAGGAGATTCTGATTATATGCGAGTAGCAAAGTATAATTATTTCTAATAAATATATAAAAACAACAGATCTTTACTATGAGTAGCATCGGAAAGAAAGTACAATTTATGTTTCTAAGAAGTATAGAAATGTAAAAAAGAAATAAATGTGAAGAGTATATCGAACACATATTTCATGCTACAGAAGAACGTGAATATGTATGACACTCTATAAGCGTGCTTGTCAAATCAGCTTAATTTTGCATATCGCACTCACACACACACTCTCGTTTGTCGGTCGCGTTGACAAATTTGTAACACACCAACGCCTCTGAAGTTTATTTAGGCATGCATATGAAAATTGTGATTGTTTTAACCCAAATAGGTTCGGCTGCAGCTAACGGGCACGCAATTTATTGTAAAAACATTGTCAATGCAATTAGAAGCGGAATACATGTGTGTACTCGAATTGTAAATAAATAGAGCGGGTTGCCGCCTGCCATTCTACAAGTCTAAAACAAAACACAAATCTTGCTCGACATGAGGCTGTCAAATGTTGTGAATGCTGTGACAACCATGCGGACACTTGGGCACTCTGTTTTGGCTAAAATTACAGACGGCCAACGCCACCATTTGGCTATGACGCATTGCCGTCGGCTCGACTCTTGCTTTGCCCCACTGTGTTGGGCTGGGTTGGGCTGAGCTACTGTGAAAAAGTATAGTACGTGTATCTGACAGATACGTGGCGCATTCCCTTCGCAGCTCTCTGACTGCCGATTGCGGATTGCCAATGCTTGTTTCTTTTTTCTCAGCCTGCTCAAATTTCCGAAAACTGTTTTGGGAAACGGGCGCATTCAACTGTAAGTCGACTCGACTCGCAGCCATTGAGTTGAGGTAACAACACTTTCTGGGGGCGTTCAAAGAGATGTGATACTTTCCATTCTGTTCTGAGGCGTTGACCAATTTGGTTGGCACTTAATGGATATTTCTCTGGCCTGCAAAATATACATAAATGCAATTTTATATGATGTTTTGATATGTTCATTAAGCAATACTGACAGCTACCCCAAGTCATAAGTTCTGAGCTCTGAGTGTGTGAATATTCCAGCGGAATGTCGTATCGATATTTTGCAAATACAAATTTGCCAATCGTTTCTAGGCGAAGATTTCACTTGGGAACAACTCCCAGATATAGAACTCTTCTCAATGGATTGTCTTCTATCTGCTTGGCACACTCCTCAATACAAATATTCCCTCAAATACTCAATCGCTGATGTCATTGAGATATTTATCTGGAAGTCAAATCTTGTTAAAATTGACAACATTTAAACTTGAACACTGCGATAAGCATGACACAAGAATCCCTAAAAAAAACAAAAACAAAATAAACAGTTTCACCAGTTGTCACATCAAATAACCAATGATGACAATCTTGATGACATTTTAATTTCTCACACTCGCTGGCAAGCACGCCAAGAGATTTTCTACTTGGCTGCAACGCAAAACAACAAACAAGCGGCTCAAGACAACGACTCAGATTAAAATCTTAAAGAGCGCTAAAAAGCAAAAAATATAAGAAAAGAAAAGAAATGAAGAATCAGTTACTCATCGAACTCCTAAGTCGGGGTATATACAAAGCAACACCTTTTTGAGAACTCTGAGGAACGCCGCCAACGCCATCGATCTCAATGCAAGGAGTAAACACAGAAACTGTAACAGAAATTGTTTGCAAATTCCATTGATGAGTGCTGTTTCAGTTCGAGTGTTTCAGCTGCCAGGGGCTCTACCTGTGAATTTGAACTCGGATTCGAACTGGGCTAATCCTGTCTAGCGTCTTGTCTTTGTCAACTGTCTGTTCTGGTCCCCAAGAACTGGGACTATGGTTACACACTCTGGTATCTCTTTCTCTTTGCTTCGTTTCTGACTCTATTGCTCTTGAGAGTGTCTCTATCGCGCCTTGTTTGTGTGCACTTTGGGCCACAGACAATAGGCTTAGTGTTACTTTTGCTTATTGTCTACGCTTCGTTTGTCATTCGAGTGCATTTACCAAGCTGTTTTGCTACGCAGTATCTGTTGGTTGAATATTGGCATATGGCAAGCTAAACTATTAGCATACCCCGATTAACGCACACAATGTCATTTATGGCAAATCAAATTTCATTTTGCTAACACAAATTCGACATTAACAAAGTCTTAAGATGCACGTTCAATTTGCGTAGCTCATAAAGAGCTGTGCTTACAGACACATAAAAAGTCATTAACTGTTGTTGTTGCCTTGTTTCTGTTAGACATCAAAAATATTTAATGCTAATGTCGACAATTTGCTGTCGAGCCAAAATGTTTGTGGTACAAATTTTGCAAATGTACTGCAGAAGGTACAAGGTTGCCAGACGCAGATGCAGACATAACTGCATATATAGTATGTACATATATGTATGTACATATATATGTATATTTCTACATGTCTACAAGTCGTACTCAGCCAGACAGTCAGTCTCCTTCTCCCTCTCTCTCTCTCTCTCTATCGCTTTATTCTCAGAATGCGGTTTGGGAGCAAAACTTTTGCTAGCAACTGAAAATGCAATTTGAATGCATAATGCACTCGTATACCAGTACTCGTGTTTTTATGAATATAGGAGTACGCATATATGTACATATACATATATATGCTTATACACATTTATATATCTGTTTGTAGCACACACACCTCTAATCTTGCTCTTGCTCGAGCTAACTTGTCGAAAATTTGTTCGTTGTAAGAAAAATCACAAAACCAAAAAAAAAAAAAAAGAAAAAGAGAAGTAAGATATGTATGCACATAGTACAGACACAAACTGGCCCATGTTTGGTCGTGTACAGCAAGGCTGTTGCCTGTCATTGTTTTACTAATAGTCGCTGTAGTTGTCTGGCTCAAGCATATGAGCAATGCGCATTGTGTATACGCAACGTGGTCGGACTGTTCCAGCTGAGCACAATTTATTGAAGTTTTGTATGGCATAGCTTTGGCTAAGATCTTCAATGAGAACCAAAAGTAAAGTGGGTGGAGCTGCCAACTTGCTTTAAGACAGTCTGTGTTTAAGGCATTAAAGAGATGTATAATAATCTCGAACTTTGGGAAACTTAATATTGGAATATAAACTGAAATTGAAACCTAATTCCATTCCTTCTTCTAGCATTCTGCTATTACGTTAAGACCGTAATTATGGAGCTGCCAACTTGATTTGAATCTCATTTCATTGCTCGTGCCGCTCTCATTAGGCGAAACCCATAACTTCAGCCGAGTGTAAAATTTGGTTTGTTTCACTGTTTCGAGCGAAAATAAAAACAAAGTTGCCATTTACGTCTATTTGGCTACAATAAACCACAGGCAAAGATCGGGCTCGACTGACCCCAATGTCAATTATTAACGTATCACTTGACAGCAGCGCAAAGCTGCAAACAAATAGCGAAAATGATGTGAGGATGAGCACGAAGATGAGGATGGGTCAGCGATGGTTTCGGGGAGGGATACCAAAATCATAAATCATGACAGACATTACGCAATTCACTCAACGGTTTTTGTCAAAGCAAAGGCGAACAATAGAGCCGCAGACGCAACTGAAGCTGAAGAGTATTTCGAGGTCTGGCCTTGCCCAGGCCAAACATTCATAGGTAACTTTATTTTTAGGGGTGCAAAACTCAGTTCCTGAGTACAATTATCATTATGATGATGATGTTGATGATGAGCTGCAATGCTGTTTGAGATTTTGTATTTTGAATTCTTGCTGCTTTGGCCATTGCTGTTGACAAGCAGCATTCATTGCTTTTAAATTATTATTTTATTATTATTATTATGAGGCATAAATAATGAGCGAGCTGAGTTTGGGAGACGTCTGCCATTAATATGGTTATCAAACGCAGGCAACTGTTATAAATATTCATAAATAAAATTGAGAATTCGAGAGGAAAATTATGTGGGAAAATGAGCGTCATGAGTGGTATTCAATATAGGTCGGAGAGAGTTTTAAGAGTGTCTCGGAAATTGAACTAGCTAATGAATAAATTCTTAACATCTTTAAAAGCTTGCTAATAAAATGCAATAAATTCATGTCATTGAGAATAAATATATCATTAATCCTTTGTATATATGTTCTGCGCTGACATCATTCATAAATTTACTTGCCACGTGAGTCAAGTTTTGCACTTGCCTGGCAGCCCTGGCGCACATCCAGGAAGTGCTTTACGGATACTTTACCATCAACAGTCGCTGCCCCCTAACTATCCCTAAACCAAAACAGAGACATTTGCAAAATATAACAAAATAGAAAAAAAAGAGAAAATGAAAAAAGCAATCCAAAAGTAGGGGAAGAAAATTGCCCATTGAAATGTAAACCGCCAGGAAATCGGGGTTTGGCTTTTTCCGGCTTTACATGGAACAAAAGACTCAAAGGAAGAAGCGGCAACAAAATCATAAAAAAATAAATTCACAACGACAGATACGTAGAGCAGAGGTTTTTCAAATCCTAAAAGGAGTGTCAACAACCTAGAGCGAGAAAGCGATACAGTGTGCGAGAGCGAGGGACTAACAGAGGGAGACAGTCAGGCAGACAGACAGAGAATCAAGCAGGCAGGCAGGCAAAAAGTAGCTGCTGCTTTGTTATTCTGTATTGTTAGATAATAATAATCATATCGCATTGCATGTTGTTGACACATGAGCGATGATGATGCTGCTTATCTTCGCTACTTCACTAAGGCTCATCATCTCTTCTTCTCTTTCGCTCACCCCTCTTTGCCTTTTTAGCACACTGGAAATGATTACTTAACAGCGCTAGACTTTAACAGCTGCTAATTGCAGGCACTGTTACAGATTATCTCCATCGGATCACTGCTAATAGCAGAAGCACTTCATTAACATAACAAATGCTAACAGCGTACTGTTACTATTGCTGCATGACTCTCTCTCTCTGTCTCTTTATAACAGCCGGTTTAAATAGTCACTGTTAAGTGAATCTGTTTGTGGCGTTTTAATTAATTCGCCTGCTCTCGACAGTTGCATTTAATACAAGTATGCAACTCTGGCAATGCCTGCGAAAATATGTTATATTTCATTCTCAATTTTCTCATTTGTTGCTGTTGTTTCTGCTTTTGTGCCTGCCTGGCTGAAAATTAAAAAAAAAAAACCTGATTCTGGTTCAATTAATCAGCGACTGTCAATGATGCTTAATATGCACGGGAAAAGAGAGAGCGCAGAAGTGAAGTGAGTGGAGCTAAATGAGGCATATTCTACAGACAGCTTGTTGCTTCCTCATTGTCAGACCAGTGGGCGGGTTTTTTTTTTAAATTGATTCAATTTATTTTCGTTTTTAAACGGAGTCAACTTCAGTTAAGCTTTGCTAAATGGGGACGAAGTGCAGTTTGTTTTTGACAAAAATTAATATCGCAACAATATTGTTTAAATTTGTAACGTTCCCTGACATGCTTTTATTGACAATTTTCGTAGATTTTCTTGTTCGTTTTGTTCGCTTCGTTGAGAGCCCTAAAACACACACAGGATATAGCTTCAAAGAAGCTCGACAACATCGTCAACAAAAAAAAAACATATTGTAGGCATTTCCACAATTTTCTTTCTTTCCCCCTACACACAAAAAAAACACTTAAGAGACGTTTAGTGAAACTCAATTTTTTTCCTTACGACTACGCCCAAAGCTCACGGCCGAAAACAACGCCCCAAAAGTAAAACATCCACATTAAACACGCACACACAATCTCATATTTGCACACTGAGCAATTGAAGAGACCTAGACACAGTACCGAAGCTCGAAGTACGAGTTCGAGTTCGAGTTTCGAGTTTCAGTCCGTCGGCCTGTACGTACGACTTCGTCTGCAAATGACAGGCAGCTTTACCGTTACATAAAAGCTAAAACATGTGATATGTTTTTCATCCACATAGCCCACTTTATATAGGTATATAACATGTATACATATATATGTATATAGTCGTCTACACACAGTTTTCTTGGCTAAAGCCACCCACAAAACAGATTACAAAGCACTGCCAACCCCCGAAACTCAACCAACCCCAAAACAATAGCAACAAAAAAGCGCGGGGCTGTACACGGCGCGACGATACGACGGGATGACGGAACAGCGAGGACGCCATGACAGACGCTGTGCCAATTCCAAGCGTTCCCGAGCTACATTAAACGTTTTTTCCGCTAGGAAATTAACAATTTGGGCCTCAGTTAATGGCACTTTTGCAAAAGGGAAAACGAAATATGCAAAGCACATTTCCATAGCCTTCTCGCGGCCTATTTCAAAGTTCGTTCTCGTCGCTTCTTTTTTTATATTTTTTATGTACAGACTTGGGATTTACTTTATTGAAATATTTAAATAAGTTTGGCAATGCTCAGAGCCTAAATGGGATTTACATGGCGGCCTGCTCAGTCCGTGACTATGACTATGGACGTCCTTTGCAAAGTATGGAAATATATTTGCCCTGAAATTGACATTTTATAAATGGGCGGTTTTTCTTTACTGTGCTCTCTCTCTCTCTCTCTCTCTCTCTCTCTCTCTCTCTCTCTCTATTTTTGCTTTTTCCTACACGTATCTGTCGTTTTAAACTTAAAGCAATAAAATATTTAAATGTGCATCGCGCTGTAAATGTGAAAATTATGCGTATATTTAGCAGGGACATAAACCCTTCCACTTTGCAGTCGCGTGCCGCGCATTCACCCGCTGCGTTTAGACCGCAAAGCGCACCAGGAGTTTCCCATATGGTGAACACTGTCATTTATATGTATACGAGTTCGAGTATGGGACAGACAGTTCCTAGTGTGTCCAGGCAAGTCATAAAAAGTCACTTCTCAAGTGATAAAGTTGATAACAACCTGAAATGGCATCTGCCTGCTCATTAGCGTTTAAAACAACATGGGTAATTCAACGCTGATAACAATTTATTTGCTCGAAGATGAGGTAACAAAATATCCAGGGAAAACAACTTGTTACTTTGCATATGATTAGACAATTATCATCAGGAACTTTCCATACTAATTATTGTGGTTCTACAACACTTCTTAGAGGTCGAAAAATTCTATTATTTGTGGCGCCTTTTACGCCTATTTAAATTCAGTTGACTTATAGCCGACACTTGACATTCCTCGACTTCCCCCTTCAGTTGCCATGAACTGCTCTGCTCGCATCGAAATGCATTCGCTGCGCTTGTTTCTTAACAACTTGTGTTGGATTCGGTCTGTCAAAATAATTGAGGGATCCGTGGAGAGTGATTGGTCGAGTAATACGCATATTTATGACTGTTCAGATTTTGACAAATTAATAGAAAAACAACAAACAATAAACAATAAACAAGGCAAAGGGGAAAGAGGAAATGGGCTACAAACAAATGCGACACGCCATTCAAAATCGAATACTCATTTTGTGTTTAAAACAAACTAAAAGTTTATGCAAATTCGCATAATAAAGCACATAAATTAGTATTAAATTACACGCAAGGGAGTCAAACAATAAGTGGTACAACAACAAAAGGAAAACATCGACAAAACGAAGAAATCATAAAGCAAAAACTTGTTGAGCGTGGAACAAACCAAGCCCCAAAGAGCACCGCTGGATGTCTTTTTTATATGGCGCACACACAAAGAGCCCAAAGGGACAGATAATAATGCAGCTTTTCAGTGTACACTCAGTGTACACTGCTGGTTGCTCTTCGACTCGACTCCAGTGTCGTGGTTATGCCCCTCCTAAACCATAACTATGTCCACTTTAAGCTCAAGGTGTGAAAATATTCGATTATTGTCATCGTCATCGCCATCGTTGTTGCTGGTTGCTGTTGTTGTTGTCGATTTCAGTGTGGGACGTTGAGAGCTGGAAGCGGGGCTGAAGCTGCCAGCCAGCTCCCAGTTGAGCAGCTTAGCTGCAATTGTCAAAAGGCGAGGCGCATAATGGCCGCTTAGCTGGCATATAAATGCCATATGCTAAATGGATTTGCTCTCCAGTTTGAATCAAGTTTATGTTCACATTATTGAAACTGATGGATCAGAAGTGGGCGCATGTTGTGTCCATTTGATATCTGTCTTTAAGAAGATTACACAACTTATTGCTATTAGATGAAAGAGAAATCCTATAACAATAATTTATATTGTCGACTAATTTAATTTCCCCCCCCACTAAGGAATATAATTATATAAATTGTCCTCAATTTGTTAGCCCTTTGACCACGTTTAGTTTTTTCGGAATTTCCCTACGATTCTCAGATCTCTTCCATACGCAAGCTAATCCTTTTCCTATCTCCAAAATAATCAAAACACATGTGTAACATTTGCCAAATTATAGGTTAACATTGGGGCAATAAAATATGAATTATTATAAATGTTTAGGTTTTGGGTTAAGTCCAGAGTTTTATCTACTTGCATCTAGAACTCTTTTGGACAAATAATTTTGTAATAAGCCATAAAATATCACCCTGTGTTGTCTGGGTAAAGGTGTTACTGCCTGTGTATAATAGAGGTTAACCTTTTGACCTTTTTTCCAGTAACAAGCGCTCAACGTATTTTGACCCGTTGTTCATTTAGTTTTTCACATATTCCGACAAAAAGGACAACAGCAACATCTGAAAGCGGCACAGGTGAATTTTTTTGTTGTGTTCCTCGGATTTGGAGAGGTCGAAGATTGGCCGCTGGTTGCGTGTCGGAGGTTTGGTCGTCGAGCTGTTTGATTTCAAACAATACCTCTGATCCCGCATAATTTATATGATTTTTCTCAATAAAAACGCTGGACAGACGCTCAGTTTTCCCACCTTTATTAAATTGTATTGCTATTGAGTCTTAGCTCAGAGTCGGAGTCGGAGTTCATAAATTGGCGTCTTTTATCGTTCTCCCTCGTATAGTTAGTTGGACGAGTATATATTTATATTTTATGCGTGGCACATAAATAATGTCATTTATGGGACCGACGGGTCTCGAACTCGGACACATTTGGTGGGGGAGCATGTCTATTGTTTTCCCCCAAAACTACGAGGAAAAGGGACACTGTCAAGAATGTCTAAAGATACCCTGCAATTATGAATATTTTCTGTTTTATCGATACCCTTTTACCTTGGACGTTATAGAGAACTTATCGAGATTTTATGTTTGTCTTGCAGGCGAGAAACCGTTCAAATGCGAACACGAGGGCTGCGATCGGCGCTTTGCCAACTCATCGGACCGCAAGAAGCACTCGCATGTGCACACCTCGGACAAGCCCTACAACTGTCGCATCAATGGCTGTGATAAGTCATACACGCATCCCTCTTCGCTGCGCAAGCACATGAAGGTAAGCATCCAGATTAGTCTGGGATTTAGCCGCGAGTTCGCGAGTTTTGCCTTGACTCTGACTAATATTCGATGCGTTGTTTGTGTTTTCCTCTATTCGCAGGTGCATGGCAATATTGATGAGAAGTCACCGTCGCATGGCTATGACAGCGATGGCGAGGAGAGCTCCAGCTCTAGCATTGTCACGGGTGGCGCTCAGACGCCGCCCTCGACGCGTTTGGATGGCAGTGCTGGCAGCAGCAGCGGCGTCAGCAGCCTGAGCGGTGGCAGTGGCATTAAATCATCCCCACACTCAATCAAGTCGGAGCCGAATCCGATGCACAGCGTGCATTTGGGTGCCTCCAGCAGCGGCAGCAGCAGCACAGCCAGCAGCAGCGCCTCCCATCTGTTGCAACAGCAACAACAACAGCAGCAACAGCAACAGCAGCAGCAGCAACAACAACAACAACAGCAGCAGCAGCAACAACAACATCAACTTGCCGCACATCAGTCATTGCATGCCGAAGCGAAATCTTCGCCTGCGCTTCAGCTGATGGCATCCTCCGCGTATCTGCCACCACCCTTGGGACCACCACCGTCTCATCATCATCATCACCATCATCATCAGGTGGCTGCTGGTAACTCGGCGGCAGCAGCGGTGGCATCAGCGGCGGCTGCTTCACCGGGAGCGGCTGCTGCCTCGGCATCGATGCTGGCCGTCACCGGACATCACAGTCATCATCTACTTTACCATCCGGCGGCGCAGCATCATCCACCCAGCGACTGGTATCATACGGCAGCGCCGGCTGGCAGTGCGGAAGCGATGAATCCATTGAATCACTTTGGTCACCATCATCATCATCACCATCTAATGCATCCGGGAGCCGCGACGGCGTATTGAGATTGGGAGAACTGGTGGCCCGAGGAGCCGCCGCTGCCGCCAACGCCAGCGGCGACTGCAGTGCCACCAGAAGATGCAACGTCAACGTCGGCGTCGGTGTCAGCGTCAGCGTCGGCTTCAGCGTCGACGCCAACGCAAGCTCTGGACTGGATTTGCTGTCAGCGTCTGCAGAATTTGGCGCTTGTCGCGCAATGTGAAAACCAAATATTTCTGAAAGTTGAAGAAAGCACTTTAAACTTTTTACCTGATAATTGAAAAATTGCTGTTAAACATACCTACACACACATACAGACACACTCAAACATATACACACACACACAAAAACATACACATAACTTACACTTAAAGAAAAAACCAATTGCATCATAGAGTTGAGAGTACTTTAAAAAGCCTATTATTATTATTGTAATGATTATTATTATGTATTTTAATATAATATACAATAAAAACAAAAAACACAACAATGGAAGTTGCCTAAGTTTTTGCTAAATGTTAAATTAATTTAAAGAATAGCATTGTAGTTGCTTTTGTTTAAGTGTGGTGCGAATCGAAATATACTTGTAAATTATAAAAAACTAAAGTTTGTAAAAGCTAAATGTATAAAATAACATATGATATATGTATATGATAAAAATTGATATATACATACATAATAATTTTATTTAAGCATAATGACTATTTAACTATTAAGTATTAGCAAATTTTTCAAACTGCTTTTCACAAACACAAACACTCATAAAATCTATATAAAAGATAAACTCCTCCAGCTATCTAGTACAAAAAAAAAACTTAAAAAAAATTTGATTGAAAAGCTAATCATATACGTACATACATTTTCGGCCTTAGAATTTCCCCCAGCTTAAGAACACGAATAAATTAAAAATAAAAACAAAAAACAACACACAAAAACTAAATATAAAGAAAAACTATAAAACAAAGAACTTTGTTTATTTTCTACAATTTATCACTAAATTGTTAATTGGGCCTATGAAAGTTAAACGCGATACACATTCTAAAGCAGTTACAATGATTTGTAGCTCACAAAAGATATCTCAAAAAGTTATTCGTTGACCTTCAAATTGGTTTTATGTTAGACCGCGATACGCCTACACTGGGAGGGAGTTTAAAATCATCCAATACGATGAGATAGCTCATTACCAGTTCCATTCTATTCATTAACGATGCGCTGAAAAGCAATACTAATGAAATGATAAATTTAAATGCAAATGGAATTGCAATTTTGATCTGTTAATTAAGAGTGTTGCTCGCTCCCTCACTCGCTCAGTTATGCGCTGTTATTTGACGGAATTCCGTCATGAATATTTATGCTTAGCATTTAGTTTTTATGTGAGTATATACATATATATTTTTTTTATTTGGTAATTTGTTTTGATGGGTTTTCGCGATTCGCACAGCGGTGCCAAAAATATTTATGCGTATCTGGTTTCACTGTGCCGAACTCTTAAAAGTTTTAGTGGCAACTATTACTGTGGCAATTATCGATGATGGCTAATGCATATTTGCATAACTTAAACGCACATTTGAATGTACACTGAGAGAATCGTATGTAAATATAAATAAATAACAGAGTACAAGTTCTCTCTGAAACGACATAAATTCAAATGATTGTGAGATAAACTTTTTTCTTTTTAGTAATTGCAAAGATTGTAACTTTCGTAATGTAATCAACCATGATAAGTTTATATCTAACATAGGTTTAAACAATTAGCTTTTTGTTACATCTTCTCAGAAGGTAGTTAGGTCTTTCACTCTTTAAGATAGATTATAACTCCGTTAACGAAATGCAGCCAGCTTCATGATCTATGATACTGAAAGTAAGAATATAAATGTATATATAATACTATCGCATGATTATGAAAGATGTGCGAAATATAGTACTATATAACAAATCGGAATTATTGATTATCACAAAACAAAATGAAAAATTCTTCAAATTCTTTACTGGCGAAATTTGTCAGTCTCAAATGCACGAGGTTTTAAGACTCTTTCTAGACGCTAACTCAACAATACAATGTTTGCTATGTTTTCCTTCTCGCCTTAAAGCGGAATTGTTTTTTTTTTCCTTTTTTGATAACAAAATACTACTTCAACTGATGAAAGGCCCGTCAAGCCTGGGCACGGTTGTTAGCACTCCACAAGTAACAGAAATCAAACGATTTATGTTTTTTTAATTAACCCAACAATTTGTTACGTGCCTCAAACTGACGCACACTCACACACACACACTGACATTCTATGGAAAGGGGCAGCACAGAGCTAGCTGAGTGGTCTGGGCACAGCTAGAGAAGGTAGCTGCCCCATCTGCGGCAGCTAGGCCAAGCTGTTAGGTGCGCTCTATGTGAGCATAACGAATTCATATTTTGATTTATTGAATAGAAATCGATTGGATTAATCGAAAGAAATTATATTGCTGCTGCTGCTGCTACTCCGACGGGTTTCTATCTAACAAAAAATAAAAAAAAAACATTTGCTGCGCACACGAATTCCACATACGTTTTTTTGCCTCTTTCTTTATGAACCCCCAAAAGCAGTTGGCACAACTCTTGCAGACTCTCGAATTGAAATTACAGCAAAACAGCAGAAAAGTGGCTGCTAGTCTGCAATTAAACTGCCTATCTGCTGCTTCTTGTACGCATGTGATGTGTCAAGTTAACCAAAACACGTTTTAACCAAAACCTGTGATACAATATTATCGAGCCTGCTCGAGAGTTGCCTGCAAGTATAATTAACAAATTCAGCAGATGAATTTAGCAAGACTATTTAAAGATACTCTATGTTCAAGTTGCATATTGTCACTTATTCGATTAATTACAGACGATTTCTATGTTATTAGTAATATCATTGTATTTATTCTATTTCATTAAATCCTATTTATTTCAGTTGTATGCTAATCAGTCTTTATAAAATACTTATCATCGATGGCGCCGAACATTTGAACCCAGCAAATCCTCAGTTAGACTAGTATTTTTGGTCATATTTCGAGAGTATAGACTTTTCAGTTTAAAGAATTTGTTCTTACCATAAAGTGGTCTTATTTTAAGAACACAATTGTTAAGATGAATGTTCTTTTATAAATTGGTATTTTTTTCAGTGTAGTGCTAAGCACGGAAGCGTCTAAATATTGATCAATCTCATCTTGTAGATACATCATTGGGCAATTTAAAAATTGTTCACTAAATTTATTTACCCAATCAATACAGCTAAGTTAACTAATTTGCTACACATATTTCAATCACTTTAAATGCAGTCAAATCTATTCATTGGAGTCAAATCAATTTGCTGGTGCTCCACACACAGCTGGTCGAAACGGCAAGATACAAAACTTTGTTTCCCATGGCAAAGCTTTAAACAAATCAAACTGCGACCACACAAAATACACCAATAGTGAGGCCAACAACTACAACAAGACGACGTCAACAACTGACAAACATTTGAGCAAAGGCGAAAAAAAGAGAAAAAATGGCCAAAAAGCGCCGCAGACAAAAAACTTGTTGACACAAAGCTCTACACCCATTGTCAATATGTTCGGTCTCTCTCTAACAAGGCAGACTAATGGCTTTTCCTCTGCCTCTGTCACACTCGGTCCTTCTCTCTCTCTCTCTCTCTTTCCCTCCCAGTGTGTCTCACTCACTTTTCTGCTTCTCGTCTGTCTCTCCCCGTTCACTTTGTGTCGGCACAATTTAAGTTTCAATGAGCGACTATTTGTTGCAATTTAAACTGAACGCGTTTATAAATTGACGTCGGAAACTGGCGTCGAGTGCTCATAGGATTGGCACATGCAACAAATGCACTAGACTTCAATGAGTAACAGGGAGAACACGTAGATTGCGAGAAAGAGAGAGGAATAGCAGACCAATGCACAAATGGCAATAGGCAGGCAACTGTTGACAGCGACAGCTGAGGACAGCCAAAAGCTTTTGTTGTTGTTGTTGTTGTTTGTTAGCGTAGTTACTTTTTTCGGGTTAATGTGCTCTAAATACAATAAACGATACGACAGTTTAAATAACATCAATTAATTTCTGAAAACTAGCTATAGTTATAATAAATTATTTACCATAGTTGTCGTTTGGCTTTTGTGGTTTACTAATTTGGTTGCGGACGACAGTTTGCATCTCGTTTTTATATTCTGGTTATATAAATATGAACGATCCCGTGAGCATACTCGACTTTGGGGTTTCCTATCTATGTTATATTTAGTTAATTATTGTATATAATATTCATTTCTAATATTGCGAAATTAGATTTTATGTGGTTATAAACTGATTTTAAAACTATTTATAATAAATTTATGACAGTTCGTCTATAATTGTCAGCAGTTAATAAAAATTGTATTGCCAAATTTTTATACCCGCTACCCATAAGGTAAAATGGTATTATAACTTTGTGCCGGCAAGAAATGTATGTAACAGGTAGAAGGAGGCATCTCCGACCCGATAAAGTATATATATTCTTGATTACCATCAATTGCCGAGACGATCTAGCCATGTCCGCCTGTCTGTCTGTCCGTCTGTCCGTATGAACACCTAGATCTCAGAGACTATAAGAGATAGAGCTATAATTTTTTTCGACAGCATTTGTTATGTTTGCACGCAGATCAAGTTTGTTTCGAATTTTTGGCACGCCCACTTCCGCCCCCAAAAATTGAATAACAAGCGTAATAAAGCTAGAGCTGCGAATTTTGGTATATACAATAACAACAATAGTATTTATGATTCCTGAAAATTTCGATGCGATCAGATAAAAATAGTAGAAGTTATTAAAGAAATACTTTTGAATGGGCAAAAACGCATACTAGAGGTCTGAGTTGCTTTGGCCGACAATCTGGTATATTGTGCACACTCGACTGTGGCTTTCTTACTTGTATTTTGTTAATTTCTGTATTTAATATTCATTCCCAATATTATGAAATTCGATTTTATGTGGTTAGAAACTGAAACTGATCTTAAAACTATTTATAATAAATTTACGACTATAATTGTCAGCAGTTAATGAAAATTGTATTGCCAAATTTTTTATATAAAAGATATCACAAAAGAGTACTCTTCATTTTGAGTTAGGTTCTTTATAACTATTTCCAAACTACAAGCGACTCATATTTCCTCTTCTAGCCATTGTTGTGGTTTTTTGGACAATTTGTTCTCTCGGCCAAGATCTGTAAGGCCGCCAGCAAGTTATCCTTGGCATTGGAGTGCCAAACAAAAGACTCACAGCAAATTAAAAAGCCACGCAACTTAATATTTCATTTGTAAAATGAAAACGATGAAAACAATGTGCCGCGCCCAGCAATCAACACAATCGATAATCGACAATCGAACGAGGCAGACGCATTGGCACCACAATACTGCAGACTACAATACCCTTGCTTAATGATGAATTTTACACTTGGCTAATAGTTTTTTGATACAAAATTTTACGCCAAAGTCAAATTACAATAGTCACACACACACACACGTGTACACATCTCTCAGGTCCTAGGCCACACGCAACAGAAACTTAATTAGTTTTCAAAGTGCAGCAACAAAAATGATAAATTGTGTGGAGACGATGCTGCTTCCAAGCTGTCTGGAAAGATCGTTTCTCTGGCGATATATTGAGTTACGATGTCAGCGGTGAAGATCATTAAAATTACAGAGTTTCCCAAGTTCCCAAGAAGAGCTGGCCAACAACAACAACAGCAACAAGCATAACAGCTGGCTCAATGTGCCACACATTGCCACGCATTTGCATCAAAAACTTTGTAATTTTTCAATAAAAAATAAAAGCCACACAACTAAATTAGCTTTAGCTAAGGTGGAACTGAAGCTGAAGCTGAAAAGCTGAACCTGGAGCGCATGCAAATTTCACAGGAATCAAAAACTCGAAATGCACAAATAATACAAAATAATAAAGAATACAGAAAACTTATAAAAAGAATACGCAATCTGTAATAGAGAATGATCGAATACGAGTTACCTTACGACCAGTAATAAATTTAATACTCATTCAAGATTGATCTGTTTATGAAGAATAGGATAAACCTGATGAACTTGTAATCTCTAAAACATACAATTTTTTGGATTAACATTGTAAAATGAAAGAACGAAGAAAAAATATACATCGGGTTATGTTCTTGATGAATAGAGTTGAATCAGTGATGCATAAACTTATACAACTCGTACTTCATATTTCAATTGGAAAAGGGTATAAAAAGGGTTAATATCAAGCCCAAAAAGTCGTTGCAGTCGCGTGTGACTTATGACTGGAGCTGGGACCGACTCTGAAACTGAGACTGAGACTGGACTGTGGGATCTGGAACTTTGCTTCGTGTGTCTCGTTTCGTTTGCGCCCATGTGCAGACAGTTGCGAAATTATATTTGTGCAGCGTCATGAGGCACCATTGTGTTACGTTGTTGGCGTCCTGGCAGGCACCAGAAAGGTGCTCGTACTTGGGATGCTACGACTAAATCTCAGACTGCAGAATTGCAGACTGAGCATCAGGAACACTCGACGTAGCCTGGCCCGATTTGTCAGGGCAGACGAATAGTTTAACTGGCCACAAGGTTTTTGTGGATGCGCACAGGTTGTTTTCGCTGTTCGACTGTTCGGCTGTTCGACTAAGAAGGCTGAAGGAGGCTTCCCTAGTCTTTGCCAGACATCATCGTCTCAGCGTCATCGTGCTATTCAAACAAATGATTTACAAAATGTTAAATGAATTATGCATTTTGCATATGCGACTTTGCAGTTTCGTGCCATTTTTCATATTAGCTGCGAGGAGAACCTGCTCCTTCGTCTTCGTCTTTGCCATCGCCTTTGCCTTGGCCATCGCTTTCGACTGCCATGTGGTGTTGGCTTTAATAAATTGGCGTGGGGTGCGCCTGCAGCAATTGTTGTTGTTTTTGTTGTTTCTTAACCAAACGAATGTTTAGGCACATGGAGCCCAATGGCTGGTCAAGCAATGTCAATGCCTAAGCAAATATACCACTGCTTGTACCTTTTGCCCAGACCTTTATAATCAAGTCATATAAATTGAGTGCATTTTTCATAATAAATGAAGGGAATTGTCGAAATTATGCCGTCCTCTGCCCTATGATCGGTTCTGTGGGCATCGGAATGTTATTCGGTGTTTTTTTAGTGGGTTGTGCGTGTGGGCTTAGTACGTGGAAATTATCGTGAGAAGAAAGTCCTAGCCAAATAGGATGACTAAATAAAAAGTCAACAGAAGCCGATTTCAAATAAGTTTGAAAAAGTCATAACAAATGTAATAAATTTCATTTTAAATTGATTTTAATTTGGAAAATTGAACAACTTTTGAAAATCCTTAGCATACATTCAAATTAAACCCACATAATAATGTTTCACTAATGGGAAAGTCTTAGCTTGTGCCACTTGGAGTGATCTAAATAAGCTCTCATAATCGTTAGATACGGCCATTCAAAATAATTTACTATCTCCCAACATTGTAGAGAATGTTTTGGTTTACTTTCAGTCAGCCACTTGAAATCGATGAAGCAACCCAATTGGAGAAAAACCAAAGTTTTGGAGGCATATTAGCTTTTGCACGGCAACAGACATCGAGTCGTAATTTGCCCTTCAAGTGTTTTCGTATTTTTCTAAGCGGAAGAACTATCAAAAATGTTTCCCTATGAAAATACACATTTCTCTCACACATACATACATACATATACTCGATCATACACATACACACTGAACTGTATCGTAAATTATAAACATATCGAGCCACACATCATTATAAAATCTTGTAGATATTTGGAGATATCATGCGAGTGCTCATCGGCCAAGTGAAATATGTTGATGTACCTTAAAACAATATTTGCTCACTTTTGTCTAGCGCTCACTTCATTCAATGTGGAAACTTGTGTTTGGTTAACAATTAAAGAGGATCGATAGGTTGGCAGGGAGATTGCAGCAAGTGTGCAGCACTGGAGCACTGCAGAGCACATAACGCTCAACACGAGTCGCTTCTAACTTATGCTGACTATGCTGGTTGTCGAGCTGTCTGACTGTCTGTCTGGTTGGGGATGTTGTAAACAACAGCGCTGCATATTTAGTACGTGTGAAAAAAATGAATGTGCCACACGGGGCAGCTTAAGCAGTCGAAAGATAAGAGACTAACTGCAGCCTACAGCCTAATTATGCTAGGTAATTCCCCATCTCCATCTCGCTCACTTAGCCGCTCTCTCGCTCCACCACTTGAAAGGCAGCACTGCCTTCAGCAAGACCCTTGCACTGCACTAAAACTGATTTATGCACTGTGCAGGACCAGACTTAAAGGCGGCTATCGGCCTGCTGAAAGTTTCAAGTATTCCAGTTGCAACAAAATAAGAATTTCAGATCCCAAAATAAGAAACAGACATGAACGCAATTCAAGCGCGTACATACATATGCAGAATTAAAATAATTTAAATTTTATGCAATATTACAATTAAAAAATATATATACATATAATAATAATATCTGTATCTCTTTGTGTAGAATCTTTTACAATAAGTTTGCTAATCCTCAACATTACCTTTTCGACGAATTGAAGCGCATTTCCGAGTTATATATCATTTCCACCTTTTTATTGAGCTCCCGGTCGAGATCTGGTTTCAATTTGATGCACTCGCTGTAGTAGTTGGTGCAAGCACGCAGGGCTCGCTCTGCCAATCGTGCCACATGCTTCTTGTAGCTCATTGGCTCCGAATCATCGTCATCTGTAATGCAGTTGTCGTCATCATCTTCGGCTTTAGTGCGGCGAAAGAATCGTTCGCTTGGCTCATAGCTGGAAATACTACAAATGCTGCTTATATCCGCACTCCGGATCGAGTTGTAGCTACTATTCCGAGAGCTATTTTCTTTCTTGCCGTCACTTGAGACAGGAGACTGTAGTTTTGCTTGCATTTGCGTCTCGGTGTCGCTTGGACTAATATCCAGCAATTCATCCTTGTTGTCATAGACGATAGCATCACCCTTCAAATCATCTATTCTCTTTGTTTTATATCTTAGAGGATCCTCTTCATCCTCGCTGGGATATTGGATACCTTTGTCTTCGCTTGTTATACTAGCTTGCGAATGCTGCAGCTTCACCTCGCTTGGATACTCAATATAATCGGCATCATCACCATAATCGTCTATAGCCTCGATCTGTTTGCAAATCATTTGATTAGCTCGCCGAGGTGTCAATTTTACCTTAATGGGACTACAAGCGCGATTTTCATATGACTTGGACGCAATATCCTTGGATATTCTTTTGTGAGATCGATTGCTGTTGATCTCAGAACAGTAAGAAGTCGAACTCTTACTGCTCACACAGTAATTTTTGGTGCTATCTGAACTATTATCATAGGAACTGTGAGCTTCGCTGTTGCGGCTTGATGTCGTGGGTAAATGCTGTGATTTTCGACTGTTATTGGAAGTTCCGTCGGACTTTTTGGGTCCACGAGTTCTGTGCGATTCTTGTTCATCTTTCAATAAGAAAGATCTTAAGCTTGTTTCCGACTCATCGGATGATTCGCTACGTTCTGAGACTTGCTTATAACAATCATCATTGTATTTTAAAGACATTTCTGAACTGTTTGCTTCCAAATGTTGGTATTCAGATTTTTTGTCATTTCGCATTTCAGACTGATCCTTAAATTCTGCACTATGATCAATGTAGTTAGAAGATGGCTCAACTATTTCTTTGGGACTTTTCGATTTTGGAGAAACTTCTTTAGTTGGAAAAGAAAGAAAAGTATCGCTCTTATTTTCATGCCAATTACTCATATCTTTATTTCTATTAGATTTCTTTACGTGATAAATTTCACAGTGCTCGAATTGTAGTATTTCAGTCTCATTTTCGCCAATAATTTTAGCAACCTTTAACTTTGAAGTTTCATTTTCAGAAACGAGCTGTTGAGTGCAATGCTTAGATCGAGCACTTAACTTTGGTGAATCCAACTGTTTGGTATTCATAAGAGTATTCTTCTCAAAAATTCGAGCTTCATCAATGTCACTTATGTATTCCTTCATGCAGTTTCGGAAAGTGGCAAGTGGGTCGCTTTGATATTGAGCTATAACATCCAATTGCTCTTTAATTAAACTTTCGTAATCGATATCATGCTCTGATTGCGCACAGTTGTCTTCTGCATCTTTGTCACTACGTTCGGAGGCATCCGTAGTGGAATCATCATCATCGTATTGCCCAATTTTCTTCACCCACCTCATAGTTCTCTCATTGTTATGATTATAAACTCGACAGATCTTCTCAGCCTTCTTCTGTCTTGCCTTGGACTCTTCCAAAATTTCGCTATAGACTTGACTATACGTTTTTGACTCTTCGCTCGATGATGGGGACAATTGACTAAGCTCAGTATCTGAGTGATTTCCGGTATCAGTTTCATGTGAGCATCTGGTGCAATTCATTTTCTGAAAGCTTTTCTTCAACTGTTCTTTCTTAGATACTTCTATGTTTTCTCGGCATGATGAAGCTTTGGAATTTGTATCTTCACTCAGATTGTCATCCTGTTTCTTTATAAACTCATGAACATAATGTTGAGCCCTCTCCCAACATCTGTTATACATGCTCGCATCACTATCATCCGAGGCATTATTAGATCTAACTGATTTAGTGTTCAGCTCTGGATCATCATCGAACACATCCTGTTTCCCGCCCTCTACATTACAATTGAAGGTCACATCCTTATCATCAAGATTGTCAGTCAATTCTTGCGCATCCGATGAGGACTGATCTGCCATTAAATTGAATTTGGGGCAAGAACGACGCATCTCTGCGGAAGCATTGCAACTATAGAGCGTTAAGCGAGAGCTTACCACTAAGTATGATCATTCGATTCTGAGTTTGTATATTGTGTGTTTGTTGTACATAAAGTTTGACATAAAGAACAATGAAGCTGCGTTATCACCGAAATCATTTAATCACATAAATTTCATCACTGTAATGACCTTTGCTGTCAACACTCCCATCAATTCGGTTGCCAGCCGATGCCACACAGCAACATAACCACAACAGCAGCAACTACAGCAACGGCAACTTGGCAGCCAAAAGGGAGCCAGCCATCAGTCGCAACTCCCAACATACATCAGAGCCATGTGCTAGACCACAAGACTCGAAAGCAAATCAATTAGTTGCAGCAAGAGAACACCTAAAACAAAACAACCCAAAACACACATGTTTAAATGCCAACATTAGATACTCTAATACGTTCAATCTCGCCTAGTCTAAAATAATTTCTAGTCTATTCTCATTGATTTTTACTTCAATTTGAGCAAATTTATAGAATACATAGAATAGAAAAGAAAAATTTTCAAGTAAATAAATTAAAAATTAAATTAATTAAAATCATTTTACATAGGTGTAAAGGACTTCAGATAATGCGGAATGCTGTGTTCGTTGAATATAGGCTACTAATAAATAGAAATTTGTTCATATAAGAGTAGTTTAAGGTAGTTTACATCTGTCATAGATAAATCATATACAATAAAATTCAGATTTTGTAATTTACTTTATTTTTGTTATAAATGTTACTTAAACATAACAATAATATAGTATTTTAGCTTACACAAAATGTATGAAAAGATATTTGTTCTCAAGTAGCAAAGTTTGCGAGCAAACTACTTGACTCTAAGCAAGAGTATACGACGTGTAAAGCGGCATCACCAAGAAACTTTACTTTGCCCACACAACGCGGTCTTCTAACTACATCACTCCAACGATATTATGTAGGGAGCTGAGTGGAGCAGGTTAATTTTGAGGGAGGGCCGCTGGAAGCTACGGCCGATCCAATACCATGCCCATTAGTGTCACTTAGCAGCTATGCAGTGCTTGGGAATTACTTTTTAATTTGTTGCAGCGCGCGTACCAAAACAAATAAAGAAGAACAAAAGAGGAGGAGTCGCCGTGGAAGTGCAGAGTAGAGGAGCCGGTGAAGTCAAACTACAAAACTGAAGTGGCAAAAATGTTTCAAGTGGATGCCAGAGAGCCAGCAGCTGAAGTTTGGTCGATTTGCCAGCCAACTTGGCTGCCGATTGCCGACTACTTTGCACTTGGACCGCACTCCTTTGGTTCAGTTCCTTGGCGCGTGCTGTGGGCGTTTACTTTAAATTTAGCTGCCTTCCGTACGCAGCCCTTGGGGCCATTTAGTGCCAGGCCACAAAGACCACGCACCGCATCGCATCGCATCGCGCAGGGCACTTCTCGTGTTGCTACTTGGTGGCTAAATGGGCGTGGGCTTCTTGTCTGGCCTGCAGACCATTTTTATAGAAATTATGTTGTTCTCCAGAGCAGCCAACACGGCAGTAGAACAACAAATGGAGCAACTATGTTTAGCACACATTTTTCGAAATTTCTCGAGTCGAAAGAGGAACTTTACGAACGCCAATAAAACAAATTAAAGCTTTGAGTTGGACAATGTTTTTGACCTACTCAACTTACTCCAGTAACTTTTAATGGGAGCCTTTCTCTACTATGTTTAACGAAGATAGCCAATGCGCATTCTTAATAAACTGTTTTATAGAAATATTTTCCAATTGCATTAAGCCAAAATAGTTTTATATTTAACAGAGTAAAGAAGTATGAAATGTGTAACTATACAACTTGGTTGAGTATGCGCGAAGTATATTCACAAGAATACGGTAAAATTTTATGTTTATTTTGCCATATGTCAAAATCAACAAAACCAAATATAAAATCAAAAAATTATATGTGAGAATAGCTAAATTCAGAATGTAACGAGTGGTAAGGTTCTGGAGAATATTTGCAGTGTTCACTATATTGGGAAAACCCAGAAAACACTAATCAGATGACTTTAAATGTAAAAAAAAAAACAAATATAAAAAGGAAAGCAAAAAATATATTAAAATAAATAAACAAGCTATAGTCAAGTGTGCTTGACTGTGAGATACCCGCTACCCATTTTGAATAAAAGAAATATATTTTGCGGTATTTTTTCAAAATATACCGAATATCCGTAAAAATACTATAAATATACCAAATGGTATTTTTAGTACATCGATACCGCATTCAAAATATACCATAGGCGGCACAATATACCAGATTGTCAGCCAAACTAAGACCCCTAGTAAGTAGGCGTTTTTGCCCATACAAAAGTATTTCTTTAATAACTTCGACAATTTTTACCTGATCGCAACCAAATTTTCATAATATACTATAGTAACTACTATAACTACTATAGTAATTATTGTATATACCAAAATTCACAACCCCGGCTTTAAAATTACGCTTGTTATTCGAATTTTTTTTTATTTGCGGGGGCGGAAGTGGGCGTGGCAAAAATTTGAAACAAACTTGATCTGCGTGCAAACATAACAAAACCATAAGAAAAAATTATAGCTCTATCTTTTATAGTCTCTGAGATCCAGTGTTTCATACGGACGGACGGACAGACGGACAGACACACAGACGGACATGGCTAGATCGTCTCGGCTGTTGACGCTGATCAAGAATATATATAATTTGTTGGGTCGGAGATGCCTCGTTCTACCTGTTACATACATTTCCTGCCGGCACAAAGTTATAATACCCTTCTATACTATGGGTAGCGGGTATAATAATATACAAAAATTCTAAAAATGTACCAAAGGATATATTTAGTACATTTATATAGTACTGTATACCTAAAAATTTCTTCGGAATATTTTTTCGTGGTACATATATTAATTAATAATATATTATATTATCAAATTATTACAATATGCAATATTTTGCATTAATTCAAAAGTAACATGTATCTCACGGTCAAGCACCCTCGACTGTAGCTTTCTTACTTGTTTTATCATCTCCACCTATTACGTTCTGACTCAAAGATATCTGATAACTATCTTAAGCCAACAGCTTCTCTGCAACTTCTACAACTTTAACTGGAATCATCTCTCGCTTTTACCTTTTGATGTTCACGCCTTCAGATGGCACGCTTCCAGCCTGCAGCCAGCACATTTTATTTCTGTGTTCCAAGTGTTAATTAGACAAAGCTAATTAAAAATTTTACGCACACACTCGCGTAGCGCCAGCGCTCCACAAAGCGAACAAAGTAGCCTCCAATCAAGCAGCTCCAACTTCAACTTAATGCTAAAAACGTAGCCAAAGTTGAAGTCGGCTCCAAAAGCGGCAAGATACATTTATTAAAGTCGCTCAGTCTCGCAGTCGGCTCGATTGGAGCTGGGGAGCATAAATCGTTGAATGACATGCGACAAAACGTGCTGGTTACAATTCTGCGGTGCGATTGATACGTGGATCGTGGAAGGACCAAACGACAAACGACGATCATCGGGCAAGCACCAAGCTTCGATCGGCGATCAACGATCGATGGCTGATGGGTAATTAAAAATTGATCACGTTTAACAAAATGCTACCGAAACAATATATCACAATTCTGGGAGAGGAAAGGGAACGAAATCGAAGGCAACGGGAACAGGAACAGGAACGAGAAAGCGAATGGGTCTGTGGCTTGGACGAAGCGACAGGCGAGACACAATGTTGACAAAGTCAACAAAGACGATCGCAATTGGAAGACTGGACGAATCGATCGGTTCGCCTGCCACATTAAAGTCAAAGCTCTCTCTTCCTCAATCACTCTCCCTCTCTCTCTTTTTTTCTCTGGCTATCTGTCTTTTTCTTTTGCTCTTGTTTTGCTTCTATCTCTTTCGAGTTGTGTGTGTGTTTTTTCTGCTGTCAGTCCATCAATAATTCATTGCGACGGAGTGATCTATTCAGACAACGATCGTAAAGGAGCACTGATTTTCCAACGATCGATCGATCGATCCGACGATCGCGAGAAAAAAGATATTCCGCTTGTCAGCTACGGCGAGGCACAAGTGTTTTTTTTATGTATTATGCCAAAACAAAATTGTGCCATAAATATAATAACGATAAGTTAGACGGCGACCAAGGGGAAGAACAAGATGGGTAACAATGGACAATCGCGAGTCGGTGTTCCGCTCATTATTGTTATTAGCCATGGTTGTGGCAACAACAGTTGAAGAACCCTTCAGAACGGGTGTTGCTTTTTCACAATGGACTCCGACTCGGGCTCAGACTTGTCGAAGCTGACAAAAGGAATGCCAATGATGAGACTTTGATTGAAAATTGCCGCTGCATTTTTGACAGCACTTCAGAAAAATCTTATTAATGCGTGTGTCTGTGTGTGTGTGTGACTTTGATAGTGTGTTTGCAATGCGGTAGGCCACAGCAAACAGTTGCCGTCTCACTCTCGCTCTCGGCCTTCTTTTCTTTCGATTGATCAGCTGACGGATAACCCAGTCCAGCTTTAACCCTTGACATGCGCAAGTTATCCATCCTCCCATAGTGAGGTGTTGACAAAACATAAAGTTCGTGTGAATGCCAACACGTTGTGACAATTGTTTGACACCAACCAAACAACCACAACAGCAACAATGATAATAACAACAACAAAATGGGGACAGCTATGAAAAGGTGCTCAGACCGACAACAGCATCTTGACTCTCCTCCCACAGCCTTTGCAGGTCTATAGGTCTGCAAACCTGACTAGTCTCTCCCTTCACCCTTTTCCCAGCATTGTTGACTGGCATTCATCGATAACATTTTCCAGTTGTTGTTGCCGTTGTAAAACGTGCAGAGCGCGCGCGAACATTTAAAATATGCAAATGCCACAGAGATCACCTCCAAAACTAAAGGTTGACTGGGTATCACAGAATTAATAATACCCTATAGCACGGAAACTGGAAGCGAAGCCTTGCTGATGTGACATATTAATAATAATCAAAAAGGGATTGAGCGCAGTATTTTGTATTTGAAGAGATGTACAATTAATTCACTCTTCAAGCGATGAATGGTCTATTGTAAGTTAAATTCCTACCTTAGCATAGGTGCGACACCCACATCGAGGATAACAAAAATACAATCCTCAACGGTAATCATATCATCAATGTTGTATTCAGTGTTGGTAAAGCACACGGTGTATACTTTCCTCTGCTGCCTTTGTGAAATTCCACGATATTTTCATAAGTCCATCGCAGCAATCATATTGTGGAGGCTGACACATCTACTCAAAGTGTTGCAGAGGAAAATAAAACAAAATATTATATTATGACACCGCATTGATAATTTTGCAATAATTCCAAGTCTGTGTTGAAGTCAGTCAACTCAACTATGCCTGTTCATCTTGTTACTCAAGAACACATCTCATATGCTAAAAAATGTTGAATGTTGATCTCTTTTTTTGTTTGTGCTTTTATTATTCAGTTGGTTTAGCTTTTGCTCCCCCGCTTTCGGTGTGCTATGGTGAGCTGTTGCTGTGTCCATCTTGTTCAGCAAAAGGAACAACACCAAAAGCGAAGCAAAAGCAAAAGCGAAGCATATTGATATCGTGCATATTGATCTTGTTCAGCGATAACTCTGTAGCTGTAGCTGTAGCCTACGAGTATGCTGTTTGTATATATAAAAATATTTGCTAAGTTTGGTTGAAGCCACTTCCATGGAAGTTGCTCGCATAAAAATGAGCAAAAACAAAAGCACACAGTCCTCAACACACCGGCTGGCATTAGACTACAACTTTAACTTCAGCTCCAGCGATTTGGCCAGTAGTTGTTGAATGTCGTTTTAGGCTAAAATACTTTGCCAGCTCTCTCGGCCACATCGCAGTTGAACTCGGGGTTGAGCCAATGGACCAGGCCAGGCTGTCTGGTTTTTTAAGGGGCACATGTGGCCCAACACTAGTCGCAGCCACAACTTCAATACAGCTCAGCTATGGCATTCTCACACGATTCAAGCGCTGGTCAGCAGTCCCAGCTGTTTAGGAGAATGGGCATCGAGGTTCCACAGGCAAGGTCTGCTGCGGTCTAGCCAGACCGCAACTATAAATTTTATAATGGCAAAAGGGGTAAACGCTTAAAGAGCCTGGCTGAGTTGACTCCTCTTGAAGGCCTCTGCATTTCTGCGAATTAATATTCGTGTGATTTTTTATCGTTATTTGATTTCTGCTAATATATTGTGCGCATATGCACGAACGAAACAAGAGACAAAGACAGCAACAACAATATCATCAGCGACTGCGACAACGGCACGTAGAGTGAGAGTAAGAGAGAAAGCTCAATAAAGAAGTCAAAATGCCAGCCATAATTGTTATGATTGAGTGCAACGAGTTTTCTAGGCGATTCTCACAGCGATACAGCTGTAAAACATCCGGAAATAAAAGCTGCCGGCTGAGACCCAAAGCTTTCGTAATTCCATAAGAATGACTCCGCTCTCCCAGAGCGTAATGAATGTAACATAATAATTGTCATGTGTTACCCGAGCAATTAGTGTTCTTGTAATTAACAGGAGATCTCGAAAAGCCAATCTCAAGTAACTCGGCTCATAATCATTAAATAGCCTCAACTTTAACCTTTTTAATTAGCCACATTTTGTGGGCCACTCATCCACAATTTGAAAGCTGGCTGGCAACCACTCCTGGGCCACATAAAATCATAAAATCCCCTCACATGAAATTAACCATGGAGCCATAAAAAGCCAACATAAAATGCCAAACAAGAGCGCCAATGTAATTATGCAAAACAAACATTTCAATATGTACGTTGGATGAGGATAAGGTGAGGTTCCCCAGACCCGGGGAGCATTTGGGGAATTAACTTATTAATTCTACGAGCTGGAATTTCAATTTTTGCGATTGGCTTTTCAATAAATCGCTCGGAGTTTTTATGGCCAACGCAGCAGCTGGCGAAGGAGGAGCAACAGTCGCAATGTTTATGTTATTTATTTGAAATTTGACGGGCGCACACGGCGTATGTGGAATGTTTTCTTCTAATAATAGAATAGTCCCAATCGAAATACGCTAAATGCGAAAATATTTCGTGTATTTCCATTAATTGCAGCAAAATATAGTTTTGACTCTTCCTTTCCATCGTTTGGGAACTCAGCACATCAATTGGCGAAACGATATTGATTCATTTTTTATTAGTTTTTATAAGAATGCGCGAAATTGAGAACACCTCGCCTCGCCGCACCTCTCGATTTGTCTCGTCTCCTTGGTGTTTCTCTAACCCTCCGTCCTTGTATTTCCTTGAGGACGATGCAACAAACAGCAGCGCGTAATTTAATATTTCGTGGCGCCAGCAGAACTATAAAAAAAAATCAAAGCCTGGCCTGAGACTGAGACTGTGTTCAGTTCCAAAATGAAATGACTTAAGCTCCACCATTCATTATGACAACACGACGTTGGCTGCTTGGTGGCTCCTTCTTCAGTGTCCCAGACAGCATCGGGGGCAGCATCAGCGGGGCTTGGGTTGGGCTATTGGTCGCATTGCTAGCAGATTTGCTGCTGCTTCATCTTCATCATCTTTCGGGACTTATGAGCATCCACAGCAGCAGCAGCAGCAACCACAACATCATCAGGTCCAGTATTCCCAGTTCCAGGTTCCAAGTTCCAGGCTCAAACTTCGGATCCCACTTCGACTGGCTGGCGCAGGCGCAGTAAAAATGTCTGCGCCAAACACAAATTTTGTGTTGAGATTGCGATCATTTCACTGATATCGTCGCGTCGCATTCAGGCGTGTGCTCAGACGCAAGCAATCCTCAACAACAACAGGGATAACAACAGCAACAAGTTGAACAACGCGTGACGCAGAAATACCAAGACAACATTTCACTGTGCGATGCTGTTGTTGTTTTTGATGTTGTTGTTGTTATTGTTATTGCTGCTGCTGCAGAATGTGGCATGTGACCCTTTCATGTCACATCTAAATGCACTGCGAGAAATTGGTATAACATACAATTATTCTGCATCTCATTCAAAGAGCCACATAAATATCAATTCTCACCTTATGGTTTTGACGTTGTCTAAAGGTAGTAGATAACAATGACAATGTAATGTGTTCATCATAATATTCAAATTTTATACAAATTAAAGAAA
Source organism: Drosophila nasuta (assembly GCF_023558535.2). NCBI lineage: Eukaryota > Metazoa > Arthropoda > Insecta > Diptera > Drosophilidae > Drosophila > Drosophila nasuta. The sequence goes on from NC_083456.1 coordinate 3,415,109, forward strand.
TATATTCGTTAAAAAAGAAAAATAAATTTACATAAAACTTTGATTGATAAAAGTAATTTTGGTCATTTCCTTAACAAAAGAATAAGTATTCTAGTTTCTGATTTCAAACTCTTTTTTTATCACGAACAGTTCCTGTGCATAAACAGAAACCATTCATAATTTGTTGTATGATTCAAACTCAATCTATTAAGCAATATTTGCATAACTTCCTTTCATTATCAAATATACGTCAGAGCTTCTGTCAGTGCAAAAATTCGCGCATCAAAACTGCGTCAGTTCCTTGGCATTATATGCAATGAATGATATTTTATGCCTAAGGTTGCCAATCTGTGGGTTTGGTTTACTTTTTTTTTTGTTTTTGCTCTTTTTTTTTACTTTTTCGCCCGTTTCCATAGGGTACAAGTAATGTGTATAAAAATTGTGAACATGTGGGAACTTTTTCTGATTTTTGCGCTGTTTTATTTTAATTTTTTCCGTTTGGAGTTCAGTTTATATGCTGGTTGCTTGGGCAACATCGACGTTGCGACTGAGTCTTGGACTCTTGCGAGAGTCCAGACTCTAAGTTGACTTTGGTGTTGTTATGTCGTACTCATTTCATATTTGATTTATGCAACGAACCCTTTCTAAATAATAAATAAAATATGAAATATGTTGACTTTTTTGCTCATGTTGTTGTTGTTGTTTTTGTCTTGCGGGTTCTGCAGTTGAAGAGAACTGAGCTTGGATTCAAGTTTCGAATCGCTGTCTCACCTGAAGCTTCCAACAGTCTCAGTTCTGTCTGGATGCGGATTGAATCTGGTGTCGTTTTGTTAAATGTCCATCAAAATCATTTTTGTGTCTCAACAAAGCTTCAAATGTATACATCAAATGTTGTTCGCTCATAAATTATATTTTGGCAAACGAACTGAACCTGAACCTCTCGGTTCTTCCTCTGAAATTGAAAGTTCTCTGTCTCGCGACTGACAAGTGACTTCTCTTGGTTTAATCCTTTTTATTTCAATTTTCAGCTTGAATGTGTGTGGTTTATTTTTTTAGCGAAGACTCTGGAATTGAAAGTTCTTTAGCTCCTTATTGGGTGCTGGCGCTAGTTGGCTGTCAAATTAGTCCCCAGCTTCACGGTAAAGATCGGACAGCGACTCATGCTGAGAAACAAGAGACAGAAGGTTCTTGTGTATTCTTTTCACTTATCATTGAATCTTATCATAATAATGGATATATGAATGTAAGAATTTCAAGTACAAATAAAGAAACTACAAATAGAAATATATAGAAATATGGAAAATAAATATGGTAGTAAGGGATGAAGGGTTGAAGGATGAGAGTGTAGGAATTTATAATTTTTTGATTAGGGAAATATTGAAATATAGAAAACTAGTAATATGAACATTGGATTGGATTGCGGTTGTTCTGTCTGTCCATATGAACATCTCGATCTCAAAGACTATAAGAGATAGAAATATAATTTGCTTGCAGGCAGATCAAGTTTATTTCAAGCATAATATTGAAATTAGAGCAGTGCATACGATAGAAATTATAGTCTTTAAAATTCCTGAAAATTTGATTGCGATCAAATAAAAATTTTCGAAGCTATTAAAGAAATATTTTTGTATGAAAAAAAACCCCTACCTACCATGGGACTCAGTTGCTTTGGCTGGAAATCCGATATATTTTGAATGGTATATTTTTAGCATTTTTGCTTTATATTTATTTAGTTTATTTTAAGCTTTGTTACTTTTAAGCTTTGTTACTTCTTTTCACTTAACACTAAATCTTATAATACAAGGAAAAGGAAAAGAGTAGGCATAAGGATGTGATTATATATATAAGAAATTCACTAAACGTGGACATTATGAAAATAATAATAAATAATACAAAGGGATTAGCGAAATAGCTCCTTGTAAGCTACTACGTTAAAATTGCTTGATCTGACGACTGTATCAATGCACAGTTTCACTTAAATCAGTGTGTTTCTCCACTCTCCTTAGCCCTCCCAATTACCATAACATAAATCAAAAGAACTTTTAAGCGATAAATAGAACTGGAATGAGAATATTAAGATTGTTTGGAGCGTAAATGTTAAAGCAACCGAATAAACATAAAAAGTAGGCATTCAAATAAATAGACTCAACCGGATTTGCAAGAATTGCGCGTCGTCGACACCCACAACACACACATAGACACAAGACAACACACGACCCATAAGTACGACCTATAGCATCCCCAAAAGTGAGCGCGCACACTCACAACACATAATACACAAACACACAGCACCCGACACACACACACACACCTCGATATCCGTTCATATTATATGACGCACTTCCTAGAGAAAGGAGCGACTGCAAGTGAAGACCCTGGCATTATCCTTTCACACGCAGCCTCATTGTTTGGGGGTTGTTCTCCTCCTTGTTGTTGGCATCGCTCGGAAAAAGTCAATTAAAAAAGTTAAATAAATCATAAACTTGGCAGATGATTTGATTGCGGCAGCCGCACCAATCCTCGCCAGCTACACTGTTGCCACTAAATCCAGTTGCTGCTGAGGTGAGGGTGGCGTTGTTGGGGTGGTGTCGGTGGTCGGTGGTCGGGGGGTTGGCGGGGTTCGCATTGGCATTTGTTTGTTTGCTTGAGGCTTTTAGAGTTTTGCCCCCGGTGCAAATCTTCCGTATTTACTTTTGGGCTAGTGCGGTTGACTGGCAAGGCTTTGCTTCCTGTTCTCTGCAGCGCGTCCGGTAGAAGAACAGACTGAGTACGATGGGAAAGGGGCAGGGTATGTATGTCGGGGCGGACATCCGCCTCGTTGTTGGCTGTTAGGTTGTTTGGTTCTTTGGTCTGCTGGTGTCGTTGTTGTTATTGTTGTTGTTGTGTTCGTTGTCGTTGACTTTGGCAATCATAACTGTAACTGCTCGCTGCCAAAATTTATGAAGTGTGCCGTCGTTGACGATGACTTTGCCACGTGTCCTTCTATCCTCCTCCTTGCCCGTGCCGTACCCCTTGCAACATCGCTTCGCTCCTGCCACATACTGCGTGTTCTGCATTTGAGTTCTGGGCGTTTGCTCTTTGGGCATTTTCATTCATTATTAAAATTTTTTTGGTCTAGTCGCCTGTCTACTGCTAGTGATTTGCTTTGATTTTGATTCCTCTATGCACCCAAATGGCATTTATCATAATGCGGCAAATGAATTTTAATGGGAAACTCCTTTACTCGTATTTCGTTTTTTCTCTCTGTTTTGCATAATTTACGCTGCCAACAAACTTTTGTCGCATTCTCAGTGACATTTCTCATCTGTTTCGTTGTTGTGTCTCTCCATTCTTGGCAGACGTCTTAAAGTTGTTCTCACCCACATCCGTTTCCGGCTTTCGGTACCATCTCTATCTCCATCTCCATCTCTATCTCCGTCTCAATCTCGCCTGCTAAGGCTAACATAAAAGTGTGCCCCCATTTGTTGGCATCACTCTCTGACTCATTTTCTCTCTCTTACAATCTAGCTGTCTCTATCTTTTTGCCACGTTGTCTCCTTCTGGCGTCGTCCATTGCGCCAAACTTCCTTGCTGCGCCAATACGTATCCGTTTTCCTGTCTACACTGACATTGGCAGCATGTTGCTTGTCATTATGTTTCGTTCTTTTACCCTGTAGCTATTAGAATAACTTTACAGTGTATTGAAAATGAGATCATTAAGATCGAATACTTCCCAAAATAATTATGTTATAAGATAGTTACAGTCACACATATTTCACATTATTCCACAAAAAGATAAGGTAATGATATATGATTTTTCAAAGTGAGTGAAACAAGTTCATGGAAATTTCTAATTTTGTAACGATACTGTCGTATTTATCTAACTTGCATATACTATCTATCTATCTATGATCTATTTATCAATATTATTAGTATGGTCCAAATACTAACGCAATTTATTGTGGAGCATCTATAAGTTCAGCAATCCCTCTTAATACATTTCTTTCAGTTTCGTTTTTAGCTTCATTTTGGTGCCACCGTCGAAATGATTTAATGACAACGAATGAAAAATTTATTGTGCGTAAAGTTGACTATCGCTCAAGGGTCGCGACACTGAAATTGGCAATGACATCTCCATCTCCATACAATGATTAGCTTGTGAAGATTTTGCATTGGCAGAGCCTGTTGGCAACCCTCGTCCTGTGACTGGTTGCTCTGTTAGTGTCACTGTCATAACTGTGTGGGCGTTGTTTCGTCTTTCCTCCCTCCTTTCTCGTGACCCACGTTGCTTTGGACGCCTGTCGCTTTATCTGGCAGCCCATAATCATGTTGTCATTAGCACATGTTCCCGTCTAGCTGAACCCTTCAAGGAGCAGCAGCATCAAGTTACTCACATAGCCTGCAAAATACTGATAGATGCGGGATCCCGCCTTTAACATAATTACATCCAATTGCACTTGAAAGTTGCATCGATTTGTGGTTTCAACATGGGTAGTCTTCAAAGAAGCCGTATCTGGTTTGATCTGAGCAAAGAGAGTCTGTTTGAAATATACAATATAAAATCTTTAGGAAATATTAATTAGTACTATAATAAAAGTTTTGATTTAAAGACATCTTAAACCATCATTAATGGCAAGCTTAGCGTTTCATAATTTCAACTCCATCTACCATGAATTTCATGCACTTTCTCATCGTTGTCATGATTAAAGACTTTCTGCTCTTAACAAGGTATAATAATTAATGACCTCTTCGCGGACTTTAAGAACTTAAGAGCTTTAAAGTGTCCACCATTATTGCCAACTGCCTGTTTAAAAGGTGATGTGTATATACATCTCCGTACACACTCACACACACAGCAGGACCATTAAAATTTCAATAACTCCCTCCGAGTTTCCTCGCCCCATTGCCCCTCCACAAAAAAATAAAACACCGCTACGGCAACCGAGAGCACAGAGGAGCAATCGTCGCTTTCTTGTCTTGTCAATATTGAACAATTCATGCGCATTGCGTAAACATCCGTTAAAACTTTATTTTATGGCCGCCATTTTATGAACGTTTGGTGTAAATACATTTCCGCCGGGCACTGGACACTCAATCCGGACCAAAAGCCAGCCAGAAGCTATGGCCAGGCTGGCCAAAGTGGAGACTTAATTCAGGCGCAGGAACCGCAAAAAATGGCGACGCCACAGCGATGACAAAAGAGCGTTGGGGAAGCGAGTGTGTTAAGGAGCAGAGGAAACGAGCGAAAGCTGAACACAACCAGAACAAGAACAAGACTGAGAATGAGAATGGGAAGGAGAATGAGAATGAGAGGAGATGGCAGTGTCAGGCGATGGCGATGGCAATGGCGAAGAAGAGCAGAAGCAGAAGTAGAAGAGACCAGACATAAATTATGCACTGCAAAATAAACGACGAGGAGCACAATAAAAATCGGCAAAAAATTGTGTACGCAATCAGAAGCACGAAATGGCAAAAGCAAAATAAACAGCAATATGGCAAATTTTATTATGATCGAATAATGCGATACCCTTCTTGCCGCAGAAAATGCTAAACAATAAATAATTCGAGAATGTCGGGAAAGTTTTGAAAAGAAAGAAAATAGTGATAAAAATAACAAGTAAGAAAGCTACAGTCGAGTGTACTCGACTGTGAGATACCCGCTACCCAATTTGATTAAAGCCAATATATTTTGCGGTATTATTCTCAAAATATACCAAATATACTGCAAATACACTAAAAATATACCAAATGGTATATGTGGTATATCGATATAGTACCGCATTCAAAATATACCATGGACGGCTCAATATACCAGATTGTCAGCCAAAGCAACTCAGACCCCTAGTAAGAAGGGGTTTTTGCCCATACAAAAGTATTTCTTTAATAACTTCGACAATTTTTATCTGATCGCAATCAAATTTTCAGGAATCATAACTACTATAGTTATTATTATATATACCACACATTTCCTGTCGGCACAAAGTTATAATACCCTTCTACCCTATGGGTAGCGGGTATAAAAACAATAAGACAGCCAAAGTTTCTTATGGTAAATTGGAGAATATTAATTAAATAACATATATAGAAGCAAAGAAAATAATATTTTATATTTTTAGACCCATAGGGAAGAAGGGTATTCTAACTTTGTGACGGCAAGAAATGTATGTAACAGGCAGAAGGACCCCATAAAGTATAAATATTCTTGATCAGCATAAACAGCCGAGACGATATAGCCATGTCTGTCTGTCATTCTGTCCGTCCGTCAATATGTATGTAGATCTCAGAGACTATAAGAGTTATAGATATAACTTGCTATGCTTGCACGCAGATCCAGGGTTTGTTTTAAATTTTTACCACGCCCAAACAAGCGTAATTTTGAAGCTAGAGTCTCGAAGTTTGGTACATACAATAATAATTATAGTCTTTATGATTTGATTGCAATCAGATAAAAATTTTAAAATTTTTTTAAGAACTATGTACTTTTGTGAGGAAAAACAACTTACTACGGGTCTAAGTTGCTTTGGCAGACAATCTCGTATATTGTGCACTATATATTTGGAATTTCAACATACCAAAAATATAGACTTTAGAATATTTCAATATTTTTGCGGTTTATTAATTTATTATTTTAGAAATTATAGCGCACTGTCTTGCTTTTATTGGACACAAGTAGCGGAGATCTCACAGTCGAGCACACTTGACTGTAGCTTTCCTACTTGTTTTATCCTATAATAGATTTCAGTGTAAAAAGTTAGTGTTACTTAGATTAATCCTATCGTTATATCATTTAAGGTGGTACTATTTAATATATTAGACAAGTATAAAAGCTACAGTCGAGTTAGCTCCAACAAAAACAAGTTGACTGTACCCCAATTACTGATGCAAGAATAATTTGTAAAGCTAGGGTTTCTATATTAACTTCTTAAAGAATATTAAATATGTATTCCCACATATGTTTATTGGACAACTTCTAAGTATTATTTATTTGCTTTTCATTCGTATTTTTTCGAAAGAGAAAATAGGAATGAGAATTTTCCCCAAATTTAATAGCTTTTTAATAGCTGTTCAGAAGCACTTTTAAATATTATTGATAAGTTAAATATATATAATATACATCTGACATGTATACATAATTTGTCATTAAGTCAGACAAAGCGAATGTGTTTTCAGCATTGATAGAGTATAAATAACGAGCGAAGTAAAATAAATGACAAAAGTTTTTGCTGCTGTTGCTGAGCAAATAAGAAAGCAAGAAAGCAATTTAAAGATACGAGATAGAGGGTGCGTGAGAAAGAGATGGCCAGAGGCAGAGTGGAGGGACATATGGAAGAAAAACTGACAGTTTTAATGAAAAATCTTTTGCTGGTCGCCTTTATATGCAAGAAAAAAACAAATATAAGCCCGTAAATTGCAAATGGGGAGATAGACGCGAGGGAGCGAGGAAATCCAACAGAAAAGCAGAAAGAGACCCGACTTGGGTCGACTCGACCCGAGCGACTCCGACCCAACTCGACTCGACTCGACGCGTTTTCCTGACAAGCATGTGACCCAATTATGCGCAATCATCAGCAACCAAGAACAGCCAAAGCAATAACAACAGTAACAATTGCGTCTAAGAATCATAACAGAACAACAAACGTCTTTTGTATCTCATGGATGTGACACAAAAGCGAATGCCAGTTACACAAAACACGCGCCGCCATCTCGCCAGCTTGAGTCTTATAGTAGTTTCTATGGAGCTGCGCCCACGATTCCAAATTCCAATTTCAAATGCGCCTGACAGCGCCACTCCGTCACTCTGGCAGGACGAAGACACTATCCAGTTGGTTGCTTGGCTGCCGTGTATCTGTGAGATACAAATCGGCGACGATGATGTCGTCTATGACGATGACGATGATGATGACGATGATGAAGATGAAGACGACGACAATCAGCGCCCTAACAAATGAGTTAATATGCTGGCCAAATTTGCTAGCCATTGTACGCTCTTGGCCAGGCTTTGTCCTAACAAGTGGCCACAATTGAATAAATGAATGAATGCATTCACCCATTCCAGCTCTGACTGTGATTGCGTCTGTGCTTGTTGCTGTGCCTGTGAGTTGGGTGTGTAGACTGGGTGTTTGGTGTTGAGAGCTTTGGGTAGCTATCTGCCCTCTACATTCAGGTGAATGCGTTCATTCAAATACCCTTTCAAAGGACATTCTAATCTCGACTTCAAAATATTTTATATATTCACTTTCAATTTATGCAAGCCTTAAGCTGCCTCAAATAAAAAGCGAAGTTTATCGATTATTTAAAATAATGTTCATCAACAAGTTTAGAAAGAGTATTTAAGCTTCGGAAGCTCAAAGTATTTTTTCTTTCTTGTTATTATCCTGATTGTCCTGTTCCTGCATTCATTTGGTGCGAGTGTTCGAGTCGAGTGTCCTGCGTCCTGTGTCCTAGCCTGCAATTTAGGCTCTTTGTTTGCGCTCTCCAGTATGCAAATAATTGCTTTATGCGCTTGTTCTGGTTAACAATATAATGGGGCCAAAACCAAAACCAAACTCTAGACAATCTGCAATCACCATTTAATGAGCTTGCCACAGCATACCACAATATTGTTTGTGGCATTTACCATTTAGCTAACATAATTGAGCATCAATTGAGCCCGAACATTCAGGTTTAATTTGGAGACTTTCAACAAAATTGATAAACTGTTATAACTGTTAAATGTGATAAGAGTTACAGGAAGTATTTTTAAATATACATATGTGAGAAGCATTCCATAGAAACTTACGGCTTATCCTATTCAGTGTCATTTAGTTTCTTCTTATTGTTTTCCATTTAAAACTCCCGCATTGCAGTGTCAACTCCAAAGCTCAAAGCCGATAATACCCATCGAAGAGACAGTTATCTCACTGAATTCAAATAAACAAAGCTCCCACGTTCCAGTAAGACTTGAAGAACCAAATCAACAATTACACGGCGAATTAACTTGTAGCACAACAATGCCACTTGACAAACCTGCGAAAGAGATTCAACCCAAAAAGGAAAGCAGAAGAAACACTTTGGCTGCTCTTAACTCTCATTACGCATTCAATGCACGAAGACGAACAAAGTCATAGATAAGGGAAACCGAAACGCAACCTAAACTCTCCAGACCGAACTCAAACCCAAGCTCAAACCCGAGCACGAACTCGATCCCAAAGTCAGACCGTGGCAAAAGACATTTTCTAGACAAAACAATTTACGTATAAATTAATTTACTTTCATTAATTAGTTGGGTTATTAGGTGGGCAGCCATGGGGTGACAGTGTGGAAAATTGTAATGTAAATGTTGTTTAACTGAAATTTGCATAGCATTTCAATGACTGAGAACTCCAAAGACAATGAGTGAAAATTGAATCGCAAACAAAAGCGAAACTTTTTAATGCATTTTCTACTCGGGTAATTGAATTAGAAATATTGTCATTGTATATAATTCTTCTTCTGAGTCCAAATTCATTTCTCAACTTTGAATTCGAGTTTTTACTTGCGTTCAAAATGAAGTATTTTGAATACTTTTTTTATAGCCTAGTTTTTTGTATCTTCTAGACTTGGGCACGCCTTCCATCAGACCCTTTGAAGTCGTTTTCAAGCATGAAAATAATAAATATTTTATGTGTGTAAGCTGTAAAAATGTTGACTTGTGTCAGTTCCATAGATTGTCTGTACAGCCCATAATATTATATGAACTCTATTGTAACAAATCGTAGCACATGCGCCACAGTCGAAATATGGAAGAAAAAACAAGAAAATAACGTTTGAACATTTGAACATTTTGAACAGCGCATAAATTAAATATGAAAGAAACTGTAAGAGTTGTTTGAGGCTATTGGAAAAATGTAGTAAAACTTCAGCACAGTTTAACCATAAGACTCTTCTCTGTCTGTCTTCCTATTATACAGTTAGCATCTCTTTCAGTTTGGCATTACAGAATCCGCAAGTCCAGTCAATTAGAGGCCACTTTTCGATGCTGACTATAAAAAAAAAGGCAAATTACTACTTGTCGACACAATTTTTGCCATATAAAGCAAATTTTTATTTTTTATTTAATGGCACCCGGATAATAACAAAATAACGAACTTTTAATGACGGGTCATACAAACATTAATTGTTTTTTAATAGAAGCCATCAAAATATTATTGCTAAATTGAACAACGTGAAAATCACAATCAGAATTTGCACCGATTAGCGCAGTTGGAGTCAAGGAAATTGTTAAATTCCAACTCTGCATTAAAAGTTACCTGTCAGAACCCGGAACTGCATTCGATGTTTGGCCTTTATGTATTTACTTAAACATTTTTAAACAGTCTGCCACATTATTTGTTAAGTTACTCAGAAAATGCAACATTGTCCCAAGTAAAACATTATTCCTAATTTACTGCAAATACTAACGAGTATCTCAGCATATGGGAAGAAGCTAAGCGACAAACACATATTATAAACAAACATACGAAAATGAATGCCATTGTTTTCTCTGAGTTCCAGTAATCCGTGCTGCTGTCATTGGAGCAAGGATTCAGCGACATTATAGAGCATTAATGAACAAAAGCATCGCGCCAAAATACATGAAAGTTTATTGTTCATTAATGCTACTATTTCATAATTTTAAATTGGTTGAACCATTCCACGGATCCGAAGATAAAAAATGTATAAGCCAACAAGAAACTGAGACAACGAGAAAGAGAAGAGAACAAGTCGACACAGAAAATCGTGTAAGAGAAATGAAAAGTTTAAAACCTATAAAATTTTAAATTGATTGTTCAATTAATCTTAAGAAACTTGACAACACAGCGATGTGTGTTTGGGACCCAATCGAAGCCCCAGACCGAATAGAATGAGAATGCAATCCAGTCAAAGCCAAGTCTCCAGCTACAGCTTCAACTCCAGCCACAAGACCAAGACGTTTGAATCGCAGTTTTGGCTGCCTTTCTCAATGCTTGAGTGTGCGTAAAGTACGACCTGAAGCTTTGAAGTTTAGCTATAGTAGCATGTCGTTGGAGTACCAAACAGCAACAGCTAAGTAATTGATAGTAGACACAAGAAAAGCAACACAATGAAGTGCCAATTATCATATAATATAATATCATGTCGCACATCAAATTGATAATAAGCTATAGAATAACAATGCTCTTAGTGTCTCACTAATAGGCTTAAATAACTAGTTGATACTTTAATCTTTTATCATAGACACTTTCGCATAGCTTCAATAGTACATTATTTTTATTTTTTCTTTCACATTACAATATAAGAAGCTACCCTTATAGCGTAAAACTCGTCCTCAAATCACATTTTAAAACAATCCAGTCTTGTAGTTACTCCAAGTTCCTTTTCAGTCCGACAGTTCTAAGTTATCAATTTTATAGTTTATCTGCCTTATAAACACCATGTTCCATAGTCTAAACGATAATTCCAATATATAATCTATAGATTGCCAACAAAAAAAAAACACAAACACACTAGAAAAAATACAAAAAAAAACTGTTCAAAATGACATAAAACCAGTTACAAAAGAAACACAAAAAATGAAGAAAAGAAGACGGCAACAATAACTGAAAAGAATAAGAAAGATGAGCGCGTTGCGCCTCTCGCAGTCAGACAATGCAATAATATTTTTCATAATTTTTGTTTCCATTTATTCCGTTTTTGTTGCTGTTGTTAATTTTTTTTTTCTTTTTGATAACCTACAGCCAATTAATGTCCCATAATTTTGAGTTTCGGATGCACCAGCAACGTCACTAGGCCAGACACTGAGTCCAAAGCGTGTCCCTCAACTTGTCATAAGCCTTTTAATTGCTAATGGGTATTTTGATAGTCGAACCCGAGACGGCGATGGAGACAAAGGCGGTGACGGTGACAGAGACAGCGTGTGGATGGCGGGTTAATCAAGCGACTGAAATCGAATCAATATCAAATCAGCCGCCGTTTTGAAAGAGCGCGTCAAATGAAAACCGATCCAATCCAATCGGCATCGACATCGACATCGAATTCAATCCAATCCAATCCATTGCAATGCGTTGTTGGCTTCGATCCTTTCTTGGCGACACCGAAAATTGCTGCTCATTTAACGATCGTCAGCTAATTTCCATGTCTCAGTCTCAGTCGCTGTCGCAATCGCAGTCGCATTCTCCATCTCCAGTTCCTGTCTTTGGGTTCCAAAAGGTTCCTCTTCAGTTTTGTAGTAGTTGCTGCTGCTCTCGCTGTTGATGTTACTGATGCTGTTGCTGTTGCCTTAACGGCTGCATCGTCGGCATCATCATTAACATTTTCAAGATTTAATCATCAAACATGGCGCTCTGTTCCCCCTGATGGTGGTAATGATGCCATGTTCTGTGCCTTGTTTAGTCGCATGTCGAACATGCGCTTTTATCGGCATTTAAAATATACCTAGATACATACGCGCAAGCATATACCGAATAGCACATTTGGTATCTCTGAAATCGTTAGTGAACGAACCGATTCCTGTGGTGGATCTTTCGTCAATTTTATGCGCTATTTTATATTTAAGATTCAATTAAAATATTAAAACACAATCGGTGGTTTCAAAGCTGAATCTCCCCAGGTAATCTGAGTAGTAACAAGACTCCCCTATGAATATCATAATAATAACATTATCACAACGTATCGATCACGGAAATAACTTATATCTGGACCTAAAGTTCATCAAACTGGAAATGAAATAGTAGACTTTTTATATACCATTAATATGAACAACAAATATTTTTAGCATCTTGGAAAAAGTATTATAATTAAATAAACTAATAACGTTCGAATCGAAAACGGTCGACTTTGAGGTGCCCTGTGTTTATAAAATTTTAATGGCAACACGGTTGCATTGAAACATACATATTTCATTAATCAATTTTTTTGACAAAATTAAATGGTATTTTACGATCATAGTTTATCATTTTATACTACTTTACACTAAGAGAAATAAAGTTATAAACTATTAAGAGAGCAAATCTTAATCTGATTGTAAATTTAGGATATTTATGGGGAAGGGAGCGAGTCATTCCAAACTTAAAATAAACTATATTTGAATAATGTTTATAGAACCCTACAGAATTTTGTGAAGAAGAACCACCCATAAACAATGAGGCTTATATATTTAAAGCAATAGTGGAATTAAAGAATATATTGATAAAAAAATATATTATAATGAAAATATTATTATTTTTGTTGAAAAAACCATTGATCAGAAAGTCATATGATGTATTGATGTATATTTCCTTAAAGTGCTAGTTTTTATACCCGCTACCCATAGGGAAGAAGGCTATTAGAACTTTGTGCCGGCAGGAATTTGCGATCAGATAAAAATTGTGTAATTTATTAAAGAAATACTTTTGTATGGGCAAAAACGCCAACTTACTGGGGGTCTTAGTTGCTTTGGCTGACAATTTGGTATGTTGAAATGTCTATGGTATATTTTGAATGTGGTACTATATCGATATGCCAAATATAGTATTTGGTATCTTTTTAGTATTTTGTAGCATTTTCGGTATATTTTGAAAATAATACCGCATTATTTTGTTTTTATTCAAAATGGGTAGCGAGTATCTCAAAGTCGAGCACACTCGACTGTAGCTTTCTTACTTGTTATAAATATATTTGTAATATCCTTACAAACATAGTTAAGATCGAAAATACATATGTGTAATAGATCAGTGTCAACAGACGAGACTATATAGCTATGTATGTCCGTGTGTTTGTCCATATGAACACCTAGATTTCAGAGACTGTATAAAACAATTACACTTGGCCCTCGCTTAACACGGGGGTTACGTTCCTAGAAATTCTAGTGTTAAGCGAAATAGTGTTAAGCGAAACATGGATTCAATACAAAATAAGGGGTTACGTTCGCAAAATTCAAAATTGGCAGCAAAACAAATTGTTTTATTGTTCAAATTTGGTCTGTTTTTATTAAAGTTTCATACATTTGTTCAAAATTAACCAAAAGTTATTATTCATATGCCTTTAATAAATGCATAACATTCATATTTTCAAAATTAAAAGTTGGTATTAAATCAAAAAAATTGATTCATATAATTAATTATCAGGTTAAACTTTATAGAAATCTAAAAATGTGAAAAAGTAAGGAGATCATCATTCATATCAAGTTTGAAATGTATTTGGTGGCATTTATTTAAGCCAGTTTGTTTCAACATGTTTTCTTTTTTGGTGGCTCGTCATCAAAAAATCGTGTAAGAACGAGATTTTTAGCATGTTATGGATGGCAGCAAATTTGTAACCGTGTAAGACCGAGTTCGTGCTAAGCGAGGCCCAAGTGTATATAATTTTTTGCATAGTTTCAAATGAAAATTATAAAAGTTATCTAAATAATTTTAAATTGCAAAATGGGCTGCTCTTTTGGGGGTCTTAGAGGCGTTGGTTGCAAATCTGGTATATTTTGTACTATAGTTTCTCGTGATGTAATGGAATGTAACATAGCTTTAGGTATATTTTAGATCCTTTTTTATGTTTAGAATAAACCCGCACTTCTTTGCTTTTATTAAAACTGAGTAGCAGAATCTCACAGTCGAAGGCACTCGACTACAGCTTTTTTACTTGTTTTTTATTAACTCGAAAACGACAAGTCATTGAATCTTGTCATTTGTATAAAAGAAAACAGTTCTTACACGTATAAATTGCATTAAGCACGTAAAAAAACCTCGAAACACCATATGTATATGACTATATAGTCTCAGCGATTTAGGCACTCTAGAGACAAAGATACCTTCTTTAGCGTGTTACATACATATATAGCGGTAAACAAGTTGTTAGTTCATTTCTCATGGGCAGATGGTAGAAGAGTATTATATCTCAACGGAGTTGTTGTTAAGTATATCACAATGAATGTTAAGCAGGACAAATTTGTATACCAACTTGGAAAAGTATTTCGTGTTAATAATCTCAACATACTGCGGTCGTTGTCGTTAGTTTCCCATGAAAAAAAGGCAATTGCAATTTCAATTTACACACAACGAAGCAAACACCTTAAAAGGTTAATTGTAGCCACACTGAGCAATTCATGTTCAAATTATCGAATACATTTGATTTAGGATTTCCACACAGACACTCAGCTATGCCACACAGAAGTAACTCGTTTTCTCATAACACATGCAATTTATAATTTTCCTCTGCTGTAGACGGCCGCTGGTGGGGAGGGGGACAGCAAAAACATGGCGGATGAAAGAGAAAAAAAAAGGGGAACATGTTCAACAGTTAATAAAACAAATAATTGCGCAGCATATGCAATAAAAATAAGGCTAAACGATGGGCAGGACAAACGGTGGACAGGTACGAATAACAAATGCCAAAACTGTCGGCCATTGGAAGAGGCTTCCATACCATGAAGATATGACTGAGACTAGAAAGAGATGGCAACAACAGCGATGAGGACTAATCATCGAGTGCACTGCCAACAACAACAACAACTACACCGGCAGCAACAGCAACGAGAACGAGAACGACAACAACTTCGACAATGTCGCGCCAATTGGAATTGCAAATCTGCCAAGGAGGACTCCAAGTAGTATGAGGTTGCTGCTGATACAGAGCTTGGAGATGGGAAAGGGGATGGGGATGGGGGTGACGATGTCGGTTGCCCGCGTGCCCGTCTTAGACAAAATGGTGGAGACAACAGCAAGAGCAACAGCAATGATATCAACAGTAACAGCAACAACAACGACGTCAACGAAGACACAGGTTCATTCTCCCATAAATACGCGCAGCGGGTGTTAAATATTTTGTACGACTTCTGCAAGTCCTTCGGTCTGCTATCCAGCCCTCGGTCGCTTGGCTCATGTCTCTCTGCTCAGACAACTTCGCATCTTTCTCTCTCTGTCCTCTGTGGCTGTTGCTTAAGCAAAACTTTGACTCAAACGCCTTTGTTCATCAATTAAGCTGTCCTGTCCGTCTGGTGAACCAAGCCCCTCTCCCACACACGTTCTCCCAACCTTCTGTCTGCCAAAACACACACACAAAGACATTTACATTTACATTTAGAGCCAAAATGCGGAGAAGGCGGAGAAGTTTGCCAGGAGGCATCATTGGAGACACATGCTACGGTTGTAAATTATTCGACGGTCAGAAATTGAAATATGGCGCAGCAACGAAAGCAAATTGAAATCAATGAAAACGACCAACTTCAAACTTCCAGCTTGCAGCTTGATCCGAGCCTTCTCTGCAAAATGCAATTGACTCCGCCCGTCTGTTAAAAGGATTCCTTTAAAACTCTCTGTTTCAGACGCAGCAATAAAACTTTAACAGAAAATTGTTACTGCACCCAGAAGCTTTAAACAACTTCAAAAACGACTTTAAAGCTTTATATTTACCAAGTTTATTTATTTTCTTAAGTACATTACAGACATTTCGCATTTCCCATTTGACCTACTTTGTCTATAAAATCTAGTAATAGTTTTTTAAAGTTTTCTCTCGCCAAACAAAGAAACTGCCTTGGAAAATAATCAGTGATTCGGCTATTTTCGAAGGTTTGTTCAGCTCTCACTGCATTAAATTTAGTTAATATATTAAATACTAGTCATGAGTAATTGCTAATTATACATACAGAGCTGTTTCTGTTACTGCCCCCGACAAGAAAAGCAAATTTTTCACTCGCTTTGCTGACACCCAGAAATTAACATAAAACCAAAGGCAAAGCAACTATAGTGTTTATTAAATCAAACATTATGAAAAAAATGTATTTTTCACTAGCGGAAGATTGTATACCCTTCTATTAACATATAATATTAACAAAAAAACATTATTTGGGTAAAAATATATTGTAGGAAATTATTTTTCAATGCAAAATCTATACATACATATGTAGTTCATATAAAAAGGCAAGTATGCATAGCATTTATTAAATTTATGAAAATTTTTAAAGTGAAAAACATATTTTCAAGGGTATAAAGAAACAATGTTTAAATGTGGGAGTGACTTAGTCGAATTCGGGAACAAACAACGGACATTAATCAGTTAAATAAACATAATAAAAGGCTAAATACGAGCTCGTGACATTTTGATAAATATCAAATCAAAATAATGCGTCAAAATAATTAATCACGATTAAAGAGCGCAAAAGAGCGAGCAAGAGAAAGTCTGTAATAAGCATTAGAGTCAGAGGAATAAAACGCATTACATTAAAATGCAAACGCAAAATGTCAAATTAATGAGGCAGTAGAGTAGGAGGAAAAGATTAGCCATATAGGATAGAGAAATAGGAGGTAAGGGCGGTCAAGGCAGCCATTTCTGATGATCGATAAACGCTAAAAGCAAACATCAGCGGGGGGTGAGTGAGCCATCGAGTCAGTGCTGGGAAGGGATAACCGTAAAACAAGTGTTTGCAATCACACGCCATTTTCAAATTAGCGGAAAAAGCAAAAACAACACCACAGCATTTATCACAAGTCATGGAGCTTAAACAGTCTGGCATCACTCTGCCGAAATAAACGTCACGTAATCTAATGCAAAATCTAATAAAATGCGTGTCAGTGCGATTTAGCGATTTGCAGGGGTAAACAACCCCCTCGCACTTTATCGTGTTTACTTTTTGCCTTTTATGCATAATTTAAATGGCGCTTAGTGTTATTTGGTTAAAGTCAATTTATATCCATACGCCTGTATGGGAACTTTGCCATTTGACTTAGTCAACTAACGGAAAGGGGGCTGAATGACAGTGCTACCATTGGGAAACCCTTTTTTAGAATTTTTCCTTATTTCTTGCAGCAAAATGCTGTGGCTTTTTATGCTTGAACACGCTCCCCTTGCGGTTTATCAATCAATGCGCAATTGTGGATGCGTGAACTTATCAACTTGTTGCACGCTCCCCAATAGCAATAACAACAACCGCAATATCAACTTCTCCAATTTAACCCTAAAGCTGCAGATATAAATGCTGGATTTTTCCAGCCTGTAACTTTAAGGTACCCCAGCTCTTGTTTATATTCAATTTAATCAAAATCAAGGTTAAGTAATGACCGTTTTCAGCTAACCCCAAGGGTATCATTGGACGGCGTTGTTGTTAGTTCGATGGAGTTAACACGTGCAACTGGCCACAAGCCACACAAACGCGGTCCGCGTGCGGTGATAGAGGGAAGGGGACTGTTGACGCTAGACGGTTGGCTATGGCGCCTGCCCACAACCCTTAATTGCGCATGTAATCAGCAACAACTATGAAATGGGAAAGGGGAATAGGGTGGCAAACTTCTAATACTTTGTAAATACAACAAACAGCTTGTGCATAATTCGAATGTGCAAGTGTTAGATGTTTGTTTGAAAGTGACTGAGGGTTGGCGTTAATGATGTGATTAGATCGCATTATCAAAAGATCGATGGGACATGTGTCAAATAACATGTTAAATCAATGAATACTAAACACCCTTTTTCAAATAAACAATTTGCTTTCCCCAACTTAATAGTATCTGATTAAAAATTACAGTATTATTACGCGCAACATTTCAAACAAATTTTCAAAATGCTCCGTGACGCAAGCTGGCTGATACATTGAGAGTTGCCAACTGTACTGTTTGTTTTACCAAGCAAAACAAAAAGTACCAACAATAAACTTCCTTTCCAAATTATTAAAAAAAAAAAGAATGACAGGAAACAATTTTAATTTTCATAGCAAGTATCGTAACTTTTGATATTATTTTTATAGAGTCATTATTTTATTTAAGAAAAAAATTAAAATAAAATAAACATTAAAATGTAACCCAAAACAGTGTGTACACACATATTGGTATTTTTTGTGCTGAAAACGTAAAACAATTTAAAAAAAAAACACGCGCCTATGATAAACACATACTTTGAAAATATACTAATATACCATATGAAGTGTGCCCAAATTTCTGTACTTTGAACGGAGTTATAAATGTGTTAAAAAACTGTTGCGTTGAAGGAATTTTTCTTCTTAAAAACAAACATTTCTTACTATTTTCTAAGCTATAAATAATTCGAAACATTTTTTAATTCCTTTGCTTGGTTGGTTAAATTGCAATTTAAAATCGATGACAACGATTTTCAACGCATCAATATATCGATAGTGCTGTCAATAGTGCCATCGATAATTCGCCACCTTTATTTTTCCCTCCACATTATTTTAATGCTAAACTAAGTTAAGCAATGCAGCGCGTAAGTTGATTGGTGCCCCAGATTTAAATATAAAATTTCACACACTTTTACCATTTTGTAGGGAATAGACTCGTTCTTCAAAAGGCTGCCCGGCAAAAAGACCAGTGATGAAGATGCGTCTCCATCGCCAGCACCCAAGAAACGCAAAGCGCGCGTTATTTCCAGCGACGAGGATGAAATACCCGCTAGTCCGCAAGTGAGCAAGCATGGCAAGGAGTTGAAAAGGTCACGCAAGGCACTGGACATCAAATCGCCAAGCAACGATAATAACAACACTGCTGCCAAGAAACCATCTTTGTCGAAGCTGAAGCCTTTGCAGAAAGTGAATCCCTCGGATTTGTTTGGTGGGGAAACTAAACGCATAGAAGCTTCCAAGCCCAAGGATCGCAGCATTGTTGAAATGGAGGATGAATCCATCGATCGCAGTCTCATGGAAGTCGATGTGGAGCAAACAACATCCCCAAAAGAAACCAAAACCCAGAGTCCGCCTGCAAGTCGCAAGCGCAGCCCAAAGCCAACTCCAGAATCAAAGAGTGCTTCTGCAAAGAAGCCCAAAGTTGCCACACCACGTGCCAAGCAGGATCTGGAGACAAGTGTTCTCACAGACGAAGACCGGCACGAGAGAAAGCGCATGGCTGCCGTGCTCTATCAACAGTATAAGAATCGCAGCAGCTGCTTGAATCCGGGCAGCAAAGAGATACCCAAAGGCTCCCCGGATTGCCTGAAAGGTTTGACCTTTTTAGTGACAGGCATACTCGAATCTATGGAACGAGAGGAAGCTGCATCGGTCATTAAAGGATTTGGAGGTCGTGTCATGACTGTGGTGGGCAAGAAGCTCAACTATTTGGTTGTGGGCGAGGAGGCAGGACCCAAAAAACTCGCACAGGCCGAAGAACACAATGTGACCATCTTAAGTGAAGATGGACTATTTGATTTAATAAGGGAACGATCTGGCGAAAAAAAAGATGAAGTCAAGGTAAAGAAGGAACCTGAAGAGAAAAGCAGCACTTTGAAAGTAAAGAAGGAACCTGAAGAAAAGAAAAGCACTTCAAATGTTAAAAAGGAACCTGAAGAGAAGAAAGTGAAGAAGCAAAATAGTGAAGAAGAGAAACTGCAGCAGAGCAGCATTAAGAAAGAGGATAAGATGCACAGCGTTAAAGTGAAGCAGGAGCACAAAGAAACCGACTCCAAAATCAAAAAAGAGGACAACAATAACGTGGATAACGTCAAGCCGGAAGAGAGCCTCAACATGGCCTGGGTGGACAAGTATAAACCCAACAGCATCAAGGATATTGTAGGCCAAGCTGGACCCTCCAGCAACGTCACCAAGTAAGTCAAAGTACATATAATTATAGTCTTTCCAATCTAATCCTATCTATTTATAGATTGATGAACTGGTTGTCTAAATGGTATGTCAATCACGATGGCAAGAAGAAGCCTCAACGACCCAATCCATGGGCCAAAAACGACGATGGCAGCTTCTTTAAAGCAGCCCTGCTCTCCGGTCCGCCGGGCATTGGTAAGACGACAACGGCGACTCTGGTCACCAAGGAGCTGGGCTTCGATGCCGTCGAATTCAATGCGTCGGACACGCGCAGCAAGCGACTGCTTAAGGAAGAGGTGGCCAGTCTGTTGGGCAACAAGTCACTGTATGGCTATGTAAATGGACAGTCGCAAGCAGTGTCCAAGAAGCATGTGCTGATCATGGACGAGGTAGACGGCATGGCGGGCAACGAGGATCGCGGTGGTATGGCGGAGCTCATTGCACTGATTAAGGAGAGTTCGGTGCCCATTATTTGCATGTGCAACGACCGCAATCATCCAAAGATACGTTCGTTGGTCAACTATTGCTATGATTTACGTTTCCAGCGCCCTCGCATCGAACAGATCAAGGGACGCATCATGAGCATTTGTTTCAAGGAGAAGCTCAAAATGACGCCATCGAAGCTGGAGGAAATCATTGCAGCTACCAACAATGATATTCGTCAGACCATCAATCATTTGGCTCTGTTGAGTGCCGGCGAAAAGCTGCCAGAAATGTCAACTGCAAGCCAGCAGGTGGCGTCGAAAGATCTAAAACTGGGCCCTTGGGAAGTGGTGCGCAAGGTTTTTTACGGCCGATGAGCACAAACAAATGAGCTTCTACGATAAGTGTGATCTGTTCTTCCACGACTACAGCATGGCTCCACTTTTTGTGCAGCAAAACTATCTGCAAGTTCTGCCGCAGGGCAATAAAAACGACATCATGGCCAAGGTGGCGGCCACTGCGGATGCTCTCAGCCTGGGCGACATGGTGGATAAGCGTATTCGTGCCAATTCCGCATGGAGTCTGCTGCCCACTCAGGCCGTCTTTAGCTCAGTGCTACCCGGTGAATATATGTGCGGTCACTTCACTGGCCAAATCAATTTCCCCTGGCTGGTTAGGCAAGAATTCCAAGACGACTAAGCGATCTCGCTTGGCCCAGGAGCTGCATGATCACACGCGAGTGTGCACCTCGGGCTCAAAACTGTCGGTGCGTTTGGATTATGCACCGTTCTTGTTGGCCAACATTGTGCGTCCGCTGACCAAAGATGGACAAGAAGGCGTCGCTGCAGCACTAGATGTGATGAAGGATTATCATTTGTTGCGCGAGGATTTGGATTCGCTGCTAGAGCTTACTGCCTGGCCGGGCAAGAAGTCGCCCATGGATGCAGTCGATGGCCGTGTGAAGGCAGCACTCACACGAGCCTACAACAAAGAGGTCATGGCTTATTCCTATTCAGCACAGGCAAATGTTAAACGGAAGCGTGCCGAAGCAGCTGGTGATGAAGAAAGCGGTCTGCTTGGTGGCGAAGAGGATGAGGAGGGTGGTCAAGCGGTTGCATCAGATGATGATGATGATAAAGATGATTTGGAGTTGGATGGACTTATTAAGGCTAAGAAGAAGCCAGCTGCAAGCAGCACCAGCAAAGCCAGCACTTCAAAAGCAGGTGGCAAAAAAGCAGGCACTGCGTCAAGTGCGGCTAAATCAAAGGCGAAGCCTAAAAAATAAGTTACAGCTAACAAAGCACGTTATTATTAAGTTGCATCCACTCATTGTAAAGTCCCCATGTTGGCGATCTACTATTTTTTTCTCATAAATTGTATGTTATATTTATATTGAATCAATTAAAACTTTTCGCTTTTCATATATGAACCTTTTAATATCATTAAATAGTGTGCACTCAGTAGTGTCCATTGGACACTGTACACATATTTTCTCATATATGTATTTCAAACGAAAATCCAACTTATTTTTGCATTTCACATTTGAATTTCCGCCATTAACATTATTTGGCTGAGCACTTCATATCGATTGTGTGTTACCGATGTCACTATTAACCATAAAAATATCAAAACCGTGACATCGCAATCTATCGCTTATGTACGATACTTGCGTACAATGACAGGTTCTTAAACACATATCGCACATCGCTAGGCTCAAACAGCTGTCAGAAGTAAAAATGGCGTTGTCGTGAACGGTTCGTACAAATAACTTCGCGCACCGCAAAAACAATTGAAATAAAATGCAATTAGCATTTGCAACGCCCTTTAATTAACAACAAAATGTGCGCGCAACTCTGACATAAGTATTGTTAATCAAAAATTGCGTGCACGTGCCGTACATAAGTGTTTTTCTGCCAATTACATGCGTTTGCTGTTTTCTGTGGTGTGTTCAACTTTTTTTGCACCAGTGAAAAATGTTCAGCGTGTAAGTGTGAGTGTCGCCCTTTTCTCGCGTTTATGTATGCATGTGTATGTGTAAAGGGCGCAGCACCACCAGCAGAAGTAGCATGAAAATAGGAAAAACAGCCGTTTTAATTGTGCAATTCAATTAAAATTACCAAGTTCAAAGAGCTTTCAACAATTTACGCAACTCGTTCGTTGTTAAAACTCTGAAAACTCAATAAGCATACACACATACACACGAGCAAGCGTACAGCATCTCAGGCACACGGAGGTAAAGGCAAGTGAAGACTTTGACAACAGCAAAATGGGTGGCCAACAAAGTGTTGGCCAGCAGCAACCCTCGATGCCGCCCCACCTCTTTGCCTACTTTGCTGTTGTGTTAGGCACAAGGACGTTGCGTATACACACACAAGCACACGCATGCAAATACCAATACATGCGCAGAGCAAGTTACTTGGCTTGGAGAGAGAGAGAGAGAGAGGAGTCGAAAGCTAAAGCCTTATAACAATTACTTTTACCTTTTTCACCAATATTGTAAACATTCGTTGTTGCCGCGCCTTGATTTATTTTCATTTTTCCTCGCAAGGAAACTGTATGTTAATGCGGAAGGGGGGTGACTGGTAGGAGGTGGGGAGTTAAACACATGTTTACCTCTTTATACACTTCCCCCTTTTTATTTTCTTGCACAAACGGTTCAAATTCAGGTCATTGCATTTGTTTAAGTTACTCCCACGCTCTGCTCTCACTAATGCTCTCTTGGTCTGTCTCTCTCTCTCTCTCTGTCTTCATCGTTCGCTCGGCTGCTCTTGCTGTTTGATGACTGTTGATTTTTCAATACATATGAATGTGTATGTTTTCGCTTTCATTTCATTTCATTCGGCTGCTGTGTTTATTGGAGCTTTTGTTGCGGAAATCGGATTAAATTCCCGACTGTAAGCGTCACGTTCTAATACGAAGCAGAACAGAGTTGTTTGCTTTAAATGTAGCTTGAAATGATCACAGTAGATTTTAGGTCAGCTTTTTTTTGCACAAAATAATAACTTTTCGTTCATATCGATAAGATTGAACATAAACACATGCGCAATCGTAATGTTTGTTTAACGGATTTCCAGTTATAGAAGAGATAAGAACAACAACTCGCGGTAAAATAGATAAATGATGTATACTCAACACCATTCTGCTTCCCCCTCTCCACTGTCAATTTATTAGACTCGCTGTTACAGCAGACCTAAAAGCGCATTTCGTTATCAATTGTCGTACAAGTGTGTGCGTCTGTGTGTGTGTATATTCCTCATATCTATGTGTTTGCTTGTGTGTGAGGGAAAAGATAAGTACAAGACGACAACTCGTAAAGGCACGAAGCGAACAACAAAAATTGACATTTGCTTTTGTAGCTTTTTGGTTATTGCGAGGTGTTTTTTCTTTGCCAATACCGCCGCCCTTTCTAGCAAGAGTTGACGTCATTAAATTTGTGTTAAGTGGACTCTTGTGTGTGTGTGTGTGTCGCAATTTACGTGCAGGCAATATTTTAATTAAGTTTAATTAAAGTGAGAGACAGCAAAAGGGATTCGAAGAAGCTGACTTGATTTCTCCTGCACGAAGGAGGACACCAATATAATACAATCACTTTAATTAAGACTTGATTAGAACACGACTTCGTGTATTTGTTAAAGAAAAGATATATTTATAGATAGAAATAACACCTGCTACCATTTTGAGTTCTTAATTCCATTTTTTATGTGGTAAAAACTAGAACATGGTTTTTGTAAGGCAGCGAACGAGTAAAACGTGCAGATGAATTGGGTCAACAACAGTAGGCAAACGTTGACAATCAACCCAATTTTTTGTTGCCAGTCAAGTTGATCGATAATAGAATTGGTTTGCAAGTTAGCATATAACTTAAAGAATACATTTTCGTACAGTTTATGTTTCCTAAAGAATTTTAGCAATCTTAATTCCAATTCAGCTACCAACTGAGTTGGAAACAGCTTTACAGCTCTCTCAACAGCTCTTCAAGCGACACGCGACTTGCAAACAGGTTTCGAATAGATCGATTAACGATTATCATATCCGTTTCAATAAACATAAATTTGGTAACTGCGACGAGCCACATGCCGCATATAAATTGAGCACAACATGAATGAGAATGCCAAGACCATCGGCAAGACTCTTGTACTTATTTCATTATTTCATGGATGTGTGATGAACACACTCTTGTCCTTAGCACAGAGCTGCAACCTATCTGCTTGAAATGTCAGTCAAGTTGCATGCGGCAAGGTTGCCATCACACACTCAGCACTTGAGTTCTATGTTATGTTGTGTACTATGCGAAAAGCATATCAAATACTTTGACTATAGGAAATAAATTTGCCATAATCAATTGGAGCGGCCTACTAGAAAGTATATTACAGCTACACAATAGCTAATGACAATGTTGAGTTGAAACTATCTGCAGTGCACTTCTTTGTTTTGTATCTGCTTTGTTTGTCGGTTCATAAATGTCTCAGAATATGCGCTGACAATACTAATTGATTTCCCCTCTAACAAAAAAATCAACTACAGTAGACTCTCGCAAATTAGAACCGGTTTGTTTTTTTATTATAACTTTATTGTATTTAGGAGAATTATATAGTCACTTATAGACGGATAGAATCAAGTGAGTGCATTTTGTTCAGGGTATTTGCCTTCGGATTACTACTCAACTCTTGCTGCATTATATTTTCAATTGCTGTTTGCTGACGGAATGTTTGAAGTGCTGCTTTCGCTTCGCTGATTTGTGACGCATATTAATAATCATTTGTATGTTAGGACTGTCGCTTTGTAGTACGTTGAAATTGTTTTAAGCAATAAAAGTCGTCACTTACTGAAAGGTTTTATGCCTAGTATTAAAACGGTGAAGTTTTTTTTTTCAAATATTTATGTCCAATCTATTTACAAGTAACACGAAACTTGCAGATATTGATACCTAAAATGAAAACACTTGAGCGTCTTATTTTAGCTGGAAAACAACACCGCATCAGGTTTGTTTTCCCCAACAAATCCAATCGATTGAGTTCACACTGAGATATTTTAAAATGTTCAGATTATTATGAGATCAGTGCTGGGTTTGTCAGCAGTGGTTTAATTTAATCCCCTGCTGCAATTTCTCGAGTATCTCTCCACATTTTGAAGGCATCTCAATTAAGGTGTACTCGCTTCTCGCTTGCAGTGCGGAGATGATGAATCACTTTGTATTTTTGGTATATCTATCTACATATGGGCTTGTAGTACATAGCTTTAGGAATTATCCGATAAAGAAGAGATGAAAATAAGAAACAAAGGCAATGCAAGCAACTAAGGAGGCTGCACAAGCTGCTGCTGATGGATGCATGCGTAGGCCAGAAAATGCTTGTAGCATGTGGCATGTGGCACATGGAAACCAACTCCATTACTCAGTACATTGGTTTAAAAATAAAATGCAAAGAAAAACAAATTATGTATGTATAAAAGGATGCACTCTGCTTGACTGTCTGTCTGACAGCTATAAAGTCGTTGCCGTTGCTGTTCAAACTCAAAACCCATACGTGGAAAAGAGAGAGAGAGAGAGAGAAAACGAGGGAAAGAGAGGAAGAGGTCTCGCCTTTGTGCAGTTCATTAAAATATGTATTTAAAGGGAAGCAAATGGTTGCTCTTTTATATGACCCGCGTTTGTTTATCGTTTCACTTCATTACATTACATTACATGCTCCTCTTTAGAAGTGAGTACATAAAGACTCTTGACGATCCGGTGAGACGCGATGTCTGTTTTGAGCCTGTCAACGGACATCATTTCAGATTTGTAATTGCAGTTGTAGTAGCAGTTGCATCTATAACGGGCACCCACATAGAATGCAGACTTACCAGTTAATGCTGCAGCAACTATAAAAGAATGACAAATATTTTGTCTGCATCCGCGGTGGATATTGAAGAACTTGTAGCTAGCTCATCGCCAAACTGGTCGGTGGCATAAAATGGGTTAAACAACCGCTAGCCAATTGCAGCTGGCCTTATGTTTTGACAGAAAATCTTGGAGATCTCTGATGTAGTTCTGATTTGCTTTTGTAATAGATAATAATAATCAATAAGTTCAGAGATCGATCCAGATTCATAAAGAATATGATCAGTTTTTAAAATCCCTACAATTTATTACTCATTAATTACCACTTATCATCGATAAACAAATCCGTTGGCAAGCAGATGATTTTCAAGATCGTTATACTCACCTACTCAGAAATGGGTTAAAATACCGCTACGGAGCAATATGCTTCTGGCAACTAACCAAGTTTGGACCGTCAACTGGCTTACCAACTGCAAGTATGTCATTGGCAGTTGCCATATGTGGCTGAAGACTAGCTTCACATACTTAGCGTGCCATCAGCAAGTGACTAAATAAGCGATGATGTTGTTCTTTTAATCAAATGCGCACATAACTGTCAACTTTCCATCAGAGTTGCCGCTGCTTCTTCTGAATGTGAACTTAAAAGTTTTTCCTGACGCCGCATACCTTGTGTAAAAGTTTGCACTTCTCACTCATCAAAACTTTATTACCATTACACACTGTCAAGTACTGAAATTCACGGTTGCTTAACTAAGTTTCACAGGTCCGACGTATAAAACTTGCAAATTTTATATGAGTTTTTTAAGATTTTTAAAAAAGAAATTAAGAGTGGATTAAAATGGTTTTTTTTATTCATACCAAACACTACAAATTGATTGTGACTTTTGAAAAAAGCAAACACACACACTGTGTAGTAGTAAACTTGATTAATAAACAAACGTGGGTGGCATTATGAACTCTTGTCGCCTCCACTTCCACTCTACGGGATGTCACAAAAAATTGACAATGAATAATTACAGATGTATCAAAACGAAACTACCAAACAATGGCTCAATAAAAATTTGACTACCATGAATATTTTTCAATATACACAACAGAAAATGGATAGAAGAGAAATACGCAAACAAAAATTGATGGGAAGGTCGAGAAAATAGACTGAAAATTAGTAAAAACACCTGTGAAAATAAAAGAGCTTATCAGAAACGACCCAGATAATGGAGAAAATAAAGTATATAATATGCTTTTATATGTATCCGTATATATGGATGGAAAGGTAAACATGAGAAATGTTGGCCACTTAAAACAAACAACAAATAGCAAGAAGGCAGAGAGAAGGATTGGAGATTGAATATGGAGGCGGTGTATCAAATGGTCAGCCCACGAGAGGCGCCCACGCGAAACCGGAAAGCTGAGAGCTTAAGTTTGTTAAGCAAAAACCGAACACTGGCATCGTGAGTTGCCGCTGTGGTTGATGTTCATTTTTTATACCCGCTACCCATAGGGTAGAAGGGTATTATAACTTTGTGCCGGCAGGAAATGTATGTAACAGGTAGAAGGAGGCATCTCCGACCCTATAAAGTATATATATTCTTGATCAGCGTTAACAGCCGAGACGATCTAGCCATGTCCGTCTGTCCGTCTGTGTGTCTGTGTGTCTGTCCGTCCGTCCGTATGAACACCTAGATCTCAGAGACTATAAGAGATAGAGCTATAATTTTTTTTCGACAGCATTTGTTATGTTTGCACGCAGATCAAGTTTGTTTCAAATTTTTGCCACGCCCACTTCCGCCCCCGAAAATCAAAAAAATCGAATAACAAGCGTAATTTTAAAGTTAGAGTTGCGAATTTTGGTATATATAATAATAACTATAGTAGTTATGATTCCTGAAAATTTGGTTGCGATCAGATGAAAATTGTCGAAGTTATTAAAGAAATACTTTTGTATGGGCAAACACGTCTACTTACTAGGGTTGTTGCTTTAGATGACAATCTGGTATATTGTGCCGTCTATGGTATATTTTGAATGTGGTACTATATCAATATACCAAATATATTATTTGGTATATTTTTAGTATTTTTTGCAGTATATTCGGTATATTTTGAGAAAATTATCGCAAAATATATTTCTTTTATTCAAAATGGGTAGCGGGTATCTCACAGTCGAGTGCACTCGACTGTAGCTTTCTTACTTGTTTTTATTTTGGGGTTACCTCCGAGTCATTGTGAGACACCAGTGCTGTATAAATGAGTATCTATAGAAGTTTGGCGCCAATTATATTTGTGGGCCGCACACAGAATATATGAAAAATTATTTAAAAAAATGGAGAGTCTAGTAAGCTTTGAGCCTCAGCCCTGTGTCTTGTATTTACGGTCAGCTCATAAATTTGAATGCGGACGTGGAGCGCTGTCAATTTGCAGATACAGGATGCCGTCCAAGAGTTTCCGAATGAGGCGTAAAATGTGTGAATTTACGATGCGTTATGAACATTCAGTAGTCAGGTTGATCAGAGGAGAGAGAGTGCACTCTCTCTTTGTCTGTCTGTTTCTTTCTGTTATATACACTTGAACTCGATAACTCTCGAACCAACGCTGACAACGTTCAATGACCCAACTCAAAACAGACATTGCCTCAGTCAGTCAGTATGTTGCTCATCAGTGTCTACTTAGATAACGAATCTCTCTCACTCTCTTTACTTCTCTCCCGGACCGTGGACTGTGAGTGGGAAGTCATAGTCGATAGTTGCAGGTCGTCATTCATTCGTTTCTCGCACATGTCAAGCATGTCATAAAAATATATGTATATTCCTGCAATTGTTTGGATGGTGCTGCAGTTGGTAAGCGGCCATAAGTCACGTTTCATACTCGTATATAACTTTGTCAATGATTTGCATGTGCTAATAATTCAACAGACAGCAAAGTAAATGGGTTCTAGAGCTTTGTCACATTCTGTGTGCTAATATATAAGATAATTGATGTCAGCAGATTAGAAAATAAATTTCTGTTATGCAAAATACTTTTTATAAACTTTCCAACGGTCTTTACTAATTGCTTTACTTAAATTATGAACATTTGATCAATATTATTTTTTTCTGTTTCTTTGTAGCAATATGAGGCATTATTTGGCTCTGCATGATGAGGAAATTATGTCCAGATGCGTGTTATAAATGTTTATGAAGAAACCAAAAATTGACAAAACGAAACAAAACAAAATAAACGAAACGAAAGAGAATCGAATTAAGCAATCGCAAGAGCAGCAAAAATATGCCGAACACAAGAAGTAAGCCCTCTTGTAGAATCCAGCACTTTAAACATTAGACGGAACTGACTCAAATGTGAAGCAGATGTGTGGTATTAGATTATAGCTTCCACTTTTCGTTTATTGCTCATATTTTGGAAGCGAGCGATCCAAATTGGAACGTTGACTCAATTAAATTTTGCCACAATTCGAATCGAAACCGAACCGAGAGAGAGAAATAACAGAATTAACTATCCCAGTATCATTCCAAATCGTACAATAGTATAAAAGTAATAAGGGAAAAAAGACAACCACAAGGATTTCGTGCAATCTATGCATGTTATTAACAAAATTAGACGGATTGGCAAAAGTGCAGCAGCAGTTGAAATCCGGCGGAAAGTAGTTAACGTCGTCTTCGCGTTGAGATAACCAAAATTCTCGTGTACAAAATGTCACTGGCCGACATGGGCACAGCAACGCGATCCGTTGGCGGTGGGGTCGGTGGAGGATCACGTCATTATGATCTCAGCAACCCCAATGGCGGAGGAGTTTCCGGCAGTGGACTGCCTGGCGGACGCATGACCCATTCCCTGAGCACACCCAGCGGGGTCGATGGCACACCGTCAACGCCAAGACATCGCGGTGGCAAGAAGCTCACTGTGCGCATACAAATGCTGGATGATTCGGTTACAATGTTTCAAGTTCAGGTGAGCTACAAATCTATTTGCGTTTAATACATATACATATGTATATATTTATACCCGCTACTCATAGCGTAGAAGGGTATTATAACTTTGTGCCGACATGGAATGTATGTAACAGGCATGACAACACGATACAGTATATTTATTCTTAATCAGCGTCAAAAGCCGAGACGATATTGCCATGCCATGTTCGTCTGCCAGTCTATCCGTATGAACACCTAGATTTTAAGGGCTATAAGCGAGAGATATAATTTTTGTTCGACAGCACTTGTTATGTTTGCACACAGATAAAATTTGGTTCAAATTTTTGCTCGCTCCATGCCGAATAACAATTACCTCGATTTTTGGTAAACAAAATAACAACTATAGTACTTATAATAGACTGGTACGATACAGTCGTGCACACTCGACTGCACCTTTCTTGCTTCTTATTATTAATGTTTGTGAATCAATTAGTTCCACACTTTTGCCCTTACTTAAAATGACCTTGCGACGCATTAGCTGTAAAGCTCAGCATTATTGATTAACTTCATTTACTTATCAATACTGTCTATGTCTTAAGTCACACATACATATTTCTATAAAACTGTAGTTACCAATAGCTTAGGCGTTTTGTCACAGTTTCAATTTTCAGTGCAGACAATAATCTTTTTATTAAAAAAGTGTTGTTATATGAGCATTTTTGCATTATCAGCAAAATGTGTTGACTTTTCCACAGTTGGCACCCCAACTGCACAACATGCAAGTATCTGTTTCCTAACCAAATGGCGAGATAAGCTTTTTAAGGCATTTTTCCAGTATATAGGCAATTCAATGGATACACAACAAGCAGGCCTAAAAGCATTCAGCTGATGCATCAAATTGTATACAAAAGAGGCCTATGGTAATCTAATATTCCTCACAAATAGAAAACCTTTAAATATTTAAACGATGCTTCTTTAGTTACTGACTTCTGTTACATTTAGGTAATTGAGAAATATATATAAATTATTAAAAATATTCTAGGGCATGTGATTATCTGTGGCAAGGTTGCCGAAAACTATGCCCCAAAGTATTATGCAACCTGAGTTATATTCACGAGCCGAAAATACGGCAACTGTTTGTTGTCCACTATGAAATGTAAAGTAGATTTGCAAAGTCTACAGGATGCAGACCAAATAAGTAGGCAAAGTAGGTTTACACTGTAAATCTCTTTCAAATACATCATAAATAAAACAGTACTATTTAAAAATTCAATAAGTTGTAAATAGATGAAATAATAACAAAATTAATTTACGTCATAGTTACAAGCTAATGCTTGAAAGCACTGAAGAATAAACCAGCAAAAAATCAATAAATTTTTTAAATAATGCACTTGGCAAAATATACATTCTACAAATAACCTTGACCACAACCCAGTCTTACAGTCATCCAATAAGGGTTACCGATATCATTTGTGGTGTAAATAAAGTTAATTTTTAAATGTACTGTATCTATATGTTTTCAACTAGAAAAAATCCATGAATCTTTTTAATAATTCACTTGACTAAGTATACATATTACTTAACATTCCGCAAATAACCTCGACCACAGCCCAGTCTTAGAGTCATCCAATAAGGGTTACCGATTTCATTTGTGGCATGGAACAAAGAGTATTGGGAAGACGATGTTTATTTGCTGATATCTATTAATAAACTGGCAGTCTATGTTATTTACGTATGCGAGCACAGTGAAATATGTGTGTTCACAGCTCAGCAACAAATTTGCAACGTGCCTTAATATTTAATAAGCCAGCTCCGAGCTACGTCAATATAAGGGCTGGGATGAATTAAGGGTGTAGCTGGATGACGTTGTGCAAGCAGCGACAGCACATGCCAGAAAATAGTTTACGTTTGCTGTGTGCGGCACTTTGAAAAAGCGCTCAACATGCTGCAGCAGCGCCTCAAGTGCAACTGGTTCATAAGGGGTTACTCTTAGTCCGAGCAACAAGCCACTCTCAACGTAAACTCTCCTACATACACAAGCTCACTTGTGCACCCACAGCCACATAACAATGCCGGTGGCTGCCACAACAACGGCTTAAACAAGCAGGCAAGCCACTACAAAAATACTGCAAAAACTAAAATATACCCTGTACCCGATAGCTTCAACTGCTAACGGTAAAACTTTACATAGTTGTTGTGAAAACAACATCACCCTACTACCCCATGCCATAGCCAGACTACTGGATATTACAATAGTATAACTAAAAGCTCAGATTTTGTTGTTTTTGCAACAAACACTTCCCCCACTTTGCCAGCGACGAAGCCTTTGAAATGTGTGTGCTGTGTGTTGTGTGTCTGCGGCAAGTTGGAGCTGGAATGGATGTGCGCAATCAGGGCGTGGCCACTTCAACTAAAAACCGAGTAAGCCTTTTGCTTGGCTGACTAATGGCAACAGTTGCAGTAACAACAACTCAACCCATTAGCAGTACAGCAGAACCTCGGAAGTGGCAAAGAGAATCAAACAGAACAAGGTGCAGGATGTGGCATATTCTTGAACGCCTTCTATTTACATTAATGCGATTTTTGGTCAACTGCAACTGCTCGACCATAAACTCTGCACGAACAGAACAGGCAAGCATATAGAACTGTAACAAACATTCATTCATGTCCGGCCACAGTTCGTGGACCTCGAGTGAACCTCTGAGCCCAATAACAAAACGAAAATCAACAATAACTATTGCCAAAATGCTGGTGTGCATTTTATTTTTATACGCTACAACGAAGCAGTAGCTGAGTAACATGAACAACAGCCAAAACTCTAGTAGAAAATTTGTTGTCAGTCGCTGATGCTGCTTCTGTGTTCCCCCAGTTGGCTCCATTTGCTGTTTTCCTCCGTCTCTTTCTTGCTAGCCCCGAACACATTTTGGCAACTTGCCAAACATCCCTGAACGGTTTCAGAGTCATCCAGCCACGCCTAGACCCACTTACAGACCAGGCCCCCACTGTGGCAGCCTATTCCCTATTCCCATGCTCCGCTTGTCGCATTAATCTACAATTCTCAAATTTTGCATATTGTATATAACATCATCCATTATATAATTATAAATTTCTCTTCATATTTTTTTGCCAGAATTTTCCATCCTCCTTACCTTACCCCTCTCTTCCCCTAAAATACAAAACCAAATATATATATATTAATGCAATTTCATTTTATGGTTGGTTTCTCCCTGCCTGCAGTTGCTTGTGCCCTAAGATTGATGTAATTCCAGGTCGCCTTTGCTGACAGGTGCCATCCAGAAAGACATTTCAAAGAGCAGATGTCAGCTATGAATTTATTTTGAAGTATGTGTTGAGCTTTGAAACGGAAGTGCCTAGATGCAAATTGTTTTAGCAAACTATATTTGGCAAACACAATCAGTTATCACATAACCAAATAAAAAATGGTTTAAGACTCTAGCTTAATAATTAAATAATGAAATTTAATAAATTGCATTTCATTTTAGAAATATTGAAATTTCATGTTTTTTTCTTTAGCATTTCGTGACCTTAAATAGATGAGGGAATTGTCTAGCTCGAGTTGCAATTTTAGTCAATTGGAAGGTTTGCCATCCACACCTTAACCACATAATACTTGAGAAGCGACTAGAAGTTTCCCTGCTCCGTTCTGTTCCAGCGACAAATAGAACAAGCGCCAATTTCCAACTGTTATATGTATAGCAGGTGCCCCTTCCTCAGTAGATTCTCTTTATTCAGCTGTTTCCGTGTTTTCCCAGCCGCGCCCAAAGTTAATTGGCTGTTTGTAGTTGTTGAAAGTCCAAATTGGTTTAGTGAATTGGCCTACAAGGACAATGCATAGACCTATCTTCTGTCCTCTCTCTTTCCCTCTCACTCATTCGCTGAGAATGTCAAAGTTCGGGCGTGGCTGTTGGGAACCATTGTCGTTGGTAAAGTTGGCCTGGGTCAACAATTGCGACTGCAGTTTGTGAAGCATCCGCTTGAGTAACGACTCGAATCGGGGAAGCTAAGGAGGAAACCCGCACATTCATCTTTTTCTAAGTGAGTTATCCACTTCTGTTGTTTGCTGGGAATTAAATTACATATGGTTGAGCAGTTGAGCAAAGTGTAAAACTTGTGTAAATTTCATTTTATTTGACAATTAGTTGAAGATAAATGAAAGCTTCGTAGATTGCATTTGTCTTAAGTCGTAAGAAACACACTGCTCACCTAGACTTTCATATTTCTATTGTTTTCAGATATTCATATATCAGATTGGCTATCATAATTATATGTATTTAATTGTCCTAGTCATCTATTGTTTAATCTATGGACTATCTCCAATTTTCATCTTACACTTCATCAAGTTCATCACAATGAATAAAAATCTCTGCCTCCAGTTCTCTTTTTTGCCATATTCCCCAATGACCACAACTCAGCAGCAATGTAGCGCAACTTTGCTTTATTGCTTATTCGATTCTGATACCCTGTATGCAAAGAAAAAATAAATACTTGTATAATACGACTGAACATATTTTATGCTCCTTAATAATATAAAATTTATATATCCTTGTTTAACATTATTAGTTATCTTTTTAAGATTAGGATTAAGTAGACCAGGGTATTTCATTGTCCAGCACTCCAAATTTGTATGTGCTGTTGGCCTTTTTCCCAGAGAACTCATAAAAATTGCAGAAGCAATTCCTTTGTGTCCGCACATTTTTGGGGTTTTCATCGTTTTTTTGGTGAACTGTTTGCAAGTTTTCATTTCACATTTCATTTAAAAGGGCAATTCCTAAAAATAGGTGTCGTATTGCAGTAGTTGTTGCTAAATTTAAATATTTATAGAGCTTTTCAGTGCGAATGATAATTTTGTTAAATATTTAATGAAATATTTGTATATGTTTCAGGCCAAACCCGCTGACCACACCCAATAATGTTAGCTTGATTTATATAATATATGACCGCCACAGAGACGCGTTCATTTGACAAAATTTATTACATGAAATATTCAAGCATCCGCAAAGTGATGGAAAATTGGTTAAATTTGAGGATAGAATGAGGTACAATGCGAATATTGTGGTGCGTTAAACATAGCCATAATTAAAATTTGAGTCCGACATATGCCCGCAGGCTGACAGGAGTTCGCACTCAAAATCGGATGTTGTGCGTGCTTCTATAGAATAAGCACTTTGCTTGATTGCGAAAGTCTTTCAATCTCTCACATCGCCTATGTCGATAACATTTTGCGTGCCCTTCATTTTACTAATGGTATAAAGCTGTAGCACCAGATGTGCATGCTACTGCGCAGGTAGCATTCGTTTTTCGTCTGTTTCGATCTCAAATTAGCTATTCATGCGTGCTACAAGTCATTTGGGATTCTAGGACATCTTTTGCTAATTTATATTGAATTTATAAATTAAATTGATAGAAACCATATGATTAATTTATAAAGTGCATTTAATAGCTTGAAGTATATTAATTTTAAGCAAACTATTGCATAAACCTTTCCTTAATAAAGTTGACCATCCGTTAAATTGTATGTTTGCTTTGGGGTAAAATATTAGAATAAATGCTTAGTTTGCATTCGGCCTTCGTATAGGGGCGTTTTGCGATGTAAGCAATGACTGAGCTTAGCTCGTTAAAATTTCATTTGCGTTGCAGCTGAGCGAAGTTAAGCATTGCCACACGCCAAAGCGTTTTGTGGGCGATGACTCGTCTGATTGCATTTAAATAAATTTCAATTGAGTTGACGCCTCCCCCAGCTACTAACTGGACCTCTTGAATGCGTTGGTCGTTTGCCAGGCCATGTCTCTGGCATCAATTAAGTTTAAAAAAAAAGTAGGTCGGTGTTCTGTTTGCCCGTTGCCAAATTGAGCGAACGGAAAGAGGTCGAGCTGTCGCAAGATAAATATAAGAGGGCCGGAAAGCGTCAGAGCTCGAGTGTGTGGTGCAAACTGCTAGAAAATGCATATGTATTTATGTATTATTTATCGCTTTCTAATGGTATTTTTAATCAACTCTAATGGCGTGAACTACAGCATCGGAAAGCTTTGTACGACTTTTGTACATTTGCCAAGAATCTGTTTTACAAATACATACTTATAATGGCGAGTGAATTCTTGTTACTGTAATTTTGCTTATTGTTTTAAACATTTCCATCATAGGCCAAAGCTTTGGGTCGAGTACTTTTCGAGCAAGTTTGCCGCCAGCTAAACTTGCTAGAAGCGGACTATTTTGGCTTGGAATATCAGGAAATATCCACACATACCAAATACTGGCTCGATCTGGAAAAGCCAATGAATCGTCAAGTGGGTCTATCACTCATCGATCCAGTGCTGCGATTCTGCATCAAATTTTATACCCCCGATCCTGCTCAACTGGAGGAGGAGTATACAAGGTAATATGTTATGATTGGGTAATAACCCTATCCGAGTTTTTTACATTTCTCACTTATCATATTTCTCTTCTAGATATCTATTCTGTTTGCAAATCAAACGCGACCTAGCTACGGGCAGCTTGCAATGCAATGATAATACAGCGGCGCTTATGGCCAGC
This sequence comes from Drosophila nasuta, assembly GCF_023558535.2. Lineage (NCBI taxonomy): Eukaryota > Metazoa > Arthropoda > Insecta > Diptera > Drosophilidae > Drosophila > Drosophila nasuta. The sequence continues at coordinate 3,452,241 of NC_083456.1, forward strand.
TACATTGTGCAGGCATCGTGTGGAGACTATGTGCCCGAGGATTATCCTGATCATACATATTTATCGTCGTATCGATTTGTGCCCCACCAGGATGCCACAATGCAACGAAAGATAATGGAAAATCACAAGAAGCACTTGTAAGCCAACAGAAATATAATTTTTAAATGGAATTTAAATGACAGATCTCGGGTTGTATTTTTAGTGGTCAATCGCCGGCCGAGGCCGATCTTAATCTACTAGAGACAGCACGTCGCTGTGAGCTTTATGGCATGAAAATGCATCCCGCCAAGGATGTAGAGGGTGTTCCACTAAATCTAGCTGTGGCTCATATGGGTCTTACCGTGTTTCAGAATATAACTCGCATTAATACCTTTTCCTGGGCCAAAATTCGCAAAATTTCATTTAAACGAAAACGTTTTCTTGTCAAACTGCACCCCGAAGGCTACGTAAGATTTCAATACAACAACATAGATGACAAATTTGTTAAATTCACTTTTATATATTATAGGGCTACTACAAGGACACAGTTGAGTTCTTTTTTGAGGGACGCAATGAGTGCAAGAATTTCTGGAAGAAGTGTGTTGAAAATCACGGATTCTTCCGGTGCACAACAGTTCAGAGTACACCCAGGCGTAAGACCCGCGTCCTTTCCCGTGGAAGTTCGTTCCGGTATGCCTCAAAATTCAGAAAATTAATTAATGAAATTTTCATTCAATATATTCGTACAATTACAGTTACAGTGGAAGAACGCAAAAACAGATCATTGAATTTGTTCGCGAAAATTATGTAAAGCGTCAAACCTTCCAAAGGTAAGAAATAACTGAAATTTTACTACAACAACTACACCTACAGAAAAACAACAGTAAAGAAACTAAGAACTTATTGAATGCCTGAAATATTTGTTAAGACTCACATTTTTCGCTTTATTTTGATGTAATCTGCTTTCTGTTACAACTAACAGCTTTAAATGTACAGTTCACGTTTTCACATCTTTACATTAAACTCAAAAAAGTTATGATTTCATGTATAAGATGTGAAAACGAGCTCTTAACTGTCGACAAAAGATTTCAGATTTATAAAAGCAGCAAAAACTGTTTTACAATCTATTTCTATTTCTATATTTTCAAAGACAAACTCAAACTAAATTTATTTTTAAGCTTTACTTCATTTATATTTTTAAAATTTCAAGCTTTTACTTCTTCCCTTTTTATGAATAACCAGAGACACATCCAAACTATATTAAATAATTGTATGAACAATTTCTTATACCCGTTTAATATTTACATATCAACCTCACAAATTAAATGCTTTGCCAACATTGCAAACGCATTTATTACAAAGAAACTCATCCATACACATTATGAATCATCACCGTGATCATCTTTTAATTGAATTTTATTGCTTATAAACTTCACTTATTAATTTTTTTTTTCAAAATCAAGTTTGAAATTAATGAACAAATCCCAAGTCCAAATCCTAAACCACCCTACAATCTTCTGTCATATAAAAACTTGGCAGAAATACAGTTAAAGCCATTTCAATAATTTCAAAGAGAGAAAAGAGAAGAGGATTAAAAAACCAATTGGTACAAACTTAACAAAAACAAAGCAAAGCACAAAACTAAACTAAATATATATACATATATATATAAAAAAAACAAGAAAACAAACCACAAATTAAATTGTACAGAAGCAAACGACATGCATTTTATTTACTTACTGTGTTTATAATTTATAATTATAATGTGTGCTTATTAGCTACTCAAACTAACTGTAGATTATCAATCTTATTTATTTATAATCTAAATTGGCAATTGACAAATTATTTATATGCGTACTAAACTCATATCATTCGAAATAATTTTTCACCATCCAATCCTTTACTCAGTATCAAGTAACATCATTAAAACAAAATGATATTCCTACTATATAAATTCCCCCCTCATCAGCATAACCTTAACATTAATAACATCATAAATGCTCACATTGTGTTTAGTATTTAGTCTAGTCGTGAATGGCTTAACAAGTCGATCTTATCGCGTTGGTTTTATATGTTGTTTAGACTGTGTCTTCGAACTTAGCTCGATGTCATATTGTGTGTTTTACTGAGACTAAATGTACACAATCACGGCTATTCACGTTCGTTTCCTTCTCCTAAATGTGTAGTTATTAGTTGTGTGTTCTTTCATAAATCTAAAAACATATTCTACTATTATGTGTAGTTTTAATATCTACAATAAAAAAATATAAACCATTGATTTAAATACAAAATGCTTTCCCGGTCTCCCATTAAATCCTTTATGGATTTCATTATATTTCTTAGGCTTTATAGTAGATATAGTAGTTCCCTATTCCTAACGATGTTGTGTGTATGATTTACAATTTCTTTATTACACAATAATTAATTTTAATTTGTGTCCTAAATCAATTGCGTCTTCGCGAGGAATCCGAATTTTTCTGAGTGGTAATGCTCAAATTAACAAGAAATATAAATAAATCAAAAAGTGCTTAACTCCAAAATAAAATAAATGAATATGCCATAAAACGAAAAACAAGATATTTATAACTAAAAACAATTACTAAACTAAACTAAAAGGAAAAAAGTGAGCATGTGAAAATAAAATCGTGGTATCCTCTTGTCTTTTCTTTTGCTGCAGGTCTCAGTCATTCCGGCAAGGGCCACTGAATGCTAGTAGCCGAAGTCAGTCGCATACGTATGTGAATTCCAGCATTTCAGCCAATCCCCTACTCCCAATTGACACTGGTTTGTATTTATTTTTTTTTGATTGTTGAATTATATATTTGTTGATTTATCGTTATCATTTCGATTTTAAATGATTTGTGTTAAGTTTTGCTCGCGGAATGTTTAGCCAAGGCGATAAATTTTCACTATAATTTGCAAATATACATAATGATTATCATTATTTTCACATTACTTTTGTTACATTTATTTACATGCACCCTACAGCGGCATGGGATTATCGCAATCAATGCAACGACTCGATGACCCCTTCTCTGACGAAGAAGGCAGCGGATACCTTGGATCGCCGACGCGACAATCCTACAGACCACATGCGTTCTCAAGTAAGTGAATTACTTTTCTGCTTGAATGGCAGACTGAGTAATATTCATTTTACATTATCAGGTCACAGCAGCCCAGGTGGAGATCTATCAGACGAAGAATTATGCAGCGGAATCGCCAACCTCTCCGGAGGAAGCGGCATGCTCGGCGGAACGGCAACACCACTCGGCAGCGGGTATGGACCAAATGAATTCGAACCGCTCGGTTTCACCACAGGGTCCGCAATCGTGGACTTCGCCCAGCCACAGCAGCCAACTGCAGCGCGCTCCCGATCAGGCTCGTGTGCATCCAAGCGATCGCAATTTAGGTGAGTCTATCATTTTACATATTGATGTTCTAATTAATATCGTTTTGTTAAGTTACTCTTACATATAGTTATCTATGATTTCGTTACATTAAGTTATAAGTATATCCCAATAAGTATAGATAAATAGCATGGAAACGAATTCATTATTTATTTAAGTTTCAGTAAATAATAATAAGTTCCCTCTAAATTATGATTTATTATTTTAGCCTAATAGTATTTACCAAAAATCACCGTGAATAACCTGTGGATGTTCATTTTATTCGTGAATTCTCTCTAATGTTATTTTTTTTAAGTTCTTAGTAGTGGAAACAGTATGAATATTTTTGTTACGGGAGCAACAAAATATTATATGCTGCCAAATCAGTGTATTATGTTTTCAGTGTTTACTTTGGCTTTGAGTTCGGTACTTTTTCGGTTTTGTTTCGGTTGAAGTCTATTGCTCAAGTGCTAACACGTATCCCAACATGCTTTGTTTATGCGCGTGTTCAGGTCTGAGCCACTTGTCCCACTTATACAGCAGCAGCACGCCTCGTCGAGTCTCAGTGGGATCCCAAGCGTATGTCCCTGCGTCGCCGCAGCTCATCAGCATCAACAACAATCACACTCACAACAACACTACCAACACCAGCACAGTGGGTCTTTCGGTGGATCTCAGCAGCTCCATGGAGTTGGAGGAGCAGGAGGAGGAGCTTCTGGAACCTGCGGATTTGGAGGAGGAGGAGCCTATGGGGGAGGAGGAGGAATTAGTCGAGGAGGAAGCGGATTCGGACTTGACAGCATCTACCATCAATCGGGAGACTATGGCGGCAGTCTCACCGGTCTCGGCCATGGTCATGTCCAATGCCCGTCGTCAGCCGCTTCGGTCACAGGAGTCCCAATCGCAAACTGTCACCCCAGTCCATTATAGCAGTACGAATTATTCGATGTCTAAACAGTGTATGCTTAACAATGCCAATGCCAACTCGACCGAAACCGAAACCGACAACATCATTTACACTGACATCAACGATGTGGGACACTATAAATATCCGGACTTTCACAGCGCCCAAATGGAGCATAAGATCTCAAATAGTGAGCACCTTAATCTTAACGACCGCAACGATATATATGCCACGGTCAATCGCAAGACAAAGTCAAAGACGCGCGAGAAACACTTTAGTGATGAGTTTATTGATCAGTCTATACTCCAATATACTCGAGCCAAGCAAATGGGCATACATCCACCCATGCCGATGCTACAACAGCCTAGCACATCAGCTTATGCTGCCGCCCAGGAGCGGAACTATAATAGTTTAAACTATCAATACCATAACGATCTCAATCATCCGTCGGAGTCGTCTTCGTCCTCCTACTTTGGCACCGGATTTAACACAAAACGTTATGCTCAAAATGATCGTGTTAAGTTAGCTCAATCTGATAACTATTTGACTCCATCGATCGATTCGCAGAGTTCCCGGCATACGCACTCTCTGCCACGAAATTCCGAGCTGTCTGGTGTTGATTCAGTTGACTCCTACGATAGTCATTACATTACTCACCATCCAAGGCGGAGCTCAGCGGAGAAACTAGAATATCCTATAACTTCCGGGAATTTATATTCCACAGCACAATTTGTCAAACCAGAACAGGCTGCTGTACATTATATGGATGATGAGGATGAGCAAGACGAAGATGGAGATGGAGAGGGAGAGAATATTTATGACCAGGTAGAACGTGAGTCATGGCTCAAGAGTAGCTCTTGTAAGGATCTCTTTGAACGCTATAGCAGTGCCTATTATGCTCGTGAGCAGTCTAAGCCCATGACAGCATTCGATAAAGAGTTCCTCTCGTCAAATCGCATTGATTCACCAGTTACTCGATATGATGATTCTCGTCATTCTCTTTACTTTACAAAGAATCATTCTATTGATGCTCATCAAGACTTTTCGCCTTTGCCGCATAGCAAGGTGTACTCATCCAGCTATCCAGGCAGCACATACAATACGCAAGAGCACAAGCGACACTATGGCCATCAGCAAGACTATACTGGATCACAGGATGATATATCGCAGGACAGTTACGAACTCTTGGAGAAGTATGATATAGATTTCTTTAGTGGTCGACGACGATCTGAAGACCACATGCGTTCCTGCTCTCTAGATTCTGGCAACTACATACCTAGCGATGATGAGTCAGTCTCAGAGCAGCCAAAGTATCGCTCGGCTATAGATGTAAAGTCTAAGTCGGCTGCCGATATTATGAATGAAATCTGGGATGCCGAAGATCCACGATATTTGCCACGCGAAAAGCTTTCCGTTAAATCAGATGGAAATTTCTATAAAAAGATTCAAGAAGCTCTTACGCGTACCTCAAGTCAAGAAAGTCAAAGTGAAATGTTTGAGACGAAGATCTCCCGCAGCTCGGACTCGAGCAAGAAATCCCGAGACAGTCTTTATCACACAGATAGTAAGAAATCCAGAGAAACGACCAAAAGCAAAACTTCAGTGGCTTCCAGTCAGGATTCCAAGGAATCGTTAGTAGGGGATTGTTTTGGACGAAATTATGAAATGCCAACGACCACCTGCAAGAAGGTTAAGCAGTTTAACAAGAAAGAGCTTTACGAAAAGTTCATACAGTCCAGTCAGGAATCAAAGAGTGATTATTATGATGCCGTCGAGCCAGTGCCAGATGCCGATGGCCTCTACTCACGACCAAAAGTTAAGAGCCACGACTGCTTACTCTCGGACACGCATAGTTCCACGGCAAATAGTTCTTTTTATGATAGTCGTGATACATATTCCACGTTCCCAAGCAACAAAACTCATAAAACATCCAAGGTACACTCAATTAGTCTTCAAAATGTGGAAATTGAGCGTAATGCAAAGTCCTTCGGTAGCAAATCACCTGAATCAGTATCTACGCCCGCTTCTGGTATGCGTTGCCAAGAGAAAGATATACAAACTGGTGACTCCATTGATCAAACAGCGCCCATCAAGAAATCAAATTCGCAGTCCTGTAAGATCTCAGCTTTTCGACGTCGATCAGACAGCGAGAACATTTTTAGTTTTGATCAGGATCGAATTGAATGTATTCAAAAGTACACTAAGCAATGGGAAGGGCAGCCAAAGGATGAGAAGTCAAAGCAAAGTCCAGAATATCCATTAACTCCAGAACTTGTGTCAGAGTTTGAGAAACAGCAATCGCGTGCCGCTCATCAAAAAATCACACGAAAAGAGGAGCTTATGGCTAAAACGCATTTTGAGGAGTACAATCCTATTTTGGTACCCCTGAACTATTCACATGCTACAGTGGAGCGCACTAAGAGTGATCCAAACTCATTGGCAAATCGGGCTCGGCTTGGAAGCAACTCTCGTCGTCATGTTCTAATGCATCAGAAATCAATAGATCTCACACCAGCTGACTCAAGTGATGAAGACTACATCTATAAACAAATACCAAGTGCGCCACCTTTATGTAAAGCACATGGAAACTTTGAAATACCCAAATGCTATGAAGGACAGACAGCCCCTCAGGTGGATATACCAAAAACTGGGTTCGAGTTACCAAAAAGCTTCTTCCGAGACTATGAACGTCGCTTTACTAAAGTACTAAAAGAGGATATACCTTATGTGCTTCACAAGCGACATATTATGAATGGCACGGCTCCAGCAACAGGTGCCAAAGGTCATAATAAACCAAAGTCTCCGAAATCTCCAAAATCGCCAAAGTCTCCGAAGTCACCAAAGTCTCCAAAATCACCAAAAGCAAGTGCTATTGCCGTTCCTGGTCCAGATGATTTTCTCCCGGATATTCTTGATAGCTTGCTCCCGGCAGAAACAAAAGAGTTCTTGTTCACTCAAAATATTGATTTATCCAAAGTCGATCCTATAACACTTGAAATTGAGAAAACTATTCCAATTATTCAGCTGTCATCTCCCAAACGTGATATTACCAAGCAAATGGACGCATCTACGCTGGAAAAACTTAACAAAAAGTTAAGTCAAATTGAAAGTGATTCAGCAACCAGTTCCAAAACTGAGAGTATGCAACAGCAAAAGCTAGAACAAAAACAAATGGAGTTAATTCAAAGTCTCCGTAAGGAACTACAGGCCAATGCCCGAAAGGCCAATAAACCACGTGTAATACCCAAGACAAAGCCATCGGGCAAGTCCAAGAAGGGAAAGACCCGTATAACATCGTTTTCTTCGGATGACGAGAGTTTGGATTCAGACGATGTATTTGGTTCGGCTGAGGCTATACCCGACCGTTTGGAGTTTTCTCCTCCACAATCACGCAAAGAGATTGAACCGATTTTGCGTATTGAGCAAAGTCGCCTCATTTCGGCTGCCTGGGGTCGAGGACAAACTATGAGCTCAACCGAAATTGAAGGTTCGCCGCCACAGTGCCGTCGACTTGCTGATCTTGAGAGCCGTTATCATACGCAGAAGCTGGATCCACAATATGCTAACGCTACGGAACTGCGTCGAATATCAGAGCGCTCTATCTCCATACCATCCTCAGAGGATGAGCCTCATTTGCCCACGCGACGTATGGACGAATGTACAAATGATTATCAACGCAATGAAAACATACCTTCCCCCATATTTGAACATGCTGAGTTCTTTCGCAGCAACGATGATATTTACGAGACATGTCATGAAGAAAAGATAAGCGGTTCAGATATTGATTACACCCTCAAAAAACAAACAGCCAAGTCTAAGGTTAAACTTATTGAAGAAATTATTGATTCTTCAATAGTTATGCGATCAAAGGGTCATGCTCCCATACTTTTTGCCCATGCCCGACTCAATCTATCGGAAGGCTCGGTATCTCTACAACGACAGCAGGCTACTCAGCAGTCTCCCACCACGGAGCGTCGTACTAAGAGCCTGGATACACCAGTAATTTCTTTGCATCGTTTACCACCAATGAATGCGTTTTCCTCAAAGGATGACACCGTTGGCTTTGAGGAGGAGGGCGAAATTTTGGAAGAGAAACCATTGGAGCGTGCTAATCAAAGCACTCAGCAGGAAGACGATACAGCGGATAGCGTTCATTCCTGTGCAGGCTCTATTCCCACACAGAGCAGCTACAATACAAATCGAAAAGATTCATTATTAAATGCTGTGACTATTGACAATGAAGAGGTGCAGCTTCTTAATCAATTGAAATACATTGAAAAGATTGCTTTACAAGGCGTCAAGATAAAAGATAAAAGGAAATCAAAAATGAAGTTGAAAAGCGGCGATCATTTAATATTAAATATTCCAAAGTATCGATTTACAGACTGGTCGCCATATAGCTCAGCGAACAGTTCACGTAAAACATCACCGGGAGTTTCTAGGGCCAGCAGTATTGACAGCACCGGCAAGGGCAAATTAAAATCTTCTGAGCCTTTTAAGAGCAAAGCTATCTCACGCAGTCGTCCAGAGTCACGGCGTACCAGTGCTGATGACATCAAAGCGGGCAGAGATGGCAGAGGTAGCAAGAAATCAAGTCCAAAAGAACGACCTCGTTCAATTGAAATGCGTCGTTTGAGCAAAGATAAGAGCAAGTCGCAAGAGGAAACCGAGGCAGACATTGCCAAACGCAAGGAGAGACAACAAAAGCTTTATGAATCGGCTATGAAGCAGACAATCACAATGCTAAGTCCAGTAAAGGACACGCTTCCTGCCTTTCCTGCACCGGAAGACAAAATAATGGTTAAGACCGATGGTGATAAGATAATCATCGAAACCGAATTTAAGTCAAAAGCCGAGGATCACGTTTTAATTGCAAAAGCTCCACGCAAACTGGACACATCGTTGGTTAAGTTCAGTCGTAGCTTTGACGAAGGTCGTAGTCCGGATAAGCTTGATAAGGCCAATCGCAGCTTTGAAGATCGCAACAAGTCTTTTGAAGACTCTGAGAAATCTGATGTACCCGAAGACATTATGATCAAGTCACCAAAGAAAATGGCAAAGGCTCAGGAAATCAAACAGAAAATCGAGGGTAGTGTTGTACACAAGAAAATTGATGGCAAATCCAGCAGTTTAGAAAAGCCTGCTGAACATCATTACCTTGGCAGAGATGTAAAGGCACGTAGCTTAGACGATAAAAAGCAGGCAACGGCTGAGGCAAAGAAATCTGAAGAGAAACCCGCAGCTGTTGTACGGAGTGCTATTGGCGATCGTCGCATGTTTGCCCATCAATACAATGTTCATGAGGATATCGATATGCAGGCCGTCATATCAGAACGTCGTTCCCTGGAAATATTAAAGCGTTCGCTGCCTTCTGAAGATACTCGTGATAGTGAATGCACTCATAGTCGCAAAGCTTCGACGGCTGAGAGTCTCGATTCCTTTATTTCCGTAGATGATAGTCATTCACCGGCTAGTAAGTCTCCAATACCTCCGGCAGAGGGTTATCCTCATCGTGTGCCCACTATTGAATGTGAGGAGCCTTCGATTGAAGAAGACGACATCTCTTCCGAGCGTCGGCATCTTAAAGTTGGTCGCCAGGATGTCAATCGATTGAGCTTGGATCGTAGCCGTAGTGATGAGACCGGCTCCTGGATAACTGTCGAATGTGATGAGTTTATTGGCTCTGATACATCAGACAATGAGCCGCGAAACCTGGAGCCGGATCGCAATGTTCTTGAGACACAAGCAACATTGGAGGATGCCAATCCCCTGGAGTATTCAAATTGTGCTACACCCACATCTGATCTGAATATACTAGTCACTCCACCCAATGCCAGTCCAATGATTGAGAAATCAGTGCTCGAGACCTTTGAGAAATATACTTCGGAGAGTAAGAAGAAATACAGTCTGGAAAAGCAAAGTGACAAATCAAAGAGTTCGGATTCCTGGACAAGTGGTGAAAAGGACAGCAGTCCACAGCGTCAGCAAGATTGGAGTTTATCAGTCAGTAAGGAAAAAAGTTCCGTCGATGAAGAATCCAGTGTTAGCTGTTCTATTGCACGCCCCCTGGGCATATCACAAGACTTTGGCAACGAGGAGGCCAAGAAATGTTTGGAGCTCAAGCAGCGTATGCTACAGCTGGATGTTGCAGCTAAAGATGCCGATATAGATATCACTCCAACTGGTTCCAATGAGCAAACACCAACCAATGAACCAAAGATAATCATTAAGAAGCCAACAACTCCTACCCTGGAAAAACAAAGCCCAATTGATTTAGGGAATAGTACCGAATCCTACTTGGATCCCATTGAGGAACGTATTGCCAAAATACTTCAAAGAACGGAGGACAGCGAGTCCAGCTCTGGTGGATCCCGGAAACCTCCGAAAATTGAGAAACCGGTACGTGCAAATGCTGGCAAGAAACTTTCTGTAACCAAAACAGAACACGGGAAATCTGGCAGCGATCGCAGCTCACAAGAGTCAAAGTCTAGCTTCGACTCAAAGGGATCACTAAGCGTTGAGTCACGAGGATCTTTTGAAACTGAGAGCAGCTCTGGATCATTAGGGGCAGCTCAACGTAGAGGTGAACTGGCACAGAAGGAACAGCAAAGCACTTGGAAAGCGTTCCCAATTGAAAGCTCAAATAGCTCTAGCACGGATGATCCTTGGCATCACGTAGAAACGGATGGGGGATATGAACGATATGATGCACAGAATCCACTGCGAGATTCATCGGACAGTGACATCAAAGAAGTCTCACCGGATGAACAAAAGGAGAGCGATACTAGCTATCAGGATGATCTGAATGACTTTCCAACCACCTTTGGCTACCCAGCTATGACCAGCACTCTTGGTGGTATTGGCGTTAATCCTACAGATATCATTGGGTACAGCACAGGCTTCACTTTAGGTCGAACCCTCTCTAGGATTTCCGAGCGTAGCACGGCTTCGGAAAAATCCAGTATGGAGGATGATGTCAGCAAGGCGTCGACGCATTCAGTGAGCATGCGGGATGAATCCGTAGGATCGACTGATCATCAACCAAGTCTAAGCTCTGACTCGCGGAGCAATACAAATTTGGCCTATATATCCGATGCTGATCGTCGCACCTCAGCGGAAATGCCAGAAATACCCTGCGATTCAGCGACTGCAGATCGACTTTCTAGTATTGGTAGTTTTAACGAACCTAAATCGCCTACTTTGGTGACTGGTCGCTTTTCAGTTACACATGTGGATGAACAGCAGCCAGAAGATCTTGAGCGGCACACACTTATGTGTTTGTCGAATGCAGGTAGCCAAGACTCAGAGGACTGGCCACTACCAGAGATACCGTTCGATCATGAGCCTGTCAAGCCGCCAGAGACAATGTATTCCATGCCTGATTTGGACAAACCGGTGCCGAAGTCTTTCTGCTGGAAAGCAAGCTTGTCATTCCAACAATCGCAAGACTCAGTGGATTGGCCTTCACCACCATCTAGCACAATCGATGCACCCATTGTAGTTGAGAGCATAGAAACTTATTATGCCAGCGAGGTGCAAAGCGCCGATAAGGTTCTGGTTGACGACGAAATGAATGCAGCAGGACCACCCGATGTGGCTAAGGTGTTGCCATATGAAGACACGGCTTATCTAATGTCAGCTGCGTTCGAAGACAAGGACTTTGGTAGCGAGAATATACAATTAGATACCGTCAGCTGTCTGAGCTCTACACTAAGTGCTGCGTCTTGTTTGTCATCCTCGTTCAATGTCAGCTGTAGTACATCCTCCACACAACCGACAGCTAGAGCTGCCGCTGAAATGCGTAAGGGCTCCAATCCAGAAGTGATTGTGGCACAACCCACACGCTCTCCAGCGCCACGTAGTCCAATATCGGAAGATGAATTATTCTCTAACGACGACGTCTTCATGCCTGGCACCATTAAGGTGCAGTTGTCGCCAGACGCACAGCTACGAAAACTTTCGCGTGGCTCAAACAATTCAGACACTTCGATTGATGATATTCTTTCCGGAAGTACGTACCTGGACGACCAGACAACAGTACGACGAAATTATGAGGCTCGGTTGAGTAGTGGTGGAAGCTGCAAGAAATGCAGTCATTCCAGTCACTCCGAGGAGGAGACAAGCTCCATAGGCACTGATCTAGATGGCACCGTCCGCATGGGATTGCAGCAAAAGAAATGCACGCACAGTTCCCACTCGGAGGACACATCGATCGGCTTAAGCATTTCAGAATGGTCGACAGGAACCAACACAGTCCGACAGTATGCGAATCTATCCGGATCTGATAGTCTATCGGCTGTATCTACACATTCTTGCGCCAAAAGTGAAAAATCCAATCATACCAAATCTAGCATTAGTTCCATTAACAAGTCCGCAGAGAGCCTGAATGAACAGAGTGGTAGTTTTTCTCATAAATTTAGTGGTGACAATGGATCTTCTGATGGTCTACGATACGATATGCTGTCCAATTCTGAAACTGACAAGTTGAGTGAGCCAACCTCGGCCACGCGAAGCGATGACACCACTCTTACCCTTACAGAGATGGCGCACACAATCAGTGAATGGTCCACATCGAGCAGTCGAACGTTGGTGGGAGTGGTTCCCGGCGAGTATTTACCGTTAAAGCAGCCACGCATTGCCTCCAAGCCGAATCTAAGCTCACCCAGCGAGGAGAAGCGCTGCTCCTTGCCTCAGGTGCATCGCCGCAGTGGAAGCAACGGTAATCAGGCGCGTTCCAGTCAAGATCATACGGATCAGCCCATAACTTCAACAGGCCCAGAGACAAGTGCAGCGGCACGAAAGCGTCGATCGCTCGAAATGATGTCCAAGCTATACCAGAGCCAGGAGATTTGTTCTGAGTCCGAGTCGCCTTTCGTCGAGCGGTTGTATGCCCACAGCGAGAAATTAACGGAACGCTACCAAAGCCAAGAGTTTGTGCCCCTCCACACAACCAGCAGCAGCAGTACAGTCAACTCTAACACAACAACTACCACAACCACTACTCAGATACAAACGCAACAATCCCAACAGACCCGACACAAGCCTCGCGCACCACAGCCGCCAACAAAGCCAAAACCAGCTGTCACTAGACCCATTATGCAAGCGCTTCTCAACAAAATGAAACAGCCAGGCTTGGCAGAACAGGCGGCCGCTGCTGCCGAAGCTGAAGAAGCAGCAGCCGCAACAGCTGCTCAATCCCAGAGGGCAACTGCAACAGCTCCCGCTCCTGTTCCTGCTCCTGTTGTGGCTAAACCAATGCCGCCACCTGTACCAAGTTTGCCGCCGATTGTAACTCCAAGTGATTTACCAGGCAATGTGTGTGCACCACCGGCGAAACCACTCGCTAAACATCATAGCTACGATGACAAGACGCTATCGAAGACCCAAATACGGGAGTTCAAAACAACAAGCAAACAGCTACGACAGTCAAGCTCCTTCCATGAGCATATGCTCAGTAAATCCCAGCAGAGTAGCCAGGAGCTACCCATGAGGATTGACGAGGAACGTGATGCACACTCCACATCATCGGCCACAAATACGACAACTACAACAAATACCCTTAACAGCGAGAGCACCGAGCCCAATTCACCGCAGATGCCACAGCGAGCGGATAAATTGATACGATGCTCTCCTTACTACTCGAGCAGCCTGAGCTCCGAGTCACCACCAAATCAGCTAATCCAGAAACCACCTCGAAAGGCTGCTGCTGCTGCAGCTGCTGCCGCCCAGTTGGGCGCCGCCGCCGCGGTGGCAACGGCTTTGAAGAGTCCTCCCAGTGGCAATGATACGGACAGCTCTCTGGACGTTCGTGGTCAGGATGTAAAGCAACTGCGAAGTCGTGGCTATCGGAAGAAACGGCAGCTGCCAGTCAAGCGTATGCGAGCAAATCTAAATGCTGCTGCTTTATTGGAACAGGCTGAGAGTAGTGAGTGCTCCGAGGGCTATGTGCCCGAAATGGACTCGGGTAGCTCGGAATACTCCTATCAACGTGATGAACAATATTTGGAGTTCGATGAGGAGCTCGAACGCGAACAAACCGATGAATATGACGATTATCCTCAGTATAGCGGCGTCAGCAAGTTTGAAAGTCTCGACATGAGCGATAATGTGGATGAGATGGGTTTTCCACGTTACGATCGCCTGGGTCACATTACTAAGCCCATGTACCAACCGATAGTAGATAAGCCGGCGCCTGCCAATCATCCAATGCCACCTACCAGCGGACAACCTGTTAAACCTGTGCGCACCAAGAAGCGTCAACTGAAGCGTGAAGACTCGCAGGTGGCCAGTACATCGAGCGCTGCAGCTCAGCAGCCCCAATCGTATCATGGACGTAGCTACTGTAATCCAGAGGAGAGTGAATATGAGTCGCATGGTGGTGGACTCTCCGATGAGCTGGCCAACTCTAGTGAAGACAGCGGCGCAGGTGGTGCTGGAGGTATGGGAACGATTCGACGAGTAACGAATCGAAGCTCTCAATCAGCTGAAGCACAAAGACAGCAACTGCCATATCCGGACTTCCTGTGCGACTACGAGACGGAACCCATTGAATATGAGCGCTACGCCTGTGGCTTGGATATACGAGTTGATCCCCCTCCAAAATTCCATGATTCAGATGACCTAAGTGATCGTTAAGTGGAGATTTTTTAAATATCAGCAGCATTTTCCATTTCTTAAGTTGCCTTGAACAATTTTTAGAACAACTCTACGACTTTTTACACACGATCCAAATATAACCAACTTATTTGTAATTGAGACTGATTTACGACAAACTGAAAAACAAAACAAGAATATCGTACAATCCAAAAATACCAACACTAAACCAAATGAAAAAACTAAGTGCTGCTAAAAAAAAACAAGATGAGTATTCATACAACCCTTTTAAGGAGTTAAATAAATCAAACTGATATTTTAATCAAATACTATATATTAACAAAACTATGAAAATCAATACCATATGTCAGTGGAGAAGAATATTGAGGATGTTGAAAATGGAAATGGAAAGCAGTTGGAGTTGCAGTTGGATTACTTCCATAGAGTCTATATAATGTTATAGAAGAGCCAAAAAGATATTAAAAAAACAAACATTTATAAAGCGAGTTGAGCAATTTTTAATGCACTGTTTAATCATCGAATAATAATATTAATTATTAACAAAATACAACAAAGATATTTAAATGTTATTTAGCAAAAACAAAACAGATGAAAGAAAACCGACTTAAAAAAGAGAAGCATAAAAGTTCACGATGAAATAATTATTTAAAACTTAATTAAATTACGATAAGTATTTGATCAGTATTACGTATTATCTAAATAATAAGTTCGAGTTACAGTGTCAAATGTTTAATCTACCCAATAACACAAAAATTTATATGTCGTGCTATATGCCAAACCTGCTTGTCAAGATCTCTTATGCAATATTTTTATCAGAATCGTGGAATTCACGAGGAAAGAAAAGCATTTATTTGAGTCGATCTATGAAAATTCTAGATACTTTTTTAAATATATGTACTTATATATTATATTTTATATAGATCTTATGCTATTTACATAAGTTTCTAATTTTGAAGCGGAAACAGTTTTAAAAGAAATCGATAAGTAATTATATTTAAAAACCCTTGAGAAACATCAAAAAGTTGTAATAGCTTTAGTTCTAGTACTTAAATGTGCCAAAAAAAAAATCTAAAATGGAAATGTAAAACTCATATTGACAGTTCTCTTATCTCATAGATTCTCATCGATTCCACATAAACAGTAACATGTTGAAAGTAGAATTGTTGTAATAATGGAAGGAAGAATAAGCCCATGTTATGAGTTTAGGTCAATTGAATTTAAACCTAACAAAATCAATTGAAACCCTGTTAAGTTTGCAAAACCCAATCGATCATTTTTATTATATTAGTGGAAACGAGTATTAAATTGTTAAGAATAATGCGAATTAAGATATATGGTAATATGTAGAGTATGCAGAATATACCCAACGTACAATAATTTCAACTATTCATTGGATCAAAAGTATTTTAATCAAAATAAAAGATACCATTCCTATTGACACACAAATGTTTAGCTTTAGTATTAAATCAAATCTACAAATAAAATCTGTGTTGAATTTTTGGAGAGTTTATATCGTTTTTTACCCACTTAGACCCGATTTTAGTTAGTTAGCTTAGTCAAATGTTTTTACATTTTTGTAAAGTGTACATTTATAAATATTATATATATTTTATATTTATTGAGTTTCTATGTGCTCTCAGAATTTCAGTTACTTACTAACTGATCTCTTCAGTGTAGCTTCCAATTTAATTAAGGGTTAAATTTCACAACAATTATTTTACATAAATACGAGAAGTTTTATCTCGTACTTAGTAAAGTAACTTTAGAAAAGAGCAACATTTAAAATTGAGATAGCTCTAGATTCAGTGCAGTGGGTATACAAATTAAATATTGAAATATAAATAAATTATTGTCTACTTCTTCGAGAGCAAATTAATGATGATTTAAAATTAATTTACATTTAAAGTGGTAAACAAAAAATCAATATATAAAACATTAGCTGAATTTTAGCAAGTAAGAAATATAAAAATTAAATTAAAAGCAAAATCCAAATCGTTTAACACTTCTAACTCAGTTGATGACACACATGATTTTTAAAAATTTTAAGAATCAATTTCATGATAAAGCGTAATTTAATTATTGATGAAAAATCTATACTTGAGCAACCGATTAAACCAGTATTAAATTATATAGAAAGACAAAATAAATAAATAAAACTTCATTAATCAATCGATAAGACTTTTTGACTTCTGCAGCAACCTTTATAATTTCAATTATGCATTTCTTATTTTAAGTTAGATTTTAAATTTACTTAATCTTGGTACTTTTATTTTAATATTATCATTTCATTATTATTATTTGGGTTTCAGATGTCTATCACGGCATCAACGGCAACATGTCACTGGATAGACGCGGTGAGATTGCTACGCCGTCAAACCGTTATGATCTTACGCTGGGTTCCGATAAATCATCATCTTTATCGCGCTCTGAGGCGGGTACATACGACGTCATTCAGGCAGAAATCCAACATGCTAAGCGGCAAGAGCTTGCCACTGGCGTAGCCACTGCGCATAATGGACTTAATGGTAATGGATTGCCTCGGACCAATAGCCACGACGTTGACACAGAGGTCAAGAAACGTAAATGGCCCACAGAGCCAAGCTATTTTCTGGCCAAGGAGTTACTGATGACGGAGCGCACATACAAGAAGGATCTGGAGGTACTAAACTGTTCGTTCAGGCAAGTGCTGAGCTTAGATGATGTGGAGCAATTGCAGCCATTGTTCGAGCTGCTTGATTCGTTGTCGCAGCACCACAATCTCTTTCTGCGAGATATCGAGCATCGCATGGTGCAGTGGGAGGGACGCGGTAATCATGATTCCCATCGCATTGGCGATGTCATGATGAAGCACATGGGCGCTCTGCCCATCTACGACGAGTACGTGCAGACCCATCTGGACATTTTGCACTGCATGAATGATATGTACGAGACGGATAATCGTTTCCAGCAGCTCTACAAGGAATTTGAACAGCAGAAGGTATGTTATCTGCCCATTGGTGAGCTGCTACTGAAGCCATTGAATCGTCTGCTGCACTATCAACTGCTGCTGGAGCGACTTTGCGATTACTATGCTGAAGAACATATCGATTATGCCGACTGCCAGGCTGTCTATCATCTGCTTATACGCAGCACCAAACCGATTCGCATCCAACTCCCTGACTCGGCCAACTTTGTGGAACTCTGCGAACTCCAGCGAGATATCAATTTCGATCAGCTCGTGCAACCTCATCGTCGTCTTATACGGCAGGGCTGCCTGCTGAAGCATTCAAAGCGTGGCTTACAGCAGCGCATGTTCTTCCTCTTTTCGGATATTCTGCTCTACGGTTCCAAGTCACCATTAGATCAAAGTTTTCGTATACTCGGTCATGTACCAGTCCGTTCGCTACTAACCGAGAATGCCGAACACAATACGTTCTCCATATTTGGAGGACAATGTGCAATAACGGTGAGTGCTGGCACCACCGCTGAGAAGACCCTCTGGCTAGCCGAACTGTCCAAGGCGGCGGCCGATATTAAAAGCAAGGCACCAAATACGCAGCTGCAGTTCACAACACTTAAAAATTGCAGTAAGTATCTTTTAAAACCTATACTCTAGTTGTTATAGTACACAATTCTTAATACTTAACTACAATATTTCGTCTATAAGAGCATGCTAAGCCTTCTAAAAGCTTCACATTAAAAAATAATTGTTTTTAGATTTATTAGAGTAGATAACAGGGGGGGATAGAGCAATTTAGTCTGTTTATGAATTCTTTCTTACTTTTTGGGTTGAGGTACTCACCATATATATAGTACTCAGCCCTAATGAATGCTCCCACATCTGACATATTATCGTCGGGCTAATATTCATCCTTTTCTTACTTCATAAATTTACTTCAACTTTTCTAGAAATTCGTTATTATTTGTCCACTACTAATTGTTCAGGTTTTTAAAACACTCTTAATATACACACATTGTACACGCCTATGTTTCCTTAAATTAGTTTAATTTTCTGTTATATTTCTAATTCTTCTCGTAATATGACTGGCAAGAAAAGCACTTTGCAAAACGTTGTAAGAAATATAACCCTAACAGTCCGACTTCATAACTATTAATTTGTGCACTAAAATATTAACTTCATTTTGTACTTAGGCTCGTCGGAAGAGGGCCTCGACATGATCGGTCTGAGCAATGGCACAAACAGCCTGAACAGCAGCACTGGAGGAGGCGGTCCACTGACGCCGCAGCAACTTCTTATGCAGCAGCAGAACAAAACACAGCCCTCTCGCAGCAATACCGCGCTACACGTTTGCTGGCATCGTGGCGCCACCGTTGGGCTGGGAGATCATCTCATCGCTGCGGAGCATCAGCTCTCCGGCTATCTGCTGCGTAAATTCAAGAACAGCTCTGGTTGGCAGAAACTATGGGTAGTTTTTACCTCGTTTTGTTTGTACTTCTACAAGAGCTATCAGGATGAGTTTGCGCTGGCCAGTCTACCACTTCTTGGCTACACGGTCGGACCTCCAGGTCATCAGGATGCGGTTCAAAAGGAGTTTGTTTTTAAGCTCTCCTTCAAGAATCACGTTTATTTCTTTAGGGCAGAGAGCGCACATACATATAACAGGTATTTTCCCTCACATATGGAGTAAAAATAAAAACATTTCAAATAATAGATAACTTTTCTTTAGATGGCTGGAAGTGCTACGCAGTACTACTCAAACCCAGGACTTCAAAAACATACATAGTCACACATCCAGCAATTAAACTAAATGAAATCCCGAAGTGAACCATTGTGCAATTCCATGGAGATGGCAGAAGCTGTATCTCCGCAAAGAAATGCCTTTAGTATTCTATATATTTTTTATATACAACATATACACCACATAAAAGATTCCCGATTATATTACTTGACTCTTAAACTAGTACCGGAGCTCTTCAAATTATAAGTTTTTAAACTTATTGTATTCTTTTAGCTCTACATCTTCCATGTATATAGTTTCTCGTATTTTATTTTTATTGTCATGTTTTGTGTTGGTCCCTATTTTACTCTACACATTATATATTTTGTCAAATCTGCGCTAAGTGCCTTATAATTTCAAATATATATGATTTTTCTAATTCATTCAGTGTCAAATATTGAAATAATTCTACATATATTAAAATTATTAATAATTGAAAATGAAAAGAAATTATATCAAATTGAAGTACAATTTTAATTTGTTTATGATAAATTAAATATTGCCTTACGACACGATAAAACGATTTCATTGTTTTCAATTTTAAACAAATTTAACAAACTAAGCATAAGTCATTATCTTTAATAGCATTTAACAAATTAATATATTTTGCAAATATACGAGCATTTTTAATCAAAAACTACGTTACAAAAACAATTTAATTACAACAAGTCGTAAAAATTATATGCAGAAGGAGAATGAAGGAAAAGTCTTTAAAAGCCATTAAAATTTGTGGTTTGACCTAAATGTGACCAAATGTCCAAATAGATGTTGGAAATGCATTTACATTGGAAATTATTATATTAAATCGCATATTTCAATATGCTGAATCAATTTTATTGAAATTTATTGTTAATATTTATCATCCATCATTTACTTAATTTTTATCACCTTCAGTAACAGAAAATGCAATTTTGACAAAACGTGCGTTAAGAACCCAGAGTAATTGCAGCGTAAAATAGCTATTCTTATTGCAGAGTGGTATATTGATTTAATGAGACGGAAATTCGTTACCAAACAACGATGGACATAGGATTCTCAAAGTGTGACATGCTGCTATTCCCAGCTTACTTATTTATTTAACAACTGATCGACTTGTAGAATATTTTAAATTTTAATTTCTTTACTGGTGACTAAGCTCGCAGCAATGGCTTAAATAGCATTATTAAATGATCGAGTTGCTGGTACCAATGACGTGTGTTTCTTTACATTTTTAAGCAAAGTATTATTTATATCTCTGACTCCAAATTTTACGATTTTTGTTTTCCAATCGAACTTAAATATTAAATTTCCAGTAAACTTTCAATATGTAGCGAACCAATTGCAAAATGTATTTATTTGACTTACAAAAGTGTGAAGCACTTTTTTATTGTCATCATCAAGAGGAACATTTTTACCATTGCTCATTTCAAGCACACTAAATATCATGGAATTTGACATGGACAGTAGAAAAAACTTACACAAGAGCGATCGATAAATTTTTAGTTTTTATCATTTCGCAATTTCTGTGCTCATAGAGCAATTAAAATGTCTTAAAGCAAATATGTATGTTCGAGTACAAAAGAAAAACTAAAACGATTATCCTGGAAATTCCTGCTTGAAAGAATAGAAACGGAAATAGTCATTTATTTTATAGTTCTTTATTGATAATTTGAAATCTATAAGGTAAATTGTTATCATTTGCTTCATTTTACTGCTTGTTGTTCTTGTTGTTGTATTTCTTTTTATTAATTTTATATTATTTTAATTTGTGTTTTCTCAATATCAAGAGCTCTAAAAGGATTGCAAAACTTTATTTGAATACAATTTGAAATATGAAATTAAAAAACAACATGCCGCTATAAGGGGATTATCCATATACATTTACATGATGCTCAGAGCATCATTAGCATTACCATTATCGTTATCAATTATCAATATCATAATCATTATCGTTCCACAATTATGGTTAGCATAGTCATCATCTCAACACAAAGTGCCAAAGTGGAGGGTCTTAGCAAAAGGAACAGCAATTTGAAAACGAATTAGAACGATCGATTGTAAGAATACGCTTAAAAACTATTAACTAAATAATGAAATGCCCTGGCCTAGACGCATGGGTGTGTGGGTATTTTTTGAGTGTATGTGTCGGTGTTAATATTTTAGCGTGTGGCAAATGGCAGTTATGAGGTGTTTAATCTAAATACTAAGCATACACAATGGTCATTTTGTCATGGTCGGGGAGAGTGGCGATTGCAGTAAGATATTGCATTGATTATCACTCATTGAAATGAAAAGATTACACGATCTGGGGATGGATTGAATTGGTCACAGGGTAGAGATTTTAAGGATGTACATACATATATATGGTATTTATATAGTTATACAGTTTTATTTCTTTATACTTTGATAGACATATCATAGATCCAATTTAATTCAATTGCATGCTAACAACTAACATTAAATTTTAATTTTAATTAGAAATTTTGGCTTCGTATCGTTGGTGTTCTTCAACTTTTAGCCAATTGTATTATTAACCGAATATTAGGTAGCTTGTGCGAATAATCAATCATCATATTACATATTAAGATTTGCAGCTTACTCACTGGTAGCCTGCAAATTAAAATAGCTGAACATATAATTATATGTATGTATATATTTGTGTATTTGCAATCAATGCTTGATTCTAATTCTGTTGTGTTGATCTCGGCTTTATCGTCTATGAATTTACGAATATGTATATGTGTGAGCTATAATTTTGTTGATAGCAATTTAAAATGAAACTATTTCACGCAGTAAATTTGCCAACTAGTTTTATAAATTTTTTTTATTATTATTCTTAATAACTTTTCTTTCTGCTGCTATTTGAATTATAACATTGAATTCTTTTTGTGTTATTAATATTATTGTTAGCTTATAAGAGGCTTTTTTAGGTGATATATCTATTGATGTCGGTTGAAGTAGTTTGCTGCTTCAGTGGGTTGGTAGATGTTCTTGTTGCTGATGCTTCTTGTCGCGTGTCTACGATTAAAACATTTCGCCGAAAATATAAAATGCCCTGTTTTACGGGTCTCTCTGTGTGTGTATGTTTGTGTGCAAGGGTATGCGGTATATGTGGACTGTCTGTCTGTGTGTGTGTGTGTGTGTGTGTTAGGCGATATTACAATTTCATAGCATTATAACTATTATAAATATATCTGATATTATTTAATTTAAACTTGTTTATATTATTGCATGTTGTTGTTTTTCGCCGCAAGTTATCGCTGCTACAACTGCCTCTGCCGTTGTTGTTGTAGACGCTCCTGCTGCTGCTTCTGCTGTTGTTGTTGCTGCTGCTGCTAATATTATTGTTGTTGCTGTTGTTGTTGCTGTTGATGTTAACTGTGTGGGCGCATGGCTAATCGATGAAACTTTGCTCCACACAGGCTTTCACACGCTTCTCATACTCACGGCGATTCTCTTTATAAAGCTGGGCGGCTGTTGAGTTGGCCGGTGAGTTGGGATTGGGATCGCTCAGCAGTGACTATAAATAAGATGTATAAGAGTAAATTTCAGCATTTCAAGATATGATTCTTATCAAAATAGAAATGCTCACCTGTATGGATGTTAATATTGCTGACACATCGTATGTGGGACTCCAGCGATTTTGCAATATATCCAAGCATATGCCACCATCTGCATAAACGTTTGGATGAAATACTTTCGATACGAATCGAACTGTTGGCGGTTTATTTGGGTATTCTTCCGTAAATTCTATGGTTAACTTAAAGGTACCATCTTCGAATGGAGTATCGTGTGGACCAAAAATCACAGCATTCCATATCATAATATTATTATCTGTTGGTGCACCCGAAACACCCGTTGGTGGGTCCTCCTGAAGTCTGCAAATAAGAATCACAATCACAGACTGTCACATTGTTGTTCTTGCCCTAAGTTTCTTAATAGTATCAGCTCGAGTATTATATCTTCACATCCATGAAAATCAGTAGATTGTTCTCCTCACATTCTTAAATCTTCTTAAAACAATGCCTTGTGAAACGGTAAACAATTTAAGAGGCAAATATATACTATAAACATATCTGCATGTATGACCAACCAATCATGAGTGTCTTTGTCTATATACAATGATTTATACATACATGTATGTAAATATGTGACTATATATGTATGTATATTTTGACGTTGTCATGTTTATAAGATATTTCCTCTTCGCAGTAGTTGTTGTTGCATTCAACAGCTGCTTTTGTGTATTTTGAGTTCATTAAGCCACGCGCGTCACCACATGTCTACTTATTACAAATCAATGTTTTTTAGAATATAACTTTTTTTATTTTATGCAGACAAAGGTTAAAGCATTTTTGTTCATCTGGAGCTTATTACGATTTTTATCCCATATCCCTTCTATTAGTTTTAAGCTCCCAGGAACCTTACTCAAATGTAGGTCAAGCAGACATGCATACACAAAAATGAGCGTGTGTGTGAGTGTGCAACAACTACAAGAAACTGAACCCACAAGAAGCGATGCCCAACAACCAAGGAGACTAACCAACAACCAACCGCACCCTTCAGTCGGCTAAATCAATACAAATGACAAAGCTTAAAATGAAATCATCGATTAAACAGCAGCAGCAACAACAATAACATACGCAATGAAAAAGCAAAACAAAACACTAGACGGTAAATGGTGATAAACAAAACAATTTCTGCGGCATAGATTGTTGTTGTTGCGGGTGGGTGGATAACTGGTGAGTTTTGCTGATTCAAAGTCCTGCTGCCTTGAAGCAGCCTTGACATTTACTGGACCTGCTGCTCGTGGTGAACGCAACTTCGTAATGCTCTCATAGCGTGCATTTAGTATTTTGTACAATCAAATTGGTTCATCATTTGTCAGGAAGTGCAGAAGTCGAATGGTGAAAAATATCCCACACATCGTTGAATGAAATTCCAATAAGAAGGCGCTGCTGCTGCGCTGCTTGCGTTGCTGCTTTGGGGCAGAGAGTATGAGTCAACAAGGTTAAGTGAGCGCTGTCAAATGACGGAAGATGGTGAAACAGAGATGCGAGGCGTGTACGGGAGCCAGGATGAGGAGGATGACTCTTTGCAGCTGTTTGGGAGAACTATTAGTCTATCTACATATTTATTTGTCTATAGTTTGGCTCTCTGTGTTCTGCTTTCTGCTCTGGTTGGCTTTTGTTGTTGTTGATGTTATGTCTGCGACGCAATAGCACAAATGGTGAAAAAAGAATTTTCGTACATTACGCTTTGTATTTTGCCTCTGTTCTTCTTTGCACAGATTTAGTTTACATGTTCGCTTTATTTTTTTTTTTGCGTTTTCTGTGTGTGTGTTTGCGTTATGCTTCAGCCTCAAAGTCAAGTGTCAAAGACGCAGCGCAGCATAGGTAACACAATTTGTTGTTGTTGCGATTGCGACTGCTATTGCTATTGGTTTGCCATTGTTATTGTTGTTGTAGTATCACAAAGTAAAAGAGCAGCGAAAAAAAGCAACGTACAAGCTCACACACACACACAATTCATACACAGGTCACATACACATATGCACATTTGTATTTTGGCTGCGCAAACTTTTCCACAGGCATATGCACATACATACATACATCCACACTTTATCATGTATGTATGCGTGTACATACGTATGTCGCCCCGTTTCCCCATTTCACACCACGACGACTGACAGTGTACTTTTCTTACCTTTTAAAATCTCTCATAAGACGTCTGCGTGCGGGTGTTGACATGTTCTACAACGTTACTACCACTTGTGTTTAATGTAAATAAGAACGTTTTAACAATGCGATTTTTTTATAAACAGAGACAGTGAAATTTTGTAATTTTATTTTTAATTGAGGGCACAGACTGAGCAGCAAGCAGCGTGACCGCAAGTTGATTTTTAAAATATACTATTTTGCTTCGCAAAAAATACCGAAATAAATGGCTTTTGTGATCACCCGCTATGGTTACATTCTTTTGTTTCGCCAATTCAATTAAAGATTGACACATGAGTCGAGATTAATAAGTGGCCGTAATTTAATTATAAAAAATTCCAAAGGAATTGTTTTCACCAAATTTTGGTATATTAGCACCAAAAATATTTAATTCTACGCCCTGTAATAAAAATGTCAATAATACAATATTTTGTTGAACATTTTTTTTCGATTCAAGAAAATCGGTCTCCAGTCATTGTTACAGTGCGCAAAATAATATTTTCCAAAATCCTAATTATGTGTTAATTATTAACAGTTAATATTCGTATGGGTAATGCATTAATTTGTCAAATACAAGTTTTATAATATTAATGTAATTTTACTGATATATTTTCCTACAATATTGAAATTTGTATCTCAATACAAATATTGGAGTATTTTTCAAACTAAGAATTTGTGTCTTATTTCTATTATTAATTAATATTAAACGAGCTTGATTTAGCGGGAAACTATTTGACAACACTGGTATCTATATTTTTTTTTTAAAATCTTTATTTCGTTCATTTTTTCGACATTTTTGGCATATTGGAAATAGTATTTTTTTTTAAACCTAGAAGCGGTCACTTTGTTTGGTTCACAAAAAATGTTGAAATTGTGTTGTTTTTACACTTAATGATTAAACGAAAAGGCGAGAAAATTTCACAGACTGAATAATAAATGATCACTACAATGGGAGTATTTTGATTACTTTAATTTATTTATGAATTAAATTTACACTAAAATATTGAATTTAATTGTATCACAAGCATTAGCATTCGACTCCAAGCACGCTTCGCAATTAAACGGGAAACAATTCATTATAAGTAAAGTTCTCAAGGATTTTGGTGGCAATTGCCAGGAATTTAACCTCTAGAGCACGAGCAATGGGCGCTATCACTTCATTGGTGAATAATTCAAAGTTTTCATTGATGGTTTGGTTAATAACATCGCCAAGCACTTTGTCGCCGTTAAAGAGGTTGTCCAGACGCAAGCGACCTTTTCCAGTGCGAATTTTCAATGCAAACTCCTTAATATCAAAGTAATCGATGTCGTTGACATTTTTAACATCGTAAGTAACTCGGACATAAGCCACAAAGTTGGTGAAGTTGCCCACAAAGGGACCATTACCCTTTATAGGTAGCGCTAAGATGTTGCCATTTATATCGTATTGTCCCTCTCCTTGCAGATGCGGAAGAATCAGTTCGAAGTCGAATCGCTTGTTCTGTATAGATGCTCGCATTTTAGTAATTTCAAAGTTAGAAGCGCCAAAGACTGTCAGTTTCTTGGCCTTGACCGTGATGCCGCCAGAACTGCCGTCCAGAATATTGAGGTCACCGATGTAGAGGGGTTCCAGGGAGGGTACATTGATTTCCTTGATACCCTTGACTAAATATGGACGCAGATTGTGCACACTTTGCTTTACACACTTAGATAGCTCGGGATCGTTGCGATGACATATCTTGATGTAGTCAGCTAATGGGGTTTAAAGGTTATAATTATTGTTTTGCTCAAGCATATAATTTGTATTTTTACTTACGCATAGTGGCCGCATAGGTGATGCCGAGAAAGCAAACGAGAATTGTGACTCTAATTAATCTGGATACCATTTTTTGCTTGCGATTTCTGTAATTAACAATTTGGCAAGTCATTAATAATAGGTTTAGGTAGATCCGACAATAATTAGGAGCTATAGTGTCAACTCATTCCAAGTTCCGTTCAGTACTGCTATTGCAATTGACGTCAGAGAAGCTAATTGTGCTTCTGCGACGGTCTTAAATGTATTAATTATCAATATTTTCCCAAGATTTCTGATTATATACTTTATAATAATAATGTTACAATCATGCAGCGTATTATCTGCTTGAACTGAATTCTCAACTCAAAATTGAATCTGGCCTGAAGAACTAGAGAGATGGTTCATCAGGGGCCTAGCTGGGGCTACCAGACGGGTCGCAGGTTGCGGATAGCGATCGACCTCTAGGCCAGAGGTTAGCTGCGAATAAGCGCAAATGTATACACTACATCCGCAAATAAGCAGTCCCGGACAATCAGCGGGTGCTTGGCATTGACCAAAGTACTGACGAGGGGCTTATGATACCACCTTTTAAAATCTTATCATATACTTTTTTCATTTCATTTTGCACCTGGGCTGGGCTAAGGTGTTATTCGACCCGTGCTGAAAGTCAGCTTGGCTGGGGGCCCAGGTTTATCAAAACTAGCCCAGTCGTGAACGGAGACCTCAAGTGATTGGCAACCACTTGTTGAAATTAGCCTTACTTGGGTACTGCGGATCTCTGCCCGAGTGGACATATTATTTCTCCGCTACTCGTGGGAACAAGACACAATGAATAGAAAACAACAAATCAATACAAAATCGGAGTGTGGTCCTCCTAATAAGAGACCCAGAGAAAGAGTGGAAGAAGAAAAGTTTACAAATCGCTTGGCAGAGCCGATCGAACCTTTAGGTTTTAATCATAAAGACCCTGGAAGCGGCAATTATACTGATGTTCCAATTGTGAGTAATAGACCGGTAAATTTCATCAGATGTGAACCATCGAAAGCTAACGCCAAAGATAGAGTAAAGGCAAAACGAATATTAACCCGCCATATTAAAGCACCAATAACAGAAGCCCAGGCATCGTCCAAGCAAGACTTTTATCGGATCCAAGAGGACGTCAACTGGGCAAAGGCTGTTCTTCCGAATTTTCGACTCGATTACAAGGAATCTCTTTTACCAGTTTCTGGAACTGCACGGGAGAATTTGATTGTAAAACTGCAAATGCCTTCTCAAGATGTCTCCTTGTCAAGTTCAAGTTTGGACTCTTTACAGCCGCCTACGCCAACTTCAAGAATAGGGAGTACCGATCCGAATCCTACGAATACATGCGGGAGTGCATCGAAGAAGTCATTTACAGATATTGCAAGAGGACGTAAAATAATCGGAATTATTGATAACGCCAATGTCGAAGGAAAAATACCCCGAAACCAATGGTATTGGATTCAAGCTTCGCTGGCTTCGATAACACTAGAAGTATTGCGGGACAATCCAGGACCGCCACCATGTTGCCAAGATGCTGGATGGTTTCAGGGAAACACTAAGTTGATTGCTTGTGATAACGATAGATCGGCCTTGCTCTATCAATTTGCAGTTGCGAAGCTTGGTGAAGTGTACCCAGGGGCACAGTTGGAAGTAGTCGATATTATAGACATTCCTTCGAGACCTTGGGCCACAGCTTGGCTACCCGAGACACCATCGGAATCGGCCGAGATACTGGGAATGCTAAATGATTTAAACCCGGAGTTGGTAATGGATAGTTGGAAAGTGATCAAAGCGGACAAATTTGAACGGAATATGATGCTGGTAATCTTCCAAGTAACTCACGCATCGATTGAATACTTAACCAGGTGTGATGGTCTGCTAAATTACGGATTCAATAAGATTCGTATGCAGTTCTACATGACTCCACAGGATGCTCTATCAAACCTGGAAGCATTTGCTGCAGCCGTCGACCCGCCCACAGAAGAGGATGAGCTCGAATTCGATCAGTCTCTTCTAAACGAGGACTTATCGTTTCTAGCAGATTATCGAGAGAGTCTTGACTAAGCATGACCACTTTAACTGAACACAAACATTCCACTGTCACAAACAAATAAAAAGCCTTTGCCTTTTAAAAACTTGACTAATCCTGTTTTTTGTATTAAACTACTTTTTTGTTGTTAACACACATTTATAGAAATGTTCTTATTCAGGAACTTTCAATTCACTTTAAATGGCAGCGATTGAATTATAAATAATTGTGTAAATTGTACTAACGTTTAAATGTTAGATTTGTAGTTTTTACTGAAGAACCGATTGTCTGTTTGAATCTCAGGCGTGAGGTATAAGTGACCGTCAACAAAACGAACTGAATGCAAAATTGTAGAGTCGCTCGTATTTTATAGCAAAAAATAAACGATTGGATTTACATGAGCGGTTGAGCTTAGGAATAGCCATAGACGTAACGTAGAACCCCAAAACATGTTGACAATACCCATACCCATACTCATGCCAACTCCCAACTGAGGGAGAGACTGAGGCAGACACACGAGAGTCAGAGAGGTAGAGAGGCTTAATAGTGAGAACGAGATTCAAAGCGGCTTCGACTGACTTAATGATAATAATAATCTTAATGATCGTGTTCATACAAATCAGTTTGCCTCTGTATGCGATGCTTGTTGGCAATACCCCGCCTTCTGAGTGCACTGAACAGCGCAGCAGCAGCCAAGGAAGTCGCATTAACTAGTTTACGAGTCACAGATTCCCCCACCCTACATCCCCCCAACACAATGCCTTTTGTCAGGTGAAAAGGTTAAGACCCATTTAATGCAGCCTGTAGTTTTGTTTGGATTTATTACTAGTTAATCTTTGGCTTAAGTTGGCGTGCAGTGCGTAATTAGTAGATTCCCCATAAGCTGTGTTGACAATCTAAACTTGGTATTAGAATTAGAATTCGCTTGAACATTGCCTGTCATAGTCGCCGCAGTCTCTCAGCGGCAGTCTTATGTAATTTTGTGTGTCGAGTCCCCCATTCAGTAGAATGGTGTGTTGACAGGAAGGCAAGGCTGTGACTCGCTGACGTGGTTCACTGCCAACACTGATGAGGCATACACATTCCACTTCAAGCGATGACTTGGACTGTTATAAGTGAAAAATTATTCAACAACACGCAATTGCCAAAGTTATTGTGATTAGTTTCTACTTAGTAAGGGCTGAACTGGAGATGTACTTAAACATCGCAGTTAAGTAATTCAATCCCACCCCCGCTTGATCAGAAGTCTCCAACTTTGACCTTAGATTCAGATAAATAAAGTTAATCAATGTGTTACGTTAGTTAGTGTCTAGATAGAGCATCTCGGTGGAGTTTTTATTATTATTATTACTAACTTCAAAATTGGCTGCAGTTGATCGGAATCAAAATATTTGATATTTTTCATTAGCTAATTCATCTTATTCGTATAATCTTTGTGATTATATTTTTGTCAGGATATAATGTAATGATAATTTTAGACATTCTCTTATTTTATGTTATGTTCTTGGAAGTTATGTTTTCATAATTCTCACTGAGTTCCAGCAAATTATTTCTGCGCATTTTTCGTTCATTCATATTGTCGAGGCACTCAATTTGCATATCGAACCTGATGTGACCGTGCATGTAATGATAATACATATGCAATTGGTAACCAGCAATTCCTACAATGTAACAATTATATAATAACTATAGTTAAGTTTTGATAAGTACAAGCGTAAGCTGGATTGTTTGCTTAGTTGGTTTGTTGAATAAATTACATCGATTTAATATGTCGTCATACTTTAATAAGATAGATATCATATTTTGTTATTTGTATAAGTATTTATTTGTTCATTGTGTGCAATAAATTAGGTCTTATTATAAATATATGGTAATGTTGCTCATAATGTCACCCTCTAGTTTAAGTTGATCCATTCATCGAGTGGTATCTTTGCGAACAAACGATCCATAAAGTTGCGGATGACTAGAGTCAGCTTAGTGCGTAGCGCAGGTTTCATTTCCTTCAGCAGCTCTTGAGAGTTCGAGTTGATGAACAAATTGAGGGCAGCCTCTGTAAATCGTATGAATGTTTAGAGTAAAATCGGATATTTTTTTGTAAGCAATTTAAACATACGTATGACAGAGTTGCCATTGGCAATATTATCCACGCCCATCTGTATATCCTTTACATTGAAATCCATCTTCACCGAATCAGTGCTGAGATATGTACGTCCATCAGGACCTTCGTTGGCCAAAGCCTTAAAATAGATCTTGGCCTTAACGCCCTCTGTAATTGTAATTGGAAGAAAATAGGAATAATAATGATGCTCTTTAGGGCTAGGTGAAGTGAGCTTACCATATTCGCCCCAGTAGTCACCAGCTCCGGAGGCCTTAACCAAGATCAGAACACCTGTAGATCGATATTGAGCCTTGACGCGTATGCGGGGTATCTCGCACGTCAGCTGGAATTGTAGTGAATCCAAGTCGGAGCTGCAAGTGACGACAATGACAATGATAATGACTGACTGAGATGATGATATATGTATTCAAGTGTCAAAGTGTTCGGGCTACCGCTTATCGTATAGCGAATTACGACTGAACATAACATAAAAACTGCAATTTCATTGGATGTGCTAACAATTTGCATTATTCAATGTCGCCATCGTGTGGCAAGTAAAACTCCACCTCGACCTTCAGCGCGGACACCCATGAGAAAACGAATCTGGTGCAACAAATCATTGCCTAGATCTAAATCAAACATCGTCCCCAAATACTCGTTTCAAAACCTGTAAGACTCGGCCACAAAATGAAAACCGTTTGGTATCGGCCTGCCCAAAACCGTAATTGAATTTGAAATTGAAATGCAAACCGGCTAGCTATTCATTCGATATGTCGAAAGGCCAAATCGAATGCTTCTAATTGAGAGCTGACACACATTTGATTTACACCAATATGTTTCTTGGCCATCATCATCTTTGCTTCTTGGCTCTTGGTTCTTGAATTGCTTGGAATGTCTTATGAATGTTGCAGTTAATTCTATTGGAGTTTTAACTACTTAGCAAAGTGTTTGTGGTTCCAAAATCCGGAAAGCTGTAAAAAGTTTTGAATGAAACATGGTTTTTGTTTGGTCGAGAACGCTGCATAATCTTTATATGGTGTATCCATATAAAGTACATCATATATGTAGTATCCATTCAAGTAATACCGTAAAAATTAAACGTGACTAAAGCAGATGGACTCCTCCATTTGGCACCCGGTTATTATACCCGCTACCCATAGGGTAGAAGGGTATTATAACTTTGTGCCGGCAGGAAATGTATGTAACAGGTAGAAGGAGGCATCTCCGACCCTATAAAGTATATATATTCTTGATCAGCGTCAACAGCCGAGACGATATAGCCATGTCCGTCTGTCCGTCTGTCCGTCTGTGTGTCTGTCCGTCTGTCCGTCTGTCCGTCTGTCCGTATGAACACCTAGATCTCAGAGACTATAAGAGATAGAGCTATAATTTTTTTTCGACAGCATTTGTTATGTTTGCACGCAGATCAAGTTTGTTTCAAATTTTTGCCACGCCCACTTCCGCCCCCGCAAATCAAAAAAATCGAATAACAAGCGTAAATTTAAAGCTAGAGCTGCGAATTTTGGTATATACTATAATTACTGTAGTAGTTATGATTCCTGAAAATTTGGTTGCGATCAGATAAAAATTGTGGAAGTTATTAAAGAAATACTTTTGTATGGGCAAAAACGCCTACTTACTAGGGGTCTGAGTTGCTTTGGCTGACAATCTGGTGTTTTGTGCCGTCTATGGTATATTTTGAATGCGGTGCTATATCGGTATCCCACATATACCATTTGGTATATTTTTAGTATTTTTGTAGTATATTTGGTATATTTTGAGAATAATACCACAAAATATATTGCTTTTATTCAAAATGGGTAGCGGGTATCTCACAGTCGAGTACACTCGACTGTAGCTTTCTTACTTGTTGTTTATGTTTATGTGCTTAACTTGAATTTTAGTCAAAATTAGGAAAGTGTGCCAAAATGCTGAAATAACTTTAAAAAGGGGTTATTTTGTATTAACTATTTTAATATTTTCCCTCTAATAATAGTAATTAACCCTGATAATTGCATTAGAAAAAATAAACTTCCTAGAATGGTCATCACATGGTGACGTTAGACAAATTTCCAAGATACAATATATCTGGATGGAGCCATTTGGTTAAACTCAAACGTTATTGATTACTCTTAAAACCCAATATGGGTAGTGGTAAATTACACTATATTTATAATTCCCATAACATGCAAATTTATTTATTTATATTTTGCTGCAGCGAAGCATGAGAGAGATGAAGAGCCGGAGAGGGCGTATTTCCACTGCAAGTGTTAAACGGTTTTTTTTGTGTAGACTTCTACGGTGTAGATTCTTAATTTAAATTTGTAATCGACGTAGAGTACATTCAACAATCGGAAATTCATGCCGTAATAACTGAAATTGCATTAATTAAATTGATATGCAACAATCGCGTGCTTCGCAAATGCTTAGGCAAATTGACAGAATGAACGATTGTCAAACATTCGCAAGTCTACAACTTGTATGTGACAAGTATACAAAAGATCCGAGAGAATACTACTTAGCAACTACATTTAAGTTCGACACATTAATGCTCTTCCAGTTTCTTTAAAGGTATAATTAAATACTGGGCATGTAAGAAATGGTTTAGTTAGTCAGTGCATAAAATTAAGCAAATAATATTTAATAACACGGCCATATCACTGATTAGATTGCTGATACCTACGCCAGTGTATTTTAATTATAGTATAGTAGAGTATTAAGGAAATCAGACAATCAAAGCAAGTGTTGAAAAGGTTCAAAGACGCGCTCAAAATTTTCTAGCTGTGATCACAGTGCAAATAATTATATTTTCTGGTGTGACCCATACTTGACTTATGTGATCATAGTTAATCATGTATGTGTCTGGGTATTTATTATATGTGTTGATGTGTGAGTATTAGATATTGTGGCTTCAATTACGTACCGAACATTGGTGACGGTAATATTGCTGACGCCGAATGCCTGAATGTTTCGGAACAGGGCACGATAACCGTCTGGGCCGCTTCCCAAAACAATACCAATTTCATCGATTACCACAGGTTCAATCTATTACAAACACACGGTAGACATTGAATACTCAATCGACTGTTTTGCTTGCTAGACATACCTCGTAAATGTCCAGTTCGGGGATGCCCTTTTGGAGGTAATGGACTAACTTGTTGCCACTATCACGTAGACACTCGTTAATAGCTGCCTCATCGCGGGGGCATTGCTGCAAATAGTAAGCTGCAAGAGATATCAAGAGAGAGGAATATTTACTCTTTTCAGTTTGTATTTTTAAAACATTTCCGAGTTCATTGTTATTTCAGCGTTAATGGTAATACTCTATTGTTGTTTCGCTTTCGTTTACATTTTTCATGTTTATTTTTTACAAGTTTGTTGTTGTCGATTTTTTGTGCACTCAACTGCAGCCAAATTAAAGTAGTTGCCATTAATTACAGCTTGCATCTCGCGGCATGCAGCTGACTATGTTTTCGTTGAGTTCAAGTTCACAAATCGGCGCGATGGCAATTTACAGTCGAGTCAAGATCCCCATCGGCGGATAAGCCTCAAGCCTCAGACGTGAGCATCTATAGCACTCATCATTATGGCCGGGGAAGCTTATGTGACAGCTTTATTTGCTATGTGAGCTCTGCTGCTCAGGGCTTGGCAGGGGACTGAACTCGAACGAATAGATTATGGAAAGGCTGGATTAATTACGTTTATTATCAGTTATACGATAACATCATCAATGCGAGATCATTGTCTCAAACTTGTGAAACAATCTTGAATCATTCTTAAAGTCCGTATCTATTATTAACACAAAAAGATTTTTCGAAATATTCATTACTTTTTCATGCTTGCATAGACTCTGGCTATTTTGATATCATTCTGAAACATATTTAATAGTTACTTTAACTACTAACCCTGATATCACATCATAGTTCTCACGTCTGGCAATAATTTTTTAAAAAGTACTATACAAGACTGTAAACTTTTTTATCTACTATAAAGTTATTACAAATTCGTGGAATCTGAATATATCTGTTCCTGCTAATTTATGCATTTATTTGTCATGAAGGGATTGCCATTTTTGGTATCAATGCTAAAAATCATGCTCTGAGTTGATGTTTTTTTTTATTCTTGGAAATGATAGTCTGATAATTGGGTACAACTTTCAGCTCAGTCGACACGTTCCAAGGGGGTAATTAAAACCCTATCGAGCATTATTTAAGCCATGTTTTGCCAATGTGGTGGTTGGTAACAATGTGGACTCTTTAAGGACTGGAAAGCGTTAGCGTCATCGCTATTGAAGTAATCTGATAGAAAGCGATTTAGCCTCACGATTTCTGGCTATTTCCGAATGTTATTTTGTAGTCTTGGGCTACTTACGTTGTTGCTGGGCAAATATGGTGCCCAATATGGACAGCAGCAGTAATATTCCAAATTTGTGGTACATGGTTGAAGTGTTGTAGTTGCGGTGGTTGCGGTGGTTTGTCTGCATGAAAGTACAAGTCAAAGAAAAATAGCGTTGTTTCACTTTTAGTTTGGTTTCATAATTTATTAGCACGTCTCATATATGCTAATAACTTTTTTTTTGTCAAATGACGCAGGCTACTCGAAAGCGAAAGCGTTTTGGCAGAACACTAACAACACTAATGAAACATACAGAGAATACAATAGATGCGTGGTATATAAATTTCACTCCAGGGCCACCGAAATTCTTTCGAACTGTACTTCAAAGTGGGTCAAAACGGACCAGTTCTGTTTGTTTATTATTCTCTCTCTCTCTTTGGCCGTCGACGAGAATACAACCGACTTAATAAGGTTTTGCTTTTTAACTTAGCGCTTGGCTTTTTAAGCGTCTTCTGCTGCTTGCTTTCTTTGCGTCTTTGCGACTTACTGACGTCCAACTTTCACGCGACTCGAGCGAGGAATGAACCAACGCTGCATTGTACCAAGCCATTTAACCAAAAGCCAACCCAGCCAGTGAGGCGACCAAAAGAAATGAGTCTTTAGTCGAAAGCAGCGCCTAAAGCGTAGGTAAAGTGCAATGCAACAAAACGAACAAAGGCCACTAAATGGGGACACACCCACAGATACAGTCGCAATTGCGCCAGGCTGGGCGTAGGTCTGGTTCTCGTTCTCGCTCTGAGCTTGGGCCTGGGCCTGGGCCTGGGCATGGGCTGGGTATATATCGCCTGCTTGAAGGTTAAGTTCATGCCGTGAGCTGGTTGCTCTTTGACTAGGCCCGGCCTCAAAGCCAGGCTAATGAGCCGTGCAATGAATCAACCTCATGAGCCTCATAAGGTGAGGATTAGCTCTTGGATTAGCCCTACGTGGCATGCATTTTTCTTAACACCATTTTCACGGTATGAGCCTAAACAGTTTTTGTGCACGATGAATAGCTGGCGAATTGTGATGAATTCTTTGTTTCGTTTTAGTTAAGCTGGGCGCTATTACTGCTGCCACAAAAGCGACTAACAGAAAGGTCAAGCACATACCATGTCCATGTGCATTTCAAATTTGCATACAAACAATAACAGAACGAACCTTTCATTCGGCTCCCTACTACTATAAATAATGCTTTTTATTTGGTTGAAAGCAATTAATCACACTTATTTATGTCCAATTCCATTGACAAGCCCAACTGCATACCTTGCCCCCAAAGAAAGAACTTTTCAATGCTTGAGTGCATGTTGTGCATTTAAATTAACTTCAATCATCGGTATTCGTCGCCAACGCACTGTGAGCATCACTATTATTATTTTACTATTGAACAGCAAGTTACTTAACTCCAATAAAATAAACAATATCTAAATAACTAATCGGTAATAAAAAGAAAAAATACACAAAACCAAAATTGACTGCTGCTTAAGTGATTTTCTTATAAAAAGCGTTGCATACTTCTGGGCTGGGTGGAAAGTGAAATGGCTACAGTCACATCACAAATATTGTGTACAGTGCAAACACAAATTACAGGTTTTTATGATGCGGTCAAGGTCGTTTGCTGTTTGTACTGTAACATTCACCTAGAAGTTGTTTTTGAATATTATATATCCTTGGCGGTTTTCAGCGATATCCTCGAGATTGGTAGAACCTAATCAATAGATGCTAATTGACACTAGGGGAAGTGGGTATGAAAGTAAATCTTGCAAGTCAGTTGATTCTTTAGTTATTCTGTGCGAATTTTAATATTGAGTTTAGAAACTTGTTTAAATCCAAAGTGAACATATTTATGTGCTAATTAGACAAGACTTAGAAGTTAATGTTTTAAAAAATAGGATGAGACCAGATTTTACTTTTTAAACAAGTTTTTGCAAATTTATGACAGATATTAAAATTTTCCTTCATTGTATATTTCATTTTGACATATGCTATTATGCATTTAAATCACGTTGAAGAGATTAGTTTCTAAATTTTTAATTATTCTGACTGACTTTTTCTGTTGACTCTTTGACTTTTTGTGTAATATTTGGATATTAGACAATTTCTAAGAACTTTAATGCTGATAAATGTTTTCTTAGATGCCAGAGGTACTTCCACATACTCATATACACATACATACCATATGCCAGACAGAACAAAGACAGCTAATTATTTATTTAATAACAAAGCTGGAGATATAAACAATAGGCCTTAGGCATTTGCTCTAGCTTCTTTTAAGTATTTCTCACAATTGTCGTTTACCGCTTTGAATGTTGAATGCGTAATGTATGACTAAAGCTCGAGTACGACGAGTATCTAGAGTCGCTTTAGAATCGACTCGGCTTTGTGTCTGTCACTTCCCCTATATTTGTCATGGCCATTGTAAACAAATTTAAGACGAGACAGTCAAAGGTCTTGACTGGGTCGAACCTTTGTGTTCTGCGCAGTTGGTATACAATTAGATATATCCATTAGTTTTAAATAAATACTTATTTTATATTATATTTATTACTAATCCTAATGTTCACAATTTTGGCTAATGATTTCTTGCTTAATGGTTTTCACTAAAATAATAGTAAATAAATTGCATTAACGGTCATCAAGTTGACTTTGCAAATATCCGCATATCTCAGATTTACAAGCAAAGCTGAACTCTCGGCTAATTAATTCTATATATAAGTACTTAACTGTTTACTCAACTGCAAAGGCTGTCATACCTGTTATTTTCTAGTGGAATTTTTTTTTATGATTTAAAAACTTGAGAAATTGCTCTCAAATGTGTATTTCTCAATAAGTTGTTTTAGATAATAATTCTCACTTCTCACTTTAAGTTTGTTTAGTAATCTTAAGAAACTGTGAAATAATGTTATGAAACTGAGATTTACTAGATATGCTTAATAATTGCAATCGTTGTTTTTGATTAATAATTTCTCAAATTATTGATTTCTCTTTATGCTGCTCAGGGTTCTGTTGTGGTTACTTTTGCCGAACCACAAAGGTCAGTCTGATAGTTGGGACAGGTTGTTAAGCAGGTTAACTTAACTAGTTTATAAATGTGCAAAGATGCTAATAACAAATGGATGGTTATTGCAGTTGCATAATAAAGTGCACTTTAACCTTTTATTTCCGCTAATTCAATCTGATTTCAACTTTTTGTTTCTTTTTTACGATTTATTCTAATGAGTTGAGACAAAATTTACAGTCCAACGTGAAAAAAAAAACTTCTTAATTAGTGTTTATGCTTCATCACAAATAGACAAACAAAAGAGAGACTGAAGCTTAAAAACAAAACAAAAAATGAAAAACAATAACAAAATGTGCTGATGGCGAGGGGACAGTTAGCCAAGTAGACGAGTAAATGCTATGGACTGAGAAGAAAAGACCTTTGGCTAACACCAGTTAACAGATAGTCGGTCAGTCAGTCACTCTCGGTCGCAGTCGACGACGTCGCAGTTCAGGATTTTGGAGCTGAGAGCTGAAGCTGTAGCTGATGCTGATGCTGAGCTTTGCATTTTCTTGAGGAGGCTTTAAAATCAACGAATGAAGCGGGCAACGTTCACAGTTGTCGTTCTCAGCTTCGCGTGGTTGGACGTGGTTCAACGAGTTTCCATATTATTAAACAATTGATAATTGAGTGTGACGTGAAGTATTTGTAATACTGTAAATAGCTTGTTGTGTTGTGCACTTTACTAAATCAAGATGCTGAGATACTTGTGCATTCTAGCTGTAATCACTCAACTGCTTTCCTCGGCTAACTCTGAAGCTCGTAAGTTGTGTTGTGATTTGATTTAGGTGCAACTTTTGCTATATCATTAGCATAGTAAATGGCAACTCAGGGACTTAGTCACAGATTGCGTTTTCCATTCTGAAATTTAAGCTTAAGCAAAACAAATCGACAAGTTTGTGTTGATTTCGTACACTGTGCAGCTTCAATGGGTTAATTGTGTGTTGCTGTTGCTTGCGATTGCGAATTGACACAGTTTTACAAACTCGGAAACTTGCTAACTCGGGCAGGGGTACCAATTATTAAATCGAAACTAAGCGAGGCAAAGCGAACGTAAGTCAAAGCAACCTACCGTACAATGAAAATGAAACTCTTCCGCATCCATAAAAGAGACAACTGAATAATGCAGACTCTGAACTAAATACATAATTAACGAACGATCAGGTTTTCGAACAGCCGTTGAACAGCCTTCAACTTGAATTTTTGTGCTTGGGTTCGCAGATGCAGTCGCCATTGATTAGCGAACCGTCAGTCCCTGAGTGCGTATAATCAGACGGCATCATTGGCATACTAGCAGTGTGTAGTATAATAATACGAGTATGTGATGGTCATGTTTCAGAATTGTAAATAAAATGCGGTCAGTGTAAGACAGGTTCTTATAGTAAGCTGCTATCAAAAACAGAAAACTGAACTGAAAACTGAAAACTGATGCATTCACAAGGCCGCAGAGTCTGACCTTGTTGTAGATCGCATTTGGTATGAACTTGAAATGTGTGTTGTCACAGTTGTTGCCCGGTTTTTCGAATTTTCGGATCTTCGCGAGTCGTTGAACTTTGCAGGAATTCGTCTTGAAAATGATGAGACCTTGTGTTGATCTAACTAAGTGATAAACACTCCGACTTGATCGATTCTCTTCGTTTGTTTAACAGCTGCGTACATCAAGCAATGCCGACGCGATGATCCCCAGCTTGTGGACTGCTTTATTGCCGCCCTAGAGCACCTGAGACCGTATCTGGCTAGCGGCATACCCGAGATCG
This sequence comes from Drosophila nasuta, assembly GCF_023558535.2. Classification (NCBI taxonomy): domain Eukaryota; kingdom Metazoa; phylum Arthropoda; class Insecta; order Diptera; family Drosophilidae; genus Drosophila; species Drosophila nasuta. The sequence continues at coordinate 3,492,631 of NC_083456.1, forward strand.
AGGTAGGTAACCCTTCAGTGTGGCACGTTTTCGACAATTTGGATTGCAAAACGTGTTGAAGTTGCATAAGATCCAAGACTGTATTGCAACTCGCAAGTGGCAAGCTAGGCTGGGCTAACGGCTGTTACGTAATGCTCCATCGTCTAGCTAGCTTGTCTAGCTAGTGCCAGCTGCTGCCTTCGAGTGCGGAAACTGTCAGACTTCGATTGTAAATTGTGAATTGTCGATTGCGAATTGCGAATTGTTGTGATTGCCGCTCATTTATTGACTTCTCCAATTTAACGCCCTTTTGTTTACCGCCTCAGTTGCCGCCCGTTGAGCCCTTCAAGATGGACAGTCTGGCGCTGCAGCTCACCGAGGGACCGCAGGGCTATAAGATTACACTAAAGAACATGGATGCCTATGGCGCCAGCAGCTACGAGGTGAAGTCTCTGCAACTGGGCCAAAATGGTGGCGAGCCGTTCAAGGCCCGTCTGGTTATTCCTAAGCTCAAAATCGAGGCAAAGTACACTAGCTCCGGTGTACTTTTGATTATCCCCGCTTCTGGTGGTGGCGATTTCCATGCTGTATTCGATGGAGTCACCGCTGATCTGACTGGCAAGACATCGGAGCGCAACGGGTATTTGCATGTGGATTCTCTCAGCATCGTATTGGATGTGAAGAAGATCGACATGAACATCTCCCGTGCATTTAACAACAATCGCATATTGCGTAAGTTACCTGCAATCATCTTGTAATGGAAATATGAAATACATTCTCTTGGTTTTCAGTGGAGGCAACAAATCTTTTCCTGCGCGATAACTCACGACTTGTTCTGGATGCCATGCAAGGACAGCTTCAAAAGAAATTAGCCTCTGAGTTCGGCAAGCTGGCCAATCAGCTACTTAAGAACGTTCCTATCTCACAATTTTACTCCAATTAGTCGCAACCTATTACTGAAACTAGTTTTAAGTATTTTTTATTTAATTGTATAATGAATGTTATCGCTATGAACAAAGTATTAAATAATCTATTGATAAACATTGCTCAAGTGTCATCCATTCAAGAATGTTTTCTAGTTTTTACTGCCCGACCACGAAAGAGAAATGTTGAGAAATATCTTCAGAACTCGTCTGATTTAAACAAACTTCGAAAAATATTGAGGCTTTATAATAGAAATTATTTACCAAATTACATTCAATCTTGGCAACTCACATTTAACAAGTTCTGATTTTTTGTATAGCTTGTGCAAATAAGGTATTCAAAATTTAGAACATTTTAATATATTTACACTAAATAGTCTGAGGATTCATTCACCGACAGACTTACAAATGAACAACGATAAATCTACTCAGTTGTTGATGCAGATCAAAACAAGTAAGAAAGTTGCAGTCGAGTGTGCTCGACTAAAATATGTATACCGAAGGCCATATTTGGTATATCGATGAAGTACTACATTGGAAATATGGTAACAAAATATTCCCGATTGTCAGCCATAGCAGCTAACACCCATTAGCAGTAGGCGTAATTTGACATAGTACAAAAGTATTTCTTAAATATCTTTTAAAATTGTTATGCAATTGGAACCAAATTTTCACGAATAATAAATACTTAGTTATTATTATCTGTACTAATTCTAGATCCTAGCTTCAAAACTACGCTTGTACTTAATTATATTCGATTTTCGGGGGGACCAAAAGTGATCAAAATATATAAAGTTTATCGGAGATGACTTTATAGTATTTCAAATTCTCTGAAACCTTTTTGTCACTTGTTGCCGCCCATAGAAGAAAAAGTTGAACAATAGTTTTTAATGTTTGTTTTATTAATTATGTAGAAGTATTTAGTTTTACAATTGTTCATTTTTTAGTTATGATCGTACACCTACGTATGTACATACGAGACACGAGTGATCGATAAGATTTCATCTTCTCCATACCGTTTAATTGCATTCGAGTTGTTATTTAAGATGTTATTGTGGCATAAATGGGACATCCAAATGAAAATCAATTTTAAGTGCTTATAATTTTGGTATTGGTCGAAAGTGCTCACAGGTGTAAATACAACGTGTAGGTAATATACCATATGTGTCTCTATAGAATAAATAAACAATCAATCTTCTTGTCAAGTGTCTTCGAATTGAACAATATTAAAAAATAGTAAGTATTTTCTATCAACGAACTGCAAACATTCTATGTCTTAACCAAATCCACTAGAAATAACTTTAGTGTCTTCCATATTTCAACTGATTTCCAGATGAATGCCCAATATGAGTACTTACTCCGTATATACAGTTTATATGGCTCAATTTGGGTTTGTCTTATCGTAATTATTTAAATTTCTTCATTTTCTACAAATTTGTTGTTTAATTCACCTTGAGATTGTGATCAACACAATGACGAAGTATCGTTACCGTTCATCGTAATGTAAGATTCAATAAAAATCTATATAAGTAGTTATACGTACATTTGTTTTCTACAATGGAAAAATTCTACTATAGATGAAATTATCTGTTGGGGGTAATGCTTTAAGTATTGTATTAATTGTAATTTGAGTTTTTGTTTCTTGAAGTTTCGTTATCTGGAATTGGTAATTGTTAATTTTGTTAAAATGTTTCGGCCTGGAAAAAGTTTAGCTTGCCAAGGCTTATAAAAAAATAGTATGTCCGCTTACTTACTGCTTCTTTATAAAATTTGAATCATATTCAAGCATATACAGTTTTATATATATGGTTGAATACAAATATTTTTACGTACATATATATCTTTTATAGACAGCTAGCCTGCTTATATAAAAATGCGCCGTATAAAATGCCACAAACTGTTGCGCTCTCTTTTTAAATTGTATTTTGTTGGATTGGTTATAGAATACTTTTATATATATGCATGTATATATGTTTGTATATATATATAATATATTTGATGTATATATTGTGCTGTGCTATTCATTAATTATATGCTATATAAATATGAATTTTGATTTCAGTTTTTTTTTGTCATCGCAGCCTTCAATTGAAGCCAATTGGTTGGAATTTCAATATAAACTTGACCAAACTGGAACTGAAATTGCAACTGAATTAGAATTCGAATTTATGGTAAACCAAAGGAATTAAAAGTTGTTCAAGTTATTTTTGAAGAAGAAGCAGCAATCAATCGAATTGTTGAAATAAAACGTTTTAGATTTTTGCTACATAATAAACTGTGTTTGTTTTATTCTTTTGTTTGTTGGTTTTGTTTGTTGTTTGTCACAATGAAATTAGCGTTAAATATAATTTGTATAATAAACATAAGAGTTTAATGTATAGTTAAATCAAATGCTCGAAAGCTCGAATGCTGTCCACAAATTTAAATTATTTCCTTTTTGTTTTATTATTAATATTATATATAAGTATTATTTTATATATATTTATATATTCATACATAAATTGTGCCGATTGCGCGCTGTTTACAAAACTAAAGGTGTGTATGTGTGTGTGTGCGTAGGGGAGGTTGTGTCGAGTATGTATGGGTGTGTGTGTGTGTGTAACTACAAAATATAATTATTTCTGGTTTATAGGTATTATGTACTCGTATGTATAGTTTATATATTTATATATGCATAATTTATAGTTTCTTGTATTTACTTGACATATGCCTGTCCATCTCTATCATTCTATCATCCGCTTTACCGTTCTATGCTTTTTACAACAAATTACAAATGTTTCATTTTGTGTTCTTAAAATTAGTTTACAATGTTTTACAAATTGTTGCTGTGTAATTATGAATATATAGTTCAGTTTAAATATTGATTAGCTGGTTTATTCATAGCTTGTTCGCTGATTTTTAAATTTCATTATTTATCCATCTTCAATACAAATAAAGTGGAAAACTAAAATATACAATTTAGATATTTACTTTTTCTCTGCTTTGGCAGCTTTTAAGGTTTGTTTTCGGGGTTCTTTTTCATTATTTTTGTTATAGCCCAAACTAATTGTTATAAAAACGTTGCTTGTTTTTTTTTGCTTTTTTACTTTGATGTATAAACTACGATTTGCTTTCAATTTGCTGTATAAGTTAAGTTACATTGTTTACATTTGTGTTATTACCTTTATTAAATGGGGTACTTTTATTTTATTCATATGCTGTAAAAACTAGCAATATTTATGTATAAATATAGCGCTAGTCATATGTAACTGTGCTACTTCAATCTTTACACACATTACATATAATCATGTACATATACAAATACATATCCATATACATATATATTTAAAAACGTTGTATGCTTGTTATACGTGTATAAGAGTCGTCGTATGATCGTATGCCTTCTTATACCTACATATAAACTTCTACTTCTAAGCAGCTTTATGTGTTCTCTTGCCTTTGCATATATGTACGTATGTATGTATGTGTTAATGGCTGTGTATATATGTGTTTGTGGTGTGTGTGTTTGAGACTGTAAGTTATACATATATCTGAACAGTATTCTTATTGTTTCTTGAAAGTTTATGATCGATGCAAATTAAAATTATCAGTGCATTTCGCTCTGTAGACAGGCAGTTAATTAGTTAATAACTAAAAATAATGAAAATTCATATGACCGATATTTGTATACATATATACGACGACAGTTTGAAATGCATTCTCTTGGTCTGAGTGGAAAGGAAGAGGGGAGCTTAAATGGGTTAAGGGAAAATTTACACAAAATTACAAGAGCTCGAAGCTTCCTTTTATATTTATGTATGTACAAACATATGACAACAACGGCAATGACGACAGTAACGTTTACGGCGCTAATTGAAATTTAGTCAATTTTATAGTTTACAATTTAGAGAAAAGCCTTAAATAAATTATAATGAATTTAAATTCGTTTCGATCCTTGTTTGGTTTCATTATGTTTTGAATAAGGCGCCAGGGAAATTTCAAAAGTTATTATCAAAATGTACAAATATTGTTACTTTATATAATACATGTATGTGTATGGATGTGGTATGCCTTTAGAGTGTAAGTTGCACATAGATACATCAATTTACAAATGTGTGATGTGTGTTAATTTGTTCGTGAACAGTTTTAAAACAACTTTTTACACTTACACGTAGGTGTTATCAGTTTAAGGGATTTTCGCACCCAGAATGCATTTCAAGCTGTACAGTTTAATATTTAATGCATATGTAAAAAATTACAAATTATAGATTTACAATAAATTATATGAGATACGCATCAGAATGAATGCTGCCAGTTGCCGCACAACTGTTATCAATTACGCAAGCAGTTCAACTCGCACTGCACTGCTTGCGCACAGTTTGACTACCATTGCGTGCAAAGCCTATATAGGCGAAGCACAAATAAGTGAATGTGAAATTTAGCTAAACTTGGCTTGATTAAAAATGTGTTCGAATCAACAAAGTGATTAAAATTTTAAATGTTTCGATATTGATTTATTGAAATTTGTTCACATTTTTAGATTGGTTCTGTATATTGTGTGGCATGTTTAAAAAATTAAAAGGTCTTTGCAATTGCCGTAACTAAAAGAAACTTAAAAAAATTATATGCAGTAAATAGTAGACGTAATAAACGATAATCAGAAATCGGTAATCAGTTAAATCTTAGTGGCTAAAGTAAAGTTTTCGGTTCGACGGCCCAGAACAGCGCGTTTCTACAATTATAAATACAATGCTTGTTATAATGAGGGTGGACTTAAAAACGAAACAATTTACAAAATACAAATATGAATGCATATAAACATATACATATATGTGGGTGTATATATATATATACAGAGAAGTGTATAGTTGATAGTAGTTGGTATTGTGTACATAGATGTGTAATCGCTACAATGCATGCGAATACTCTTTCAATCAATCGTGAAAGTCTTGTATGAGTCTACGCGTTTATGTTTATGTATGTATATGTATGCAGTATGTGTGTTCTTTTTGATTTTATAACGATATTTAGTTTTTGTTTTATACATTGCAAGCAATTTGATTAAAATTAATGAGAATTTTACAAAACATTCAAATTTTACATGCGAACAAATTGACAAAAAATATTACATTGTTTTACATTGGTATTTTTTGTGTTTGTTTTCTCTTTTCTTCTTTGTTTCGATTTTTTCTTTTTGTTTATTTGTACAAAATTTTTACATAGCGCAAAGGCGACGTGAAATTGTTGCGAAACGCAACGCTAAAGAGTCCGTGATTGTTGTGTTCTGTGTGTGTTCTGTGTATTGACTGTCTGTCTGAGTATGAGTCTGTGAATGTGGGTGTAGGTGTAGGTGTGTGGGTGTGAATGAAGTATGAGCGTAAGGGGTGAGTGAGTGCTCCCGGCTTTGATTTTTTTTGGTTTTTCTTCCGCACATATTTAAAGTTGCGCTCTCTTTAGTCTACATGCTACATTATGTGATTCTCATTATTTTCTCATATTTATATATTAATATTTATATTGATCATAGTAATTCTATATTTGAAATGGTTGCTGTTCAATTCAATTCTACACTAATAATCATCATCATTATACTTTCCTCACCTTCTCTTTGCTTCTCTTGTCTACTCATCTTTTTACTTGTTTGTTCCACAACAGAACGTCACGCGCTTTTTTTTTCATTTCATTTCATTTCGATTATAAAATTTACAGTCGAGAAACTTTCTTAATCATTTACAAATTGTGATTTTCTTTACAAAGTTATTACAACAAAAAATGTAGGCAGACATTGGTTTTTAATTTGTAGTCTGCTTCTTTTACTATTCATTTAAATTGTTATGTTATTTTGCATTTTGCTTGCTTGTGTGTTTTTTTCATATTGAAATCTCACAAAATGAATGTGACAAAGTTTTAGCAACAAATACATGAAACTTCAACACGAACGTGTTGCTCATTGATTTGTTTGTGTGTGTGAGAGTGTATGTTATGCACTTTACAAAAGCATTTAACAATTGAATATACAAATTATCGATTGCTCGCAAATTTTGGAGCCGATCGCTCTCTCATCCTCTCGAGGAGGGGGAGCTTTATTTCCTCAATTTCTTCTGATGTATGGGTGTACGTGTAAGGGCGTTTGTTTGTGTTCGTGTGTGAGTGTGTCTGCAGTTTGTGTTCTGCGATTTTATAAATAAGTTACATTACATTTATTATATATGTATATTATTAATATTTATATAGTATGCATTCGCTTTGCTTTCTAAGCTCTCCTTTCGTTAGCTGTCCCTTTCTTTTCCCTCTTTGTCTTCATCATCTTCTTATCCTTATCCTTCTCCTTCTTCATCCACAGACTAAAATCTAAAATTCGATAATCAATTTACAGCACACCATTGGCTGTTGTTGGGGGTCCAATGGGACCCAAGCCATTGTTCACAGAGGCCACCACCGAGACAGACGACTCCGAGGTGGCTGGTGACGTTGGTTCGGCCATCATGACGTTGCCGTTCTCCTGCACTGCACAAATGGTGGGCGATGCAGCACCGGTTGTGGTTGTTGTTATTGTTGTTGCGACGCTGCCCACCACTGAGGTCGATGCGACAGAGGTGGATGTCACCCCGACAGCACTGCTGCTGGTGGCAACTGCTGTGGTCGCTGTGCTGGCGCCGCTGACAGTGGTGCCATTAGCAGCACCAGCACCAGCACCGGCACCTGCGGCACCTCCACTGGCTGATCCGGCACTTATCGGGTTGGTAATCTTCATGTAGTACTTCTCCAGTTTGGCGTTGATATGCTTGCCGTAGGTGTACTTGCGCAGAGCGGCCATGTGGGGTCGAATCTTGGTCATCAACTTTTTCAGCTGTGTCGGCTCCGAGACGTCAATCATCTTCTGCACCACATAGTTGGCATACTGATCCTTCATCATAACGTGCAAGGCACTGAAAAGGGAATGACTTTAGTATCAATCGAACTTGGGTTTGTTTTATATGTTGGCACTTACTTGTCGTTGAATGTGCAGACCTCATCGATGAGGCCGGTGCGTTCGCCACGTGTGGCATGTGTAACACACTTCTCCACTACATTTGAGGCAAACTTGTGCTGCGATAGCACCAGCACTTTGCCACGCACACTGTTGATCAGAATGGACTTGTCCTCTTGCTTGCCGTGCTCTGCAAATGTTATTGAAATCGAAGAGTTAATACGATATTACAACACTTTCGAAAGCACTTCTTGACATAATTGAAAATGGAGTTTACCTAGCACATGTTGTATGACATAGTTGCCATATTGGTCCTGGATGAGCTGCTCTGTGTGCTCATGGAGCTCGTCTAGAATGGGCGTTGTCTGCTCGGCAGTGCAGTGCTCGAGAATGCGCTGGATCACCCGACAACCGTAGGGATGTGTGCTCAACGAGTAGACCTGACCCTTGAATGCATTGATCACAAACTGCAGGGCAACGGGATCCACGCACTCTATGCACTTCTGGACCACATGATTGCCATTCTGGTCCTTGACGCACTTCAGCACATGTCCGTCCAGTTCATGGACAATCTCCTGCTGCTGTTCCGGCGAGATGCTCTCCAGCGCCTTCTGGATCACACGGCAGCCGTACATTTGTAGCGCCAGCTGCAGAACGTGTCCCTTCACCTGCATGCCCAGGGTGTTCTTTTGCTCTGGGGTGCCGAACTCGAAGAACTTCTGTATGACGTAGTTGCCAAAGACATCGGTCATCAGGCTGTAGGCGGCGCCAAGAATCTCATTGAACACCATCTGCTTCTCGGCGGACGTTGCTCGCTCCAGCTTCTGCTGAATGAACCGAGAGCCGTGCTGATCCTGTGAGAACTCCACAATGTGATTGGTCAGATCGCGCAGCTGCAAGTTCGGATAACGCTGATTCCTAAAGTCCTCCAACAGTCGTGACCTGCCCGGCTGTGGTGCCCCAGCTCCAGCTCCTGCTCCAGCGCCAGCCGCAGCACCCGCAGCGGCAGCCGCGACCGCAGCAGCAGCAACCACCTGACGCGAGTTGGCGACGGCAGCCGCAACTGCAGCGGGTGTGGTGCCCGGCAAGGCCAGATGATTCGAGAAGAGCGAGCTGTTCGAGCCAAACATGTTGTTGGCTGCTGCTGCAACGGCAGCCTGTGCCGCAGCAGCTGTCGCCGGCAGACCCACGGCTGCCATCTGTTGGCGCTGACGCGACTCAGCTCCCGGCGCCCGATTGCCGCCCATGAGGCAGGACTGTGCCGATGGTGGCGGCGTCAGAGGTGCGCCCAGCGGACTGGCCGAGGCATTGACTCCGCCTGCACCCAACGCTCCATATGCGCTGGCATTCGACATGGCTGCTGGCCACTTGACACGCGCAGCGGCTGCTGCGGCGGCTGCAGCCTGGGCAACGCTGCTCTGAACTGCATTGGCTGCTGCGGCAACGCTGCTGCTGGTGTAGTCCATGGCCGAGGGGCTAAAGGCGGATGTGGTGCGATCGAACGAGTCACGACGACCAGTTAATGAGTTTGTGTTCAAAGCGAGACCTGCGAAGAAGAAGCAGACAAGTTGGGAATATATTAGATATTTGATATTAATAATAGTTATGCAGCTGGAGAGCTACTTTAGTGTGCTTCATTCATGCAAGAATCTGATTAAAATGAAACTGCTAAATCCGGTTAATCACACTAGACTTAAGCAGCTTCAGTGGCAATTTTTGCCACATTTTAGCAGTTTGGCCAAGCCAATTGGGTCATAAACCAGGAGCGAGCGTTTTCTCCATTTTGTAATTAATCGAGTTACGTCGAATTGAAGTTGCAGCCATGTCAGTGAGTTTACTTCTTCGCAGCTCAGCTCAGCTCTCAGCTGGCAACGTTGAATGGCAATGGCAATCGTAGTAGGCGGTCGTAAACTTAATTGCCTACTTTAAGGCGCAGCTGGTGTAGCGTTAGTTTTAGGTTGATGCGGCACAGTTGCACGCAGCACAGAGAGATGACTGCCATAGAAGAAGGAGGATGAGAAGGAGGATGAGAAGGAGGAGGAGGAGAGAGTGGTGGACAGTCAGTCTAGCAACCCACTTATTTAACTGTAAGTGGAGGCGGTACTCGTAATGTCACCCATTAAGGACGCACATATGCGCATCAGAGTCGCACACAGCAAAGCTCTGGGGATATGTAAAAGGATATAGCGTATACACGACGCACACCCATAAGTACAAATAACAACAAAGAAGACAGAGCTACAGAGATGGAGAGTGAGGCGAGGGAACTGACAACTTGATGGATGCTGTAATATGTCACTGGCATTGATTTGCCCAGCGAAGCCGACGATGTAGGACAGTTGCAGAGTGGAAAGCAGGTTGGGTGGTTGGGTTGCTGTGGCAATTTACAACATAACAGGATGGGGAATAGTAAGAAATAAGTGAAAGTCTCGCTCGCAAGTCTGCATTGTTATTTACAATCTACTCGTACAGCTTGCTGCAATCGAGGCGAATGCAATTTTTGCATTAGTGCCCTTAAAAGAACGCCTCAGTAAATGCTTGCGGCATGCCACACAACAGCAAAATGCAACATGCAACGCGCACAGCAAAACTGTCAGAACGAACATTGAGTTTAAGGCCTGCTGTAAAATTAATTACGTGCATTTTCAAACATTTCGTTTAGCAGAAGCTGCTACAGCAAAGCGCTAAATAATAATATGGAATAGACCTTAAATTGTCATATAAAACCCAATATTTAATTTGAAATTTGCTTTAATTATAATTTATAATATAATACATTATTATTATAGTCGCTGCCCATAGGATCAAAGGGTATTATAACTTTGTGACTGCAGGAAAGTATGTAACATGCAAAAGGAGGGATCTCCGACCTCACAAAATATATATTCTTGATCAGTCGGTCAGTCCGATATATTTTAAATATAGTACAATATCGATATACCAAATATAGCCTCTATATAGCGGGTATCTCGTAATCTAGCACGCTTAATTAAAGTTTTCTTACATATATTGATTATAAAATATTCTCCATTATTTTCAATATAATATTTTCATTTGCTTTAAATTGTTTAAGCACTTCAACTAAGAGTAAACAATGCGCTTGCAGTTTCTTGGCTTGATCCGCTTCATTTCAATATTACATTTAATTACAAACAGCAGTGCCACAATAGCAGCAACAACAACTACAATAACAATTAGGATCTAGTCGAAATGTAAATTCACAAGGAGACGAGCTAACAAATGAAAGTGACAGCAGCTAAAAAAAAGAAATGAGCCAAGCAACAACATGGAAAAAGTTTTTAATTTTTGCATTCAAATTGCAACTAATTTGGCGCACTTCAGAGACGCGACTGCTAAATTCCCAAATTCCGAAATTCCAAATTCCATTTCAAGTGCAGGCAATGAGAGGAGCGAGCAGTGAGAGAGAAGCGAGAGGGAATGCATGGAGAGCATCAAATGGATTATGTAGTACAAACAATTTACGTCAATGAAAGTGTCGAGTGGTTGGTTGGCTGACTGCGTCCATCGAGGGCAGCGGGTAGCGGGCAATGAATGTGGAAGCGGAATCGGAATTGGGTGTGGAGGAGCATCTACTTCATCTGGTTTGAATGTTTGCCAGTCTGTTTATTTTATTTGCTCGTCGCGGCTCGACTTCTCCCCCTTGTCTTCCTCCCTCTCGTCAGCCGCCAGTGAAAGAGTAGACAACAGCACCACGAAAATTCAGTGCGGTGCTTGGTAGTTGCAACAATTTAAAAGGGAATTATTCATGCAATTTGTGTGCGCTGTCCAGAGTCGTTGCTACCAGTTGTTCATGCGCTCTGTTAGTTTGTGTGTGTGTGTATGAGTGTGGGTGTATTGGTAGCCAAAGCAGTCGTAATAATTGAAGAGTGGGAATAGGAATGGGGCGGACTAAGTCGTGCTACAATTTCTTCAACTTCTTCCTACACTGCATCTCTGATATTCTACACATCTCTCACACTCTCTTTCCGTCTGTCTGTCGGTTGCTTTAGCATATGAATGCGACTCGTGGCAAGCACACTTTGCCAAATGAAACTGCAGCCCCTACTGTGTGTCTGTGTGTGTGTGTGGGTGTGCGGCATTAAAAAGACGCCCCCGTTTATGACAGGCGACATTTTGTGGTTTATGCACACGTTCCACACACGACGTACGACGCAGAGAGGCAGGTGCCACGCCCGCCAGTTTACTCAGCCTGCGCTCCAGCCTAATGTAATGATTTTATGAATTATAAATGCACACACGTGCGCATTATGCACACACCTATACACACATACCCATACACGTACACACATTACTGCATTATAAATAAAAATTGCCGAGTTGCTTAAATGCCCGGAAACTATTTTGAAGTGAAGCAGCAAACGAGAAGCTGCTGGCAACTTTGTAAGCGCCGTTAAGTAGGCTATAAAACATATAAGTCTTACATTAAAATGTAATTAGAGTCCATAATAAAAAGGAAGCTTTTTGGTAGCCCAAAAGCTATTTTAAGACTCATATGTGGCACGACATAAGAAAGCAATGTGTGTGTGCCTGAAGCATCGCTTAAGAGTGCATTCATTTCATAGCTCATATTTATTATTTAATATATTTTAGTACTTTCTCTTTCAACAATTATAGATTAGAAAAACAAAGGTTGCTAGTACGCATTTATGCAACAGCGACAAGTTCGACTCAAATTGAATAATCCTTGTGTGAGTTTGTCCTTCGCATCTGTTCTTCATCTTCGACTATCGCCAGTTGCCATGATTTACCCAGAACACAAATACTTGGCGTTTTGGTTATGCAATCTTAGTTACCTCTATGCTATGCATATAGACGGCACCTTTTGTGTGCAGCTACCTAAGGATATTCAATCAGGTTAGCAGTTTAGTTGCGCGTTACGCATACGCCACGTTGTGCACGTCACTGGGAATTTCATTAAGCGTAAAGTGAATTTCACTCTCCTGCCCTCCCTTCTGTCCTCTCTTCTCAGTCGAGGGGTTGCTGCTACTATTCGCCTTTGCGGAAAGTGTCAAACAAGTTGCTACTGCAACTGCTGCATATGGCACAGAATCATTCATCCCCAACTCACCGTCGTCGTCGTCGTCGTCGTCGCTGCATTCAATAGCAGCTGCTGCAACAGCAATTGACATTTTACAAAATAAACGAATTCATTTGCACAAAAGCAAGCACAACAGGCAGCGGCAGCGACGGCTGAACAAGGATAACAACAACAGTTACAACAATAACAATAACAACAACAACGACACCGACAACAACTACAGTAGCAAGAACAAGTACAAGCACAGTTCAGGATTACAACAACCATGTACTCGCTGTGCGATGTATGTAAAGTGGTTTTGGCATTGGCTTTGGCTTCTGCCTGCTGCCTGCTGCCTGCCTGCCTGTTGGCTGTTTGGCTTCTGCTTCTGCTTTTGCTTTTGCTTTTGCTGCTTCTGATGTTGCTGCTGTGGATGTGGCTGTGGCTGTGGCTGCTGCTTCAGGTTGTGCTTTGGCTTTCACTTTCCCCCAAATGCAATCACATGTTGCCAACATGTGAAAGGTGTACATAATAATTTGTGGGCACAACTTGTGGGTGTGAGTGAGAGATGGCAGAGAGTGGATGCCAGGCAAATCCCAACGACTGCCAGCCTGGTAAACTGGCAGCTACGGCCCCTTATGCCACCGCCAGCAACCTCTTCCCATTGTTCTGAGAGGCACGGCCAAATGGTTTGGCGGTTGCCAAAGTCAAACTGTGTGTGAGTGTGTTCATGTGTGTGTGTGTGTGCGTGGGCGGAAGGAGGTTGCAATCTCCTGCACCTGCACTTCTCCCCCTTCCACCTTCCACCTCAGCTTCTCTTGTGCGCATTAACGTTTGTAATTGCATCGCTTGCCTGGGCAATGCCAACTGCCAACTGCCTACTGCCAGCTGCCTTCTGCCTCCTGTCTCTTGCCCGCCCGGCCACTTAAAACAATATAATCTCCATTAAAAAGCTTTTTGACATTGCACGTTTTGGGGCTATCGGAGAAACGGAGGGGGACGACGAAGAAGAGCAGGCTTACAGTGTTGTGTCTTGGCGCATCGATTGCACTCAGTAATGAGCGTGTGGAGGTGGACGGATTCCACCGGAATGGGTTTTGGGATGAGAGTGTGCAAGTGCAAGTGGATGTAGATAAACTGGTAACCGGTAACCGGCAAACGGTAACCGAGTCTGCCATTATGGGGGATGCCCGCTTGCTCTTCTGCTATTCTCGCTACTGGATGCGGAGATGCTTGTGCCATGAAATTGAGAACTCAGTCGAGTCGCTTGCCTTAGTGCTAATTGCAATTGAGTTGTGCAACAACTTGCGTCTCTATCTCGCTCTGTGTCTAGGTGTGTGTTCTCCATATGTGGGTTGAATCGACATATGACCAGGCGCCACTCTCGAGGCACATGCTGAGAAGATGCAATTCGCAATCACCTGCACTCACTTGATTGTTGTGTTCTCGTTGTCGCTCGCATTCTGCAAATTGTTGCTGTGGTTGTGTTGGACCCTAAGCATGTCAAGCAACCGCACCACAGAGAAGAGCAGAATGACAAATGCTCTTAATTGATTTTTGACTGATTGTCAGGCCGATAGATAGATTGAAGGCTTCAAGTGAGAGTGGGGCATTCTTATGTTAGTTTAGTCTGACAGAAAAGTTACATAAATTCGACTTTAAGCAACACAATTGCGGGGTATAAAGTCTGAAAAATAATTGAAAAATGTAATCTACTACCTTATGCGATGTGTCAGCTCAAATTGGGTAGAATTCACATGAAGCGGGAATTAATTAATGAGTTAATGTGAGAGTCGTGCCATTAACGGTGCAAATTACGATGAAAACGATGTGAAAAATGAAGTTGCGTCCATTAAGCGGCATTCCGTGTGGTCGGCAATGAGTAAATTGATTTTTACTTCGACTCTTAATGCACTTGTTAACGAACTCAATAATTCAATACGGGTTTAAATTTATTTAAACAAGAAACCGAAATGTAAAGTGCGAAGGCAACCAGAAATATAAAATGGCTGTCTAGAAAATTCTGGCTCAACTTTTCATTGCCGACGATAATAGAAAATTGCCATTAAAATGCCAGCAAACAGCGTCACAAAACCCAAAAGGGAAAGAAACAAGAGCAAAAGGGAAAAGACGATGTAAACTCTACCCAAAAGTGTAAACTTTCATTGCCTGACTGCTGTTATTAATTATAATTTGAAATTCTATAAATTTGCAACAAATTGCGAGACACCAAGGAGAATAGCACAAGCCGTCAAGCGCTTTGTCTCTACCAAGTTTATAGCTTCTCGTTACCAACAAGTCTCCCACATTTCCCATTCTAGTTGGAAACAATTTTAATTCTGCAACTCATATTGCAAATGTTATTTTTTGGCGCAAAAACTAAACTGAATCACACTCAGTATATACCATACATACTATAGTATAAGTGTGTTTAAGTTTACACGGGTATTTATTTTAAGAATACTGGAAAAGAAGTTTGTTGATTCTATGAAGTACACTTTCTGAAGCAGCGTCATAAGTAAGGTGAAGTATGAAAGAAAGCGTCGAGGAATTATTTTTATAACTTTCCAATTCTATAATAATAACTGAAACATATATTCTTGTAGATTATAGTTGCATACAACTTTGCAGATAGCTTAAGAATGACATTTTTTGTCAAACGTCCAAATTTCGAAGGGATAAAAACATAACTTAATACGTATAAAATATGTTAGAAGATATTATGGAACTCACTATAAAATAGATAAGCAAAGTTTGTAAGCGAGCAAGTGTGCGCTATTTATAGTAAATATTTGTTAGTGTGTGAAATTGAGTTTAGTTTATTATCACGTATAAACCTTACACACATTTTTGTATCACTTGCACAAAGTGAAGAGTTGCATTACATCTGCACACACATACATACTCAGATATTGCATGATTCAGTCGACGGCTGACATATCAAGTTGAATGAGTAAGGATAACATTGTAGCCGCTGTTGCAGCACTATGGCGTTGCTGTTGTAGCAAGTTGCAAGTTGCAAGTGACAAGGCATTGGGCAATAGAAGTAATAACAACATTTTGCGTGCTAGCATGCAATTTGCTTTTAGTTTTCATCTATTGCTTTCCACCCTACACTTTTTTTGTTGCTGTTTTCTGCATTAGATATTTATGAAAAACAAGAAAATAGCTACTGACAAAAACAGTTGGCGTTACGCTTACTTGGTCTGAGGGGGAAAATATGAAAAACTGCCGTCACTTTCAATACCCTTTTTTGCGATGACATGAAATCAATTAAATTCAAGTATCAAAAAACAAATCTGATGTGCATGAAAGTAATCGAAATTTTACTAAATTTGGGTAAAGTATACCAATATTTATGTACTGATATGCCTCGCTATTTCGGGAGTAGTGAACACGCAGTCAGACACGCAAAATAATGGAAATGGAAATGAAATTTGAAATTATAAATTGCATTATATTGTTATGGCTGGTAATATGCTGACAAGTTGGGGGCGCACCTCGACAAAGAAAAACAGAAATGTGTCGAGTGAAAGTTTATCCAATAGTCGAGTACATAACATAGGAAGTGGAGACTTTCGGGTTGTTGTCTTGGCTTAGCTTTAACGTTCATTCGATGCATGTTAGCTTAGACTAATGACCACTCCACACACTCAGCACTTCGCAGATGTTTCGCAGACATGTACACATAAAATACATACATACATATGTACATCATATGCTTAAAAACGTAATTTATACAATAGACTACTTTATGTACATATGTATATCCTCTTCAAATATAACACTACAGTTGGGTTATGTGAATGATTTGTTGCATGGATTTGAAAGCTTACCTCCGACACTGGAACCGTTCTGCTGTGAGTAGAGATTCTGTTGAGCCGTCTGCGGCTGTGGTGGATACAGTTGGGGGCCTTGTGGCGGCGGCGGGCCGGCACGTGCGGCACCTGGTGGCACCGCCAGTACGGGGGCGGGACTAACCAATCGCATGGGCGTGCCGGTTCGTGGTCCCATCACAAGCGAACCACTCTGATCGAAGAAAGCCGGTATGACCTTTTTTTATACACAGTTAATTGATTTTTGTTTTCGATTTTGGTTTTTTACAGGGTTAGCATTTGATATTGGTTCGTTTTTATAGTGGTTATGAAGCATTTGTTTTTATTTTTGTTTTTGATGTGGATAAAGAAAAAGAAGAGAGAAAAATACAACGTTTTAGGTCAACTTGTTGGTTATCTATACAAATAATTGCAATTCAACGTTAAATGCGAAATATGTGTACAACAATTTACACGTCATCTTTTATACACTTTCCCCCCAACAAATTGGGGCATCTTCCTTCTGCATCTGTATCATATACATATATGTACATACATACATCTTCCTCTTCTTCTGCCATCGATTCAATGTGCTTACCTGATACGGTTGATTCTCGGCGCCCTGTTGCGAAGGTGTAAGGGGGCGACGGGGCTGTGTGCCCTGCTGTGGTATCAGATTGCCCGGGTACATGCCCCACGGCGCAACGCCATAATACTGCGGCATTTGAGCGGCAGCAATCATGCTCAGATACGGTGTCGCCTCCTGTCCCGGATTGATAACATACGGTGCCGCCTGCTGTGCCGCATATGCTGCATTCTGTTGAGCCTGTGCGGCCAGAAACTGTTGCGATGCGGCCGCCATTTGCATCTGTTGTTGTTGCTGCTGCTGCTGCTGTTGCTGCTGCTGCTGCGAGGACTGCATTGTGCCATTGGGGGCGCCTGGTGGTGCAGCGCCGGCCGCGGCCGCTGCACTTGCTGCCGATGTGGCTGCAGCAGCCGCAGCCGCTAAGCCCGGATTCTGTGAGCGAAAAAGTTGCTGCGGGAGAGAGAAACAGAAAGAGATACGAGATTGAATTGATTAGTTAATCGTTCAAATTCGTCGATTGTTGGGGTTACTGCTGCAAGTACTGTTTAACGGATGACAGCAGTGATATCAGGTTTTTAACCAAGTTAGTTACATTTGAAGTAAGAATGTATGAAATGAAGTTAAAATGAAAATATGCTGTAAAATAGGCTCAGTTCAAAAATACGTAGTCTCAGAATACGATTTGTACTAACAGTGTCAATGTGGGATCAATTTCTATCTGATATTAAAATGCTTATTTTCATGGCCTGTGTTTCGAGCTTACACTGAATAATTATTGGTTAAATAAAGTTATTGTGATACAGACAAAGTTATTGTGATAACCGAAATGGAGTTCCAAGAAAAAAAAGAACTTTTTAAACTATTAGTTTGGCTGTCGGATTATTCATAGTCTAATTTTAGCATAAGCTTAACAATAAATGTATTTTTTTTGTTTGAATTATCAGTAAGATGAAGCTATGAAGGATAATGAAGTGTCACAAAATGTTGAAAATATTACATTTCTGTCAGCTGGTAAATGAAAATAAAATTAAGCCTAATGATGAGCTTTTACATTTTGAAAAATGTTATAACTAGCCTCAAATATGCTAAACTGGCAACACTGTGGATGACAGAGCTATTTTAAAAGCATTCTCAATGGCAAACAATTTTTGACTAACGTAGTAATTAATGCAGTCACACCATTTATTTATTGAAACTATTTAATTCTTTCATCCCTCCCAGATAATTAACAGCTTGCTTAATACTTATTTTTTGCAGTTACTGTGTAAATTTAACCGAGTAAACCACTGCAATTTATTGCCGATGTTGATTAACACACAATTAAAACGATGCAATCGTCAATTTGTTCGTGTTTCGTGTTTGCTGTAAAATCAGTGGCATAATATGTTACAACTGCCACAACACACATTTATCTTTCAGCTTCGTTATCAACTACAGTGTTGTGAGTGCAAACTTAAACCGACAGCCAGGAAGGACACTTTGCTGAAACATGATCAAGTGTTTTCAATTGGAAAATTAAATCAAATCCAATCAAATCAGCATGTGATATCCAAATACACAGACTGATACGCGATACCAGATTCAAGATACAGGATACCTTTATATAACGCGTACCAGGAGTAGAGGCAAAAGAAAAAAACAGCATCATGGCAACGCATGAGTGAGTGAAACTTTTCGATTCCTTTTCATATTCTCTTTGCGTGCTTTACCTTGCAATGTCTGTTCCAGGTATCTGATATCATCGCCAGGCCTCACAATGTACACACAACTAGAACACACGTGTTGTGCGTAGAAAGTGGAAAGAGGTATGTAAATGTTAAAATGTTTTAAAGCATTTTTGAGCAGGAGAAAAGTTACAACTAATAAATATCCTCTTGCACTTGAGTCGAATATTAAGAGCTCTCTCTCTCCCACTCAATATGAACATTCAAGGACATCGAGTGGAAGTGGTTTTAATGAATGCAGTACAATTTCGAAATTAAATCAAATATGCCTAGCTATTGACAATAGTATAATAAAAATCACAAATATTTCATTACTAATTCATAAAGACAATTTCTCGAGCTTTTGACTGTGGAATTCTCAATTGTCGAGCATCGTCGTCCACAAGCAAATGCCAATTTCAGCATTTCCCCATGGAATGCTGTCAATTGTTTACATGCGAATTGAAGTAAAACAAAAGCAAACCCACCAAAGAACCAAGAAAACAACAAATTTTTGGACACGTTAACAGCAGCAAATTGAAGCAACGCCAAAGGGAAGTGGGAGGCGAGAAGCACAGCAAACAGCAGGAAAATGAGCAGCAAAAATGTAAAAAAGAAATCAATGTGAATTATTGATGAATGGCGCAGCGGCGGCAGTCGAAATAAAAGCATAAAAACCGAACGAAATGTGGCAAAAGATTGCGAAAGTGAAGTAATACACACACATATCCGCCGCCCGCCATCCACAGTTATATTTACAGTTACAGCGAACAGTGAACATTGAACATTGAACATGGAAAACTTGGCACGCAGCAATAAAAGCAAATATCATGCTGCATACTTCGGGGCGCGTGACGCGTGAAATTCTCTCTGCTCTCTGCTCTCCTCTTGCTGTCAAGACGCCTCTTTCCTTACTCGCTTTACTTTACCTTTGTTTTCGCACTGAACTCACAGAGCATAAAATAATAATCAGAAACCAAATAAGCGCTGAAATCTGAACCTTAGCTCTCCATCCTCGGTTTCCCTGGATGCCTGCCTCTCGCATTATTAAAAGCAAAATTGAAAACAGCCAAGCAATCCGAGAAAACACAAACAGAGGAAAGAAGAAAGCGAAAGCCAAGTGAAATATTATGTAATTTCACGCCGCATAAAAGTATGCAATGTTTTTGATTCACTTGGCGACCAGTGTGACCAGCTCGGGCGTATCATTGACATTATTAGAGGAATTGTGCCATTTGCAACACTTTTACTCTTGCCTTCCTCCGTCTCCGTCGCCATCTCCGTTTCCGACGCCTAAAATAATGGTACTATAATTTTATGCTCGCTCTCACAAGTGATTTATGCAAATGTGCGTCGAGTGCGTTATTTACGATACGCAAACCACGCACAAACTGGCGGAGAATACCATCACATTTCATAGCATTAAGCATTATGTGGCATTCTGTCTATAGGCCTGATCAGATATGTATTGTATTATTCAAGTTGAGTATTATCGCCTCAAGAAGCACTGCACAGCGCAGTGGCGACAACTTGAAGGCCATATCGAAAGCAACGAAAGTAAGTAAGTAAGCTAAACTAACAGATTTTGACCAAGGAACAACGAGAACTTTAACTTGAACTTACTCTTTGCCCTCTTCTAATATCAACAAGTTTTCATTTTTCCATTCGTGTGGCTTCTTTTGCATGTCGTAATTTGCTAGTTCTCCCCTCTCATTATTTCTCTTTCCCCGCCTGCTTTCGACATTTTTATTTCATTTCATTTGCGCATTACATTACATTTACCAAGCGGGTCCTGCTGACTTAATAAGCTCCCAGGTGTACAATTTTCAGCGCTCGACTCGACTCGTAATGGAAATTATAGCTGATGTCATACACAGGGGAAAGCAAACTCACGCCCACACGCCCGCATTTCTCTTTTAGTGAAAGTGACCCCGCTCGCTCGCTCCCCCCACTTTCTTCCCTTGGCTCTGGAATGGAATGGAATGGAATAGCTGGCAACCCTTAATGTCTGGGCTACCCTTGTCGCTGTGCTCTTACTTGTTGCAACTGGGTCGCATAACTAAACAAAACAAAGTAAAACAACAGCAGAAAAAATGGAGAAAATATGTAACTTCGAGTCTCTGTTTCTCTACTTTCGGTTGAGTGGATTAGTTGCTGTGTAGCAGGTGGGGCCCAGCTAGTTGATTTATAATTACTGCGTTGCGCGATTCGAACTTCGACTCGACTTCTCCATTGCAAATTCCACTTTTGCGTATCCAAATCCCTGCTTCTATTTCATTTTAGTTCTCCTAATTGACACAATTTTAATGCAGATTGAATATCAATTAACACTGTATTTTAATTAGGCGTATCGAATTCTTAATTGTATTTAATTAATTGGCTGCGTGCCTTCTAGGCTTCAATAACTACGAACTTATCGATGCTTTCGTAGTATTAGCTAGCTAATTCCCTTTATATTGCATCATTTGTTGTCTAAAAGTATTCCACTTGGTTACTCTTCAGTTAACCTAATTAACTATACCACCTTGTAGATAAAGTTATCCTAGATGGAAGTGTGTTAAAAACTGATGACGTTGCTGCTGTACCATCAATTGGAGTGCATTAAATTTACGAGTTGCGCTCGTATGCAGGAGAGACTGTAAAGCACGACTTTGTCAGCGGGGTAGGAAATAAAAGTTTTGCGACCTGCAACCAACGGTGGCGCCACAAATGTCTGAAATATGATGCACGTGTGTGCGAGAGTTTTATAAAAGTTGAGACGTAAATAGAAACTACAAATACGAGTTAAATCCATCGCGGGCATAACTTTTATTTGCCCGCTCTCCCATTCTATCTCCCGTTCCCCCCTCTCTAGTGTGAGTCATAGTATTATTTTGCCTCACGTTCGCTCTCGAATTGCGAGTAACGAGCAAAATTAAAAAGCAATATACAAACAGCAATCACGCACCGAGTGGCGGCGGCTCAACGAAGAAGTAAACCCAAAAAGAACGCAACGGAAAGTAAGGCAAAGTAAACCCAAACTCAAACTCAAACTCAAATTAAGGAAAGCGCTGACCAAACTTCTGCTTCACATGTGTATGTGTGTGTGTGTTGTTTGGTGTGTGTGGGTGTGCGACTAAAAGTAGGCATCAAAAAGCACACGCGTGTGGTCATTAAGTAATTCGCTTTAATGGTCACCCTACAGCGGACATTGGCAACGGGCAACGGGAAAAGGCGACTGGCAACTGGTGACTACTATGAGGAGCTTCGATGTGGGTTGTCTTTGTTGGAATTTCTGTTGTTGCCACGGCGCGCCTAATGAGCCACGCAATGCGGCACGAAAAGTGCGCTTAATGTTTGTTGTTTGTGGCATTAATTTTGTTTACAAGTCGTTTGTGCACCACTTTCCCTTGTTTGGCTCTGGCTCCTCCTACCCAACCATCCCTCCTTCTATCCCTCATTCAACACTTCACTCTGCTGTCGCCATGTGTCACTCATTAACGGGTTTGTCAGGAGTGTCCTTCATATTCAATTTGGCCTGCGCCTTAGCGTCGTCTATAAATATTTGTGCTGCACTCTCGCTTTTTACGCAAATTGATAGATAGAAACAGACACAATGGGTCTCTCAGTACATACCTACACATACATACATATGTATATTCTGATGAATTGTCCCCACGAAAGTGGAGAGTGGACACAACTAAGCGTACTTAATTGATTGCTTTTCAGCTCGTGGGTAGCTGTGCAGCTATCTGACTGGGTAATTGATATTTAATTAAAGCGCAGTTGAAGTACTTGCCAAGTCACTGACGAGTGTCCACTCCAAAACTGGCTAAGTGCTGCGAGATGCAGGAGCAGGACATAATGACAGGCTTAGCTACTCTTTGCTGATTGGATGAGTTGTAATGCACGGCTGGATATTCCCCATCGGAAATATCCCCATTCACGTTGCTCTTTGATATACTATATATGATCTTCCTTAATATTGAATTACTTTACTAAAGCATTCATAAAAGTTCTTCTCGTGCTTAAAGCAGCCGAATGACAATTAGTCCAGATGTGCCGCAAGAGCAGCATTGCAGCATTATTGAAGCACTTGCAAATTTAATGGCCTGTGCAATGCACTCTATAATTGATTTTGTCCTTGCGACAATTTGGGTTCGGCACTCGGTTGGTTAAGAGCACCTCCTCTTCACTTCCGCTGACAGACCTTCGAGGTCTGGGTTCGTACTTATTTTATTAATGATATTACGCAATTTCCTTCATTCGTTTGTTGACTTATTGAATGAGTGCGAACATCGAGCAGTAGCAGTAGCAGAAGCAGAAAGAGAGACTGACTGTTAAGTTAAGTAAATGTGACCTTAATTTCTCTCAGTGTGTGTGGTTAAGACGCTTTTGATATATGGGCTATAGAGCAATCGGCATGTAAAAAGAGAGAGCAAGTAAGAGGCAGGGAAAGAGAGGGAGATGAGACTGAATGAAGACCAGAGTCACCGCGACCACCGCATCATTTACATGAACGGGACATTTAAGTAAAATATGGCCCAAGCTGTGCTAGCTGAATGCGATAAGCGCGGGTTTAAAGGACGCTGCAAATTACCCGAAAAAAGCTACCCCTATGCTCTGCTCAGTCTTCTTCCCTCTTCTCAAGTGAATCACAAAAGAAAGAAACCATCCAGGGCCTCTGACTGACTGCCCTAGAGCTCTGGGAGTGGGCGGCGCATAAAATGCTTCAAAATGAAGCCATAAATGCGCAATCACGAAATTACAAAGTAGCAGGCAATATCAAGTCGAGGGGGATGAATCGGGGCGTCGGTGGAGTCGAGGAGGCGTGGCTTGGCTTTGAAAGTGTTTATTTATGCAGTTTTTCACAAACATTGCGAGCCAAAAAGCAGTCAAATTTAATTGCCTTGCAAATTGCCCAGGAGGAGGAGTTCGGCCCAGATGATTTGACTCCTCGTCTTCCCCTCTCTCTCTTTGATCACCAGCCCCCTCCTACTCAAGTGGCTGTTTTTGAATTTCATAACAAATTGCCGCAAATTGAGGCTTTTGGGCATTGTCTTTCCCACAGATTCCGACAAAAGTTGTAACTGTGCGCGTTGGCATTAAACCGCCGCCCATTAAAACTATTTGCCGTAACAAACAGTGCGAGGATCTTCAGAGAGGAGGTGAGGGAAGCGCAAAGGATGCGACGCTGCAAAAAAAAGTGTTAGCCAAAAAGTTGTTGGCAAAAGATTTTTGTGTGTTTCAAGAAACTTTCAATTGCCAGACAAATTCTCGAGGAAAACTATTTGCCAAACTATTTCAAAGTCAATTAGTTTCTTTCTCCTTTATTGTACTATAACATGTGATATTTTTTTGGTTGATAAACGCTTCGTCTGGCCATATACTAAATGACAGGCTCACGTGTTTCGCCTGTGCGTTTGCGCATTTGATTGAATTAGCGTAAGAGCTGACGCAATACAAAATTCAATTAACAACATGGCCAGCTGAAAGCAAATCACGTAATTTGTATTTGGTTCTTTTGCTACAACTGTCGAGCATTGTCAATCAAAGGTGTGTGAATCACAAATTGAAATATTGTATTGCAATAAGAAAAACGGCAATCGAATTTAAGATTTTCACAGAATATAGAAACACCAATGATATAACTTCTATTCATTTGTGTGAGTTTGATCTATTCAACAGCCACAATTTAGGCTGGTTACTATTATTTAAGAAACCTCTGGGATTTTACTAGCTTTTTTATTTCACTTTTTGATGCTGATCAAGTATACGTTATATCATATAAGTACTATTTTATTCAACCAGGAAAGCCAGTATGAATACATTTTGAATGCGTCAGAAAAGCAGATAATTACACTAATTGATTTATTTATTTTTTTTATTTTAAATTGATGTTTCCCTATATAGTGCCATTTGTTGGAAACTAGTTCAGTTTGACCACGCAATGTACATGGGAAGCGGCTGCAATTAGTTGATTTTACGCTCCTTTGAGGCCAATTTAAAAGCCAACACACATTATATGGCACCGATGACACACACACACACGTACAAGAGGACATCTCACATACATACTCCTCGCTTGTGTGCAGCTTAATTTCATTTAGAACTTTTTTTTCGTTATTTCATGCCTCCACTAAATGACGCAGACGCGTCGCGTCGCGCCGCACAGACAAAACGCCTACAAATGGCACGCGAGTTGCAGTCACAGTTGCCACTTTTATATGCCACTTATTATGTACTAGAGACACACACACACTAATACATACGCTCACACACGCGACATCTAGAGAACCATACATTAAAAATGTATGTGAAGCGAGCAAAAATTGTTGCCTACTTTTGTGGGCAGTATGCTCAGGCACACACACATACAAACAGAGTGTATGTGAGTGAGTGCACGGGGAACGCTGACAACTAAAGGAAACGTGTGTCGACTACGCCTGTCGTCTGTCGCCCGCTTTGTTGTTGCCTTTTGTTTGTCGTTTGAAAATCAGGTTATCGATTTTTGCCGCTGCTTTGCGCATTTGCTGCTGTTTGTTTTGCACTACACAAACAACACTCCACGTGGGGCAGCAGCAGCAGCAGCAGCAGCAAGGAGAAAAAGAAATGTATATATACTATGCCATGTCCTTGCTACGAGGACCTTCTTAAAGCAGATGACTATCAGTTGAAACTGTTTTCCACCTCTTGCTCCTCAGCCGTCTTCTTGTCGTTACTGTATGCAAATTGATATGGTAAAATGCCACTCAGACGTTGGCCACTTGTTCTAGGACTTTTCGAGGACTTGTCTAATCATGCCATGCTTCTGAGCCTATTAAATTCTGCCTACGGTAACTAATTTGCAGGCATTTGGCAATTTCCAATTGATAATTATGATACATGCTTAGCAAAATATTCTGCATCTCGAGCGTTTGCATTTCACAGGCTGCACAAATATTAATAATGTCAAGGATAAATTGTAAGTTTATAAGCCAAATTAAATTTAATGAAATATTTGCAAGTTAATTGGTAATTGTGAAAACATTTCATTGAAGAAGTAATTGACAGTTGCACAATGAGGTAATCTTAAGCTTGTTATTTAAATTATTTATTTTATTATTGACTATTCAATAACAATTCATATTTTCTTTTCCTATATTAAAGTACACATTATTCTTCTCTTTTAATTTGCTGAAAAAGTTTGAAAGTCTACTTAAGTAGCTGGAGTTGCCCTTTTTTTTACTTGGCAGTCTGTTTGCCCTCCAATTAACGTCGCTCGTATCCCACGACGCGCAATCAAATCAAACAAATTGTTGACTAAATTCCAGTGAAATAAATAAATAAAAATGTGCCCGGGCCATTAAATCAAATACACGCACAATTTGCCTGCTCCAAAAAGCCAAACTTTTATCTTTCTTTCCCTCTCGCTCTTGTTGTGACACTCCTCAGTCTATCTCTGTCACGCTGCTCGAGGACCTGGCACATAAAATTACAATAACTAAGTGCAGGTCACAAGTGGCGGGTGTATTTACATATATGCGTGTTTATAGATGAGAAGGGATGGAGGCATGTGGAGCGGTCGGTCGACACCCGCTAAATAGTCCCTAATACTCATAAAAAATACATTCTATAAATATTTACAGAGAGAGAGAGACCGAGAGAGTGAGAGTAGGTAAAGAAAGTCTATATAAAAGTCGCCTTGGTGCTAAATAAATAAAATGTTAAAATATTCATCAACAATAACAACAATAACAGAGAAACAACTGCACGTGAGTGTGTATAGAAATTTACCATAAATCACATTTTTAGCAGGCAAAAAAGTTTCGCGTGACAAAAATCAACTAATGTGGTTAATAAAAAGAAAAGGCGCTACCCCTCCGATTCCCTTACCATTACCATTACCGTTTCCATTTCCATCCAAGAGCAACAAAAACAGTAGCCGAAAAGCAGCAAAGTGCGAAGAGGTGGTCGAGGGGATAGGATAGGCGTGTTGCAAGTTTATGAAAAGTTAAACTGAACTTAAGCAACAAACGAGCGAACGTAATGGCAAAGAGGGAAGTTTTCGGAGGGGGTGTGTACGAGGAGGTGTATAGGTGTAGGTGTAGATGTGGCTGTAGGTGTTTGTGTGGTGTTGATGTAAATCACTTTCAGCGCTTGCCGCACAACTTTTACCCGCAGCGGGTAGCTTCAAATTTATGCAAATGTGTTAGTTGCTTGGTTGTTCTCATTGTTCGCTGCCCTGGCTGTTTATTGATGCTGTTGTTATTGTAGTTGACGACGCTGTTATTGTTGTTGTTTTCTGTTTTCTGTTTTTTTTTTTTGGCATCACACACAACGCCACCAGGCGTTGGCAATTGTCGTTGACATTTTCTGTTGGTTGTTGGTTGCGCTTTCACACTTACCTCCAAGCAACTTTTTGAGTTGGTTAAATTGTTTTTAATATTTCCTCATCGCGCCACATTTCTGCCACTCTTTCTTTCCCCACCCCCGGCTTAAAAGCTGTACGCTTGACACCACACCCATAAAAAAGAAAACTCCCAAGCCATTTGATTGCCATTATCCTGTTTAGTGTTTAGTGCAAGTTTGCTTCCTTTGTTGAACTTCTTTTTGTTGATTTATTTAGCCACGTTTGATAAGTTTCTGACATTTATGAACTGTGGGAGGTGGCAATATAAGGGTTACATTGAGTGTGAACTGAACCCAGTTAGAGAAGAGATAACGTGACAGCAAATCGATAAATATTGAAACACGTTCGACTCTATTTGTTTAGATTTTTATGATTAGTAGCTGACAGCGCTGGTTAAACGCAATTATGACAGAAGCGATGAACAGGAAGTTGGTATTGGTATATACTATATAACACATTTGGTATAAACTACAGAGTATACTAAATTTGGAATATACTATATTAATTTTAGTATATACTACAGTTGGTATATAGCACATTTGGTATATAGTTTGAAGTTATTGGGGTATACAAAATTCGGTATATACTATATTCACATTAATGTATACTATATTTGGTATATTCTATATAAGTATTGGTATATACTTATTGCTTTCGATTAATAAATTATTGAGGTAAGGAGAAAAGTAGAAGAAACATAGTTTATATACAGACTCAGATCATTATTAACACATTCGTTAATTTCTGCAGTGAATATGCATTTAATTGCTTGCTTAATTTATTTTCAGTTGCTCTCTAGTTGTGGCACTTTGCTTATAAAATGATTCATGTTTTCGCTTTATTCACTGCATTATTTGGTGGTCAGCCATAACTTTTCATAGCATTTGTGGCAACAATTCAGCCGTTGCCATGCTACTGGGCCATATACAAAAGCATGTACACATTTTTCTGGCCGTTTTGTAATCTGGCGGACAGTTGTTGAAATTGTGGTCGAGTGAATGTCATAAACTTTGATTTCCTGCAGGAAGGACGCGAATGGCGAAAATGGCGGCCAGGTCACCAACAACAACAACAACATCACCAAAAACAAGAACAACAGTTTCAGTTAAAGCAGTTAAACCGGTTATAGCTGCAATTTTTATGTCTGGATAACACGCACGATTCGCACTGGGTAGAGAAGAGCGGGCGGGGATAAAACTGTCTAAATCGACTGCGACTACTATTTAATTTATAAATGCCCATGCACACACACATTTCACGTACACAAATGAAATAAAAACGAGGGAGAAAGCAAAAGCAGGAAGAAGAACACTAAAACAAATCTATTTTTTATGGCCCGCAGTATTCCCGGGCTTGGTTAAAGATTGAAAAATGTTGCTAAATGCAAAATGGAAAACGGAAAATGGGAAATGCAACAGTAACAGCAACAGCAACAGCATGAGCAACAAAATGGGCGGCATAAAAATATCTTTTAAATGCCTGACGTTGGCATATGATGGTATTTTCATGTTATTCGAATGCTTCCCCCAACCCTCCCGGATCCTTTCGCCCAGCAATCCTCACGTCATGTATGTAAGTCGAATTTTTTCCCAATAGATTTTTCATGGATTTTCCATGCGGTTTTACAGCACAGAAGCTGCAAAGCTTGTTACAATTTTAATTTATCAACAATATGCAAACGATGCTGCAGAATTTGCAGCCTTGCAGCTTCTCCACTCGTCCTTCACATTGCTCCTCTTTTCCTCACTGTGGTTATGCAAATGATTTCCAAACAGTACTTACAGCATTTAAAGTTACAGTTATGGGATTTTATATGGGATAGTGCGTGAACTTACCTAGAAAGAGAAATGAATAAAGAATTTATGGGTTACTACCATTTCAATGTGTAACATTTTGCCTTAATTTTATATACTTCTTTAATTACGTATTTAAATATATTATATTTATTTAGCATTGCAAATTATAGTTAATATTTCTTTAAATGTACAATCAAATGAATTCATGAATTTAAAATAATTCTTTGGGGGAAGCGCACAACAAATTGCCACACAATGTGGCCACAAAATGAACGCATTTTGGTGGCAAGACTTAATCCAAGTTGTTGACTAAAATTGCGCCAACAACTCCTGCGAAATGCGGCTAACAACAGAGTACGATAGAAAAGTTTGTGAAGGAAAATGTTGCATTCCACGAAAAAGATAAAAGTTGAAGAAGAAGTCAACACATGTGAGACAATGTTCACGCACAAAATTTACAACGAATACAAGTGAGAAATTGCACATACGCCGCATGTGCCACTTAGAAATTAACTTTAATTAATGTTGATGCTCGCTCAAGCTGATAGTTTTGCCGTGTTTTTAGTTGTATTTGAAATTTAATCATAATTGCTGTTGTTACCTTTGAGCAACGACGAGTCAACGAACCATAGAAAAGCAACTGCCATAAAATTGTATCCAACTTTCATTTGAAAGTAGGAAATTTATTTGCTGCCTGCTATTGTTGTAATATTTATAATTATTAATCACATAATTTTGCCATGCAATTTGATTTGTTGCAAAGTGGTCAGCGCCGCCCCAGACCGCCTGCAGCTGCTGAGCTGAGCTGAACTGAACCCTACCGCAGCAGACAATAATATTATTTAGCATATGGATTAGATGGGGGACCAAATGCAAATCAACACGCACACACATGCACTCGCACACAGACAGACAGATAAAGCCCTAGGCTTATGTAGGTTGACCGCAGCGTAATCAAAACTTATGTCTCTGGTCAACTCTGGTCAGCTCGTTCAATTTTAATGGCCAACAAAATACATTGGCTGCAACACAGACACAACTCTCTGCGTCACTATCTGACCTCCCTATCTCTCTGTTCCTCTGGCTCTTCGCTTCCCTTTTGCTCACTATCCTTCTCTCGGTTGTGTTGATAATAGTGTTAATTATGCGCCTGTCAATATGCCAAACGTTGCTGCCTAAAATATGTTTTGCATTCAGCCAACTGCAACAGGGCAGCAAAGCAGCAGGCTTAGAGGATCATGGAAGGATGCTCATGGAAGAGTCAAGCCTAGGCAATTCTTGGGCAATGGCAATGGAAGGGATGCCACTCGCATAGATGCACACTAATTGAAGTTTGCATTTGTGCAGTTTGTGTCAAAACAATTCGGCAAATCAAAAGACCTGCATTTTCTCCTTTTTCTTCTATAGAAGTTGAAGTTTTTGCAGCTGTTTCGCTGCAGGCCTAAATGCTATGAGATTCAACTCAAGCAAATGAACACACAGTATTAGTTTTTAATTCATGCTTTAAAGCTTAACCAATTAAGTGGGAGTGACAATTAAGTAGCAGCAAATGACATTAAAGTAGTATGAGAAATGTTTGAATATCATTTGTAATTAAAATTATCAACGAAAAGATAAATGGAATGAAGCAAATTGTTGACATTTTCTATTGTGGTCGATTTTAAAATGGATTTTATGATAATCAAAGCTGTGTGTAATATAAATTTGAAATTAGTTTGCTTTTGGCATTTGGCATCATCATCATATTGGATTTCTCCACCCAAAAATGTTAGATAAAGTATATTATCGACGCAGCGTAAACGAAATTAAGGTTTCCTGAACCCTTTTTGCTTTCAAATCAAATATTAAAAGTGAATTTTAACTAGAAATTTGATTAAATTTCGCAAAACAATATGAATGCGAATGCAATTGAAATGCATTTACAATGTAAACGAAAAGGGATTACTTTAGCAATCTATCGATAATTGCGTGAAAGCGGGAGAACAAATTGTTTTTATTTCAGAATAATGCAAATGCAGCGTTAAAATTTGCCGAGATAACGGCTTTTGTTACTGATACTTTTTGCTAATTGCTATTATTGCAAATTGAGTTTACTGATAAGATTTTAATATTTATGTATCAACATTGCAAGTGAATTGTGCAAAGAGCAATTACATAAATTGCATTTAAAATGCATTATGCATTTAAATAAATGACATTTGTATTGTTGTCAGGATTTACATGTATTAAGATTTGTAGTATGAAAATGAAGCGAAATCACAATTAAAATGAAGTTTAACTAAATTTTCTAGACTTGGAGCTTTTGCTGACATTTCGGTATATTTTGTACTTTATAGTATATTATCGACATATCAAATATATCACATTTTAGTATTTTTGGGGTATACTTTCTTACTTGATTGAGATTATTCTAGTAAGCTACTTTTTAGGTATAAAAATACTGAATTAAACTACCAATTTATTATCCACATAACGAAAATAAATGCATTAAAACTAAATTGAGCTCCATTATATGCTCATTGCCTTACTTTTCCAACTGTATCACGTGTCATTTGTTTTAAGTGTGGTAAAAAATCATCAACTAAAAAAACAAATCCTATTCCATTTGACATCATTAACATTTGTGGCACGCTCACTCATACACTCGCACACACAAACACACACATATTGAAGCTGCGCTTTTGTCTTGGGTCTCGAATATCCTTAGCCATGGCTCGACTAATTTACATGCACGAGCAGCAGGCAATTGCAAAATATTTATGCACAATTAAATCAAGTAAAAGGAACGTATAAATTTCCACAACACACAGTGACTGAGAGAGAAAGAGTGGCAATGAGAGAACAGAAGAGGGATAGACGTAGTCGTGCACACACATTAAACAGCTGCCCAATTGGCTGCGCTGTTGGAAAGAGAACGAACCGAAATGCAAATGACATTTAAACCAAAATACGAAACGAGCCAAACTGCACATGTGATTCTCCTCAGCTTTGTTTTCTCTCTTTCATTTCTTTTTTCTTTATTCTTCCTCTCTTTAACCATTTTGTTCGTTTTTCACAATAAGCCAACGCAGTTGACCCACATTTGCCATCCTGCTTCTTTCTCAATTTGCCTCGTTTTTTGCACAATTTTTCGAGTTTTCCGCTTTGCTTGATTTGCGGTGAGTTTTTTTCAGACGATTTCAAGCTGTATCCTGGGCTTAATGTGCATTAAGCATGTGCAGCAAGCTGCCGCTGTTTTACTTGTTGTTGTTGTTGTGCTAATTAAATGGCCTAAGTGCCGCGGGTCTTACTTGTGTTGCCGCTTTTCTTGTTTCATGCTGGTCAGACGCTGTTCTGCTCTTGGTTATTTACTACTGCTAATTCTTTTGCGTATCTTGGAATTTTCCTACTTGTATGCAGAATGTTTTGTATAATTTGTAGAATTCCTTTTTAATATTCTCCATCGTAGTTGTGGCTTGTGACATTTTGAATTATACTATGTTCACTTCAGTTGAAGCACAAAATATTTAGGATTTATTGAATTTGTAGATATCTACAATTATTAAAGTATATTTATTTTCAAATCAATTGCAATTATTCAAATAATCATTAATGGAATACATTTATATACATTTATAACATTCAAAGAGACAACTCTCAATGTTTTTAAAGTCTTTTTCGGTATTAGACTCTGATAATAAAAGCAATATGTTCAGCTAACCGGAAACCCAAAAAGTATGCTACAGTTTAATAAATAACAGCTGTGCATACAAAATCGTATACTTTAGCTGATTTATTTAACTACACAGCTCGCAATGTTGGTTTGGCATATAAAATGCACTGACAAATTGCGCAAATTAGTCGTAAAAACATGCACACACACAAACACACTCAGGGTGATGTGCACATACGCATAATGTGGCAGCACATGAGACAGCAAATTAAAATAGTCTAACCTAAAAATGAAATTGCATTTAATGACGCAACACATGCACAAGCACAAGCACATCTATTGTACATACACATATCTGCAGAGGGATGGAGATCCAACAAAAGCGTCAATAGGTTAACAATTGCTGGCGGATTTATGTCAAAATCCAACATTGCTCTCTCTCTCTCTCTTTCTCTTCCTCTCTCTTCTGAACTGCGTTCTCCACTCATCTATTTTACCTCTATTGTTTGCCTTTCAAAAAAGGCAGCAAAGTGCGTTAAATTCTCGGCGCGTTGGAAAACTAACGAGCAACATTGTTTGATGATGACAATCATTAGATGCGATAATGCAAATGAACGCAGCTCGAAAATTCTCCTACTTCTCTCACTTCTCTACTCACACTTACACACAAACACAACTTGCGGACAGTTGTGAAGCAAATGAAATAGAGACAGAGAGGAGATTGCACAAATAGTTCAACCAGACGTGTTGCCGTTATTGTGCTTTGCCAACTCCCGCCCACCAAAAAACTAAGGAAGAAAAATGTGCATGCCAATGATACATGAGCTTCTAGCAGCACAACAACATGGAGAGCCAGCGGACTGCACAAATATTTTTCAAAGTATTCTTGCAACGGACACCATGTCACAGTGGGATAATATACTCAAAGAATTCCTAATATCTGGTAGAACAACAAATACCAAAAAGTAATAGTTGGATAAATCAAGTTGTCGAGAAAACAAACATGTATTGAATTAATATAATAATTATAATCGGTTCTGAAATGTGATCGATTATTATTACAATATTTTAATAATCCGCAATATTTTAGGATTTATTTATTATTAAAGAGAAAAAATACCTCAAGCGAAACATTGTGAAATTGACAATAAACTTGTCCAAGTATTTTTTGAATATTGAATTTGTTAAAATAGTTCAGTTTTCGAATGCTTTTGCCACAATGTGCTAGTGAGGTCTAAGCTTTACGGAATAGGAATACGCATGTTTATAATGTATGCGTCTGGCTGGCTGGGCGTGTCACAAGTGGGCGTTGACAGCACCAACAGCAGCAACTGCTACTGCTGCAACTACAACAACAACATTGACGACAACACTGATGACGTGTGGTTGTCATTAGAGCTGCTGGCGACTGTTGATGACGTTGTTGTGGCGGCGCCCTTAGAACCCTAAACCATCGAGCTGCTAAACCCAAACTCTAGCTCAGGCCTAGTCCTCCCTTTATTGCCGCTATTTTTGTTGTTGTTTTGCATGGGTTTTCGCCGTTGCTGTTGCTTTTGGCATTGGTGTTGCAATCGTCGTTGTCACCATCATCATCATTATCATCATCACTGCTCGGACACTGCGCTGTGTGGCTCGACAAAATGGAGACCGCACACCAACCGAAATGCATACAACATGAACAATGCACAAAACAGCACAGAGAACGTGGGATGTGGCAACTCTGGTCAAGCTGTGTCCGCCCTTTTATTAGGCGTCTGCATCAAAAGGGCTTTAATTGAAGGTTGCAACTTTGAAATTATGCGCCGGCCGGCTGTTGCCTATTGTGGCAATACCCTGCGATTATTTACATATCGCATAGATCCGATACTGCACAGAGTTTGTGTTTCTCATTACAAAAAAATGGATTTTGATTAGGATTTTTAGTATCTCCTCATAAATGTATCTTTCGCTGAGTAATTCGCTATTTTTAAAGGGTGTTCTTTCTGTTTAATCATCCTTTTCTATGTTTTGGCTAACTTCTATCCAGTATGCATCGCTTATCCCACTTTCCCTAATGGAATTTTGATGACACTTTTTGCTTGTCTGCCCCCAAAAAGTTGCATGCAAAATTGTTGCCAATTTGTAAATATTTTCTTTATGCATTGCAACAGACTGTCTGTATGCTCCGCAATACAATTTTGCGGCGTGCATTTTCTCTTTCTCCTTTTTTGCACGATCATCTCAATTATCCGGGCAATTAGTATGGCTATGTAAATAGATTGGCTAATTTGATGAGATAAAGTGACCAGGCCTACATATGTATGTACATATGTATGTTCCCCACAAATAGCTGAATTTCAAAGCTATTAAATGTCCAAAGCGTGATTGTTGAAGGATGGTTGAGTTCGGTTTCCACAGTGCCGAAAAAGTGAGTTATCATGCAAGCACTTTTCTAATTACGATTTCGGTTGCAACTCCCCTTCTGCAGCTCTTCTTTTGACTCTGTCGCTGACTCTGACAGGGGGAGAATAGCAGAACAGGACAGGAGAACAGGACTGCAAAACATTAGCCTGGACAGATTTCCCTCAGGATAAAAAGTTGTTGTTGTTGTTGTTGCTTCTGTTATGGATGCAACTTTAAATTGCTTTCACAGTGAGTTTTTCTAGCAGCTCACTCTCTGTGTCTTCGTCGTCTTACTCGCTCTCTCTCTCTCTCTCTGTTTCTCTCTCTCTCTCTCTCTTCCTCTCTGTGTGTCTCTCTGTCTTCCTCTCTATCCCTGGAGGAGCTGACAATGCAGATGAGGCTCGTCTGTTGGTCGTCGTTCCTGTGAGAATCGCATCAGTGCTCTGATTGCGCATTGCTTCAAAATTTCACAGAGACGAGCCCCAAAAAATGCCTGAGTGCGTAATGCGTTTACCCCGGCAATGTGCAGCCCTTAGGGGAGCGAGAATATGGGATAAAGCAATGCTTCGAGGGGGCGATGGGCATGATTGGGTGGCAAGTCTGACGATATGGTGATAAAGTGCAGACATTTGACAAATTAACTGCTTTGCGCCGGAAATGTTGTTGCATCGTTCGACACAACGCAACACAACACAACACAACTCGGCTCCATCAGAGAGTTGCCCTGAACATAAGCCCGGGCCGCACGCTGATTGATTTATGAAGCCAGACAACGTTTTGACCGATGGTCCAAAAGGTGTTTCGACTTGATATATGACTATAACAATACAAAATGTGTACTAAGACTTATATGGCATAGGCAATAAAAATGCATTAAAATCAAAAAAACAAAAAAATGTAAATAAAAAATGTCTTACTTGATTCTGACTCAAAGCAAGCGAAAGCACATCGTCACTTACCTAAAAGAAAAAGAAAAAAACAAATGTTAATTAGCAAATCTATTAGTTAAATTAAATGTATCAATTATTAGAAGATATTTCTGGATATAGAAACAATCAATTGCATATCGTTGTCGGAAGTCTGAACTCAATAGTTGCCAAGGAAATAATAGTACACTACACATTAAGAGCTCAAACAGCAGGCGCTGCATCGATTATATGTTCCACAATACAGGACGACAATAAGAAGTTGTAGCACAGCAGCAGGCGCTTTTGTATGTAACATATTTAGTCGTAAAATGCACCCACACATGTGGAAAGCACATAAAAACTATTGAAATTGCTTTGTAACCAGGAGGGTGTCTGCCACTAGAACAGCACTGAAGACCATAATTTCGAGACTAATACCAAGCCACAAAAGCAGCTCTCTAAAAATCGTCATGAATTGGGGGGAAGAAGTGGCTGTCGTGTTTTGTGGCGACAACAGTGACCTTGGGTTTATGGTGGCTGAAATTACAGTTGGGACAAGAGTTTGACATATGTCACAGGGTAGTCCACGATAAGGTATACAAAGTATAGAGAAACCTCTTAGCTTGCCAGACACACACCTGGAAAACGCTTCGAAGAGAGAAGTTTAGCATGGACAGTGTAGAGAAGCAGAGCGAGATCCAGTCGGCTTCTGTCGCGGCACGAACTTACATAAAAATCAACAGTTTATGGGCAACGCATGTCGTTGAGTAGCAAGTGGCAATTGCCACGATGGAAGAGAGACAAGAAGGCTGAAAAGCGACCGCGGCGGCTAACTTCACTCTGTAAAGACGTGGACAAAGTTTTCGTAAGGGATTTTGTGGGTCCTGCAAATGTTTTGCCATCTATTTGCATTTTCTATTTATTTCTTTATCCCTTTGGCTGCCGAATCGGCGGCACTTGAGTTTGCCAGCCATTAGTGGCACGTCCTTGTCCTTGTCGTCGTTCTATGCTGTCGTTTGTCCTATGCTGTCTTCAGTCTTCCACTTTGGCACTCATATTTTATTAAGTAGCAAAGTTGACAGGGGATTTGCCCCCAAAGACATAGATGTAAGCAGAAAGTGGAACTGTCATTTTGTAAAGTAAATATTGGTAATTTTTATTGAGGACTTTGTTTGATTCCCTTTTTTCGTGTTCTTGCTGTTGTTGTAGCTGTTGTTGTTACGGCTGCTTTGGGCTTATCCCTCAAAAAAGTTTTCCCAAATTACGAAACATTTAGTTTGAATTTGAACCCAAATCAAGGGATGGCATTAAGTGAAAGTGATTGCAACTAGAAAATTAGAAATACATTTCTTATGCGTCCACATTCTTTTCGCCTCATCCTTTCCTTACTCGCTACTTCTCTCTGTCTCTCTTTATCTTTATGATATTCTCTCCGTCTGCCATTTGCCAACATTTTTCCGTAAGCATCGCATCGCATCGATGGGCAAAATTGTGTGTACAAAATGCAACAGACCGTAAGAGACAACATAAGCGATAACAACGATTCTGTATGCCATGTTGCCTGCCTGGAGTTGTATGTTCGCAACGCGGTTGCCACAGCCAACACGATTTTCTAAGCATCCCCCGGCAACTAAACCATGTTGTGGCCATGGCAAAAAGAAGGGTCGTTGGTCGTCGGTCGTTTTGGGCAGGTGTCGTTGCATGGCGCACTCGCAAATTGCCAATGGTTAAGGAATTTGCTTTTTAAAAGCACGAACATGTTTTAAGGGTGCGTCGGCGGCGCTTAACTTTAAATACTCTTTTCCTATGTGCAAATTAAGAGGACAGCACTCACTGAAAGTAATTGGAGTTGTCGATAGATCATAATGTCAGGCTTCATAAATCAAAAAGAAACTGATTTTCACAATGGTGAATCGCACACACAATTTTCACATTAATGCATAATATTTTGTATGCTATTAAGCTGAAAGTATTCATAAATGTTTCAAGGGTTTTTGGCACACATCATTTAACTTGGCCAACATGCTTGGTGTTTGCTGCTTGATGCTTGGTGCTTGGCAACCTGTTCAAACAGCTGCCTTTCAATTTCAATCAGCACACAATTCAACGCTAATAGCTTTTCAGTTCACAAGAGCAAAGGGAGCAAAAGGAGCAAATTCAAGTGGTCGGGGTACGAACAGTGAGGGAGGATTGCTATTTACTTTTCGCACAAATTGTTATAAAATATTTAAAAATCATGCCTCAAGCTCTGTAATATGTAAAAGAGCCGCCGCAACGAGCCTTGAAAACGACGACTCAGAGAACTCGTGGAATTTTTCCCCAAAAAATGTGAAATAAAATGCAAAGATTTTTCAGGCACGCAGCAGTTGGAATGACTGCTCCCGGTTTTAGATGGGTCCTTAAATATGCACACAGCAAGCACATTTCATGCATATGTGTGTGTGTATGTCTTCCTCTAGAGAATTGAGGCCCATAGCACACATACATACAAACATACATACATATGTGAGTAAATGTATGAAGTCACGGGCAACATGAATATTTAAAATGCAGTAGAAAGAAATTGCACAAAATATTCATTTCAATTTCATTTGTTATATTTTGTTTCACTCATTTGCATTTGCATTGTATTTTTTATTGTTAACAATATTGCATTACATAATATATCATATTTGATATGCACAGAATAAAATACATTTTTAAAGAGAGTTTCCCATTTGTTGAAGCATGAAACTTAACATTGATTAATTCTATAAAATCATCATCATTGATTTAATTTTCGTTCAGTTATGAAAATAACTTTTTATTAATTGCTATGATTCTCAATAACCCATCAACGTTTTCTAAATATCAATCGTAATCATATTCATCATATTCAGAGGAGAGGCAAATTAAGATTAATACCCAATAAATTCTTAAGGTTGAGTTTATTTATGACAAATCCAAACATTTTTATTGTAGTCGCGTCACATTTTGACGCATTGAAGCGAGACAATAAAATGGAATCAAATAAAAGGCAAATACACAATATTTTTTTGTTTCGAGAGTTCTCTTCTCAGTCACGTCCTAGTCATTTCCTTGCGATTAATAAGCACAAAATTGGCATTAAACTGTAATAAATGGCCTGACAATCTTTTTGGGTTGTATTTATTTTATTTTTTTAAAACGTTTCCAAGACGAAACAAAATGGCGACGAGCCAAAGGAGCGGAAGACAAACAGTCGCCGGCATTGCAGCCATTTTGACAAGTGGAAAATCAGCTTCCGGCGTTTCTCATTTTTTTTTTGTGTTGTTGGTGTGTTGTATGCTTTTCTTCTGCTGTTGCTGTTGCTGCTGCCGCTGCCAACCTTACAGCATAAACCTGAGAAATGTCTGCAGTTGAAACGAATTTAATTTTCTACTTTTTAGCCCGGCTGCTGCCAGACAAACAGCAGCAAGCAGCAAGCAACAAGCCGCAGAAGCCGAATACGAAGCCAACGCTGACGCCACCAACGCCAAGCGATGTTGAGGCGACGCCTGCGGCTGACACAAGGCAGCCGCTGCTGCTTTCATTTTAATTTTTGTTTCGCTCTTATCCAGCGGCTTTTTCTTTACTTTTTCCCCATCCCTTCTGCGCTTGGCAAATAGTAAAAACTTTTTGATAATCACATTTGGCGGCGGCAGCAACGGTGACGTGTGGTTGCTTTGGCAGCTGAGTCAAAATATCGAAATAATTTAGTCCTCTTAAAAATCAGTCTAAGACGATCTTTGATATCTTTTAAAATATGTATTTGAATATATCTTTTCAATAAATAATAAACGGTATTCACGTTGTCTGTAACTTGCATTAAATTCGCTTTCTTCATATTTTTTCAATTTCCTTGAACCGCCATTCAAAAGTGATGCGCCCATCAACTTCTGGCTATGACTGTAGACTAATTTTGTGGCTGTTCCCAAAAGTATGCAAATGCTTGAAGCGCCTTTTGATGTATTTTTTAGCATATAAACTGAACGAAAACGAGCTGAGGTCGGCGGTGGAGTGCGGGGAAATTGTAATTATGTCTGACTGGGCACACAATCAATCGAGCGGCCATTTTGTAATATCCGGCTTAAAATGTAATATGCGAAAAGTTGATTGAAATGCAAAGAATGAAGATGAAAAGCGACCTCTCGTCCCTGTCCCGCATGTGCATAGTTTAATTGCCTGTGTGCTAAGAGATATATGCTGTGGCTTTTATTCATAGCTTTAAGCCATACTCTACATATGAATACTTATGTATAATTGCCTTGCTATAGCAGAAAACATTCCGCCTGGTTGACAAAAGCTCGGGACAAACTGTAATGGCGGGGGGCCCAGAATATCGTTGTATATTAATGGTAGGACTGTCAGTGACAGCAAAAGAAAAAGTGAGTGATAAGACAAGAATAGATATTTTAGAGTAAAATGGGTCTAAGACTTGGCTACCTGATGCAGACAACACTCGAGAGAGATAATGTGAATGTTTTGAGCTGAAGGACAATTAAACTTTTAAGCAGACAACGACCCGGGACACAGAATACATCAGGCAGCTCGAGAGACAAATGATGAAACCCCCATGTAAATGAATATAAATAAATGAGAGAATTCAACATGGTATCCAGTTGCCAGTTGCCAGTTGCTGACACATGCCACAAATGGAGCGCACACACACAGACAATAACACGACTCCTCCAGACGCAGCATACAATGGCGACAACAATAGTTTTGCTAAGAAAGAGAAGCAATATAGGCATAGACTGAGATGGAGAGAGCGAAGGAAAGACTATTGCCATTGTTGGGTAGCAAACAGAGCAGCCGCAACAGTTCACATGGCTCATTTTCAACGGTCAAAAGGAAGCACAGGATATTCAGCAAGGATATATAGAAACACTTTTTTATGCTCTCTTATGGGGCAAACTGCGTTAGTCGCTTTCTATGCACACATAAATCTTGCATATACATAGACATCCACACATAACTTGTATGAATGAAATATGGCAAATGTCATTTAACATGACAACTTGATGATAATAATAACAATAACAACAATGGCACACCAAAATGTTGCCGAGCTACCTCACAAGGCAAGTTCTTTGTTCAGTGGACAATTCGAGAGACCAATGCGAGAGGGAGAGAGAGACAGAGAGAGAGTGAGAAAGGGACAGCATATGACAAGGAGTAAACAGAAAAGGTGAAACAACAATAAAGCATGGCAAAAGAATAGAAAAGAAATGACAACGACTGAGCATAAGAAATGGTCAAAGATTGAAAGTCTTGCAAGGAAAAGCTTAAGCTCAGAGAGAGAGAGAGAGAGAGAGAGAGAGAGAGAGAGAGAGAGAGAGAGAGAGAGAGAGAAATAGGCGATGCAGCAGCGATTAGATCGAAGCAAACATTATGCAGAGT
This sequence comes from Drosophila nasuta, assembly GCF_023558535.2. Classification (NCBI taxonomy): domain Eukaryota; kingdom Metazoa; phylum Arthropoda; class Insecta; order Diptera; family Drosophilidae; genus Drosophila; species Drosophila nasuta. The sequence goes on from NC_083456.1 coordinate 3,534,133, forward strand.
TACGTATTGAATATTACAAAAGAAACTACTTTACAAAGAGACAAGACGTCTAAAACGCTAAAAATATCTTTAAATTGATTATTTGATTATTGAATAACTATTCTATATAAAGTTTTATTGTTCGCTTGAAACAATTGTATAAATTATAAAAAATATTTCACTTTTCAGATTGATATCAGGCTTTTCAGCCTGGTCTTCAATGATCACCATCATCTTTTGGACCTGTTTGCAATTAAGATTCTGATATCACCAGGGGAGCACTTCATTCTCCTAGTTAACAGTTTATCTCTTTGCAGTTATAGCAAAAGCCACAAAAGCACATTTGGTGTAAACCGAGTCGACCGCAAAGCAATTGAAATGCGTGCAGGCGATGGATGTTTATAGTGAGAGAGCAGAGAAAGGAAGTGCACACACATACACTCACTCTCATACAGCAGGAGTGTGGCTGCGTTGGTCACACTCATTCACACACACACACACACAAAGCCAAACACATAAATGTCAGTTGCAGGACACGCCAAGCCAAATACTGAATGGACACGACGGAAATGTGGTTAAATAGTCTACGTATTCTGTTCAGAGTCAGAGAAAGGAGGAGAACACAAATAGAGAGACAGAGCTCAATACTGATAGTTTCTTGGCGCATTATTAAGTTCTAACTATCTGCTATTCTCGATATGAAATCGTTTTCTGCCCCTTTCCTGTGTGAATTTATAGAAGCTATTTGGAAAAGTATTTAGAGAAACAAAAGCTCAACGAATTCAAACGAAACCAAAATTATTCTCTATAAGCATAAGCATAAGCATTTAAAACTTGATTTTTCGAAATTGTTTAAACCGTGTTCAGGCGAAGAGGGGAAAGAAGTAGCAAAGTCGCAAGGGTCCTGAAATAGAGACTCTACAAACAGCAACAACAATTCAACATCCGCTGGCAAAACCGCAATGAAATTTCCGGAAGTTGTGCATAAAATGGGCTATGCATACGGAAATCATCAACTCAATGGGTGAACAATCATAGAAGGAGATGGGAAATAGTGAGAGGGAACTCTGCTGTGCACAATAGGGTAGCTGATAGGTGGGAGGTGGCTCCGTGGAGCCAAGTGGGAAATGCTGACCAGAAGCAACAATGGAATGACGCCAAACGAAATGGCCAAAAACAATGCGAACGGCTGCCAACTTCCGGCTACCGACTGCAGAGAATGCACAACCAAATGATGATAATTGAGAGAGGGAGACAGAGAGTGTGGGAAAGAGCTAGAGAGAGAGAGCAAGGGGCAGAGAAGAGGCATGAGATGATGATGATGATTATGACCTTCAGTGAATGTTGGGAGGATTTGCTGCTCAGTTGACCAGAAAGAAGCTGCGTTTTGCGAGTCCTGGTCAGGGTCGCTTTCATCTGGATGTGACGGCAGGCCAGCGTGGGCGACGTCCCATTTTGTTTTATTGTTTCAGATTGCAAAGCGAAAAAAAGAACGATGGTTTTTTAGTTAAAATGCATCGACTTTGCGGTACCCTGCAGCTATGGAAATCCCATTGTGAAGACAGAAGCTTCTATATAATCATGTTCAATCAATTACTTATAAACTGAAAGACATTGCAGGACTTTTACGCAAGGCAGAAAGAAGCCAATGCTATTATTGGTATTATTTCAGTTAGTGATAAAGGGTATTCGAAACTAAGTCGCATGGCTGAACTTTGTTCATGACTCATTTGATTTCAATGGCCAAAACTGTTCATTTGGCACTAAAAGTATTCAAAGATCGAACAATAAGTCAAGCATTGCGTTCGACTGCCAAAAGATATGAGAACAAAATGGAAAAGAGAGGATGGATTTAAAAAATTTAAAACACTTTTATACGGTAACTATTATTCGAGTCAAAACTCGTATGGGAATCAACAGCGAAATAGTGCACTGTGGCTCTCACTGCACTGTGCTAATCATGAGGATAATATGTGCAAATGTGCAGGTTGCCGATGGGGTCATTTTCAAGCTGTCAGCCACTAAAAAGCAAATCCCAAGCCCGAGTCCCGAGTCCAATGATGAGCTTTCAGTTTTAAGCGGTTTAGCGGTCGGTTGAGTTGCACTCTGCAAATGTGTAATGCGCTTTGCCGACAGAGTGGGGAGAAGCGGAAGTTCTGGCCAACTGGGTAGCTAACCGAGTGATCCTAGTTCAGATTTTGCTATTGAAACTGCACACAGCCAACACACCCAGCAGCAGAGGCGGAAGGAGAGTGGAGGGCAGACAGTTGCTAGGGATTAGGCTTGCAGCATTGTCAGACGGAAGGCAGAAGTTATAGACTGACAAACCAGAGGCAAGCAGCGCAATGCGACATGCTACATATATAATAAATGTTTAATAATTCAGGCAGAAAATTAATTTTTATGTTCAAGATTTTGCAAGACAAAAGACTAAAGCAAATCCCACAAAACATATTTTACATAATTCTTAAAAAGTTTTAACTTGATAAACAATTTCATTTGAAGCAGATGCTTGACAGCAGCACCATCAACATCCACATCCACCTCCACAACACAATAACAACAACATTCAACAAGAACGAGAAGAACAACAAAGTGTAATAAAGGGAATTTCCCTTTCATGTTTCCCTGCTGGGTCGCTGCTCGTTTTTCTTGTATTGCGCCTTCGACTAAAAGTTTGCTTCCTTTTACATACGCACATCCCACTCACACACACACACACACGTACCCACTCATACACACCCACGCCTATGGCTCAACAAAGCTTTGCAAAGGTGCGTTGTCATATAACCAGAAGCCAACGCAAAGCGCGGCGAAATATGCAATGATTTTTTTCTACTTTCGCATACTCTTTAACTCGCAAAGGTTCATTAGGTATTTTCTGATTATTGAGTGGCTTTTAACTCTATTCAATTTGAAACTAATTTGATATTGTTCAACATTAAATATATGTTTGTAATAATTTAGAGAATTTAATTAGGTTTAACTTCCCACATTTAACGTATGAAATAGTGTATTGAAATTGTCGTCGGAGTTGTTGGGAATGACTTCATATGCCCTCATAATTTTTTTTATTGTTTTGCTGTCATGGAAGTTTGACTACATTTTCCTGGCAATGTTTAGAGGCGTTTAGGCATGCGTTATAAAGCCGTTGTTCTTCTTGTTGTTGTTGCTGGCAAGAACGAGACACAGCTTTTGTTTAAATTTCGATCAAAAACAATTTTCAAAGCTGCTTACGAACAGAAGCAGCAACTCAAGGGAAAGCAACAGACGGAGAGACTGAGCTGAAATGGTAAAAGGCGGAGGCGGACGCAGAGCTGTAGCATGTTGCATGCCTAAGGGAGCAAGTTCTAAGCGTACTTTACATAGTTGCCAAGCCAGGCTGCAACAAGTTAGTAGCTATAAGTACATATAAACACACACTATATACATACATATTTGTGTGTATGAATGTTGGTGGACTTTTCCACGCTTACACATTGAGAAAAAGAAAATTCGCAGAGAACAAAATTGCCGTTGGGTAAGAGTCAACAACAACAACAACAACGAGAACAAAACGGCCACAAAAACACGCCCCTTGCAATTCACTTCCTTCATTAAAGAGAAGAAGAGGAAATGGGAGAGGCAGAAGGAGAGTGGAAAGAGTCTCTACGAAGCTTTGGAGTCTTATGCTTTACTACAATTTTGCCTCTGGGCACACACATAGAAACACACACACAGAGCTCTGGTCGAGCGAGCGAAATGGTGCAACATGGTGCTGCATGCAACCTTTTTATTTTGCCATAATTAGAAATATGAAGCGAGGTCACTGGGAAGCAGCATAAAGTATACGACTAGAAGCACACACACAACCTTTAATAATGATTTGTTTTCAAGGTTCATTTGCCTGGGCTCGGCTCTGTGCAGGAGTTACTTTCGAGTCTGAGCTGGAGCTGAAGCATGAAGTGCAGTGTAAATGTCTTGACTTTTTGTGTTTGGTAAGCCCTTAAGCGTCATTTGTGTGTATGTTGCACGTAGGCAGATGCATGAGAACCAAACCAAGCGACGTGCATCGGGCAAAAGGCAACAGAGAAAAGTTGAAAAACTGAAGAGGGTCTATGAAAATTGGCAGCTGAATGTCAAGTTGCAGTTTTGTGTTACAACGATTTGCAACTCGAAAATATGTAGAAAATTTTATATTCTTATTAATTAATTTTGCCACAAATTGAACAGCTGAATCCATGAAATACTCTACTAATTAAACACGGCATAAAAATATCAATCGATTTAATGAACGAATTAAGTGACATCAAGAAAGATGTAATATTTTGTGAATCCTCTTAAAGCTTTAGATATTCCTTCATTTCGCATTTTGAAGTCTTTCCCTCTTGTTCTTCTCCCAATACAAAAACATAATAACACGCAAAAATAAATTAGCTATAAAATCCAAGCAGTTAAAAGCCTACATCGTGGCTCATTTTCTCCCTCGTCCTTTCTCCTTGTCTCTTCGTTCACCCGCAGAAAACTTTTACTAATTGCGTAATAATCTCATTACATTTAAAAATACATTTACAACAGCATTTATACCTGGCCCCAAGGCCACAGAAAGTTGTAGCTCAAGCAGCGCAGGCCAATTGAAAGACAGCCAAAGGAGACACTCCCGCAGTCAGTCAGTCTGTCAGTTGGGGGGGGGAGTGAAAGGGAACACAGCATGAAGAATGCCGCCGGAAGCGTTGATAAATGATAGCTCCCTTCCCCTTCAAGTTGAGTGTGGAAATAAATCTAAACATTGTGAGGGAAGCTGAAGACAACGACAAACGGCACTAAAAACTGTCAAAATTGCGTCAGCTTATGAATATGAAATGCTTCAGAGCCGGCGAGCTTCCAGCGCCTGCCAAATTAAAGGCATAACAAAAGTTATACAAAACCGAATCGTAGCCCCAGCCAGAGTCATAAGTCTGTGGAGCTAGCTCCTGGTAACGAAACGCGTGTCTCGTAAGATCCTTTTGGCTTGGTATAATGAGTAAAATGTCACAAGTTGACGCAAGTAAATATTTAAATGTCAGATTTCTATATGACAGAAACCCAACGCTAGCCTCCACCCATTCCTTCTGCCTCTGACCTACCCGCAGAACATACACCAGGACAACAAAAACAACAACAACAACAACAGCATCAGCATCTACAAAATATGTCTCATAATTTGGCCGGAAAATTCATTCTAAACTGTCGACATTCCGACTGACTGTCCCCCTCCCCCTCTTCTTCCTCTCTTCTCTGCTCTCTGTTCTTTTCCTCGATTTCTCAGGTCGCCCCAAGATATGCGGGCCACAACTTGAAAGAACACATTTTCGAGAACTGACTTTATATGTGGAATGGCTGGCAAGCGGTACATGAATTTACTCACTTTACGCTTCCTCAGTCACTCTCTCTCGCTGTCTCCCTCTTTCTCTGTTTGTTTCTATCTCTTTCCTCTCTCGCTCGCTCTCTGTCTTGCCGTGTATGTAAAATATGCTCGACCGCCATTTGACATTTACAAATGACAAACATTTGACAAACAAAAATGTCCTTTTGTCTGCGTCTGTTGAGTGTGACGGGAGCATTGTCAAAACGTTTAATGTGAGGATGGAAGGTGGGAGGTCAGCATCAGCGAGGCACCGAGGCAGCATGGTATATTTGTCGCAACCTCTGGAGTTGGGTAAACCCGCAGGAAGTATATGTATTATTACCTCCAGGGTTCGCTCTCTGTCGCAAACAACAAACAAGATGCGCAAAAGAACTGTAAACTCAAACTTATAATGCTCAATAATTAAATGGCAGCTGAGAATGGCAGAAAGAGAGAAAAATGACGGGCAATTAAATGCATTTAATGAATAAGGAATTCACATCAAAGTAGTGCTGTACAATTGCGGGAAATTTGATTGAATTAAATACTATAGTTAAATTGTGCAGAGTGTGAGATATTTACGTATACCGAACAAAGCCAACTAAAAAGTTACAGTAAAGACTGCTCGACTGTGATATACCGTTACCCGTTTTCAATGAAAACAATGCGTAAGCGGTATTATCGTTAAAGTATACCAAACTAGTATCGCGGAAACCTAAATATACCTTTATATTATGCTTTGACATTTAAGACATAGAATAGATAGAAAATATTCCAGGTGTTAAGTACTGTTGGCAAGAATTTATAATAGCCTTCAACTCTATGGGTAGCGGGTATAACAAATTGCAAAAGTGAGAAGAAGACTATCGATAGATGTATGTAGCAGTTAACTTGGTTCAGGGCAATCTTAATGTGTTTTACGATACATCTAGCTCAATTACTAGAAAGCGACTAGGAAACCACAAACTCGACAACAACCGCAGCTTATGCGAGGCAGTAAACATTCATTTGCCATAGGCATAGGTATAGTCATAGACATAGGTTGGGCCTCGTGGCGATAGCATCAACAACATTGCGGACTAGTTGTAATACACCTGGCTAGGGCAAACAAGAAACGAGTCATTACTTTTAATAAACTTCAGAGCGACTAGTCGAGTCCTGTGTTGTCCTTTACGCGTATCCTGGGTGTGTTGTTCGGCACACAAAGTCCGAAAAAGTTGTGGCACTCAACTGTCTGTCTGGCGCACATTTTCTCTCTACCTCCGTGTGTAAATATTTGGCTTTAATAGAATTAAATGATGAAGAAGAGGGTCCAATTTACCACCCAGTCGCGGCCTACTGCGTTGTCCTACCTACGGCTAAAACACTTAAATTAATAAAGTAAATAATAAGAATTACGTGAGGGACTCTGCAGACCGAGGAGACCGAGGCAGGCAGGTCGACAGGTCTTTGGCCGCTGAAACGTTGAAAGTGAATTAAACCACATTTACATGGGGCTTAAAAAAATCGCGCACCAAAAAAAAAATTTCCGTACATTTTCTATGAACGTTGTTACTTTAAAATGTTTCCCATTTTCTCTTTTATTTATTTTGTTTAGCATCACTGTTTTCTCGCTACGTTTTGTTGATTAATTTATGCGCCTGGTCTCAGGGTCCGAGGACTAAGGGCTAAAAAAAAAGAGAGTGCAAAATGCTACGATATTTTGTGGTTCTCGACTCGTAATCACATGGCCGCAGTTAGCGCCTAATCCAGCTCAATATGGCTCAGCTGCCAGGGTAACCGGCAAAGCGACAGGACGACAGGACGACAGGCAGAGCCAATGCTCCATATTGGGAACGACAGGACAACGGCGACTGCTTGAACTGCTGAGCGCATTTGCTGGCTTAGAGAGGTGGCGTTTCAGCTAAATCTTTTGATTGAATTGGAAAATGAAAATAATTATGCGGCTGATGTCAAGTGGCTGGCATTTTACTTAAGTGCGGGCGCATTTCTGGATTAGTTGATAACGTTCCTAATGTGCTTTTTCCTTTCGCTCTTAAAGCACAACCATGCCAAAAAAGTGTTCGACGCAGCAATGATGGATTTCAACTTACCTAAAACGAAAAGAAAGCACAAAAAATGTAAATGAAATTTAAATTCATTTTGACAAAACAAAACATGAATTTGCAAATTGAGACAAGGTCTGACAGCATAAGTGTAAGATAGAGGCAAACAGAGTAAGGACCACAGATAGAAGATAGTAAACAAGAGGGAGAGAGACAGGACATTGTCATCCTGTCAACGTCTTTGAAACAAATTGCCTTTTCTTTTGCCTAATTTAAAGGCCTACTTAAAAATCCATTAAAAATTTGCATGTATCCATAAAAGAGGACAGCAAATGAGTAAACAATAACGAGCATATAGAACCGCCCTCTGAATATTCTAATTGACTTAACAAGATGAATCTAGAATCATTATTTGTTATAACGAATTGAAAATATAATTGACGCTTTTCCTTATGTTTTATACAACTTTCTTATTTTCTAGGTTTTTACATTTTAAGTGTATGCACTTATTCGGTTTGCTGTCAGCCTGTGTTTTGTCGTGTAACTGACAAGAAGCTGTCATTAATTTGCATCAAATCAATTTCTCTTCGACAGCTGCCTCTGCCTGACATCGTCCCTTTTTGCCGAATGCCTAAAAAAAGGCGGCTATGTCACAGGCGACACATAAAAATGCAAATTTTTGCCTTTAGCTTTAAAAAGGACATCTAGAATGCGATGTGAGGCGTTGCGAGACGAGACGAGACGAGTCGAAGAAGGCAACTGACACGAGACGTCCGCATATGTGACATGGCAACAAAAATTGCAAAAATATTATTACAAGTAATAGGCACAAGGGGCAACAACATTTTGTGGCAGCAACAGGGCAAAGGGTGTTGAAATTGATGCCAGCCACTGGCAGCTGGAAACTGGCAGCTGGCTGAACGATGATGATGCGGATGATGAGGATGATGCTGTGTGCTATATCAATAGGCATATCAATACTGTCGCCAGTCAGTGTAGGCGGAGTAGGCGGAGACATACAGTCACAGTTACTCCAAGCAGTATCCAAGCATCCATCGCCCTATGCACGCTGCGGTTAGACGTGCCCGAAATACATTAAAAGTTGTACACAGAGCAGAGATGAACAAGCAAGGGAAAAGAGGGGAGATGGAAGGAGAAGTCTCCGGGTATTTTCTATACAAACAAATTGCCGCGTACGCGACTTGAAAGCTAAAATTGATTGATGTTACTTTTGCGCTTTTTCGTTGCCTGCTTTTAGGCTGTTTTGAAGTTTATGCATGACATGTCGGCCCAAAACTTGCTTCTAATGCGATTTTGAGTGCTCATTGTTGGATCTGCAGAGCTAAAGATCCGAGAGGAGCAGAGAGGAGAGGTGGACAATTCAGCAACATTCCTACGATAGAAAATATCGTATCGTGAAAGGCCAGACCAAACTCAGTGTCTGGTTCAACACCTTGAGAAATTTGTATTTAATTGAGTGTACATTAAGTTGAGGGTGTTTATAGATATAGGAACAGATACAGGTGCACCTCTTGTTGTCTTCTCTTGTGGATCATCGACGTCTGCCGCTTGGGTTAATTGAATAACTGTCAGCACTTTAATTAGAGCGTAAATAATGAATTGCAATTGCATTTCGCAATGCCATAATTGCTCTTGCAGTTGCAATTGCAAAAAGCAGCTGCGTTTGCTCGTTCAATTTTTGTTGGCAACGCATTTATCTCGACCTTATTTACAACACTTGAGCAGACTCATCATCAAGGGGATGGCCAGACACATATCTATATGTATATATTTATGATATTTATTGAAATCTTTTGGTCAGTTTGCAGTTGCAACATCTGCTCTATGTGTCTATCGCATATTGTCACTATTTCTGTCCAATTAAACCGCATCGAATTGTCTCTAACCTTTTGTGTAATATGTTTTTCCTTTTTTTTCTATGTTGTTTAGCTACAAGGGGAATCCAATTAAAAGCCAAAAAAAATGAACACCATACACTCGCAACGTTTGCAAAATAAACTTTTTGCTTAATTCAATTTACATGGCTAAATAAATTTCAACAACTGTTTCAAATTTAGCCTGACAATGCACAACAACAACAGACAGAAAAATAGATAGACAACAGAAATGCATTTGTGTTGTACTTGCAGCGATTTTCGGATTTTTAATGACAGTTCCTAATTGCTGAATAACTCTCTGCTAAATCCCCTTAAAACTTGTTATCTCTTTACAAGTGACAAAATTCATTTCCAAATGAACTTTCTAGAATTGGTGAGTTTCTAAATGGTACGTCGCGTTAAATTAAAGTTGAAATAGTTTAAATAGTGCATAAATGAATCGAAAACTAAATATTTAAGGCATGTTGTCAGTTGTAGCATGACAAAAAAGAATCGCAAAAAGTGTAAATGCAAAAAGCGCAATGAAGTCACAAATCTCTTATTCTTTACGTCGTCATTCGGAAAAACACATGTAAAAGATATATATTTATGTTTATTTCTATGTATATATGTAGGTAATATCCGCTCGGCAATCATGCAAAAAGTGGGCGTGTCGCAGCACCCATGAAAACACTTCAAAAATAACAAAAACATGTAAAAATTGCGCGCCCGCAAAGTATGCAACATTTATTTTTAATGCCGCAAAGAGAAAAAAACGAAAGAGCGTTTTATGCATATTCGGGACATATAAATTTTTACGCGTTTAGAATATCAATTTGGTAGATGCGATTTGGTCATAAATGCCGCAAAAAACAAGGCGAAAAAAAAAACGAAATCAAGAAGAGCAACATCCGAAATAAATTCATGGCATATTTTCGTTGCTGCTGCTTCTTCATCTAATGGATGTGTCTGTGTTTGTGTGTGTGAGGGAAATGTAAGGATGCAATGTAGAATGAAGGAGGACAGGGAGAGTAATGTTAACTGTAGCATTTAAAATTTCACTGCGTTGTTTGTTTATTTTGTTATTGTTGTGTTTGTCGCGTTTGTGACATGTTTTCATGCGGTTTTTGCAAGTTTTTTTTCCCACCGAGTACGTTTTTTTATTGCTTTAGACATTTGTTATATATAGTTGTTGTTGCTGTAAGTGGACATGTTGCGGTTTTTCGTTTGTAAAATTAAATTATGCGGTTTTTGCACGTACACAACACAAGGGCAATGCATGTAAATTACACAAATGGTAAACTAATGAAAAGCATTTTCCTGAAATGGAAATTCAATTGCCATGAGAATTGCAGTTGCAACAATCGCTATTTACAATTTTGACCACCACGCTGTTTGCAATTGGCTGTATCCGTCATGACAAACACATTTGTTGTTTCTCGTTATGCACAGTTTTCTGTCTAATTAAAATAAAGAAATTCAGCAAGTCTTTTTGTTTTTTTTTTGGTTTGTTGTAGCATTCACTTTGATAAGTCTCATTCGTTGGCGTTGGCCGCGTCTGCTTCTGGCCTTTTGTTTGTGGCGCCTCTTTATGGTCGAGGCGCCCAGTTAAAAGCCAGCGAGCTAAAGAACTAAAGTCCCTGGACGACACTCTGCTCTGCCTTTCCCTTCCTTTCTTACTCTCATCGCCACTCGGTCTCTTTGTGCTAGGCGTTGCGTTGGCGGCGGGGCGCAAAAGTTTTTTGCATGGCACTTAAAAAATTTATAAAGTGCTTTGAGCAGACTGCCCCACGGCAGCTTTCCTCAAGCGCATTTCCTGCACCTCACCTCTCCCTTTCCCTATCGCTCTCTATCCCTTTTCGACTCTTACTCTCTCTAGAGCTGGTCTGGCAATGAAGTGCAAATTGCAGTGCAAAGTGTTGGCCATGCTTTCTTCTTCTTCGTCCTTGTCCGTATCCTGTGCTCACCCCTTGGCATGCTCCGCACGCTTTAGGAGCCGCAACAGCAGCTTCCGTTTCTCGACTTTTGCTTATTTGTCACACGAGTAAAAAATCTGCAGTTACTATAACTAGAAGGCGGCCACCATCGTCTCCTCTCCCACCTCTTACTTCATGGCTGCCTGCTTTTTTTTTGTGTTTGAAAAAGTTTTTCACATGCACGCCCCGCCACTTGACAAAGTTTTGCCGCCTTCTCTCGTACTTTTAATTGTTTCGAGTTTTTTCAGCGCTCTTTTCGCGCAATTTTTGTAGTGCAATTTGTTTCCGACAACGCCTTGAAGTATGCAACGTTTTTTCAGCATACACTTTCATTTATTTCTCCTTCTCTCTCCCGCACGTATTTCTAATCATAAATCTTTCAATTATCCGCAATAATAATGTATCACGAAATGTTAATATATAAGCAAACCAATCCATATTCAGATTTACACAATTATATTGCATTTATTTTTAATTGGTACTATAACTGAAACTGTATCTTAAGTCCAGAGTTCACAATGGGAATCCCAAAGCAAACTTGCCAAAAAATTGCAAAATATTTCAGAGTCGGTTGGTTTTTATTGAGTTTATTTGTTTGTTTGCTCGTATTGAATCGTATTCAGTGGAATGAAAGAATAATTGGTTTGGGTTTGGGTTGGATTGGTTTGATTGGATAAATCCACTTCACATCATTTATTTTGCAAATAATCGAAATATGTGTTGTGCGTGGTGTGTGTGCTCGTATTTTGGCTCGGCATTTTTATCTGGTCAATGTCTTTGACCATTATTGTTGTTGTCACTGCGGTTGTGTTAAATAATTTTTAAATATGCCAAAAACCTGCTGCATAAATACGATATGTGGAATATCACAAGAGCGAAAAAATGCAGTGTTTTATATATAAAGCATATATACAGATGTATTTGAATGAATGAAATGCATTGTTGTTGCTGTTTCAATATATTGATATAAGGGCAAGGCAATTAATTGTGATCCCGTGATATTTGTTTACGATATGAAGCGCGCTGTGTACTCTGCCTTATCATAGGCAACAGGAAGCAGCGAGCCAACAAAAGAAGGGAAGGAGAGATGAGATTGATGTACGCATCCTCTTTCTAGCAGCACATCATAAAAAATGGGAAACTTTAGCTCTTTTTTTTATCATTTTGTTAGCGGAAATTTGCTGAAAAAGGTTAAGTTGTAATATTTCGTCACCTTTTGGCCATACATATACTAAAAAGCAGAAGCAGAAGAAGAAGATGAAGCCTCGTGACAGGACACAGCAGAGTAGAGCTGAGTAAGGGCCAAAGCTGTGCATAATTTAGCGTATGCAGCCAGACAGTTGCTGCCCCGTAATATATGCCTTATACATGTACATGTACATACACCCGTCACACACACACAATCGCACAATAGCTGTGCTATTACCATATCACGCATACACGCAGAGAGAAAACACACATAAAAGATGTGTGCGAGGGCACCGGAAGTCACTTTAACGATGCGCGAGTAAGTAATAACAGCAAAAAAAGCACACATACACACAGCACGTGAAGAAGAAGAAGAAAATGAACAGGAAGAGCCAACAAAATGGCGCACATTCGCTTGGGTGTGGGAGAGAAGGTCTATGTGGAATCGTTAATGCGCACAATGAGACATACTAGGCACACACTAATACATATGCATCACTCCCACACACACACACACATACACACTCATACATATACAAACTACCCGAACGCTTAGCTAACTCACCGTCTTCGACTCGAGGAGCGTATCTGGCCAGAAGCAAGCCTGAGATTGTTACCAATAGCAAATGTTTGGAACGCAATATGTATGTGTGTATCTGTGTGTGTGTGTGTGTGCCTAAATTTGGATACAGTCTGCTTCTAACTAACTGTTTTGCTTCTGCTCTATAAGACACTACCTGGAAATGCCCTGCAGCGAACATAAGCGGAAGCTGGAACAACAGTTTCTGAATTTGCTTTCCATATATATATACTATCAAGAGTTCAGCTTCAGAATTTAATAGGAAGTCTAATTAGGAAGTTAATTTTTAAGGACTTAATTTTCAAGTATTTAGCAGCTTAATTCTGATTGAAGATAAATAAAATCTGTTATTTACTCTCTTTATCATAGTTATCTATTTAATAGAAAATTGAACTAAATAAAAATTTGAAGGATATGTTTTAGTCGATCTTTTTCACATAACAGAAACTACACCTGCTCTTGATATTTGGTTAGGTTTGGTAAACAAGGTTTGCATTTTTACTCCTGTTTGCTGACCATCCTCGCTTCTCGCTCTCGTCGGGCGTCTGTTTCTTGTTGCTGATTGTTTGGTCAGCGGAAACAGAGAAAACGAGAGAAAACAAAATAGTGAAAAGAGAGAGAGTAGAAAAAACGCATGTAAAGGAATGCAATTTGATCATTTCCTCTCTCTCTTTCTCTCTCTCTCTTTCTGATGCTTGCTGCTTCTACAACTGTTATTTGCTGGCTACGGCTGCCTGACCATCATCATATATTTGGGGCACAGGTTGTTGCTGCTGTTGTTTGTTTAGGCGCAGGTTGGTTTTTGGGGTGTTTGGGGGCAAATGTTTGTCATGGAGAACTGAAATTCGCTGACTAGCTGGCATTTATGGCATACAAGTGAAATTATGAGACATGGAGGAGCACAACTACCACGATGATGATGATGATGATGATGATAGGGATGGTGCCGACGAGTGTTGATGCAGCGAAAAGTGGCAAGTGGCGCGTGGCGTGTGGAGGGTGGAGGGTGCTGCATAGGGGGGATGGGGGATGCAATTGCCAGAGGTAAAACGTGCAAGAAATGAGAAAATATGACAGCCAGACATGTGGAAAACTGTAACAAATGCTGAAACAGAAACTGCGAGAAAGGAAACACACAGTCCGCAGGCAAGCAGATAAATTGCATACACACACACACATACACAGAGACTCGCTACCCAGGGAGTTTGCAAATGCTGCTGCTGCAGATGAAGAGAAATGAATGAGAAAATGTGCAGCTTATGAAATGAAACAACAGAAACTCGGCATGCAATCGCGACACTCGTCTACAATTTGAGTCAAAAGCTCAGGCCTTTTAGTCCTAGACAAACGTGCAAACGAGGGGCAGGCCTTGATAAAAAAAGGCCGAAGAATCTGCAACTGAAACTGATGCTTGCCATATCATTGCGGCTGCCTCACAAAGCCTTCCCTGACAGTCGTGATGTAACGGAAATTACAGATTTTCTTTGCTTGCTTTCGCAATAAGAACGCAATTCAAAAGAACTCCGTATTTATCATTTAAGATATTTGAAGTTTGAAATTTCGAATAACTCCCATTTAAGTTAAACGAATAAATGAATTTTGGTATTCAAATTCAGTTAATTTGCTTTGCTTCCCTGCCACATAGACAATTCAATCCAACTAAGGTAGACCTATCTAATGCATGCCTTGAAAATAAATCGTTTTCGGCGGTTTTCACCCCGCTCAAACTAGTTAACAGGCGGTTTCAGAAATTTGTTTGCGGTTTTTCGTGCAACTGGCAACTGAACCTGAAGCAAAACAAAAAACTCGGAAAAAGAATGGAAACAGAAAACCTTTGTGCCGTTTGCAAATGGCTGTGGTTTTATACATACATATACAGCCATTTTTTGCTGTTGGTATGAATGTGAGTTTTGAGTCGAAATGCGGGCTGTGCGACCCCATCTAAAGTCTAGACATTGCCATTTCCGTTCAACGTGACTGCTGTCCGGCGAAGAAGTTAAGAACAACCAGGCGCAGTCAAAAGGCTGCGGGTGATATCCCCATCATCATCATCATCATTATCATCATCATCATCGAGGACGACTTGGCCATTTGTGGCCTGTCGCCGTGTTCTGCGCCTTATTTGCTTATCGTTGACAAGCGCTTGATAAAGTATAATGTAGACCTATGTCTAAAAATAGTGAAGCATATCCTTGAAACAACTAGAGAACTCTACTCATTTAATCAATATCTATCAGGCATTTTTGGGTTGATAGGCTTTTAATTAATTCTAGTTTGAGGCTAATATGTGGGCGATTTTTAGCTACTGCTCTTCGTAAAACAAAAAAAATTTCGTGTTGACATTAAAATCCAATTTACAAAACGGCAATTGCAATAAATATCACAATGCAAACAGAAAAGTCCATATTGTAGAGCAAACAGAGGGAAGCTTTGAGGGCAATGCCAACTAAAAAGTACCCTGTAGGAGTTTAAAGTAATAAAAAAAAAATGAAGTTGCAATCCAACAAATTTATAACTCAATATACTTTTAGAATATATTTAAGAAAAATCTCAACTTAAAATGTTTACAGGGTATTGTCGCTTACTTCTGTCAAATCGAATAGCTTACGAAATGCAAACTTAACGCACCGCCACGCCCATTTTTGACATGAACTTCCCTTGTTTCTGCATGCAACACAACACAACGAAACACACACAAAACCCACACACAGGCACCACAAACTCAGCAACTTTTTCAACATGCATGCGTGTGTTGTCTATGTTTGGAATGGGGTTCTGTGGTTCGGTGCGGGTCTCTATGCATAGTAATATTATTGCCAATTTTGCAATGTTTACAATTTGCAATGACTGACAGAGAGCGAGACAACACCAAAAGCACAGGCGGCAGAGGGAGAATCGAGTGAAAACAAATTCGATTGCAAATTGAATTTTTATTGAATGTTGGCGGCTCGACAAAATGTCAGACTGTAAAAAATCCAAATCCAATGCTGAAAACGTAAACGAATACGAAACCAAAAAACCCAGTTGATAGTCCTGCTCGAAGGTTTTGTTGTGTGAATTTGGGCCTCAGCTATTTTTATTTTATCCGTGATTTCTCGCAATTTTCTTACTTGACACGCTTTGATAGTGCATTCGCATTCGCAGGAAATGCAATTTTCCATATCAGAGATCTTGCTTCGTCTTTCGTATTAAGCCTATACAAATTCCATCGTCTGCAATAAATATATTGTTGTTGCCTCGCCGCAGTTTTTGCCTTTTAACTACAGTTGTACATATTTTGTTTATCGCAAGCGGAAATGTTATGGAAACTGCTCTTATCAGACATTAGCAGAGCAACAATAAAACTCAAACTCAAACTCAAGCAGAAAACTAAACCGACCAACCGACATTATCATACTCTTATTCTTAAGTATCTGATCAGTTCTTCAAATATCAAGTATCAATAGTATATATTGATTGCAGTAAGAGATTCCAAAGGTCACGGAAGAGTTTTATAATTGCAACTTCTTAGATAAATAAAATCAAATAACAACTTAGCTGCATTCCTTGAGTAGAATTTGCAATTCTATTTAGAGGTCAAGAGTCAACTTACCTGCAAGAAAAGAGAATAAAGAGAATAAAATTAATAAAATATTTATTATGAATCAATAATATTAGAGTAATAAAAGCTTGAAATTTATATTTGGAAAGTTTTCCTTTTTGGATTTAAAAAATAATAAATTTAGACACACTTTTGAGATTGAAATTTCTCCATTAATTTGCTCTATTTGTCGCATTCAGTGAAATTTAATAGGCTCACAGATAGCCTCTTAGCTGGTAAGGCGCTCAAATTTTTGAGGCGTGGCTAAGCTTGTAATTGCAATGGACGCAGCAGTTGTAAGATGAGGAACAAGATGTAGAGAAGAAGCGTCGGCTAGATGAAAAATAATTAAAAGCAATGACAACTTGGTTTTACTTTCGCAGAGTCCAAAGCCAGAGGCAGAGACAGAGGCAAAGCACCAGAGAAAGACGGAGAGAAGCAAGCACCATACACAAATCCCCAAACACGTCGCTCACATTTCAATTTACGCATGAAAATGTCATTTCCGACACGAAACGAGGCAGGGAGATGGGAAGGAAAAGGCAAGGGAGAGAGGGAGATGTAAGAGGAGAGCGACGTTGGCCTGATGAAATTTGCATGCAGGAATGTTAAGGAAAAATATATAATAAAAAAAAAAAAAGAAATAGACGTAGAAGCTGCCATGGACTTAGATGCGCCTTGGCCTATTCCCCTCTTGCTCTCTCCCCTCTCTGTTTCTCCCTCTTGCATACTACTGGCCAGTCTTTCAACTGTCATGCCGCCTGTTTGTCTGTCTGTATGCCTGACTGTCTATTTGTCTCTCGCCGCGTTACGCACGCCAGAAGTGTAATAAAATTAAGAATTCCAAGCTGCCGTGACAAATTTTTTCTTCTTTTTTTTTTTCATACGCAATGAATGGCGAATGCCTTGGACTGCGGAGTGAAGAGGAGAAGAAAGGGAAGCGAAGGGAAGAGCGAGGTGAAGTGGTATCAGCGAATGAGTGAAGCATTACTGACAGCTTCACGACAGCGACGACGACGTTGAGTGCCAATTTTGCGCTAAAGAAACTCATAGTTGTAAAAGAGGCAGCGGCAGCGGCAGGAGGCGTGGCAGGCAGGCAACTCCCACACTGATGAAAGTACCGAGTATATTAAGCCATAAAATTAGTGCGACCGCGTCGTGCAGACGGATGAGATGGGGGAGCAGGGGAACAGGGCAAGCAAGCAATTCGCTCAGCTGCGTACGTGAGCGGCATTAGCGAAGCAAAGCAAACGAGCAGCTCGAGATGAAATTTGTTTATTTGTGATGTGATGTATCGCATAATTAGAGGGCAGCAGGCAGCCCAGCCTCCCCAAACAATACTTATAATTTGGGAGAGCTCGAAATCATGGGATTAAAGATGATTCCTTTCAATAAAGCTGCAATTAGAGCTCTTAAAGAAACTAATCAAAAATACTCAAGCGCTCGCTCAACTCTCTGACACTCTGACAGGCACAGCACAATATTTTAGGATCTTTGTGCTGTCTGAAATTTGTTCGATTTAATCATTATAAAGTAATCTAGTCATTAGCGTTGTTATGAATGTGCGGTTCGGCGTGTGCACCCCAAGTAATGTTTTTTTTGGGCAAAGCTGCTTAAAATGCGCGAAACAAGCGGCGCATCTAATCCAGTGATACAAAAAAACCAAATAGAATCATCAGAATGAACAACAAAATGCCAACATCAATGTGGAAAGACATCAGTCAGAGTGAGCACGCGTTGGATTTGTTTGGAAATCAACAAATTAGTATGCAAGAGACTGCTGGACTGACAGATGTTGTGCCCGATGTTGTTATCAGGATCTTTGGTGTTGTTGTAAAATTATGAGATGTTGATTGACTAGACTGGCTTGACAAATAAATGAGTTTGTTATCATAATCACCATATTATTAGCACTGCTTATGAATAACATTAAACGCCATGCACAACGGCTGCAAGATGGTAATGCTAATAAGGTCGCGAGGTCAGCTATCCATCCAAATGCAAATGCTGCAAGCAAGGGAATTATGTAAGCATCCGACTCATCCGAATCATAGTGCGCTACCTTGAGGGGTCTTGACGTTTGCAGCCCACACAACATTTGTCAATTTAAATGAGGCATAGGCACATTTCGCCAATTTTTATGATTAATTATGTGTCCACATTAATTGCAGACGTGCAACAAGCTGACTGCCATGCAACATGTCGCCCCACACCCACCGACCTACCGTCCGCTACTCAACCCCAGCAATTTGCTGCCAGGCCGCGTGCATTGGCCAGAACAAATTGCAAAGCAATCACCGAACAGCCAAAGCATCTGATGGCTATATCTACACACATGTAGATATACTATATATGTATATAGGAGAAGGAATATGAGTGCATCTATGAGATGCTTGTGCATCTGTGAGTATGTTAGATGTGCTCGGAAACCAACTCGATTGCTCACAGTTGTGCGATTGCAACAACTTTAAAAAGCCAAAAGCTCATTCGACTGTTGAAATCACACAAACACATCTACACACACACATACACCAACTCCTATCGGTTGCGTAGTTATGCCGAGTGCCAGAAACTTTTTTTAATTTTTGTTTCGGTTACGTTTTATCAGCCGGTTGTGGCCTTTTGACTCAGGTCTGTTTGGCCAAAGTGGCAACTAGAAAACGCAGTTGGTTATTTTTGGGTCTTGGCCAAATTTAGTTAACTCAATTAAATTTCATGCAATCTTTCCTTACTTGATTTAAAGTTGAGTTGATCTCCTTCTGCAGCTGTCAGTTAGGCGTTTAATTAAGTGCAACACAATAAATCAACGAATTTATGCGAACACGTTCGAGGCATATTAATAGGTGATAAAGGAGAGGCAAAATGACAGAGCAGACAAAAGAGAGAGCGAGAGACAGATAATAAATAAACATGACAGATACAACAGATGGGCGAAAAAAAGAGAGAAAAACGTAGACATGCCCAAGCGAATGAAATAAAAATGTTAATTACCCAAATGTAATCAACTCAATGATCATTAGAGCACGTAGCACAAAAAAAAACGAGTGACCATTCTCTCAGTGCAATTATATCAGGACCTTTTCAAGCTAGGTCATTGAAAATTCGCAGTTATGCGTAATTTATGGTGATCTAGAAGCACACATTCCCAATTTGTCGGGGTTCGGCAAAAACAACGAAATATGCACAAAATTATCGTAGGGAAATCGGCCAGCTGCAATAGACGATCAAATCTATGGGAATTCCTTACGTTACACAGACACAATAAATAATAATAAATTATAAATCATTGACATCAGTGGCAGTGCGAATAAATGCGAACTGACAGCTGCAGAACAGAGAGCCCAAAAACTAGGTAAGGAATGTGATAGCAACACATACTCAGCCTTATATTAGAATTGTGGGAGTGCTTGTGGGCGAGGAGAAAGGTGGGCGCTCGGCAATATGACAAGCCAACAACATGCACAGCGCTTATTATTTATGACTATTATGATTGCGACTGGGCGGGAGAGCAATAGAGAAGAGCACAAGTTGCGGAAGACAGGAAACAAACAAAGTCCCAAGCAAGAATCCCAGAGTGTCCCAGAGTCCGAGTCGGATTATGAAATAAATCTCACACACGGCGGCGGCTGCTGCTTATTATAATTAGCTACAAAATTGCACATGACTGCAATAAATGTTTCAATTATTTATAATCTCATCTGAACATGCACAAGTGTGTATGTGTGTGTGAGTTGCGTTTGTGGTTAGCTAACCCCTTAACACTTACGAGAGGCCCCGGTCATCTGGGGGATCTGTGTGGTTATTGCGCATTAATTATGTTCAATTACAAATTGCAATATGAAAGTTTCGCAAAGTGTTTGCCAAATCCAGCTTTATACGTATACTAGTAAAATAAATCATTTTAATTAAGCTTTAGATGTGCGCAATTTCGCAAAGCGAAAGGCATGCAACAAGAGTGAGTTAGTCATGTGCTTTAAATCTCTTTTTATAATGCGATTCTATACATCCTGTAAAGTTTGAAGGATTGTTTTATCACAGATCATTGATCGTAGGTGTATGAAATACATTTTTCGATTAGCTCTAATGTTGGAAATGAAATCAATAAATTGGTTTGATATTTCCGCGGATCCCCTTTTATTCAATGTTATTTCATTAAAGACGGCATCAAAAAGTCCAATACACTGTACTTGAGATGTTGCTTGTAAATTAAATTGCCTAAAAAGTTTTAATGAGCATCAATTTATTAAGTGGCCAGCGCACTGGGGATGAGTCTTAGACACTTAAACTTCCTTCGCTCATGACGACCCTCAACCATGTTTACAAAATGTATCGATCCATTTTGACGCGGCCATAAATAAATTGAGCACAATTTATCTTTCAACGGCATTTGTTTAACATAAATAAAAAACAACGCGGCCAACATTAAAAGCCAAATTAAACAACTATTTTGCCCAGGCAAAAACATGAGTTCTCTCTCCATGGATCTAATGGTCAAAAAAAGATGCCCAAACAGATAGAGATAGATAAACAGAATAATGGATAGATTGAATATTGAATGGGCCAATGCGGGAGGATGATGATGAAGCCACTGCTAATGCCTAATGCTAATGGTAATGAGCTGTATGCTGATTTGATGTGCCGCCACAAAACAAAGCAAGATATTTATATTTAGTGTTATGGTCGAGTTTATTGTTGTTGTTATTGTTATTGTTTTTTGTGTTAGCTTCTTTGTTGCTATGTTTGATTAGGTGGGCAGAAATTACGCAAAAATTAAATTGCAATTAACTGGAAATTATATCAGTAATTATGCATATGAAATGCATAAACAAATAAGCTTCAATAATTGCGTATTAGCAAACAAAGCCCGACCATAGTCGGGGTAATTGGAGCTCGATTCATATGCATTCCATCGAACCGGTTCAATAGCATTTTAAATACTCCAAACGGTATAAAATGTTTCAAAATCATTTAATAGCTAAAAGCAAACTGTAATCTTTGAACTGGTTCTGCAAACTAACCCATCAAAGAACAAAAGAAATTCTGAGAAACCTGGATTCTAAATTATTCGAAATATGTTTAATAATCGTGACTGATTGAAATGAACAAATGAATTTATTTAAAGAAAGTTAATTTAAGTTTATGAATTATCAAAAGAATTGGCCCAAGGTATGTTGAAAATATTTTAAATACAGAACGAAAACAGATCTTTTTCAACAGCTGTTTTATAATCATATTTCTGAAAGGTTTAATGAACTCAATGAATCATTACTTGAGCCAAACAATTTGTTCAAATAATAATTCTCAGCTGTTTTCTTTTGTATTTTCATTCTAGAGTGTCTACCAAAAACTAAAGTGAAACAAAAAATTCTATTCGAATTCAACAATGCAGTGCAAAAACTAGACAAAGACAACGAGAAACATTTGTCGGGTGTGCGAGGTGCAAAGTTTTTGGCACAGTTGTAATGACAGCAAGAACATTTGCAGCAAGCAAGGGGGCAAAGCAACTGAGGCGCAACGAAAATGCTAATTAATGTGATTATGTTGCCATTTTAATGTTAAACAATTGTTTAGCGATTAGTCAGGCGTCAGAGGCGTAGACAACAGTTTCCGCAACAAGAAAGCAACAGAGGGGGGAAAAAGGGGGAAGAACGATGGCAAAACCTCAGGATGATAAATCGTTGTAAAAGTGCAGCCGGGCGCCAATTTAATGCCAAAAGTTTTGCCATCAAGCGACAAGCGAAAAGTAGCAAAAATTACATATTATACATTACACATACGCCCTGTGTGGCAGCAACAGCAGCCGCGAAGTAGTAGGAAAGTTTAAAGCTTTTGACAAGCGCTGCGCTGAGGTGTTGAAAGCGTGGCAAGTTACGCACACTTACATCCACCCACACATAGACACACACAAACGCAAAAGGCACGAACACGCTGCTGAGCAAGTGCAACAGCAGCCACAGGAAATGTGGTGAAACCTCACCTGTTCAACCCGTTAAACAGCCGCAGCGTTGGCAAAATGTTTTTGCTGATAAGCGCAGACAAATGCCACGCCCCCAAAATGCTCAAACAGCACAAAAATCCCACCTAGCTATAGCTATAGCTATAGCTAGCCTGGCTGACTGCCTGGCTAAACTGACAGCTATAGAGACATTAATGTGACGAGGGTTTTGGGGTTTGGGTTTTGCTCTCAACACGAAAAAGTTGCAGAAAATTACATCACGGGTTGAGCACACTGGGATAAAATGTAGGCAACGGGGGGGAGATGGGAGAAAAAAGAGAAAAGGAAATCCAGCTAAATCAGTTCATGTCTGTGGCTGGGTAAAAAATGAAAAAAAAGGTGCTGAAAAAGGTGCACAATCCTCCCATCGTCTTGTGGGACTGTTTGCTGCCTGGCGTATCGCATGATGTGTGATATGTGGAATGCTTTCTGCGGCGTGATGCTACCGTTTTTGGGTTTGGCGTGGCTTGGCTTGGCTTGGTTTGCCACTTTAAGTTGCACGTCGTCATATGCTGAAATATTATACAGTTGAATGTCGTAACAGATTTTGTTTGTTGCCCTCCACCATCGAGAACAAGTAGCTTCGGCAAATAAGCAAACTTGAGATAAGCAACAACGTGCAACCGCATTGTGTGTTTAGCAATTAGTTTAGATTACCTTGAGAATCAAACAAACTTGAGCATTTCCTTGGTAACAATTAAATTAGTTCCTAAAAGATCTTATTGAATAAAATTTTTTTTTTTTTGAAAAGTCACTTGGGTTCGCCACTCTAAAAGTGTTTCACAATTTTTTTGTCTAGGCAATAAATAGATAATTGGTGTAGAGTAAATATTTACAGCACAATTTACTGCGACACTGCGGCAAAGATAAAGCTGCAATGTCTATAATAGGAAAAATAAATAGAAAAAGTCTCGACGCAATTGACGTTGTCCCTCCCAAATCTGAAGAGCTTGTCGAGTGGGCTCTGATAAGAATGTTTGTCAACTTTCCACACTTCTCCCAGCTGTTTTCACTCCCATCACTCCCTACATGAGCAAACTAATGAACAATGCAACGAAATTAACTTTTGCTGTACGATTTTTCACTTGAGATTTTCTCAGCGACAGCAACAATATTTGATTTTGCTCTGACACAGATATCGATATCATTCGTATTCGTTTTTTGTGTTATGTTCGTTGGTTATCAAAAGATAATTAAAAAACATAAGGCAGGCCAGGGGAAAAAAGGTACTCAATAATTGATTTGTAGCCGGAAGAGCTGAGTAACAACAATAAACTGACAATGGCAATCAATTTCCATTATTGTATGGGCGGCTAATTGAAAGTTGTTCAGATCTATTCAACGATATCAACAGATAGTAGACCGTGTCTAAATATTCCATATGTGTGTGTCTGGGTGCTTTCCATT
Organism: Drosophila nasuta; assembly: GCF_023558535.2. NCBI lineage: Eukaryota > Metazoa > Arthropoda > Insecta > Diptera > Drosophilidae > Drosophila > Drosophila nasuta. The sequence goes on from NC_083456.1 coordinate 3,558,125, forward strand.
TCCTGCAGTGAGCGGCGAACCCATGTCAAATGAAGTCTTTTTCATTTCGATTTTTCATTCTTCTCTTTTTCTTCTTGTAATGAAAAACTTTCGGCAGCAGTTCTATCATAAATAATTCAATTTTACAGCATACTTTTGGGGTACAAAAAAAGCTTCGAAAAGTGGAACAAAATGAAAACAAGCCACAGAATAGCAACTGCAAACGTAACGAACGAACGAACGCCAAAGTTCACACAGTTGCGCTTCACTGCACAAATATATTAAATTTCGATTTTGGAAAAGAACTCCACAGCTCTCGAACACAACAGCGTTTGCAGCTTGAGAGTGCCTGAGCCCAAACCCGAACCCGAATTCGAACCCGAATCCAAATCCGATACTGAATCCATGAGCACGTGCGTTAACCTTTGACATATGAGCGGGCGCTGTCTGAATGTCTGACTGTCTGTCTGGTCGGCTGTCTGACAGGCAGAGACAGTGAAACCATCAAACATATTTTATGTATTAAGGATATACGAGAGACCCTCACACACACACACACGCCAACAAACTGCCGCCCATTGCCAAATATGTATACTCTCCAGGGAGGGGGCATCGTGGGGTGGCAATAACAAAATACAGAAAAAAATCACGTTACAACACAACAGCAACTGCGACACCACGAAGGACTGTTTTTCTTCTCTTCTCTCTCTTTCCCACTCTCTCTCTCTAGGGAAATCAAAACAGATCAAAATGTCATCTTTAAGAGCTTAAATTTGTATAAAATTGTCGCTCGTAAACCCAAAAGCAGCACAGCCACAAAAAACCATCCAGCCATCCAAACAGACGTCGACGATTCAAAGGTGTCACTCACTTAACTGCGGCAGGTAAAGTAGAGGTGTCATAGCTTATAATAACAATATAAACACATGGTTTAGTTTGGCTCTTTTCGGATTTTTAGTGATTTAGTTGCTGTGCCTCTATCAGTGGCCCATAAAGCTCAATGGGCTCGCTTCTTCAACTTGAGAAAGTATCAAAACGTTTTGTGTGTGCTTTGTAGCTTAAGATTGTCAATCGGTCACACATCAGATACTTTTTGGGTTGCCTTAGGTTATGAACTGTTGTTGTATGGTGAAAGGTAACTTTTGAGATGATAACACTAAAGATACCAAATGAAAGTAAACAAGATATACTTCATCCAAAATCAGACTGAAACTTTTTGTTTTAAATATGATTTATTTTGAACCGCAATCCCAACTTTATTTGATTTTGATTTAAGCAATTTTTAAAGAGTAAAAAAGAAGCAGTTCAATTATGTGTTCAAGATTGAAATAAAGTAAAGAAAGGTCAACAATAAACATTGAGGAACACAGACAACTTCATTTGCAACTGGTTCAATTCAAAAGACACGAATAAACACGACGATAAATGAATTCACTGCACGACAATTTCCTACAGCCAGCCTCTTCCATACCCATAAATACATGAATGGGGCGATGGTGCCAATCCATTTAGCATATGCGAAGACACACAGAGATACATAGATAGATGTCTGCATCTGGTTTTCATACATAATAAGCCCAAAGCAAATGCTTTGATTTCAAGTTGAGCCAACGAATGACACACACACACAGCGCATTCAATGGGTCGGAAGGTTTTCCATTCAACGGATCTGGGTATGAATCTGAGTCTGATTCGGGTTCGAATTCAGATGCTGTAGCTGTAGCTATAGCTGTGGTCTTGTCTGGATGGGGGAGATATCTACAGCCGGACGTACGAGTTTCGAGTATGTGAGGGTGACAAAACCTAATAAAATTTAATTAAACTCAATCAAAATCCATTTAAGGCGCACAAAACCCACCAAGCAGCGCACAACAGAACAGAACAGCAGAGAACAGAACGGAACACAGTATATGCTAGTGCTGTTCATGTGTCAATGTCTGAGTGTGAATGTGAGTGTGAGTGTAAGTGGGTGAGCAGTAGCTGCAGCGACGACGATGATGCGGATTCACTTGTGGGTGCATTTGTGAGTGGACCGCTTTAATTGAATTTTCAGTGCGATCTCTTAGCATCTTCTTGTGCACTTGCAAAAACGGAAATGAAAATGATGTCATCTGCTTGCCTTTTGCTTTTTTCACACACACACACATTGGCAGACACAAATACACCTTCAATTCAATGCGAAATTAATTGAAAAAGCTTCTTGCTGCACCTGTTGACGAACAAAAGCTGATTAGCTTGTGGTCGACCAGGCCAAATGCAAAGGCAGAATTCAATTTACAATATGCAACAATCAAAACTAATGATTTCTGTTGGTGCCACAGCTGAGCACAGCCGCCAAAGGATGCCACAAGAGCACTGAAAGAAACTGGAATTAACTTTAGTGAAAAGTACATTAGAGAAAGCGAAGTTCATTGAAGAAAACAATCGTTAATTCAATTTCTCTCAGTGCATATTCATAAATGGATGATTTCTACTATGTTCACATATGAATTTGTGTGAGTGTGTGTGTGCGCTTTACAATAAGCTGACCTCTCTCTGTCTGTGTACATCTGTTTGTTTGCTTAATTTAATTTACCCAACACAATGTTGAGGGATGTTGATGACCATGTTGATAACCAAAGACAGAGGAAGACTAAGTGGGGAGGAGGGAGTTAACGAGCAAAGGGTAAGAGCGGTAAAATGGGGAAGAGGTCAATTTACTTGTTAGCGCACAAATCAAAGCGCTGTTGTATGCAAATGGTTATAATGGAAAGAGGAAGTGAGGGAGTGACAGAATGTCTGTGTGTGCGTTGGGTGGGGGAGGGAGGAGTGCTTTGCTTGATAATCCAAATACATATTATATGTACCAACGAATGTTTGCTTGCGTATGGTTGACCCCTTATTACAAGTGGCCCTCTTGAATTATGGCAGCTACTCAAATGGAACTGGAACTGAGTGGGGGCAACTATTCTATGGGATTCTCTATTGGGTGCGATTCACCCAAAGTAGCTGTCAAATTAAGCTCTCTGTCCCACTACAATCTATGCCAAATTCAGAATACATTCGCATGTATCTAGACATATGCATACCTGATGTCTATATACACACATACATACAACGTGCCCCCCTCCCGGACTCTTTGTATAGTAGATATATTTTAGACAGCCTCTAGTCATAGTCAACAATGTGTAAATTGCTTTCCATGTATTTCAAATTATTTATTTTCGTGTGCCATCGTTAAAAACTAAACTGAAATATACCCAAAAAGATTTTCCATCTCATATACAGACAACAACAACAACAACACGACTAGAAAACGTAGAGAAAAATGATTTTTCCAAATTATAAATACATTTTTACCTCAACGCAAACGCAGCGACTGCGACTGCGACAGCGACCGCGACGCTAGCGGCAACTGCGACGTCGGCGCATGCAGGTGTGCGCCAATATGCTTATTTTTAGTAGTTGCCAAAGATGCTGCGTCGCAGTCTGCGTAGACGTCGACTGAGAGACAGACGTCGGGGCTGTGGTGCGCACCACTCGCCTGTTTTTAGGTATGAATTTGAGATACATTTTTGTATCTTTTGCTGTTCGTTCTTGCCTTTTTTCGCGACTGTTTAGTGAGTAATTAACAAGCAAAACAAAAAGAAATAAGAAATACATTGCAGTAGGAAATCGGCGAAATCGGGGAGAGGGCGGGGCAAGAATGCCGAGTACTTTGGGCAGAACGAACCGCCATTTCACTTAACTAGACATTAATTATATGCCACGGACTGAGCTACTTGAGTTGAATACGTTTATGAAGCTGCTGCAACAACAAAAACAATAACAACACTAACACCAAATAACATTCGGGCATATGGCGCAATGGCAAAAGCAACAGCAACAATAATAATAATAATGATTATTATAAATATTGTACACATACACACACGTGTGTAGTACGATTATTATTGCGGCATACTGCAAACTAAATTTAGCTCAAGGCTTTTGTTTTTTCAGCATGAGTGCTACCTGCGATTTATTTATTATTGTTTTCATATTTCTGAGGGGAATTCTACGTATGTCGTATACCATTAAGATTCTGGATCTAAGAGTATTATGCAAATAGAACTCGAGTTTTGATTAAAGACATATTCCTAGCACGATTCGTAATTAAATTTCCTTTCATTTAATATCAACAATCTGAAGATATTGTTAATTATCCATATTAAAAAGTATAACATAATCGAGTGACAATTTTCGAATAATTACCGTGTAGATATTGGAGACTCGGCCCTTATATAAATATATAGCAAAGAGTTAAAGTAAAACAGTGTTACCAGATCGTTTAAAGTATGGATTATAGGAAAATACAAGTTTGGCATTTAGTATTCTGTTTCTACCATAATGGTTACTTCAATTCATAATAGAATAACTAAGTTTTCACTAGAAATAATTCAACAAAATATCTGGTTTGGTTTACTAACTCGATAATCTTTGCGTGAATAATATGTACTAAAAATATGCCAAGTAAATAAAGCTACAAAAATACTTATGCTTGAGGTTGGTTTCTTAATTTATATTCCAAGTGCACATCTGGCTTTAGCTATTGTTTTATTTCTCTGCTGGAAACTTACCTGCAACGAAAAGAACGAAAAACGAACATTAGATATTAATAATTTACAGTAAACGCGTCGGTGCAAAGCATTTTCGAAATAACACTATTTCGTAAGTTCAAAAATGCAATAAACACACGAAAATTTATGAAGAATTTTTTGTATAAAAGAGAAAATGTATAAAAACAAGTAGATAGACAAGTGGTACAAGAATTTATGACTATAAAAATGTTTATGGCTTGTGTCTTTATGTTACGCGGTGCGGAGGTAAAAGAGAGCCAGATATCTCCATTTCTCTCTCCCTCTTCCATTCACAGAATTCACGTAAGTTCTTGAGCAACATTTGACAGGTAGTCCGAGGGGAGCTGCTACCAAACTTTGCTGTCACTTTGAATAATACGGCGAGACTCATAAATTCTTAGGCGTGTGAAATGGTCGCTTTTCTCTTCGGCTCTGCCCTTCATTACTTTTCCCTTTTTTAACCATTCATTTCTAATTAGCTGCTTCTGCTTTTTCAACACTTTTCATCAAAATTTCATAAAGTTGCCATTTGATGAGAGTGACAGGCAGAAAAGGCAACAGAGAACTGGAATGGGAGAAGTAAAGTGAAAAAAAAGAATGAATGAAAAAAGCACGAAATGAAAACGCAGCTCATGTGAAGGCTTAATCCCACAAACGTTGAGGACAACTGCCTTAACTGGCTACCACAGTGTTGCCTGTTGTCATGCCAAATTGGATTAAGGCTCAGAGTGTCTATGGCAGGGACAATTGCAGATCCAAGAGACAAGAGCTCATTCAGACTGAACAAACAATTAACCGAAGGTGGTGACATCCCAAAAAGATCAAAAGCTTAATACGCTTAAAGGTGAGATCGTTAATTTTCAAACTGTCAATTTCATATATTTTATTATTATATATAGTGAAATAATCATGTATTTCAAATTATTTTCTCATTTTCTTCAGTTGATTGGGAGCAACAACAAAACGTAGCTTAAAGCTGCCTTCAATGTGCAGTATGATTCAACTAAACTCCATCTTTAGCTGATGTTGACGTGCTTCCTCTTCCGCTTGAGGCAGCGCGGAAATCCAGCAAGAAAAACACAGCAGATAAAAAAAACAATGAACTTTCCAAGCGACATACGTACTGTGCAGTGCATATATTTTTTAATCAAAATTCTCTTAAATAATTAAAATGCAAATTGTGCGAGCATAAAAATAACAACAAACAAATGGCAGGCGATGCCATCACACAAGGCAAGGACAAAGCAGCTAAAGGACAACAAACAACCGAATGATATGACAACAGCACCAGCGATGATGATAATCACGAATGTGATGAACATGATCATGATGTTAAAGGGGACTGGCGAGGAGGACAACGACGACGATTCTGACAATTCTTTGTGGCATTTTCCATCGCCGTGTGACACAACACAAGAGTAAAAAAACGGGAAAAACGTTACGAGAATGAACGAATAAGAAGCACGATAACAACAACAGAGCAACAGAGCCACAGACCGAAAGTGTTAACAATGAAAATGATGATGATGTTAATGCTAATGATAATGATGATGAAGTTAATGCTGCCGCAAACAGCAGCTGAGACTGAGAGCCAAATAAAAAGAGTTACGAAACACAAGTATCACATGGCATCTTTCGGTCGCTCCTCCACTCATAACCCACTCGAAGTGACCCCCGAGTCCTCTCACACTCACTTACACTCACACTCACACTTGCACACCAGCACACACATGCGTGTTAAATTCATGGCACGAGCTTTGCATGCACAAAAAAGGTTTGCTACCTTCTGAACCCCTTCTGAAATTCAAAGGGTGCCAACGGCACGTGCTGTTAAGGGTTCCTCCTGCCTCGCCTCATCCCTTTCCTGCTTCATCCTACTCCACATTCCTCAGTCACGCTCCTTCACATCTCATCTGTCTTCTTCCCCTTGTTCTCTACATCAGCGAACGTTCTGTTCATTAAGCTGCTTATTATGTTTGCACTTAAAAATTCATATGTGACTATGGCAGCCCAATGTGTCCTACAAATTTTAGTTGCTGCACATGTATACATCCATGTGTGTGTGTGTGTGTCCTTTAAAGCTGAAATTATTAGCATACTCAAGGGCAGGCGTGCTGTGCTTGAGGTATTTGAAAATGTAATTAGGACAAAAGGGAGGACATTTCTGCTTTTAATAGTTATGCTTTTTGTTGTAATTAATATTTAATGCTCCGCTTGTACCTGTTCCTCTTGTTATTGTTAACATAAAATGCAATTAAGCATACGCCATGTAGTACCAAACAACCCATATTTCGTCGCTCACGTTCATAATCATTTTTTCCCTTTTTTTTGTGCTTTTGTTTTTCATCACATAAATATTAAATTAAGCACACCAAAATTTACATTTTCATTTTTTTCAGCTTGTGTTTGCCTGTTATTTGATGACTGCCTGCGTTTAATTGGGTGGGTCGAAAGGACCAAGCGAATGACAAAAGGTCGGGGAAATACCAGTTGCAGAGAGTGAAATGTTGCGGTTAGTTTGCAAAAGTAAAACAGCTGCCTAACCAAGTTAAAACCATTGAGAAGCACAACACACAAACCACAGAACATATTTCATAAGCCTCATCAAGCGGTTTCTCGACTTCCAAGGATATCTTTAGGTTAATCCATTTCAAGAGGTTGAGTAGAAATTATTTGATCTCTTTTTCAAAGTCTATTAAGGCAATGCGTCAAAAAAGCATAAAAATTGAAAAATATTAAAGTTTCTCATAAGTGAACAATGAACAAAGGGCAAGGACACGCTAAGGATGCGAAGGAAGGAGTGAAAAAGTATTTAAATTCTGAAAGAGAGAGCGGGCGGTGTTTGCTTCTGCTGCCAATCCAGACACGTACACAAACAATGCAGTGGGGCAGAAAGCAGACAGTTGGTGGCTAGGAAAGTGGAGGCTGAGTGCCGAAACCTAGACAAAGACGAGCGGGGCGGAGTGCGAAGTGTGGCAACCAAGTTTATTTAAGCGAAAATGTAATTTTATGCTTTTTAATTGAGCGAATATGCGTGTAACATGTGCAAGTCGACAAAACAGAGATCAAAACGGTGCAGAAGGCAGCCTGAGGGGCCAAACTGGAAAAAGGTGGAAGGTGAGGTGGGAGGATGACATAGACGAAGTGAATGGAGTGCCAAAAAGGATTCCACAACGTGTTGGCTATAAGTGAACGCTGTTGGCAGGGCGGCTTGATGAGTTTGCGATGCATTCAAGCGTCAACATGAATACAAAGTAAGCGTAAGACTTCTAACCTGGTTGTCTGCCTCTCACTCTGCCCCTTCGTCTTCTGCCTCTGCCCGAAGCTGTTGATGGTGCAGCTGATGTTGCACATTAACTGGCCAGGACACTTTCGGTCTACAGGGGCGGAGCTTAATGTATTTAAACAACTAAAAGGCGCTGAGACAGCACTAAGAGACAGAGAGAGACAGAGAGAGAGTTGAAGGAAGGAAGGGCAAAGGGAAGAATTCGTTGCCTGGCTGGACGTTGATGATGAAAAGCAATAAAAATGCAACATTATTAATCATCATCAATCAATGTCATCCATCAAAATTGCGGCACTGGCGTTCGTTGGGGCGTCGTTTATGAAGCTGCCTTTTGTTCTGCTTCTGTGCCCTGTCCCATTATCATCAACGGCTGGCTTTTTCATCTAGCACCCATGATGCTAGAGGCCCGAGGCGAGACTTCTAGACTGGCTGGAGACAATACAGAAAGCGATGAATCAAGGGCAAAGGAGGTTTTGCTTTCCACATGGTGGCGAATCGGAGCTTCAATAGTATTAAAGACACTGCAAAACATTCGTTGAGCAATAAAATAATTTCGAAATTCAGATCCGCATCAATGTATTGATTTAGGTTATCTGCATATCTATTAAACAAGAATACTAGGATGTTAGCCACAATCTTTGCTCTCATAATTTACAAATGGCATTTAAGTTGTCTAGCTGACATCACACATTTTGTTAAAAAAAAGACAACTACTATTGAAACTAATTTTTATCGACATGCAAACGATGTTTATTTCATTTCAACACTGCAATATATCAATCCAAGACCTTTTTTATATCTTGATCAACGAATAACTCGCTCACTCGTTGAACTTGACCTGCAAGAAATACAATTTTTGAGATCATCATCAAGAAGTTAGAGATCTATTTTAAGCCGATTAAAAGACTTAAATCCAAGACTATTTTGCTCATACGATTGCATTGTTGAATCGTTAAATATATTGAGCACATTCTTTGATTTTATCGCTTTGCTGATTTTTGCTTTGTTGACTTCCGATTTTATGCTCATACATATGGATTGGATAAGATAAAACGAGGAAAAACGTGTCTAATTTATAGCTTTTTTAGAGTTTTAGAATAACACTGCGAACTCGAAAACAGACCTAACTAGGCAGTCAGCTCGATGAGAATGAAGTGTAATCAAAATTTAACTAAAATTGTTGCGTAAAATCCCATTATAAGCGCACAAAAGGTGGTGCTTCTGTGTAAAGTTTCGTTAAAGTTCTGTAACGGAAACTCTCTTAGCAAATAAAATAAAAAAAAGAGGAGAAGAGAAGAGACAGAAAAGTGCAGTGACTGCGAATAGTTGTCAAACAAAGGCAAGAACAAGACAAGACGACGAATTGGGCAACAAGCAAGTTCAAAGAGAGGGAGTAGAAAAGAAAAAAAGGGAGAGGTGGGGGATCAGGTGAAGTAGGTAGCTGACATTATAGGAGTACTTCCATTATTTTGTATGTCAATTGCTTTTCAAGCACTCTCGACAAAGAAGAAATAGTATAAGAAACGGCAGCAGAAGGTGCTACGACTTGTTGGTATTGGTGTTGTTGTTGTTGGCGTTGATGTGGGCGGCGATGGCAATGAGAAGAGACAAGGCGGAGGAAGAAGAGAAGTGGCTGCAAAGTGCCGCAAAGTTTATAAGCTGACTTTTTTGCTGTGAGCGAAGAAGTTTTCAAGTCAAGTAGCGAGACTGGGGCAGGGAGACAAACAGTAACACAGTCTGTTAATTAAATTCACGTAGAACATAAAAAACAAAAACAAAAAAACAATGAAAGAGAAAAAAGAATAAATTAAGAAGAGCGAAACAAAACACAAAAGACAAAGAAAAAACGGCCAAAAAGGTGACATGATGTAATCTAGGAAGAGAGCGCGTGGAGTGTGTGGCAAGTGGATTTCGTTGAGTTGTCGAGCTTGTCAAACTTCTCAATGTGTAATTATCACATAAATTATGCTAACCCCGCAAGCGATTCTTCTTCGTCTTCTTCTTTAGTTGTTGTTTACATGCTAAACATATGACATCCATAAATGGCAATTTTTGCCTTTTGATTGTTTATTCCCGTTAAAAAACATTCTTTTTCTCTGGAACGTGTTTTGCGACGTCGACTTTCTTGAACAAGTTCATTTACTTATGCGGCTTTTGTTTTTTTTTGTGGCGTTCTTTTCCTTGTTTTGTGTTGCACTCTCAACTTTTCGACTTTCATTTGTTTTAGTTTATTGATTGCTTTCCAAATGATATTTATGCTTACAATCCAAAAGATTTTTTCTGCTTTGCTTTCCACATGCGTGATGAAAAACCTTTCTAAAGTGATAGGCAGCTCACATGATTAGCCACGATTTGCCCAATTGAATTTCAGTCAGCAATATTGACCCCAAAAGCATATGTGCAAAAAGTGAGCGAATAACCTTTTCCTATAGATTGTGATTTTCACCTCTGATGCTGTTTCTGACACAGAAACTCTTACTATTTGTATGATTAACTTTCTTTCGCTAATGAATTTTTAAAATATGTTTTACACTTATTATGAACACATAATAATATTCTACTTTGTATTTTCACAAATTTCTGAACTTACCGTCTCGTATTTCCAGTAAAATCTAGGCTACAGAAAACTCACGTACTTTCTTCTTATTCTCATGCAATTCTGACCTGGTTTCTTAAGCTCGGTACTTTTGCCCATTTGTTCACAAGGGATCTCATCATTCATTAGACGCACGTTTCTTGCTTCTTCTTCTAGGTTTTCTAACGGTTTGTGTGGTTACAAATAAAAAACAACACCTCTCTCCAACCTGACTCACATTCAAGGCAAAACCAAAATAAACAATGAACAAAGAAGCGCACACAAAATGTGCAAAAGACTACACCGAAATCAACACAAGTAAACAACATAAACAATAAATGTTAACCCAGTTTTTTTTTTCCTAAACAGCCAATTGCCAGTATGTGAAACTGATGGCAATGAAAATTATGATTTTTTTTTCAAATCTCATTTTATTTTCTCTCCCCAACGCACTGTCAAATCAAAAGCTCCTCTGATTGACTGACTGCTTGACGGGACGGCTTTCGATTTAGTTGCCACCAAAAGCAAGTTGCTTAAAACGCCCACTGGCTGACCGCAATTTCCGAGGGGTGTCGGCGGGGTGTAGAGGAGGAAGGCGGCGGCGCAGCATCAACTGAACATCAATGGGTCATCTCTCTACCTGGTGAAAATTCCAAAGTCTTTATGGCTTTTGTAGTTTTTCATTTTTCTGTTATTTTTATTTTTATCTTAGTTTCTATTTCCATTTTTCTTCATGTCGCGATTTTCACACTCGTCTCGTTGACAGTTTGTTGATAAATTTGCTGTTAGTTTGTTGAAAGAGGAGGCAAAAGAAGGGGTGTGTTCGTCTGAATTTGGCAGATGTGAAATAAACTTTGTGAACAGTCTCTAGCAAAATGACAAATAGTCAATAAAATACAAGTACTATATACAAAAAGACGAAGAATCTCACAGAGAATTATTCTGAATTCATGAAAATTTAAGTCTATAGACTTCATTGCAATGCCTTGAAAAGAGGCTTTGACAAGTATCTCAATTTTCCCCAAAAACAGGACAAACAAAGGTATAGCTTAGATAATGCAGGAATATAAGGTTGGAAATTAGTGTTTTTGTGAAAATAAGAGAAAAACAATTTTGTGTAAAGCGCTGTGAGAAAAACGGGTAGAGGAAAAATGCCCAAGTGAGGTCTTTCTTTAGCTATGAGTATTAAGGTCAAAAGTGTTAAACCAAAACAAAACAGCAACAGCGAATCAAGTAATACAAACAGGCAACAGCAGATTTGCAGCAACTCCAACCGCAGAAAGCACAAAGCCGCAAAAAAAAGGCAACCAAAGCTTGGTCAAAAGCCTCACCTCTCGGTAATAACATGGAACAGAACATGCCAACCAAGTAACGGTAAAGAGAGTTCAAGAATTAGGTCAAACACACAGAGTAAGAGCGAGAAAGAAAGAGAGGGAGAGAGAGAGAGAGAGAGAAATGTGCAACGCAAATATGTAATTGGCCAAAACTGCCTTGGCTTCCATAGCGTCTGCTCTGCACTGCTCCAACTCGAGAGCTTGGCTTAAATGAAAAGAAAGTTAAGAACAAAGCGAACCGCAAAAGAAGAATCGCGGAAATGGCAGAACACCAGAATCTACGCTCCAAAACCGTTATGTTGACCGCCTTAGTTAACGGTACTGCTGTAGAACGTTTCCCCCCTCTTGCCTCTCTTCGCCACCTGAAAAACCTGTTTAACTGAACTGAACGTGGTCGTCGCTTCTGCTTTTCAACAACAACATTGACACCCATTTTTGCAGAAAGTCTTTGACTTTGGTTTCCTTCAGGTTCTTCTTTGCCGATTGACGATTCAAACTGGTTTTCAATTTGTCATAAAGCTTTTTCTCTCGCTTTATTTAGCAACACTGAGCGGCTTTCTAAAACGCTAACGCAGCATATCAAAACGTTTTTTCAGAGCAATCAATAACATCTCAGAGCTCTGTAGGCAATAAATTGATAACAATTATTTTAAAAACCGTTACAAAAATGGCTCATTATATTTAGCTGATTCATTAGCTCGGCCATTAGTCAACATTATCTCTCATTAACAATCTCGATTCAATATTTAGCATAATTTTTTGTCAAATTTCAAACGCATGTTCTGCGAGTTCAAAAATAAATAACAAATAAAACACGAAACCGGAAATTACTCAATCCGCACAGCAAACCAAACTTGGTCGCTTCCGTTTGATTGCCATGATTGCAAAAAACAACAAAAAAAATAAAAATAAAATAAAATGTTTATAAATATTCGTCTGCAGTTTCGTTCCATTTGTTTATAAGTGTGTTAATTTGCTTCGATTCTTGTTTTGTATTTTGAGTTTTTTTTTTTCTTTTTGTGGGTTTGATCGCCACTATAATGAAATCATTTGATTTGCGCACGAGCAAGCTTGAATTCAAAGTCAAAATACCTTTTGATACTAATTAAAAATTATAATAATAGCCAATGTGAATCAAGTGTTGTAACAATGTTGCGAGTGGGGAAACTAAAATTACCAATAATTTCAGTTCAATGCAACAACAAATAACTCTTCAACTCCACTCATGCCTCAATTGTATTGAACAACAAATATATTTAACTTTCTATTTAATTGCCATTAATGTAATTGTTCAATTGCGATTCGAATAGTTTCTTCATTCAGTGTAACAACACTTTCAGTTTTGATTTCTATTAAACTTATAAATATCACTCACAATGATAACTTTCATTTAGAGTCTATTGAATTTACTCTTTATTCACCTTTTAACTGATTCAATTCTATTCAATATTTGTCTCATATCGATACTGAATTGTAATCTATTATTTCGCATTCATAGTATTCAAAAAGAAATTGATATTCATTTGGCTTTGTACGTAGTTCAAAATAAGTCCCCACTTTTAATATTCGAAAATTTTCAACTGATTCTTATACCCGCTACCCATATGGGAGAAGAGTATTATAACATTGTGCTGGCAGGAAATGTACGTAACAAGCAGAATATATTCTTTGGTCAGCGATATAGTATATAATTTTTTTATAGCACTTCTTCTGTAGAAGTGATTTAAGAAATAGTTTTGTAAGAGGTCAGAGCTGCTTTGGCTGAGAATCTGGTATATTTTGTACTCTTTGGTATATTTCTAATGAAGAACTATATGAATATAGCCTTCGGTATATTTTAGTAACTTTGCGATATGTTTTCGGTGTATGTATACAATATGGTTTTATTCAAAATGGATAGACGGTATCTCAAAGTCGAGCACACTCGGCAGTAGCTTTCTTACTTGTTAAAAATACTACAAAGCTAATAGAAATTCAGTTTGTTCTCTCGCTTTTGTGTGCTATGTCTGGTTTTTGGTTTGTTTATGATCTTGACATTTTCCTTACTGGTATAACGTGCTATCCGAAGCAGAGATAAGAATTCAGATTCCGCTTAACGATCAACGGACTTCAACTTGAATTGGGCGACTCGACTCGACCGGACTGAACCGAACCAGTCTAGTTAATTAATATGTTTTATGGCTTCGCGTAGTTTTTTCGGATGATCGATAAATTCAAGGAACACGCACAACCAAAAATTTGCATGTCAGATTATGCAATATAGTCTGACACTATTTGTGTGTAGAAACATTTTTCTCAAAAGTGTAAGAAGTTTATTTTATGCATTTCAGCAATCGATCTTCACTTCATTTGACATTTTAAGTTAATTAGCGTCGCTGCCAGAGTATTGAAATCATGTCGTTTTGATGAGTTTCACACACTGTGTTATTTTATGTCATAGTATGTATAGATTTATTTTGGTTCAGTCAAATCAACCAAAAATTCTTAGACAAAAGCTGTCAGACCTGTTTCATTTACAATATGAGACAAACACCTAAGAAATGTATAATTAAATTGGCAACTTGTTTTATGACTTATTCATTTTAGAGAAAAGTCTCCTTTACAGCACGTTGAAGGAAAAGGTCAAAGAATGTATTTATTGCATCCATTCCGTATTCTGTTTTTATTATAATATTGACTAAGACTCGTATATTCTATACAAACAATTTTGTTGTTCTCTGCCATACATGGGAATCTCATACAAAAAAAGCAGCATATTAACAAGTTGCTTCGTCGCTAGTAGAAGCTTTCACCGAGCATTTATTATGCAAATTTTTTGTGAGTTTTGCAACCCTTTTGTTCGCATCATTTATAATGCAAATAAATGAGTTTAAAAGCTGTGGGATTTTATTAAGCTGACGCTTAGTCGGGGATGCGATAAAAATGTGATATGCATATATAAAATATATATAAATATTTAGATACATTCACGTATATCTTATATCTAGTTTGTCATAGCTAGGCGGCAATCGATGTCTAATCTAATAAATTGAGCAATTTATTATTGCTGGCTGGTTGGTCTTAAAATAAATGCAATCTAAAATAGCCAAAAAAAAGTATATATTATTTTATTTGGCTCAAGAATGAATGACGAATCCCACCCCGGAAAAAAAAGAAATACTGCCCAAGGTATATATTGTTGTTCCTCTCTATGTTGATAATCGGGGCACATGACTAATAAATTCCCAAGACAATTTATTGGGCGGACTCTCTGCGATATGTGAAATGCCAAGTTTACCTGCTGATGTTTCTGCTTTCAAACTT
Source organism: Drosophila nasuta (assembly GCF_023558535.2). Lineage (NCBI taxonomy): Eukaryota > Metazoa > Arthropoda > Insecta > Diptera > Drosophilidae > Drosophila > Drosophila nasuta. The sequence goes on from NC_083456.1 coordinate 3,573,200, forward strand.
GGACGGAACAGAATTTCGACCATATCACAAAGTTTGTTTTTGTTTTTGTTTAAGAACTTTTAATGAGCTGCCAGCTAAAATAGAACCGAACCCAAACAAATTGATTTCTAATAGTTTTCGCCACTAAATTCAATTGGCCTCTTAGGCGAAATGACGCAAACGGATGGCAAACGCATAAGCTCACATTTTGTTTAGATAACAATTCCGATATTATGTAAAACAGAAAGATGTTCATTCAGATTTTGGATAATAAATAAACCATTGAGTATAGAGCAATGTGTGAAAAGTTCACATACATACATGCTCTTTTATAGAGTATAATGATATTTAGGTTAAGAGCACTTCTGTTTATACTTATAGAATGTTTTGGAATTTGTGTTCAATGCATCTTTTGGGTCTACATATAAATTACGTACATTGTCACCTACCTGTAAAGAGAAGAAAAGAAGAGAATTCTCGTTAGTTTTGCAAACATATTAAATAAATAAATATATAGTGTTTCGTATAGTTTTACTTCTTTTATGTGGCAGGCACATCACCTTTTCTGCTTTGTGACACATTTTAGTGTGACTATTAAATCGCTTGGCTGTCGACGGTTTTCTGGATGATAAACAGACAAACTGCAAACAAAGGCTTTGGCCGTGGCTTTGGTTTTGGGTTTTGGGTTTTGAGAGCCTGGCAAACTAGTTAAGCCACGGGGTATAACCAAAAAATCCGCATCAAAAGCGCTGCTCATAAATCAACGGCCTCTTTCAAAAACAAAGGCCAACACAACTGTGAAACAGAAACCTCCTCTCCAGCCCCAAAGGGGAGACTGGGAGAAGGAGGATGGCGAAAGAGGACAAGAGTACATATTGCATATAGCAGGTCACGGCGGGTTCAGAGGGTCAACTGTGTTCCATAGTCATAGAGGGAGAGAAGAACGCAAGACTCATAAATATTGACGCGTTTCGTGTACTCGAAAATTGTCGCGAGCGGTTTTTTGTCGCTATAGCTGTCGCTGTAGCTGTAGCGGTGGGGTTATTAAAAAATTCATGGCTTGTAAAATGCAGGAAAATCCCAGGAATATGAAATTTTAAAATGCCTATAAAAGCAGACAAGAAAGCCAACGAATTGGCTGACTGACTGGCAAAGCAGCTTAAACACAACCATATACACAGATTGTTGCCTCTCTCTTTGGCCCTATATAACCGCAAAGTCTGGGGTGTGGGTTACGGTTTGTGCTATGGATATATGACTGCTCAAACTCTCACTCCCCCCGATGATACCCAACACAATCTTCACTCCCCTCTCTCGGTGCACAGTGTCTATCTGTGGTCATTGGGATTTCTGTTTTCATTGCCTGCGTTTGACGCGCACATTCGCCCGGCCACTCGAAAATATCATTTACATATCCACGACACATCCTTGGCTGCGCCTGCCAGCCAGCCAGTCAGCCTGCCTGCCGCTTCAAATATACATGAAAAGCTTATACTTTTTTATCCAACCCCCAAAATATAAAAAATAAAACGCCTAGAATTTTTCAACCTCATTTTTTTGGTGTTGTCGTTTTGTTTGTATTTTATTTATTTTTTTTATGCCTCAGTTGGCGAGGTTGAGCTTTGACCAAGCGATGCATACTCCCAGTCTTCCATCCAACTTATGGAGCCCTTTGACTTTTGCCAATGCCATTTTGTTCTTGTTGTGTCAGTTGAATTAAGCACATAAATTAAATAAAATTTGCATGCTGCAACTTTCGATTTTTATTTATCTCCGTAGCTCTCTCTCAATCCCTCTTATGCCTACCTCAATGTTTTCGCAAAGTCTACATATAGAATTAAAATTTCATTTATTTGACGAGATTTTTCCGATTTAAATATTTTGTTTTATGTTGTAAAAAATTCTGCATCGTTTTTTTCGTTTAACTTCAAAAATGTGCCAAGAATTTGTATAGTATTTTTTTCTCAGGGGATGTTACTTGAATGTATTTTGGTCAACAAGAGAAAAAAACAACAGCATAAACATTTTATGGCACATCTGTGTGCAGTTTTCTTCGATTTTCCTTCGTTATTTTTGTTTATGCTTTAATTACGTTTATGTGGTTAATTTATGTGAATGAAAACGGGGCGGGGGCGCCCATAAGAGGCCAGCTGTCTCTAGTGCATAGATGTGGGAGTAAATGCCACGTGTGTGAGTGTGTGTGTGTATTTAGTGTGTGTATTGGCTAATGTTTTGTTAATGGTCATGGCCAAGAATTGAGGGCTTGGGCAACGCAACAGGCAAAGACACTGAGAGAAACAAATAAGAAAATACTGAATTGCGAATATGGCCACACTTTAACCCTTCAAGTTTGAAGTAACTTATATGGAGTATCTGATACATTATTCTCACCTTTCAGCTCCATCACAATTTCTCATAAATATTTCAAGAAGAATTCTCTGCATTGCGCTGGGTCAGGCTTGATAAATGATTCGCCTGACTCATCTATATGTATGTACATATAGACACTTGGCCATTCGTCCAGCTATCTATCTATCCCATCTATCTATACCAACCATCTATCTAAATTCGTTCTATTGCCCTTTTTTGCATGCAGCCAACAATATGGCAAAATATGAACTCAACTTGCTCGTTCTATCTTTCAGCTTCTATCTAATATGACCATCGAAAACTTGCAGCCATTGTTGTTGCTGTTATTATTGCAACTTGTCAGTTTCGGCGCAACAACCATCAATTTACTAAGCTTTATTATGTGCACACGCAGTGGGGCTACCCAAAAAAAAGTTAAAAAAAGAAAATATTTTTTGAATAGTTTTTTTTGAGTCCTCTATTGGCTTCTTTTGGCTTTTGTTTACACTTTGCACGCAATGAATAAAACAGAGAAATGGTAGCTGAGAATCGTTTTCAAACGTTGTATGCAAGTGTCAGGCCACGCCCCTTTCCGTCACCATTCAAGCCCTAAAACAATGCAGAGGCAGAGGCAACAAAATATATCTTGACACTTCATCGTTAGCCAAAAAGTAGCGCAACGTAGCTAAACAAAAGACAGCGAAAGCATTGTGAAGCAAAGCGACTGAATGGAAGGGGGCGTGGCGGGGCGATGCGACGGTGCAGGCACAACGTGACACGCGCTCGGTCGAGAGGGGCAAGAGAGAGCGGCGGGAGGGAGAAGAAGTGGCTGCATTTTCGCGCTTGGCGTTAAATTCCCCTGACAGCTATAAAATTGCATTTTAGAGTAGCGCAAAGCAAAAAAGAACAACAATAACAGCCAAAAGATTCCACACTTGCCCAGGCGCATAGATACTTTGTATCTATGTATCTAATAAATAGTTATTGCCAATACAAAAACAACAAGAACAAAAATTGATATTCCCCAGAGCAGAGAAAAAGGCAGACTGGAAGGAACGAAGAAGCGAGCGCTAACAGCAAAAGTGCGACATCATTATATAAATTGTGTGGTTGCTGTTTCTGCTTGGCTTCAAAAGAAGGAGAAACAACAAAAGCAGCAGCATCATATGTTTCGTATCTATCAGATACGTGATGTCCGTCCGTATCCGTGTCCGTGTCCGTTGAGGCGACTGCCCTTTGCTCGTGAAGTGATTTCACACATGTGCGTACTTTCCTTTACCTTCTGTCGATGTGTGTGTCAACACACAACACACAACACACAACACGCAACATGACCACAGCAATGGTTCACAGCTGTGCCACGCACTAACATCACCACCACTCGAAGAGGCAAAAGTATCTTCGCTTAGCTATTTGTCAAAGTAAAGCGAATGCTGGAGGAGCTGCTGCAGGGGTTGAAGGGGGGGAGATACGTTAGTTGTTGCCAGGATTGCAAGGGGCAGCTAAGCAAACCGAGCAAACATAATACAACAAACAAAAATGGCACGTGACAAATGCAGAATCCGGCCATGTGTTTCTTATGGATACCACAAGTTCGAGCTCGAGACTTCAACAACACAAGAACTTAAGTAACTCACGAGGTGGCAGGATAGGGCAAGGCAAGGGTTGCCACCCCTATCCAATGCAATTGCAGAAACACCAATTTCCAACTCTCTCTCTCTCGTTTACTTAAAGTGAATTTTGATGACATGAAAAGTCTGTCACACATGTTGACAGGAAACGCCCCACAGTTTCGAGGCCTGCCTGGCTGCCTGGCTGTCAGCTGATAGCAAACGTGGCACGTGTTGCAGCCACGTGAATGACTCGGGGCAACACAGAAAAAAAAACAAACGGAAAACGAAAAGAAAACCTTCAGCTCTTTCCTTTTGCATCTTCCACTTATGTTGAGATTACACGCTTGTCAGACAAAACCAAAAGCCGCCCATTTGCTATGCATAAACTTTATCGGTATAGGGGATTTTTTATAGCCTGCTGGAAGGGGGGCGAACGGGGTGTGTCGGATATGTCTAGACTCCTCAGAGTCGCTCTTTAAGTGAGCCTCGGCAATCTATCAGTTCATGAGGAGTTTCTTTTCACGCTGACTGGCATTTTGCAAGTAAGCAACTAGTGGGAAACTAAAACTGGAACTTTAGTCATTATAAAGTTACAGTCGAGTGTGCTCGACAGTCCTAAACCCTCTACCTTCATTCAATAAATGCAAAACTTCGCAATAAAATATACATATATACTCAAAAATACTAAATTATACGAAACGCTGTATTTGGTATATCGATTTACTATCACACTCAAAATATATCGCTACCCACATTCAAAGAAACCAAAACAGTGCGGTATTATACTTAATATATACCAAATCATTATACTGTAAAAATACTAAAGTATACCGAAGACTATATTTGGTATAGCAGTATACTATTACACTCAAAATATAGCACAGAATATAATATAACTTCATCTCTTATCGTCTTTAAGTTACAGTATTTCATCATGCGAGTAGAGTGAAAATAAATATCACTTCAAAATCACAAAGGTTGTTTAAATAAAAGTTACTTTTTAAAATCTGTGTACTTCGTTCTCAAAGCAACAATTAACAAAGAAAAGTATGTCACACGTCAGCCAAAGTGAAACTCACACACGTCTGTGATTCTTCTATGAACCGCAGCAACTCGTCAAATACTTTAAATGCTCATTGCATTAAGCTTTAGCCATGACCAGCTTTCACCAACCAAAAGTAGCTAGAGCTTCGAATGCATTCATAAGATACCCATTTATTTACGAACATACATAACTATTATGTGAGTTTGCTTGACAATGCATTTTATTATTCTCACCCATTGCTCATCATCAGTGCGCTCTGAAATATCATTGAACACATTTAACCCAGTTCTGAACTACATTTTTCCAGTATAGCATTTCCATTTCCTCATTTTCGAGTGACACAAATGAACTCAGCTCGACAATTAACATTCTCAATTGTAAATTGCAATTTGCAATAGCTATAGAAACTGCAGCATTTCCGTCGCACCAACAAAAACGAAACTAAAATGAGAAACAACAAATATAAAACGTTTTCCATTTCCAGGCCAAACCAGAAAAATAGATGAAAAATAAAATGGGGAAATTCTCTACAGAAGTTTGCACTTGCGAATTATTTAAGCAAATTATGCACCAGCTACTTCATCATTCAGACCGAAAGGCAAACCCGCTTAGTGAGCAGCTCCACTAACCTCCTCCTTTACCACCTCTCCTCATCACTCTCGATGGCATCCACCTTAAACGGGAACTGGGAAAATTTTCATTCGCATTCATAATCCCTTAAGAGTAAAGGCACAAAATGAGCAAAAACTTTGCATATCAGTTGCTTATTTGAGGGCGGCGTTCAGGAATGGGGGGGTGAGGGGTAACCCTGGCAATTTGCTGGAAATTTGTTTGGCATAAATTGTAATCCAAGTTGAGCAGTTGCACTTGAACACTTTTTGGCAGTAAACTGAAAGCTTTGGATACAATTAAGATTATGAGGCGCAACTAAGTGATGCAAATACTTTCGGGCACAAAAAGAAGTTTATAGAAATTCATCGCAGTAACTATGGCAGCACCTTAAACAATGGCTAATTGCGATGAAATTGCTAATTAAACTAAAAAGAGTGACTTAAGAGTAATGCCGTTAATAGTCAATAAAAATCAAACATTAATGCCAAAAGGAATAAGGAATTAATCAAATTCAATGCACGTGTCAATTCGAGTTTCCTTTGCCACACACAGAGTACACGATACTCCACTATCAAGTGATGTTGCCAAGTATCTAACTTCGGTATTTGCATAAGCTGTCAATTGGTTTAACACCACAACAAGCTGCAATTAACTTGAGCAGCGGCATATCCTACATCACACACACACACACACACACACTCACACAGTTCCGAGTAAAAACCGAATCAAACGCAAAACGCATTTACAAGTCTATCGTTTCTCTCTCTCTCTCTCTATGTATTCTTCGCTCTGAATCAAAATTCCAACTCCATTCGACTTCGTTGCTGTTGGTGTAGCTGTCGCTATCGCTTTGGTTGGCCTTTTAGCATCAGGCACCACATCGACATCATTCAAATAGCTAACAAATTGCACTGTCGAATGCAATATTTTTGCTTTTAGCTATAATACCTTTTACATATGCTGCGACAGCATGGCAGGGGCAGAGCGAAGAGCATCCTCCCCCCTGCCTTCTGAACACTTTACTGTAGTATCTCTCTTCTTCTCGTTCGCATCCTTCGTGTTCTCTAAGGTAAGTATGTTGCATGCAACGCATTCTCGCAGCTTGTAGCTTGGGCCGTAGCTTGTTAGCATGAAATGTGTCTGCCTCCATCCCAAACTGCACCGCATCCCATCCTCGGTCTCCATCTTTCTCTGTGCCTGGCTGCCAGCCTGCCAGCCAGAGAAGAGATACCAAAGATGCCAGAGTGATAAATCCTTGCGGCTTTTTATTTCCACAACGTCCTCTTGTCGTGTGGGTGTGTGACACGTCTCTCTCTCTCACTCTCTCTCGCTCTCTCGCTCTGTCTGTCAGTTGAGCCACGCCCCTTTTCTACCCAACACCAGCACACACTGCGATGCGATGTGCATTGCATTACAAGCATAATAATTCTTACTGACAGCTCACGATGAGCTGTTACTGGTTTCGGCGGTTCTGTTACTTTAGCCCTGTTCTGCTGTTCGTCCAGAGTGCTGGTCGGAATCTTCTCATAGCGTTAGACTAGCTGAGCCCACATCGTTTATTATACCCTTTCTGCTTGCTGGCTTTTAAATTGTATTGTAAGCCGTATTCATAAAGAAGCTATGTCCTAAAAGAAGCTATACCCTAAGTATATTAAGGGCACTTGTTGCAATGCCTTCTAAAACAGATGATATAGTAGATCGCATATTTATGTTTGCCAATCACTTCTCTACTTTTCCATCTTGACAGAGCATTTAGTGTTCGGTTTATTCGTGCATTATCATGCTGATTTTTCATTCTCTTTCCCAGTCTAGTTCTTTTCATTCTTGCTTTGCACTTAGCGCCCAATTAAAGCAAAAGTTTCATTTCATTTTCGTTTGCATCCTTTTTTTCTGACTCTGGTTTGGGTTTAACCTAAAAAGTTTACGCCTCGTTAATTTCAATTTAAGTGCAGACAATTTAAAACCATACATATACAATTTTTTTTTTATATATATTCTATATGTATTATGTGTATACATCCTTTATATATAAAGCACCATAAACTGCGGCACTTTCAACTCTAAAGCGCAAATTAACAGCTCTGTTTCGAGCTTTTGGCCAACCCTCAACCACCCATCTAGTCACACACACCCACACACACACGTACATTAGCTTTGGCATAAAAATGTATTTTATCGTTGGCCAGGAAACAGTTTTGCGGCAGCCGGAAATGTTGCCACTTCCACTTTATTGTGGCTCTTTCTTATTCCTCTTTTGTATCAGCTAACTCTATCATTCTCTCTCTCTCCCTCAGACACATTTTTATTTCTCCCCTTCCCTCTCTCGTGGTGGATCTCGCTCTCAAGGGTAAAGAGTTTTCAGAATGCCGTACCACAAAACAAAGTGCATTACATATTTCACTAATTAAAATAATGGAAAACACAATATTTGTAATTATTTACAGCGCTGCTTTCCACTTGTTATCCATTCGCTTTTATTTATTTTTGTGTTTTTTGGCTATCTTCTAGGGGATTATGATATGACCCAGTGGTTTACTGTGTAATTCCAAAACATGAACGAACTGCAGTTGACAGCAGAAACGTTTCATCATTTCGGCTAATGAGGTCGAGTAACTGTGGGCCAAATAAAGGTCTGTTTGTTTCGGACTTTTTGGTCGAAATGATTTCACATCTCCAATTGTTTACCTTGAGAGTGTGAATCAGAAATAATTGCAGTTATAATTAAATCAGAAAGAACATGATTAAAGTATTTCATTGTCAGTCAGATTAAATTTACATGCACATGCTCAATTTCATTTGTAAGTGCAATCAACTTTGAATTAAACATACAACATAATCTTTTGCTCCCCGCCTTCCGAATTGCCAACAACCGGTTATAACAATAAGATATTGTGAGCAGTCGGTCAGAGTCAGAGCGGGAGAACAACACAAGTTCAAAATGTATTTCAAGTGTTGACAATTGACTTACTGACTTTCAGCTCTTGGCCAAGTCGTAATCGTATAGCTAAGCACAAACACACACACACATAACGACGACGACCGGCATAAGAAAGTTAAGAGGGCGTATCTCAAGTGAGACATATTCAAATGACATGGACAGCGAAAAACAAAAAAAAAAACAAAACGAGACAAGAAGAGAACTTTAAAGGCAACATAAATAGCTGCTGGGGCGGCTGTTGCTCTTTCGCTGACTTCACTCGGTTGTCTTGGCCACGTTTTTAAGCCAGACTCGGCACACATTGCCCTGGGTCATTGACATGGCTACCGCACATTTACGAAATACACGAGAAAAAACTTAAATAAAATAAATGGAACACGAAATCACACAAACTGTAAGAAATGATTACGAAACGCAAAAGAAAAAAAACACAACACAATAAAACAAAACGAAATTATGACCTTTTTTCCCCATACTTTATATTTGTCTACTTTTTAAGAATTTACTTGAACTCAACAATTTGTTCATCATTCTGCTCTCTTGTTGCTTGATTGCTCTTTCAATTATTTATCCATCTATTTGGCATATCAAAATTTTCGTTTGATATTGCGCCAAGTTCTTCAAAAGTCGCTGGTTACACTTCATTGATAAAAACGCGCTGTTAAATGGTTTATGAATTAATGTGTAAATAACATGAATAGCTCAAAAATAATCTCATGAATCAACAAAAAGTGTGGTCAGTCAGCTCTTATTATTATTTCATATTTTTGAAAATTGTTCAGCATAAATTTCCTTTATATATATAAAATTATTATATAATTTTAATCAAACGTCAACTTGAAACATGAATTTCACCACATGGTAAATGCCCAAAACATGCCTCAAAAATATATACGAGTATGAGGAGGGTGTGTCTGTGTAATAATAAAAAATAATAATAAAAATATGGAGAAGAGCAAAAAACATATATAATAAATATACACAACATCAACGAAATTTTCTGCACATTTGAGCAGAAAATTATCGATTTTACATGCAGAAGCGCACAAAATGCAACATCAACTGGCAAATAGAGCCAGAGGCCGAACCGAAAACGTAACCGTAACCGAAACCCAGGCAAACCAATCCGTACCATACTGTATTGTAACATACTATCGTAGTGAGTAGTCCCATTTGGAGGAGTTGGGAAGGGAGGACTGAAAGACAGACGGAACTAAAATGATGCCCAGCATTTGATGAAAAGAGAGAAAAATGCTGCGGCAAATGGTTTGCTAGTTGGGAGCAAACCAACGTCAAGTGCTTCATGGGGAGATTGAAATTGGAAATGGTAACTGGGCATAGCTCTAGCTCTAGCTATATACGGATATAGGTATAGGTACTCGTATAGTTATCGGTAAGCGAGTGTGGCTAGCAGGCTGCTACTTTGCTTACTTTTCATTCAAATATTTTGATGTGTGTACTTAACAGTCAGCGAGTGAGTCTTGTGCGGGTGTTCCACGAGGGGATAGGGGGGAGGCACACGCTATTTGCGAGTGTGTGTGTGTGTGTGTGGGTCGAGTGTGTCTCTGCCACCTCACACCTCCCACCTTTCCCACTCCCCGCCCAGTACTCTTCTATCCACTCTGCGGTTCAATAAACTCGCGCGTGAATTTTCTATTTTACTTGATTTTTTCCTCTTCTTTTTTTATTTTATCGTCGTTTCGTTTAATGTTCAACATGTTTTACAATTTGCCATAGACAGCAGTAGCAGAGGCAACAACAGCATGGGCCAAGGGATGGGAAACGGGGCGTGGCACTGCGCTGCGTTTTATGTGTCAAACATTTTGTAAACGGGAGAAGACACCCAACACATCGGTGGGGGGGTGGTGTAAGGGGGAGGCAGGAATGAAACAGCCTGTCTGGTTCCCATCGGAATTTTTGCGTTTTGTTTGAAGAGCAGCCAACACTACTCTGCATAGAAGGTGGGGTTGCAGCATAAAGCGGCGAGTGCGGTGGTGGGCAAGGGGAGGCAATCTGTTTGTATTCCGTTAGGTGACTAGCTTGATAGATTGTTAAATGCAACACACTCTGCCAGCCAGCATATTTCTAAATCCAGCTGACAGATATCGACCGAATATATCTAAATAAAAATGTATTAATCAATAACTATATATTTTAATAGATTGATTAGCTTTATCTATACATCAACTTTAATTCACTTGAAATACATTTCGTTAAGCATTCGCTCCTGACTTTAAGCTCTGGCATTTTTTGTGTTTGCCTCTGGCTGTTTTTTTTTCCGTGGCAATCTCCTTTTCCAACCTTTATGTCAATTGCCACTTTGGTGTGACCTTTTTTGCCTGCTAATTTGCTGTCATTTTGCTATGTTCGCCTGCTCTGCTCTGGCCCTTAACAATATTCCCTTGATGACAGCAGCCAACTACCTCTCAGCCGCCACTTTTGACACTCTCCGTGCATTATATATCGATCAAAATTCAATTTGTGCCGCTTTTTTGACAACGTTTAAAGCAGCGAAAAAAATTAACTTTAATTGAAAAAGTTTGCTACGCACTTTTCAGTGTCGTTTGCTGCCAGCTTTTAATTCTTTTCTCGTTTTTCTTCTCTTTTCTCTGGGTGTGTGTGTGTGTGTTGTGTGTCTGCGAGAAGATTCCAAGTGTGACTTACGTGAGCGAGAAGCCGAGAGGAAGATAAAAAGAGGGAGACCTCGAGCGGTTTTTAATTAACCTAATTTGCAGCTGAGAACTCGAAACTTTTTGGCTCATTATTTGCGCTAAACTTTCTGTGTGTTCTCTCTTTCCCACTCTTTCTGTCTCTTTTTCTCTCTCTCTCTTCGCTCTAGGTCTCTATTTATGAGAATTTTGTTGAATGTCACTACAAAACATTTATGTGTCACCTTATGCAAAGTCTTGATTTCAATAATTTCATTTTCAACTTGACTCTATCGGATTCATAGACATGAACTTTCAATGTTATTAAGACTTTAACTTAATTTCCTGCTAGTTGAATTCAAGACTTGCTCTGTTGGTTCCGTTCCCTATAACTTACACAATATTTGGTTGTCTCAGCTCCAACTTCACTTCAATTTGGCTTCACATAAATTATGCTCTTTGAAGTTAGAAGCCATGTCCATCACTCGGACCCCAGTTTTTGTCAAGTGAAATCAAGTCCAGTCGAGTCGAGTCGAGTTTAGTTTTTACATTATTTCGGGGTACTTTTCCTTAAGAACAACACAAATTGTGTTTGACTTTCGTCTTGAGAAAAATTAAGAAGAAAACTTTGTTGCCATTTTGTAATTGAGCGCAGAAGAAGATAATCAAGTCACATGCTCTAGATGCAGCTGCAGTTGCCTTTAGGGGCAAAATAAAGGGCTATAAACTGAAGCTGTTTCAAACAGAACACATATTGTTGTTAATAACCTGAACAGAAAATGAAACACGTGTCTCACGGACTAGAAAAGCAAAGAAAAAGCCATAATTATCGCAACGCTTGGATTTTTCGCAAACGTTGACAGAAAATTAATTAAAAAAGTGCTAAAGCTGTGGACTGCAACAGCGATTCGAATTGAGATTGCGATTGCAATTGCATTTGCGATTGCCATTGCTATTGCTATTGCGATTGAGTTAAGTTCATTAAAGTTGGCCAAGCACTAGTCAAGCCAGAAGTGGTCTCTGTCCAAGATTAGGTCATTATGAAGTCGAGGCTGGAGCCAAGGATGAGTGTGCAGCAGGTAGTAGATGGAAGATGGAAGTTGTCGAAGTGGGTGCATGGGAAAACTTCGGCATTTTCCTTGTCTCGAAGTGCGTTTGGCAATGCTTTTTAATTGGATTTAAGCAAGACGAAACTTTATTGGGAAATATGAACAATCAGTCACAGAGAAGAATGCGAGTATATAAATAAAATATTGAACAACTTTATTATGCTTTTTAGATTCTATCGAAATAATAAATAATTTTATGTTTGTTCAAAGATAATTTCAGGAAATGCAATTATACAAATTTAATTTTCATGAAGTTTCAGAACTTGATTTCAAGCCTGGCAAACTCTTCGTTAAAAAAATCAATCTGAAATTGACCTGATCTTTTTTTCTCTAGCTTTTTCTTGCAGATCCACCGCAATTCCAACTAGTTAGTTGGCTCAGCTAGCGAGATTTCTCTCAAGAGCCGTGCTCCAGTTTTCACCTGGCCAAAAACTGAATCCGAGCAAAATAATCCGCTATCTCAAGCATTCTTTATCTCTCGACCTAAACATAGCTGCACATTCATTTGAGCATGAGCTCGTTAAACAAGAGGAAAAAAGCACACACAGAGACGTTGAAAGATTTTGTGATACCTAATTTGCAGCAATTTTCACCGAATCCAACAACAATAACAGCAACAACGTTGAGGAGCAACAAAATTCTCAGCTCGCCGTATTAAAAATGAATAAAAAATGAAAAAAAAACACACATACACATAATACGAAGCTAAGGCAAAATCCCCCCTTTTTGCCAACAGCAAAAATCTTCTGCAATTTTGCACGCAGCGAATCGCGGCGAACATAAAAATAAATATTAAAAATAAATTAGAGCTACCTGCGGCTTTTATTAACTTTTAATTTATGAAAAGCGCAGGAAAAACTCAGAGCTGCGCGAAAAACCTCACATGAATAGCAATGCCTCTGAGAATGCGAAAGCGAATAGTGATAATGCATATGGGAAGAAGGAAGAAACAAACAAAAGAAAAGCAAATTACCCAGTAAGCAAACAAGCACTAGAAAACTACGTTGAGTGTGCTCGACTGTGAAACTAGTTAGTTTATTTTTTATTTGTAAAAATTAAGAGTGTGTTTTTATTGTTCAACTAGTAATACTTTTCATAATTAAATGAGAGTAATCTTTAATTAAGATGAAACGTTTAAGAATGACAAACAAAGCTGAAACGAATAACTTCCAGCTCTTGAGATGGCAAAAAAGAAGATCTGTGTTCAAGTCCACGATCATTTCTGAGCTAATTTAATAGAAAGTTGCGTGTATTAGTTGTTGGTGGCAACTACTAAGAAAAAACAGCAGTAGCAGCAGCAGCAGTGATGCATGGCAGAGAGTGGGAGCTAAAACGTAGCTGAAGAATCCCCTTGCAGTTCCATAAAGCATAACCGAGAGAGTCGAAAGAGAGAGAGAGAGAGAGAAGCACTCGAGCTGCGTCAGTGGAGCAGAACGATGAACTGCACTTCGATGAACAACGAAGAAGCAGTGAAAGAGAGGAGAGTAAGGAGAGAGACTGTGACAGGCTGAAGAGCGCCTCAAGCATCATGAGACAATTTGTACAACATTTAAATGGATAGTAGAGGCGTTGAAGGTCCTCAGCTGGCGAGACGAAAAGCGCAGTAGAAACTTAGTTAGGACCACACAGAGATGGAGCGTGAATGAAACTGGAGGAAGCTCAGGCAAAGGCAAAATTTAGAATAAGAGTAAAACTGGAAGGCTCATCAGAATATATTTTTTCTACTTCTCTGAATTTTTCTCCTATTATTATTTTTATTTTCATTTTAAAAAGGCATCTTTTGGCTGTCGCCTGAAGAGCTTTTCAGTGTTTAACTTGTGTGAAGTTTTACAACTTGTGCAACTGGCTTTTCACTAGATGGTTTTAGACAGGTCATTCAGTTAGTCAGTCAGTCAATCAGTCTGTGCGAGTCGCTTGAAGTTGGCCACTTGCAGCAGACACAATCTTTGGCTAAGGGGAAATGTCGAGTGACAGCTGTCGCTATACAATCTGTGGTCATTCAGCTTTAAGCAGGTCAAAATAAAGATGCGACAGTGAGAGAAAAGTGAGAGAGTCCAAAAGACTTAACTGTTTAAGGTAATAATCAACTTGAAAGAAAGCTGACAATACTTTTAAGAGAAGTAAATAGAGCTGCTCGAGTCGGATCTTTTTAGGTTAACTAAAATGGAATATAATTGAATAAAATAATAGATCGATTGCTTCTTCAAATCAATGTAGTAAGTGAGAGAAGTCTTTCAACTGCTCCGGTTGAGGATAGAAATTGAAAATGATACGGACATTTGATGACATCGCAATGATGTCAGGTCACAAGTTCTCGGCAACAAGCACAATTGTGCTGTGGAGTGCGTCAATTGTGTAACCTGAGCACTTCTGGTTGCGGCACACATAGCGTAAACGTAACGAGATGTATTTGAATGGTTGGAAAAGGAAAATAATGGAAAGAGAATGCGAGAATTTTACATAATATTAAACGATTTTTAATCTCAGTCTCAGCAACTAATCCATTGATTGCAAACTGCAGCTGAGAAGGCGTGAGGCATGCACCATTTGTTGCAGCTTAATGAGGTGTGTGCGTGTGCGTATGTGAGTTGCCTGGTGTTTTATTCTAGGCGAGCGCACTTTACGTACACATTTTTCAAGCGCATAAATCACTCAATCGGAAAATGCACTCTCACAAGCAGAGAATGCAGGTAATGCTGGTCAGCCCCAACAACAGTCTTCTCCCTCTGCTCTACCTTGTGGCGGGCCACGTTAAAAGCATAATTCATAAGCTGCTTAAGCCGCTGGTCATAAATTTACTGCACACACATTAATTAGGCCCACTGCCACAAGCCTAAAGATACTCCTCTAGCTTCCCATCGACCTGCCATAATAAACTACCTTTTCCTCTCGACTCCTCTGCACCTGATGCACAATCAACTCCTTTTCCCCCTACTACTCATCGTTCTACTCCTGGTGAAAAACGCAACTCTTCTAATAAGCTAGCTGCCGCTGGGCACACATTGGATTCTGTTTACTAGTTGCAGCAGCTCTGAGGCATCCACAGGCAAGCCGAAAATGACTAATGTGTGCTCATTAGTCTTGACCAGACATTGAGGTACTTACTCGATCTGCAATCTGAGCTACCTTTTTCCAATTGCAACAAGCTTCAAAAGTTGTGTGGTTAGAGTTTTCAGCTTTCAGTTTTCAGTTTGCTTTGTTCTTTTGTTTATAATCGAAAAAGTGTGCAGAAAGTGTGCAACAATTACAGCTGGATATTGTTTGTGGGGGAGAGAGTATAAAAGGGATTTTGGCATATAATCAATCAAATTGTCAATCAATCAATGCAAACTAACAACAGCAAAAGCAAAAGCAATAACAACACCAATAACAACAACAACAACAACAATAAGAACTGAGACAAACAAAAGCACACGCAATCAATGTGAAAATGTTTGAAATCGAAATTGAAATGGACAACAAAATTGTGGAGCATGTATCGAGAGGAGGCGAAAGGCGAGGACTGTGACAAGTAAAATAACAACAACAATGAACGGAAATAATTAGAAATATGGCAACAAGAAGACACAAACAACAACAAATGCAAAAGGGGAGACAGGTGTGTCAAAAAAAAGTAGCAGAAATAGAAAACTAAATAAGAATTCAAGTATGAAATTCGAAATTGAATTTGTGTGAGGTATAAAGTATAAATATTTAAGAGTATATGTGTTTATATTATATAAAGTATTTATGAGTAACACTAATGAAACCGACTAGATTTGCTATGCTCCGAACACAATATTTGTTAAAATCACACAATTTTTTTCTTTCTTTTAAGAATTTCCCGCTGGTTACATAGGGTTCTGTTTTTTGTCGTAAGTAAGGAATGACTCATTTAAGTATGAACCCTGCTTTTAATTCACTGATAACATTTTGAATTCCAGATGAATTTCACTTACAATATGCTCCTTCAGCTCCTTGCGTATTGGTCCCAGCCATTGATGTAATCCAATGTATCGCTTTTGCACCATTTTAAGGGCAGGGGCGCCTTGGGCGTAAGGTCCGCCTAAAAGGGCGCTGGCAGTTTCTAAAACCACCATTTTGTTGGTATTGTTATCACTGTTTGTTGTAGCTGTTGCTGTGGTTGCGCTTATTATTATATATCGCGTTGTTTCTGTGGTTCACACTTATTATCCGGGCGGCGTAAGATAAGCTTTGCCAGTATATATTTCTTTATTTTTTATAATTTGTATATATAAACACAATATGAAAAAAGTTGGAACTTTGGTTTCTGATTTCAGAGCAATATTATAGTATGCTCATAAAACTGTTGATTCAGTTTTGTAAATTGTTGCAAAATGAAATTCCGTATTTGCTGCTTAGGTTTTGGGTGATATACGCTGTTTGGGTTTCGGGATTTAGACGCGCATTTCAATTAAATTTAAGCCGCATTCATCAAACGTGCCACGCAGGCCGCAAGAGCGATATGTGTGAGGTGTTCCAAATGACACCGAGATGCTCTTTATACACACAATGTATGGGCATATATATAATCTGCAGTTTTAATCCTCACACGATGGCAACTGCGACGACGGTAACGATGGCGATGACGATGACGATGTCGTTGACGCTGTTGCTGATGCTGATGTCGACGATGTTTTCAATTTACTTTGCATTGGGAAATCCTTAAAATCAATTAAATGACACGCACCGCGCGTATATTTCTTCTTTATTTTTTATCTTTCGATTTAATTTTGTTTTATTTTGTATTTTCCTCTTTGTTATTAAATTTTCTCTATTGTTTGGTTTTGGGTAACTTTCTTAGGCACGACAATTGCAGATAAATTGTACGGAAATTATTATACCACATTCTGGCTTTCAGCCATTTAAAATATTTCACTTTTATTTACACATAAATTGCACAATAATTTCATAAATAATAATGTAAACACGACAATTTTTCGCGATAAATACGTTACGATACGCTTAACGGATGTTGCGAGAGTACGAAACGGAAACGGGAGAACCAACCGCTGTGTTCAAAGTTCCATCGCGAACTGATTTTCAACTAGCGATACGAATTGTGCCGAACCAACAAAAAAAACCGACAGACGCCACAGCCGAGTCGCTAGACGACAGCGAACGAGCGAATGAACGACGATGTCAGCGAGAGGTTTGTCCGATTGCGGCTGAACGAATGCAACGTCTGACGAAGCACAGTGGTAACGAATCGTATAAGAAACGAACGAATTGAACCACTACGCGCACAACTTCAACCAAGTTACGTTCATAAACCTCTATTATCACATATTCTCTCAACATTTTAGTACACTGTGCGCCGCTGCTTAAGTAGAAGAGAAACATTGTGTGTGCAAGAGCAAGTTGTGTAGAGTTTACTCAGCGCTCATGAAAAACACTTGTTGTTGACGTTCGGCAGAGCCGAGAACACCCCACAGCAAAACGAAATAGCATGTGGCAGAGGGAGAGAGCGTGAGAAAACTGTTGCGCCCAGTCAGCTCTTATACACTCTTATACCATTGAAGCTGTTCGGGCGGCATTGCCAGTCAGGCAAAGAAAAGCGCAGTTATCTTTTGGAGAATATCTCTTGCAATTTTGGTCATGAGTTTCAAGAGAAATGCAACTCTACTATCAAATTCCATTTTATGTATGTATGTGTGGGTATCTGAGTTTGTATTTCCTGTTGCCAAATATTTCTAAAAGTTAACAGGTTGTATGAAGTTATGAACTACTACTTTATTACGCAAACAAAATGTAATTTGTTGTAGAGCATAGCATAAAGTTATTCAGTAAAAGATGCTAAAGCAATAAGATTTTAGCGAACATATTGTGTAATTTTTTATTCTTGGGATATTAGTGAAAATTAGATACATTTTTGAAGAACCATGAGTCAAAATATGTTTAGCCATTGTCTAGAAGATGTATCACATTTCTCACAAACTCACAATTAACTTGATAAAATCATTAATAATAAAAAACTAGATGGGATGATGATCTGCACGCCTTCTTAACATAATGATGATGATAAACAAATAAAACAGAAAAAGATTATAAAATATAATAAATATAACACGTTGACGCTGCTGATGATGATGGTATGATTATTATTAGGTAACGTTGAACCCATGTGGAGTTTGTTGACTTCTGCAACAAAGTGTGACTAAACAAATTAAGTCGAGAACTAAAAAAGAACTCGAAACTAAATCGAGAGCGCGCAGCGAAATGTTGAGAAGAAGAAGAACAAAGAGAGAAACGAAAACCTTACAAAGCACGAAAAAGGAAAAAACAATAACAACAACAAGGCGTTAAATTACATATTAAACTTCGGTTGAGTTCAGTTCAGCTCAGTTCGGTATGGCTCGGCTCAGTCATTGGACAGCCAGTTTCCATAGTCCCTACATATCAGGAAGGAGTGTCAAAAGAAGGCAGATAATAATAACAAGCAGCAGAACAACAACAACTACCAACAGCAAGCAATAAGACCAGCAACAACATTGAAGATGATTACAATTTCATGCACGAGAACAAGAAATTGAAGGAGGCTGTTGCTTTTGCCGCTGCTGTTGTTGCTGTTGCTGTTGCTGTTGCTGCTGCTGCTGCTGCTCTTTCAATCTCATAAGCTGGAAAATTGTGACGGAAAAGCGTCAGGCAAACCAATAGAATAGGAAACATGAGGACCGATCAAATGGTCACGCTCTGAGAGTTCACTAACTTCTAACGGTAATAGACATGCCATGCCGTGCTCAACAAGTTGCCATAAACATGTTGCATCAACATTGCAACAACAATAAATGCTGTTTCTTCCGCTCTTCTCGCAGACTCTTCTTATGTGTGTGCTTGTATTTTCTTTTTAGCGCACAAGTTCAATGCTCGGCAATCATATGAGAAATTAGCACACAAGCAACTAACAGCCAACAACAACAACAACTGAAACTACCACAACAATAATAACAACAACAACAGCCGCTAAAGCCGCCAACGATGCTGCTTATGCAAACTAAGACAATACAAAGGCAATAGAGAAAAGAGAACGAGCAAGCAATCTCACCTCACCCTTACCCCCACACCTCATCTTCAGCCCACCACGATTTGCGCTTTACCTCGACAATGACATTCAAAAAAGCTGCAAGTCAAGCTTAGAGCGACAAGAAGAGCTAACCGCACCCGGTCACACTGCCATCTCGCTCTAACCGCTGTTGCGAATGTTGTGTTCCCGTCAAACAGCTTGGAGTTCGTTCACCGCACGCGACGGCCGAACGCTTATAGCATCGTTCTCAAACATGTGCGCCTCTCACTCTGTGCATGTGTGTGTTTGTGAATGTGTGCTTGGCCTAAAATTTAGAGCCGGCCACGACCTGCCTAACTGCACAACAAGTTTGACTTTGTTTGGGGTAAGAGATCGGCGAGAGAGAGAAAGAGCGGGTGATGGAGATAGAGAGAGAGAGAAAAAGGGAGCGGAATGGAGCAGAGTTGGCAGTGAGCGCTTCGCTTGTAGCGCAACGATCGTCAAGATGTTAATCTTACGGCAACGACGCTCGTTAGTGGCGCTCTAACATGCAGCTTAAGCTGATGTCTCTCCCCTTTCAGCGAAAACCGTTCTGCTTGCTATTTTAATACCCGGTAAGACATAAGGTAAAGGCAACTTAAACCAAAAAGAGAACCTTGCGTTAATGACTCTTAGACATTAAATCTCGCAAATATAAAAATGGTAAAATAAATAGATACCGGGTATCTCGCTGTTGAAAATAGACTACTCTTGTTTTTAAACGAGTTTACTCCTGATTCTTTTAAGTAATTAGTTTGGAGACCTGATTAAAATTAGTACATGTGACTTAGTCAATTTGTTGTCAACTCATTTATTTAAATAACATGCCCATAAATTTCAGTTAGTACATTCTGTCGGTCTCTTATCAACTTTTTATCGATTACACGCTTTTACAGTAGGTTTTTTCTACACTTCGCATTGGTAAAAAACAGATGTAAAGTGCTCCACCAGACATTCTGCAATGAAGTTTCAAGTGCCTCAAAGCGAGAATGTGTTCAGTGTGCAGTTGTGATTGTGAATGCACGTCAGGTACTTAGGATTGCCAGCCTTTCCAAAGCATCATATTATATAGTAATATGCACATATAGTGCGTCATTCAAGAACCTGTGTAATGCCACTTAGTTGAAATCGAATTTTGTATTATTCGCGTTGAGTTCATCATCTACTTTTGCATGACCCCTTGCCATATTTAATTCGCAATTTAATTGAATCCCAATATTTCATTAAATTTGTGTTATCACAATAATTAAATTCATAGTTATAAATCTTCGGGATATTATCCAGTGAACTGATGGTTATTTATAGCTGCTATGCTTTGTTCTTATTTCCCTATAGCATTACACCTTACCCAGCTTATTGTCAGTTTCTATTGTTGAACGCAACCATACGAGATAAACTAACAGAATTCTCTTGTTGTCTATATTTTTTGTTTGCGGTTTTCTCTTACCATAGATCTATCACGTAAATAAATTGAATTTATAATAGTTGACAACACAACCTCACACGCCCATTCTCATCACCGCCCAGTGTCATCGTCGCCCCCACAGAGTCAATCGAATCAATCGTCAGCAACAACGACGACAACGACAGTGACAACGACGACGACGACGACGGGAAAGGCCAGCAGCAATTGCCAGCAATTCTCATTCATTTCAGAGTTCAGAAAAATGTGACGAAAATTAATTAAAAATCAATTTGAATTTGATTGTTGACTGTTGGACCCAGTTCTCCTTTCCCTCTTACTCTCTCGCTTCAATTCTCTCGAACCATTCAATCCCAAACCATTATCAACTTACTTATTCCCATACTATTTGTATATTTGGTGTCTTTGTCGTTGAAAGTTAATTGACATTTGCACAATGTTTGGCATTTTTGTCCCTGTTGACAGACCCAAACGTAAAGGAACTATGTGGATCCCCTTTAGATCCATCAAATTAATCTCTTCGTGTTTTTAATACCTGTATTCCTTTAAGTTATTATTAATGGGTTCTAGTAGTACATCTGGCCATATCTGACATCGTTTAATTATATATTTCACCATATACAAGACATATCCATGTAAATCATTCTAACATATTTATTGCATGATTTTTTTCCATTATGTACAAAACATTGCAGCCATCATCGAGTTGTTGTGAACAACAATTTTTAATTGAATTATGCACAAGGAAAATAAATTCTCTCTCGCCTACATGCGAAACAAAAAACTTGAACTTTCATTCAATTTATTTATTTTTAATTCAATTTCATTTGATTCCATTCACATTTTTTTCGACCAACAATTATTGTGAAATGTAGCTTAAAATTGAAATTAGCCTGGCGTAAAATGCAAAAATACAAATGTAATCATTGACAGAGCGCTGCTGGTGGTAACTCTGGATATCTAGCTGTCACATTCAATGTGCCATTGCGATTAGAGTTGCCAAACAGTACAGTACATAAAAAAAAAGAGTTGCCAACTGGAAGCTTGCCAATGCTACCTCTGTCAAAACAAGGCAAAAATAATATAATACAACTTGCAACAACAAGTCGATGATAACAATAGCAATATAACGACAATGAAAAGTCGCCACAAACAATAAAAATATATATATGCATATTCTTTAATTGAATTGAAATTGATATGCGAAATAATTGGTGTCAGCAACAAGTTAAGAATAAATTAAATTGGGTTGTCATACTTAAAATTGGAGTGAATGGTTGTATTATATCAATTCAATATGATTCGTATAAACCTACTTTCTAGAAATCAGTCAGCATTATCAGAAAAAGTGAACGTACCTGTAAAGACACAAGAAATTAAATCAAATTAGTATAATATTCAAAATATGAAATGTAAAGTATAATTAGATCTTACAATATGTTCATTTATTTGATCTGTGATAAGATCGAAAAGATATTTCGATAGAACTAAATATTCTAACTACTCTCTTACTCTTTTCTGATCTTATTTGACAAAGTCAGAAACCAACTCACATTCCATTTTGAATTCAGAACTTGTTCAAAGACCAGTGTTGAGAACACCGCAAACGTAAAGTGCAAACCATAACGCTTCTGTACATTTTCCAGATTATCTGTCTCATTATTATTATACATACTTATGCATATATTTTTCTTCTTTTACGTTTTTCTGCTATACTTAAAGTTCATTAAAAATTACAACGCACTTAAAAAATTTGCTCACTTATGCCTCATTTAACCAAATTAAAAGTAAACACGAGGCACAATAATGAGAGAATTCTCGTACTAAAAGAAAATCACAAAGAACAAAGAGTAAGAAAATTCACCGCCTGTGTATGTGTGTGTGTGTGTATCTTTGTGTGAGTGTGTGCAGATTTAATCAGCAAACGAAGTCGGCACGAAAAATTTTGCGTCACCGCAAAAGGTATGCAATGGAAAATTAAGCGAAATGAGTAAACAGAGAAAAAGTGAAAGTAACACGCAAAACCTAATTATGATGAAAGAAAATGATGATAATATTAGAATATATGAAATTCGTCATTTGTGATTTCTTTTTATCATCGGTGCATCCATTTATTAGTTATATTCTTTACGCTCGAGTATTTTTACATGAATATGACAATCTGATGAGCTGCCAACAAGCAGAGAAAACTCATGGCTGATGTCATCCGAGTGTCATCAAATAGACCGTAACAAACCATTGACCTCCCCCATCGAACCATCTCAGACCCCTGATGTAGGTACCACAAGCCACAAGAAAGGGCCCAAAACTGTTGTGAAAATCACACACAGTATTGTGCTGACTCAGCCAATTGACAAAAAGGGAACTGCGTTCAGCATATCCGAACTGTGATGAGCATTAAAGGTCTATAAATATCATATTTTGTTTTTTCATAGTGCAATGTTATAAATGCTATCACTTCTCATATTTCCTATGCATATATTTGTATAACTATCAATAATTTCACCCTTAAATTCGACTATTAATCGTATAATAGAAGAGTATCTGAGGGTCGATATAGTTGCACTTAAGACGCAAGAAAGGATTTTCTAAATGTTATCTTAGTGAAAATGGGCTGGGGAATAGACAGTCAACTGCCTTTCGACTTTAATAACTTTAAGCAGCTACGGTCAATTTAATTTTCATGGCAGATGCACGGAGAGACAGTCAGCAGTAAGTAAACGGCAAAAGGAGTAAAATATCAACACACACACACACACATACAAAGTTTCAGTCACATATATATTGTAGCAAGGCGACAATTTGTGCAAGCATATGGACCGAACGAGAACGAGAACGTGAATGGGCAGAACGAGAGAAAGAGAGAGAGACGATGGGTGGTAGTGGTGGGTGTAAATAGGAAAAGGAAACTTGAAAGGAAAACTTGATTATAAAGCGATGACTTCACACATTGCCATACGAAAGACTCAGGACCTATAATTTTCATGCTGCTGCACAGCAGAAAAAAGGATAGCCTGGGATAGCCGTCGAGGCAAACACAACTGGACAGGACATGCTACCCAGAGACTGTCCCGTCCCGTCCTGTCCTGTCCTGCCGGTCGTCGCAGCTGAGCTGGGGCAAGGACATTGTGCAAACAGAGGCGTGTGTATATGCATGGCGTTGTAATTTAATACTTTTCTAATATGTAGTTGTCTCTATTCCTTTCTCTCTGTCTCTCTTCTCGGACTCGAGTTTTTTTTTACTATCTCTTTCTGCTTGCGTGTGACTTTTCAGAAGAATTTTAATAGAATTGGTAAACTGAGCTGGGGCATACATATATCGCAGTGCTCCGTGCGTGATTAGATGCCTAAAAGTAGGCAGTGGATATTTGGAAAATATGCTGTTTACTCTTTTTCTTCCCCCCGTTTGCTCCCTTTGCTCCTTCGTTTTAGCATCACTCACAGTGCTCGTCGTCATACTCGGTAAAGTGGGTCAGAGTAAGTATGAATGGTTAAACAAGTGCTGAAAAAGGAGCAGCAGTTAAGTCAACAAGCCGCAAGCATTGCTATGCTTGATTTAAGTGCTCAGCAGCAGAAGGAAAAGAAGAGACGATGCCAAGGAATTCAAATACAAATTGTGTGTGGCAAGGCAAGTTGGTAAAAGATGTTTTCGTTTACGTAGTAGTGCATAAATGTTTACATATGGTTAATGAAGGCCAGCTAAACGTAGCAGATTTAACAGCATAAAGGGAAACATCTAGAATGATGACTTTAGCAAAATGCTGACTAGATCCGTAACTCTTATAAATATCATCGAGATAATAAATCGATTCAGGCAATATTCTCTTCAACATTAACGTAGCATTTCCACTGCAAAAGGGGAGAAAACTAACACTCAATTCGAATAGCACTAATTAATTTTAACTACTTAGAGATAGTACCCAAAACCACCCAAGTGACACCTACAAATCGTGTCTCACCTATGGGATACAAGTTTGGTGAAACTTTAAAAAGGGGAGTCGAAGGGGTGGGCCAAAGCTTTTAGCATACATATTAGGATAGAGTTTACACGTAAACGTACTTCATTATTATCCTGGCGAGTGTGTCGCATGCACAAACATGACAAACTTCCCTAGAGAGAAACGAACCCATTCCCCTAGAGCATAGGTTGCTCCTCTTTGCCGGGAGAAAGAAACTGACAGAGGGTTGGAGGGAAAAGAGTGGTTAGCAGCAGCAGCAGCAGCAGCAGCAAAAAAAAGTAAGAAAAAATAAATAAATACATTAAAATGCCAGCGGGTAAAATGAAGATACAAACAAACGCATTAATACGTGACGCTGAAACATTATTAGAAAATGTGTCTCGACGTTGGTTACTTGCCACACACTCATAGTATGCGAGGGTACTCAGTACTCTGCACGACGAGTGTTGCAAGGATCGGGAAGTCGAGGAGGTGGCGCCACTCTTCGATGTACGTGCGTCTATGAAGGGGCTGGCTGGCTGCTCTTCTGATGATGCTCCTCTTCCTTCTGCTGCCGTTACTGCTGCTGCTGCTGCTTTCGCAATATATTTTCGAATTTTTGCACTTGGAGCCATGCGGGGGCTAACTTAGTGGGTTAAAGTTCTGGTTGGGTGTTGCTGTTGCTGTTGGTGCTGGTGCTGGGTTCAGTTTTTGGTTTTCTCTGTCGGTTTTTGTAGCTTCACTTTCCAGGGGATGCAGTGGAGAGAGGGTTTTGCGGGTGCTGAGCTTTTGCCGCTGTCATGTCTGCGCGTACTTTTAATATGAATTTAGTCCTTTAAGTCCCGGCCCTGCCTGACTGTCTGTGCTTGCTGCTCCCCTGACTTGCCACACGGTGGCTCAGTGGTTCGACGGTTCTGCTGCCTCTTCTCTTGGTTGGCTGGCAGGCCAGTAAGCTTTGGCTTGCACTTTGGGTTCTGTTCTGTTCTGTTCTGTACGTGGCGCGCACGTTTGTTCAATATGTCAATATTACATGGCATTGGCCATCCTGAGTGGCATTACTTTCGTTGCGTTCTGGCAAAAGGATGCTTGTAAGTGACTTAATCAAATAACTTTGCATTCGCCTCAGTATCTTAGATCGCTCCTCCTCCTCTTCCATTCTTGTCTTTTTCTGCTGTACTTTGCTTTGGTTTTTCTGCTTGCATTTTTCCATTTCCATTTTTCTCTCTATTTTTTTTTTTTTCATTTTTACGGCGTGTTTTGTGCGCCATTAAACATGACTTTATTTTTCGGCTTTTCTTGCCTTTTTTGTATCTTCTTCTAGTCTTTGGCAAATTGTCACCCCTCGTTGTTTTTGTGGCGGCAGCAAGTGACACGTAGCACTAGACATGACATTAACTAGACTTGGAGGCTACAAGTTTACCACGCGCTTGACTGCAGATTGTTTTGGTCTGCCAATGAAATTATTACTAAGAGTTTTGCGACTGAATTGAAAGTCTTACGATAGTAAGGATAGGTGAAATGTAAAACTAGAATAGCATAATTATAGCAAATGTATGCAAATATGCTCAATATGTGTTTATCCTAGGTAATTTCTAGAATTATTATTGGAATTAGAATAAAGACATACGGCGAATAGTGACAATCCGTTTTCACAAAGAAGAGATATCGTTGATAAGCCCCCGCTGATACCAATTACTAAAGTACTAACTACATTTTTAGCCTCATTTAAAAGCCAGATTAGTGCCTTTTAAAGTTATGCTCAAAGAGCGAGGGCAGGAGAGAGACCTGCGATGCACAGTAATTCACTTTTCACTAGGGGAAAGTCACTTTACACTCTGGGAATTGCCTCCCACACGCAAACTAAAAGCTATAGCAGCCATAGCATCAGCAAGAGCAACAGCAACAGCAAAAGCAACAACATCATCAACAACAATAATAACAACAACAGGAGCAACAACATGAACTGTACAACGTGGAAAAATTCATCAAGCGCAAAATAACATTGCATACTTTATGGCGCATTATGAAAACACTCGCGCAAAAAGGAGATAACCAGCTAGGCAGAATGAGCGAGAGAGAGAGAGAGAGAGAGAGAGTTAGAAATGGAAGGGAAAGGGAAAGAAGGAAAATGTGCGCTACATTTGCACAAATACGTTTTAGAATATGTACGCAACATGGCAGCCACGCCCCAGCCGCCCATTCTCTATACACAACTCTCTTCTCACACACTTGAAACTATTAAAAACATGCAAAATGCGAGCTGCCAGTTAACCCAGCACAGCACTGCGACCCAGCACTTATGCAGATAGCGTTCATGATGATTATCATGATGATGACAGCGCGCGGCTGATGGCGGGAATGCCCCCGTCTCCATAGAACACTGCTGTGTGATAGAAAAAATACACTACAAAAATATATAAATTAACTGCACAATCCTATAATTATATGTCAGCTATTGTTCCCTTTAACACAGTGAAGTAATTAATCAGCAATCTAATAATCGTATCATGAATTCGTATCTATTGAAAAATTAACCATAAACTGTGATTAAAGTCTTATTCATAGAGCAAACTGACAATCGGTTTCAACTTATTAAAATGTGAACATAATTGAAGAATACTTTTTATTATATATGGTAATAATCAATAAATCAGAGAATATATATACTTTACATGATCAAATTAAATCATATTTTTAAGTGTGATTACGTACATAAATATATCTTTTGTTCACTAAATCGCTAACATGACAGGACACTTTAATATAATAAAATCAATTTTTATATTTTTCAGCCTTAATTGAAACCAACAAAATGAGCAACATGCATTTGAATTTCTTTTTGTGAAGCAGTCTTCAAAGCTGGCTTTTTTGAAAAAAGTTAAATCACATTTTGGATAATAGCCTGAACATAATTATTTTTTAATCAGAACAGAATGGCAAAAAAAGGAGTAACAGACAATTTAATATTTAAAAATAAGTTGCTTATTTTCATTTCAACCCCCCTAAAAACCAACAAAATATGAATAGTAAAACACGTAAAAATATAATTTTTTTGAAAACAGTTTCCAACAATCTTTTTTGCAAGTGTAGAACAACCGTGAGGAGCAACAGTTCTGGCGCCTGTCGGACGTGGCTGACGTCAGCCCTTTCGTCAGCTCTTCGCCGTCAAGCCTGTGGCTGAATATTCTGCCATATGGCAGCGTAATGATAATAAACTCCAAAAGATAAACTCGTATACAAGAGTAACCGCAGCGCAAGGGCAAAAGCAACTGACAGGCGTAGAACAGAAGGAAGGAGGATGGGGGGAGGGAGGGGCTTGGTTGGTTGGCTCCGGTTTGAGTTTGAGACAAGCCACAAGTGTTGTTACTTTGTCGTCATCGGACGACGTCAGTTTGTCTTATCTGCAGGCCAAAGAGAATCATCAAAAGGACAACTTGTGACATAGCGAGGCAAGAAGGGGAGCCAAGTCCTCATCTCAGACTGCGATATGGCTATTTATTTTCTTTCAATTTGCAGTTGGATGCAGTTGCATCTGTGAGGGAGAATGTGGTGAACGATAAGATAGACGAGGTGTCGCACAGTGCGTATTAAAGATAAAGATGTCTGGTCTTAAAGTAAAAATGCTGGCATCTTTATTATTTTTAAATCTATGATTGATAATAGTAAACATAAATAAATTAATGAATGGATCAAAGAGGGTATTCCTCTAGATAACAGTCTTCGTAAAAATAAATACTTATTTTTATGCACATTTATCAATATAATCCTTTTAAAGAGCGATACAATCACTCCAAATTTTTCAACACAATATTGTAGAATCATTACTGTAATGCTTTAAAAAAGGAATTTCAGCAATTTTCGATAAGGGATTTCTTTAGCGTTCGATCGAAAGCATGTGAATTCGGAAGCTCAACTCACTAAGTTATGATACATATTTAAATTATGAGTTTGCACTTACTCTTTTGTATTTCTTAATATTATGTTACAGCTTTTAAAATTATTTTAATAAGAAAAGTATTTCTCCACTCTTATATTGTTTTAAATACATTATTGGATGGCAAAAAGTTGTATATTTCATCCCTTGCCAAAAAGCAAAATGAAATTAAAAATGTGTCGCAAAATCGCATTGCCATTTAGCTAGCCAAATTTTCCCCACAGTTGGTGGTCAAATCTCCCTTCTGAAACTCGCCCTCTTGCTTCCCACACTCCGCCTTTTCTGCCCTCATTTGTTCGGCCACGCCCAGCTCCAATAGTAGGGCGTCAAATTAAGCGCAAGGCTGACGCTGACGGCGTCGTTTTTCCCCTCCACTACATCCAAGTCCTCCTCCACCCCTCCCACAATGATTCCTAGTGCTGATGCTCCATTGCATACCCCCAGGCGTTATATGTAATTGCATTTTTTAGTTTTAATGGAGCGTACGGAGCCCGAAACAGAACAGAAACTGCGAATGTAATTAATTTGTAACGTCTGATGACCAGCTTAATGGGAAACACACAGCTCGGCACAGTCGAGGCGTCAGGGGAACGGAGGCAAGTCTGCTTGGTTGAGATTTGGTGAAATGTCATTCGCCTGCTGCGTGACACTGACAGAGTGACAAACTGGCTGCTTCGCTCGACTCTCGCTTTTAATAGTTTCGTAATTGTATTTAATATGATTTAGCAGAAAAAAAAAATATACAAAAATTTGCTGAGCGCATTAGAAAGTTAATTTTCGAAAAGGGAGAAAATGGAGAAGGGTCAAAACTCAATGAAAATCGTGTTTAGTTGAGGCAATCTAACACAAATTACATATTTTTAAGAACATTTTTTTGCATTTATTATAGATCAGTAAAGATCAACTATTAGAAATACATCTAGCTTGCTTCCAGTCAAATTTTTTTCCTACCCTAGCCACTCATCTATAAGCAGTGCAAATGCTTCAAGTTTAATTACAAAACTCGAATAATCCAGCTGGAAAGCAACCTTAACACAACCCAAAAAACAGAAAAGAGAACTAAAGCTAAGGTCAACAGAAAAGTGCCACCAAAAGCATAAAGAGAATGAGAGAAGTCTGACAGTGACTGAGAACTGTGGACTGCTGTGTAGACTGCGGCTGCAGACTCCTATTCCGTTTTTCTTTCTTTTTTTCTCTTTTTTTTTGGTAACACACACCACACACATTCAAATATTCACACACACATTTGGACAGACGGGGAGCCATGTCTAACAATTTGTAAAAACAACACTCGACTTGAACTTTAAGTAAACAAGTAGCGAAAACTATATAAATGAGTTTGCTAAAAACTCGCAATACACAACGACGATGACGTCGACGAAAAAGTTGTCGTCGTACGACCGACTGAATCCAAAAAAGCTGCCGCCTTAGTGTGAATGACACGGCAGAGTCACACAGAAAGATTGGGGAAGGGGAAAGGGAATAGAGGATGTGATGGGAGAACACACACTGCTTTGGAAGGGGGCACAGGTTCCGTCCGTGTCCAGACACATTCACGTTCTCACACTCAAGTACTTTGACTGGACTGGAGCTGTTGCTGGTCTGTAGCTGAATATGATGAGAGCAACTCAGTGGATTCTACTTTTATGCTGTGACACTTGCAATCCCCCGACCTCTGCAGCCCAGCCATCGCTCCACCATCACCTCAACTATGATATCAAAAAAAAACTTTGCCGACAAACGAAACATATATAGAAAACACAAAAAAATAGAGACTTCATACTGGGCATGGGGTGTGAAAGATGGAATGGGTTGTGACCAAAGTGTTGTGTAGTGAAGTGACAAATCAAGAGATGAGTTGAGTGTTGACTTTGCGGTGCTTTGCCAGCAAAACTGGTTTTCAACCTATCCTAAGTACTCTCCTCTCGTTGAAGTTGTGTCGTCGTTCCAATTAATGTGAGCATTTTCACGCCATTCATTTGATTGATGTGCTCAATAATTGCACATACTATTGTTTTTTTCTCCTTGACTAACTGTCATCTTTTTATCAAGGATCTAATGACATCATTAAATAAAATTACCATAACATTTAAAATAAAACAAACAGTAGGGAAAGCTCTCATTAATCTGAAAGTTAGTCGAGTATACCCTATTATCATTTGTACCCTGCTCACAACCTCTAAGTAAATATATAAAATAAACCTATGATCAAATGATTTTTCAAACATATTGCTTAACCCACAAAAATAAATTTATACTATTCTATAAAAAGTATTTCTTATTTTACATAATTTGGTCACACTTAAGAATCTATCGATTACTTTTTACTTTAGCTTTCAAACTATGTGTGTTGCGAAACAAAGAGTTTAATATTCAACATAATCAAGTATTCCTTTATTTGTTGCTTTTGGTAGACTTCACCACTAAGCTTGATGATTCATTGTAATTCCAGAGTATTTGTATAGTCCTGCTGCCTCATTATGATATCGCTATTAACACATCTTTTGCGACTTTTCTGAGCTGTCCACGCCGCGACTTAGCCGACTGGAAAATGTGCCCTGACAATGTGACATGAGCGTTAAATTTGATCAGGCGGCCAGCTACAGCTACAGCTGGGGGCTATAATGGGTTAACATTAACATTTAACCGTCGCGTCGTTCTCGTCAATGCAAATTTGCACGTGTTTGTGGAAATGGCTCGGAAATAATGTCGCTGTCTATTAGGAACATGGCGCGTTAATGGCGCAATCAGGGACAGCTCCATAAGAAAGAATGCAAAAGACCTAAGAACTAGTCTTTGTTACGTATCTAAATGGTGAGAAAGGTGAGATCTGCTATAATAAAATCGTAAATTCAAGGCAGAATGTTTAAGAAATAATGAAGCTGAATCTGAATTCAACGAATATAAAAAGTTACCGTTAATATCTCAATCAAAAGAATAATAATTATTAAGTTGTTGTGACTCAATAGGCAATCAAAATTAACTACATTAGTCTCCTTTCTCTTTACACACATTCTATAATCCCCATAACAAAAGTTATGATAACGCGCTGACGTAATCGGTAAAATAAACATATTTTATTCATCTCTGACATGAAGTCATGACAATATCATGAGTCGCATTAATGTCAACAGTTTAACACTCTGGTAATCATTGCCCACTAAGGGGAAAGAGCAGGGGTTTTTATTTCGGGGGAGTCATTAGTATAATTTCTATATGGCTTTTATATGGACATTCATAAATTTCATAATATTAATTTAATTAATCAAATTCACATTAGCGGCACGCAAGACACCACAAAATCCAAATCGACCCGATTCGTTCGTTTAGGGTCAATCAAATTGGCTTGGAAAATCATTAGAGAGAGACCAAAACAAACATAAGAAAGACTGTGGAATGGGGAATGGAGAATTGGAAGTTGGGATTCTTGATTCGTTCAATGAACTTACCAAACAACCCATCAAACGGAAAGCGATATAAATAATTGACAATTAAAATGATAATCATATTAATAGTTTCATCAAATGGAAATACTTGTTGAGTTCGAATAAATTCGTCTATAAGTCAGTCAAAAGAAAGCTTAGCCTATTCACAACTAGCTAACCATCTGGTCATTGACCCAAAAAATTAAGAATAGAAAATGGCAACATCCAGCTTCACAATCACATATGGAAAAACCAGCTTCAGAACAAAAAACAAAATGGAAAATAGGCAAGATCTAGTTACTGACATCATTTAAAGAACTCCAACCCAGGCTCAGTCTTAGTCTCAGTCTCAGTCTCTGTCCGAGACCGAGACGTAAGTACTTGTATTTATGGAGATATTGTCGTTGGCATTGCAAATCTCAGCGGAGAAGCCAAGACAACCAGGAAGCGAACAAGCTAAAGTTTGTGGACCGCAGACTTGATTGCAAGCCTGCAGCTATGTTGAAGAGTTTCCAGTTTATAGCACACAATAAAGAACACGAATAGCGAATTCCCTTGATTGAAAAAAAGAGTGTGCGGCATATAATTATCGCATTGTTTTGTTCTATTCTTGACCATTCTATTTTGCTATATTCTCTTTAATATTGTTTTTCAAGCTTAACTTAATTTGTGTACCACGTAATTAAATAGTTCCAAATGTTATATCCTGTTCTAGTAGCTAAAATTGAATCACTTTTTCTTTTTCAATCCTTTTCGTCTATCTTTTTTGTCGCACTGATTGAAGATATTTTCCATTCTAAAGGGTAAACATAGAAATCGTTGAATAATACAAATCGTATGTCTCAGTCACACAGACTGAGAATTGCTAAAGCTTGCGAATAAAAACGAGCTGCAAAATTTATTGTTATTGATTGTAATTATTCAAGTGACCATGTGGAAAGTTTTGTTCTATTTCCACAACTGAAAATGCAAACTACAACTGGAGTTTTTCGCAGTTTTCTTTTGCATTCTTTCATTTTGTACATCCATTGGTTATGCAAATTGTTTGTTAGACAAGCAGAAGGAAAGCACAGTAAAGTGAAGTGAAGTGAAGTAAAGGAAACTAAAAGAAAAACTGTGCTACAAATGAGTCAGGGAGAAATACGGTTGTTATCTCACAGTTAAATCATTATACGTAACGGTACTCATAATGATGGCTAATAACTCGACAATGACAGCAGCAATAACAACAACAACAACAACTTGTAAGCCCAAAAGAATTGTAGACATTCCCTCAATGGTCTGTAAAATAATTGGCTCCGCTGGCAACAAAGAACAAACTTTTTGCCGCCGGACATGGCAAAGTACAACTATAATAAAATGAAATAACAATAACAGCAACAATAATAGCAACAACAGCAACAACAGGAGTAACAGCGGCAAAAGTAATACCAAATAATAATAATAATAGTAACAACAACAGCAACAAGTTGGCAAAGACAGGAAGCCGGAGGAAGCCCTGTAAGCCACACCCAAAGTGACATCATCGCAATAATATAACAAAAACCAATTGCTCTTGAGCCGATAATGCACGCCTAGGCGATACCCTGTACCAATAAACAAAGCACACTGAAGTGCGATCAATTTCGAAAGAGTGTGCAAAAGTTTGGGATTATTGTGTTGCCAAAACATAACTAATTTTCACATCCAATTACCCTACATATAACACAGTATTAAAAAGAGGCGAACAGAGACAGAGAGAGAGCTAGCAACAAAGTGATGCCAATGACCCAGGGGCGTAACTGATGATGACCATTACCATTACCATTACGATGATGAGGCGCAATAATAGCGTTTAAAATAATGGTGAAGCCAAATGCTAAAATAAACAACAATTAAAACTAAAAGCAAATGCGTAACGAAATGTGAGAGCGGAATAGCAATAGTAAAAGCAAAAACAATGAAGACTTTGCAAACGCAAAGCGCAAATACAAGACAATGACCCAAAGTTAAGCTGAAGCAGGGGTGGGGAGCATCAAGCAGCAATAACGACTCAACAAAGTCATTAGCATGAGCTTGAACCAGTTGACCAAGCAACAATGTTGACAAAGCGCCTAAGAGAAGAGAGCGTATGATCAAGACGTAGGCCTAGGCCAAGGTCAGTTTGGCAACATGTTGACAACACATGCATTCGCTTCATGTATCGCTAGCTACATGTGCTTGGCGAGAGATGTTGCAATTGTTCATGTTGCTTCGATTGCAAGTAAAGTGTTGCGTGCTGCATTACTTTTAAGTTCCTTAGTCCCTCTCCTGCTGCGTGTGAGAAAATCAAAAGCAAAAACAAAGACTAAAACTCCATTATTTGAGGTCAAGAGTTGTGCGTCGTGATGTTGGCATGCAACACACGTAGACACAAAAGCGCATTCGTAGTGCGCAACATGGCCGGAAAACCACTTTAAATTAGAGGTCAGCATGAGGCAAGCAGAAAACGCAGCAAAGCAGGAAAGCAGGCAGTCAGGCAATCATCAGAGCTTCAGTAACTCAATAACAATTTTCCACTCACTTTCAAACGTACAGACATACTTCTTGTATGTTAGTTGAAGGTAGGAACCAAACTTCTTTTCATTCTCCACTCGGCAACATCACAACTAATAATCATGACTTGTTAATCTTTACGCTTTTGCTTCACACTCGCTACCTTCCTTCTGCTGCAACCAAACTCCTCTCTTGTTTCTGCGCTTACTTCTTCTTCCCATCTTTTTCCTGATCTTTCATGCTAAGCTGTGCTTACTTCAAAGACTTTATGAACATGGAGAATGAGTCTCCCTAAATGCTGGCACTTAACGGTTGATTTTTATATTGCTATGTTCACGCAATATTCTTTGGACATCATCAGTATCCACAATTATTTTTAATGTTTTAATATTTTTCTTTAAATTTCTTGTGTTTTCACATACTTCATTACGATGTTGTCGCAGTATTTTTGTTACTTATGCAAGACGGAAGAGAAAAGGTAGAATTCGTAAGTTTGTGAAAGGTAGCCAAAATCAAGTTTTTTAAACTTTTTCTTTAACTAATGCTTAGTGACTTGGAAAAGCCCTTGAAATTTTCTTTTCCGCCTGTTTTTATACATTTACTTTTGGCACTTGACCAAGGTTAAGTAACTTGAACAAATAGAATAGTTTTGTTTTACCCTTTTATCAGATAAAAGTAGATTTGGAATTATTTTAAAAACATTTTTTCTTTCTCTTTCCCTTATCAAAAATGTAGTTAATCAGACGCTGAACTTCCTCAGACTGAAACGCATTGCTGATCTTTTATTTCACTATGACATGAAAATACTTTTCAATCTCTGCCTCTTGTACTTCTTTTGCTATAGTTGCCATCTGCGTTGTCAAGGTCTTTGGCTGTTGGCTATTCACTTTTATGGCATCCTCGAGGTGATAGACAGATGAAGAGATGGACAGACGAGGCAGATGAGCAGCGATTCGAAATGCCAAGAGCCAAGTTTACAACTTTAGTGGCAGAAATGAAATTGAAAACGTTACGCATGCGTTTTCCGCTGACTTTTCATCATGGGGGAGATGGTTGTGGTAGTAGGAGAGTATTTGTGGTTGTTGTTGTTGATGCTGTTGTTATTGGCTTTCAAAGCTATCGAATAACACAAAGTATAAACCTGAAGCGCCGCATTGCACTCTGCTGAAACATGGCTGAAAATGGAAATGGAAAATTGAATTCAGAGGGCAGAGAGCTCTCGCTGGCAACGTGAGGTGGCCAGCTGCCAGCTGCCACACCCACACCCCACACCCCGCACCCGCGCACCCGGACGAACGAAATGCGATCTGAGTGCGTATTTCATTTTTCTGTATTATTTTTTCATACATTTTCCACAATAAAAGTAGTCGACAGAGCCAGGGCGATTGTCATAAGTTGGCCAGCATTGAGGCC
Organism: Drosophila nasuta; assembly: GCF_023558535.2. Classification (NCBI taxonomy): domain Eukaryota; kingdom Metazoa; phylum Arthropoda; class Insecta; order Diptera; family Drosophilidae; genus Drosophila; species Drosophila nasuta. Next base: position 3,609,182 of record NC_083456.1, read on the forward strand.
GCTCGTACGCAAGGATATCGAACAGGAGGCGAACAGGAGAAAGAAACGCAGTGAGATGAAAGGCCGCCTGTCAATTGCGATACTCTGCCTTATTTTGGCCAACTCACCGTTCCATGCCGCGCCCGCCGCCGCTAGCACCAGTGAAAGGTAAGCGTAATCGAAGGAATCGAAAGCTTTTCATTAAAGTTGCCATTTGCCGTTATACGTTATACGTTTGTCGTTTGCCTTTGAACACAGGGTGCACATACGTCTGCACATGCCGGAAATTGTGCGCAAGCACACGCATTTCCACAAGGTATACAAACTGTTGCCACCAGCGATGGAGCCAACCATCGAACACCATCCGTACTCGCACTCGTCGCCATCATCGAGCAGTCACCAGTTCAAGAATTTAATGCCAACGGCATCGGCATCGGCGTCGCATGGGAAACCGCACGTGTCTCTGCTGGGCTATACGACAACGGCAAGTGGCACCGGAGTCCTCTCGCCCAATCTTATGCAACTGATGGCATCGGCTGCCACGCCCATGTCCATGTCCGTGTTGCCCACACTCACGCCCAACTATGGGCCAGCACTGTTCGATAACTTCAATCAGGAAGTCGCAACAACAACAACGACAACAGCAACGCCTGCCACATCGAGGCCAAGTGGCAGTGGTGGCAACTATCTGGCCACAGCTCCTGGCAGCAGCTCTGGAAAGTCGTCGCAGCAACAGCTGTTGCAGCAAATCTTTACGCCAAACATTTTGGCTGCCATCTCAGCCTCGCAGCAGCAGAGGAAGAAGCACAAGCAGCACAGCTACAGCAACAACATTGATATGCAATCGGAACCAGAGTCCGAATCGGAACCGGAACTGGAAAACAATGAGCTGCTCAATGGCAACTTTTTGGCAGCGTTGCAACATGAATATTTCAATAAATTCGGTTCGGGCACTCGCAAGCGCAAGAAGATCCATTTCATGAGCAATTATCGACGACCTTCCATAAAGCCCACCTCAAATTATGTGCAGGAGAGCGAGGAGCATTACGACGACTATGCGGAAGAATCACCCACATCATCAACGGGTTATGAGGATCAACCTGAGCCGACAACTCCCAGCTCCTTTGGGGATGATGATGATGATGATAGGGATGAGGCTGCTGGTTATGACAGTGCTGCAGCGTTTAGTGGCCAGTCGAACGGCATGTCATTGATGCCCACGGTAGATGACTTTTTGAGCGATGTCAACAGCAATTCCTACGCGCCATTCTATAGCAATATGTATGATGATTATGGACCCAGCTCTGTAGCCGCTGGCAACAATAATTGGCATTCATCTCCGCCCCCCACATTCTCCACATATGCACGACCCACAAAGGCCACGCCTCCCAAATTGCGACTACGTCAAAGGCGACCCAGTTCGACAATGTCTTCGGGCAAAGTGCGCTATGTGAAGCTAACAACGCGAAAGAAACGAAAGAATCGTATTAAATCAAAGAGATATCGCATATAAGCCAGATTCTAGTTAACAATAAATAGTTGTAAAATTTATCGAGTCACTTTTGCGGCAAATGTATATAGAAATTAATTAGTTCGAGTTGAAATTTTGATCTGACAATTGATAGTATCCTAGTTATAGATTGTATAACCTTGTTGATTTCTATTAAAACAAAAGAAAATACAAAGCATTTTCCATTCTAGTTTAAAGTTTTTGTGTGGACGTAAAATAAAAACTGTAAATGTTTTACGATAACCCTTTAGAAAAATATCAGATTAAGTTAAACTCTGCCTTATTGCGTAAATACTTCAGCTTCCTATCCATTACCCTAGGAAAGAACTTAATTTTACATATTGAATAGGCAAACATTTGAAGGTAAAAAAACGCTTGAAAAACACAGCCTAATTGCTCTATCAAATACAGTGAAATAAGTTGTATACAATTGAAAGCCTCCTAGCCTTTAAGGAGTTTTAGTTATGAGTAGATTATAAACTAATAATATTTACCACAAGTCATAAACATTCCGTAGTAACGCATTCTTCAGCACTTACCTGAAAGAGAATAGAAGATGAAGCAAAAAGTTAGCAAAGTGAAAGAAATAATAATATATTTAAAGCACTTAAGCTATTTGGTAATTACAAAAAATAACTACAGCCTACTATTTCTACTATCTAATGCTTACTCCATCCCAATATGCTTGAGCAAAGCAAATAGCATATTCTATTAGCACACAAAGCATAACCTAAGGTAAATCTGCACGCCACAAACAAACCCCAAATGACAACTACCCCTATATACATATATATATCGTAGTATAAAGGGCGACACAACCCTGGTGACCGACCGTGTTCAGTTTCTTGGGAAATAAAGTATACGATTAAATGTGTAGAGCAGCGTCGAGCAAATAATAAGTACAAATGCTAATAAAATTCAATTAAAGGCCACAAAATTACAATAAAAGTGGCTGGGAAACTAACTCGCAGGATTCTCTGGTTTCAGGTTCTGTTCTGTTCGGTTCTGGTCAGGACCAAGTATTGTGTTTTGGGGTATCGGTGTGGGGGGGGTGGGGGAGCGGGTGTCACATGAAAAGTCAAAATTAACGACTCATTTGGGCAAATTGAAGCCATAAACTACAAAGCAGAAAGCCAGACGAGGACGACCAAGCAACAGAGAAATTCTAGTACTAGATTCGAGGGAGGAACAGCAACAGCATCAGGACCAGAAAGTTGACGTCACTACACAGCAGCCAAAAATATAAATTACGCAAAAGAAAAAAGACATGCCAAGCGAGTGACGAGCAACAGAGCTGATGTTGGCATGGGTAGCCAACGACGTAGGCGGATGGAGACTGCTAAAGAGGGACGGAGCCAGGAGGGGGGGGCCGAAGAGGACAATAAGAAAAGCTGGCTGACGCTATGCTGATATTCTCTCCCCTTCTCGCCCTCTCTGTGCCCTGCTCTTGAGGACTCATCCTTTATTTTCCTTTTTGGCAATAATATTATTTTATTTTGCTTCGGCTATAAAAATGTGACACACAAAACACACAAAGCTGAGAGAAAAGTATCCTTCATTCGCCAATTCCCCCCAATTCCGCTCTGCAGCGTAACATTGCTGCATACTTTCGGGCGAAATTAAAAGCGTGCAAGATTTTCATTTATAATTTGTGTTTCGAGGGTTATCGTATAGGACGGAGGGGAATTGGGGGCGTGTCACATGGCAAGGCGACACATAAAGTGTTGATGTGTCAGCCATATGACATTTATTGTTTGGGGGGGTAAATATGCTGTTTCGTGTAGACGTTTATTATGGCCAGCCAGATGGTGGCGTCAACGCGCCGCACCAAGGCAACAAGTGGCAGCAGCCAACACACTTCCAGCTTGTGTTTGGTGCCAGGCCACAAAAAAGGGGGAAATTGTGAGCTTGTTTATGTATGTATGTAGGACACTGGATGCTGACCCGTTTGTTGGCTCCGATTCGCATTGGACTGTGTGCTGGCATTTCTCTTGATTTATAACGGAAGCGAGGCAAATGCAGAAAATTGTAAAAGCGCCGAGGAATTTTACAAAATCCTCATTTTAAACTAAATCACAAATCCAATGATCTATTGTCGTAAAGTGTATGAAAGCTAAGATAATCTTACGACTATAAAATATATGATCTATTGCATATATATTAGCAAACGAATTGCATAAGTTTGGCAAATTACAATCATTAGTATCTATAATGTATTCCTAACAAAAGTTTGAAGTTTTTATTGTTAATAACTATTATAAAGATTAGCACATGAATGTGCTAATATTTCTACATAATCTAAACGAAGATTAAAAAGTGGCAGTATGTTCGCATCAATGCAAATCGAAATCGTTTCTGGTTTATAGCAACAGCTTTATAAGGCTAATAAAAGTTTTATGACATAATGACAGAACAACATTTTCTTTATGTTTATATGTATTTATTATATATGTGTATGTGTGCCTTTCTTATGTATTTAATTTAATGTTTGCAATACGAAATTAATTTTCCAGCTCAGCTGTTTGTCAGCTTCTGTCCATAAAATATAAATAAATGAATAAATAAATATAACATTATCACTGCAATTTTCTCTCAACGCGAATCATTTGTCATTTTGTGTATCTCTTAGTGGGAGTAAAAACAATAACTATCCTTCCACCAGCGAGCGAGAACTTTGGATAGCCTAATTTTTGGTATAAATGAAATAGAAATTGCCAGTGGCATGTAAAAATGCAATGCTAACAATTCATTAATTTAATTAATTCGTGGCAATTAAGTGTGTGTGTGCTCTACAAGGAAGTTGAGAGTGGGGTCTGCCCCGATGCCACATGGGGCAACTACAAAAGCCGCACAGTCATCATCAACTCAACGAACGAGTCATTAGTTATACGCATCTCGCTGTCCTCCCCCATTTCTCAGTCTCTTTTTCCTCCACCTTCTCCTCCTGCTCCCATCTCTCCTCAACAGGGCGTCGACAGGAGAGCCATCAATTCCCTTGGACGTTATGAACAACGTCCCAGTATTGTTAGTGCTCGTTGTTGTTATTATTATTGTTGCTACAAAATGGGTTAAGTGTGTTCCATGTCCGTTTCAAAGTGCAGATAACGGGCACAAGCCAGTAACGTCCCATTGTTCGAGGTGTTGAAATGTGGCACTTAACTGGGAGGCCAACGCAGACATTTATCTACACCACGTGTGATACACACAAAGGTACAAAAGTAGGTGTTGGCCCTCTCCCACAAGACACCTAACACCTACAACAACGCTCCACTTCAAATACTCTAATTGCTTGTCGTGCACTAAACCAAAAATGATTCAGCTTAAAAGCGACATTCAGAACTTCTAATTGAAGAGCAAAGAAACAATTTAAATTCGAAAATTCTGTGTAAGAATTGTAAGTGACCCTTGAATACTGAGAAACCCAATATTAAAACGAAACTATTAAGGCTTTGTAATGTTATTGATAAGCACAAAGGAATGTGAAGAAAATCTTACAAATTGAAAATCGATACAAATTTATTCGTTATAAAAAGCTGAATATGTTAAGAAATAGAACTATAGAACATGTCAAGAAATATATATTTCGTTGTTTAAAAAATAAGAGTTAGATTCCTGCTTCTCATAACGCTCTAAGCATAGAGCATATATGTATATCAGAATCAGGGTGTGTTTTTTTTAGCCCCAAACGATTAGCTGGGCAGCATTTGCATAACAACTCATCCACAATTTGCTCAGCTCGTCGTCATGCAGTCATCATCATCGGACAAACCACTGGACAACAAGTGAGCAATTTAATTAAAATTAAAAGTACAAGTGCAACGAGAAACGAGCAACGAGCAACGTGAAAGCGACAACAACAGAGTATACAAACCAAATACTCGAGGGCATTACGAATGTATTACAAAATGCTAATTAAATGCCATGGAACTGGGCCAAGCCTCGCCAAATGTGAACCGCTAATCACACCCCCAAGTGAGTAAGAGTAAGGCAAGGGCGTGTCGACGAAGGCAAGGCGACCGCCACGAAAAGGGGTTGTCCTCTTTTATTTTATTTATTTTTATTTTTGCGGTCTCAAGTGCATTGTTAAAAATTACAAAATTCTTGCGTCTATTTGCGGCAATTAAGTGAAATTACTTTGTTGTGTGTGTCACATGCCAAACGCGAACAGTGAGCGTATCGTTGTTGTTGTCATCACCACAGAAATGTGCTTAACTCAACACACATGGGGCATGTGGTGGGCAGAAAACTGTGCGATAAATAATTCAAGCATTACTTTTTTCGCTGTCATACCTTTAGAAGCGATCTAAAAGATTATGAGAATAATGTTGCCCCCATTCTGGAAATAAACTGCGCGTAGGCAAATATATTTAGAAATAAATATAAAGTATATAATTATTTCCATTTCTTACCAATTTACTAAGTATATTAATGTAGTATGGCAACCCGGAACTACAGCAGTGCAACCCTGGCTATCGTTACATATGCAGCCAAAGATAAAATACCGATATATACCGATAAAATATGATAAACATCTGTTGAAGTGTTGCAAATTGTATTTGTTGCGATTTTGATTTGTCAATTTTTGAATACTTATCTGAATCAAACTACATGATTTAAAATAAGATTTAAGACAGAAATTAAACGATTTCTATGATTTGTTTTTGTAGTGTTTGAATAATTGCATTTAAATTTTGGAAACTTTAAATGCTTTTGTTTTTGTTGTTTTACCATCAACTTTGTCAGTCATCACAACAGCTCACTTGCAGTCGGTTAGTCAATGGTTTGTGGCATGCATCTGCAGCCTGCGGCCGAGTAAGTTGCGCTACTTACAATTAGATCTACATTTTAGTTGGCATTTTAAACAATTAAAACAAATGAGTGCATCAAGCTGCAGTTGAAGCTGAAACTCAAGCCAAGCGAAAGCTAACGGACAAAACTAACTCTGACGCTGATGAGATTTTGCCATCCGGATGATGATAATGATGATGATGATGATAGTGATGAGGATTTTGATAGGATGACGACGGCGTCGACGTCGACGACGACGGCTGTTGGCCCGGAAAGCATGAAATAAAATGCGTAGAGCACAACTGGATGGATGATGCAGTGCGTAGTGGGTTTGTCGGTTGTCGTTTGTTGGTTGTCGTTCTGTTGGTTTAGTGTTGTTGTCGTCTGCGGTTGCTTGTTGTTCGTCATCATTCGTTTTGCCTTGGCTCTGGCAGTTTTCTGATTATCCAAACAGACGTCACACTGCCTGGCATTGTTCTGATACGAAAGGAGCACTCCGAAGAGAAGAGAGCAGGAACACAGTTCCAGGAGGCATTTGTATATATATGTGTGTATATTCCAGAGTGGTGGTAGGGAGGGTTCTTTATTTCTCTTTTTTTTTGGTTCGTCGAGTTGGACAGCTGTGATTACAACTTTGCTGTTTATGTTTTGTAATTGTGTGCCATGAGTTTTGTCGGTTTTTGACAGTTATGATGAAGAAAAATGTGGGTGCCTTTTCATATAAACACACATCAATGTGTGTTTTCCCATATGTGTGCGTGTGTGTGTGTGTGTGTGTGACGCATTAGACAGCAGTCAACGCAATGTGACAACACAACCCATTCTCGATTCGCATTCTCATATTGTGCATTTATTGTGCACATCGTATCGCCTGGCATAAGGGCAAAGCACTTTAAATGTGACACTGCGCAATTTTGCAATCTCTAAAATTGAAATGCATTGAGGCAAAGTACATGACAACGACAACGAAACAGCAAATTACAATATCCCAATCGCTTGGCGGTTGCCAACTTCATGGTAGTTCTATAATATCAACTATCCAGCAAGTGAAGGGAATTAAAAACAAAATTTAAATACACTTCAACTGGATCAATAAAAAGAGAATAAATAGTGATTCAGCTTTAGTTCACTATCTGGTATATTTTGCACTCTATGAAATAGTATATTGATATACCAAATATAGTCTTCGGTATATTTTTGGAATTGAATCGAAATAGTACTAATTCAGCTTTGTTTCAGAATCTGCTATATTTTGTACTTTATGAAATAGGATACTAATATACCATATATAGTCTTCGGTATATTTTTGAAATTGAAGCGAATTAGTAGTAATTCAGCTTTGCTTCACAATTTTGTATATTTTACACTCTATGAAATAGTATATTGATATACCAATTAATTTTAAAATTAAAGCGAATTTGTAGAAATTCAGCTTTGCTTCACTAGCTGGTATATTTTGCACTCTACGAAATAGTATATTGATATATCAAATATAGTCTTCGGTATATTTGTTAACTTTCTTTATTGAAATGTATAGCGGGAATCCCACTGTCGTACACAATCGACTGAAGCTTTCTTACTTGTTTATTTTAATTTAGTAGAACTACAAATTTTCCATAAACAGTAGCTATCCATAAATATTTCTTAATGTCAAGCTTGACCTGTGACTATTGTTTTCCGACCTACAACACGATATTTGACGAAAAAAAAACCTTGAACGTATTGTTTACCCAAAAGGAGCAAATAAAACGGGAAAGGAATGCATTTGATATATGTATACATATTGCATAGCTTGTGACAATAGGTAGACTCAGCGAACAAAACACGAGTGCGTTCGAGTGTCCTGACCATATATCATAACAACAGACACAGACACACACACACGAAGACACACGTCGAAGAGCTGCTACTCGGCACTATGATGACACTTGTCCTTGGTGTGCAAAACTTTTGCTATAGAATGAAATTGAAAATATGCAAGCACTGGAAAGTTTTTCTGCTGATACTGCCAAGAGTCAAAGTGAGTGTGAGTGTGTGTGTGTGTTGCGTGTGTCGCTGCTGTTGGTTAAGTTCATAGTGCTGTCCTGTTCACTCCTCCCGAAAAGAACTGTGTCAAGTGCAGTGTAAGAAATTGTTACTTTGCCAATATTCCGCACAGTTTAAATATTTAAGCAATTTGGTTAAATGCAAAAAATATGCCAGCTGAGACTTCATTCTGTATTCCAGAGATAGAAATTTTCCAATTAATGTTGGACAACTGCAGCTTAGAAAACTTACAGGGTAACAAAACACATTCCTTGTACACTATAAACAGATCACAAGTGACTTTATAAAATTAGTGTTCATAGCTCAAAGCAAATCAAGTATTTCTATGCCAGGGTAAATGCATGCCACGAAGCCCCGAATGAAGCTCATTTAACGTTGCCTTTTTTTGTGTTATGTGCATTCTCTTCTCTTTTTGGAGGGTGGCGGGGGTTTTTTGTGAGGTTTATCAACACTTCCGCACGACGGTGCGCATACAAAAGCTGCAAAATTCACGCTGAACACAGAACGAACTACGACTACTGCACACAGTTGCAGCCGCAGTATAGAGAGAAGACATATGCGCATCCTGCTACTTTGCAGGACATTGTTTGCGCTTTGATAACACACACCCATACATATACAAACAGAGAGAGAGAGAGAGCGAGAGAGAGAGAGAGAGAGAGAGATAGACAGTGAGAGGCACATACAAATGCGTCGTCATTACGGCTATGAAAATTGCGCATACCATGGCATTGTGTTTGACTATGGAGCCAACCCAAAAGAGGAAGCCGGCAGGAGAAATGCTGGCAGGCAGCGGCAACGGCAACGGCAGCAACAACGATTTGCTGACAACGCACACGGCCAGCTATCTATACATTCTCTCCCATTCTCATTCTCATTCTCATTCTACTTCACGCTCTTGCTCCCTCTCTCGGTGATAGACGGCAGCAGCAAGCAGTCAAAACTATTTTTCGCTTGGCATTTCAAGCATTTTATGGTTTTATTTCGACAAAAATTTCGCCTTTAAACACGCAGATAGTTGCATGCCACAGCTGCTTCATTCTAGCTATCACATAGCGCAGTACTTCAACTTCCTTCCCCCAACCCCCGCCTCACTAACACACCCTCATTCACATCGGTCGACTGTTAATTCATTGCCATGTGCCTTTCATTACGCATACGAAGCGACATACATTCTTATATTGAAATATTTCGCCAACTACAAGACTTTTGGTTCAAAGCAAAAGGGCCAACAATGCCAGTCAGTCCTTCGACTTAAGACTAAAGAGTGAGCCGCTTATTGAATTTGAGCAACTGACAACTATTTTACAGCGGTGTCTCGAAACGAAAGCCAGCCATTTTAACGCAGACTTGAAAAGATGATAATCGAGACAGCCATTACGTAGAAATTACCTTAAAAAATACAAGAACGTGATGCAAATGAAAAATGAAATGAAATTAGAAACGTAAATTACACAATTTTATGAAAAAAACAAAAACAAAACGCAAAGCAAATAAATAAATAAAACAGATACAGGAACAGAAACGTAGAGTTAGCAGTTCGTTTGCTTAGGCCAAAGAGATAAGCCACATCAGTTGGGCAGGGAGGGAGACTGGAGAGGAAGCTTAGAGAGGAGCAGGGGGTAGCGTAGCCTTTTTAGCCATTGCCTAGCTGGTTGCCTTTTTTATGGCTGCTGTCGGATGGCTTGGTTGGTTGGTTAGTTGTTGTTTGGTTTGGTCTGGTGCCCGGGCGGGCGGACTTGTCATTAATATTTCACAACCAGCCCAGGGAGGCGCAGCTCATGGTCTAAGCCTGACAAAGCAACACAAACACACACACACACACACAGAGAGAGACACACACCCCTGGCACAGAAAGACAATGACACCCAACGACCATTCTCCACCCACAATTAAAATCAGATTAAAGTTGCGCTAATTTATGCGACCGCACGGTGACACAACAAAAGCGGATTTTGTGAGTTCCGCTTAAAATCCGGTTAAGGAGAAATGCGAGAGGAAGAGTTGCATATAAAGATGAACGCAGAGGGACGAAGAGAGCGGCATAGAGGCTTATAAAAGTTGCATATGAATGGACGCAGCAATGAAATAAAATACAAGCAACAACATTCGCGATTGCATAAGAGGACATTTTCCAAGAAAAGCAAAACTCTAGTCTCTGATAAAAACGGTGTCTGTTCCCCCGCGTCTTCCCCTGCCAAAACCCTTTAAGTTGCCACAGGCCACGCAATCTAAACAGAATCTTTGGCTGCTGCAGCACTGTTGCGGTTTTAGTTTCTCTCGCTGACTTTCGCGAAACCTAAAGTCCTACCTCTCCTCCCCTCGACGTCAAACTGTCGTAAGACGTCTGCTGGGGATTACGAGCGCTAATGCCCCCATTGCAGCTTACAACTGACACTTTTCCGGTTGACGCATGATAATTGCTTTGAGCTTTGACTGAATTCCTCGCTTATCAGCAAAACAATCTTTGAAACACCCTAATACCCTCCAAACATGACGGATATTTTAATCAAAGTGTTGTTTTATTCGACTCTAAGCAATTTGCACTCGATATGCTGCTTGATTAGCATATGCAATATATGTCGAGTTTCCCTCTAATTCACTCTTTTAAAGTCTCTTCAAACCATCGAAATAACAGGGTATGCATAGCATAGCATATATACATTTGATTTGAGATTTGTCTGGCACATTTCACCAAAACTGTTTTTGTCACTGAAATGTCTGGATTTCAGTTTTGTGTTCGTTTTGTGGTTTAGCATCATTCTCCTCTCATATTTTCGTTCGCATTGTTTTGTTGTTATGGTTGGTATTTTTGTCTGCCGTCTGGCTGGCAAATACAATTGCCAACAATTCAATTTAATTAAGAGTTTTGACACAACAACAACAACAATAACAACAACAGCAGCTACTCAGACACATAGAGAGAGAAAAAGTGAACGAATCCCGATACAAATTATTGCTACACTCTAATACTCTCTCTCTCTCTCTCTGACATTGTTTTGCCTTTAATTAAAGCACAATTTAATGTTTTAAAATGCAAAATCCGTTCATTACCATATAGTTTACAACGCACAGAGGTGTGCGTGGTACACTCGACAATAAAATCAATTGTTGACAAAATCAACAGCATATTCCGCAAGTCGTCTTAGTAACTCCCTTTTGTATTTTCTTAGCTTTGCCTTGAAGCCAAAAGTAATAAAAGAATGAAATAAAATTTATTGAAATTTTGTGTTACAGGAGGAGAGGCTCAGATTCAATGCTCAAGTTAATAAACGAAACCGAACCGAACTGAACCGAAGGAGAAACTTGCATATAATAAATTCACAAACAAATCCCAAACAATTATTTACTGTAAATTTATATTGTTTATTAAAAGTAAAGCTCAAGTTACACATGCGAGTGGCAAGACTTTGGATCTGTTCTGTTGCAACAGCTGAGACTCTGGGAGCCACTTTGGCACCACTGGGAGTCACATTCCCTCTTGTTGCTCCCCCTTCGGGAAAATGGAGTGAGTGCGTGTGTGTGTGTGCAAAGGTTTTCCAAGTGTTGCTTAAGCAACAAAGCAAATATAACACTTGGCACTTGAGAGAGTGTAAATATCTGCATGTAAATACATATGTGTATCATGTAAGCATTTATACCATATGTCTGCACACACACACACACACTCACACAATTTGTTTACATGCACATTGTTCTATTACATGAAAATATCCTTTTGCTTGTTGCTCAAATTACTTTCGAATGCCACTTCAGAATTTGGCAAGTTGGTAAATCGGATTTATTCTAATTAATTGGCTGCTTGGCCATCACATAGTCATCTGGTCTGGTTTTTGCTGCGCTTGCATCTCCATTTCAATATTTATTGCTATTTTAGTTGCTCAGTTGCAAGTACTATTAGCAATTGGAATTCTCCCCTCTGTTCTCAGCATGACGACTGCACTTTATGGAATACCATATATACCCAACCCACCCAAGGCTGGACATTACTCGGCAGCAACAAAAGCCATGTTCATAATTTTATGACACTCAAGTGCTCTCCGATGCAATTCTCATGTAATTGAAGTATTCCATAAGTGGTCAGGCGTACAGAAAAATGGCTGAGCGTAGTTAAATAATCTTTGAATTAAAAATAGTCATATTATATATTCGATATATATCATACTTCTACTATAGGAAATGCAATATCATTTTCCGACCCAATAAACAAACTTGCGTAAATTTTACTTCGCAAGTTACTTGTGATTATTTCTTGCTATCGTTGACGCTTTGAGCTTTTGTCATGGCCAAATTGTAACTTCAGGCACGTGCAACATGAATTGTTTTAGCAAAAATAATATTTTCGAGAATTTGTGAAGCATTCATAATTAAGTTTTGCATTTTGCTAAGAGGTTTTTACTTTCTTTTTTCTTGTTTGCTTTTTCAGATCATGGCCAAATGAACTTTATTGCAAATTTAATTGGCTACACATGTGGCAGATGCTTGTGGCAAATTTTCAATGCAGCAACTACAACTTTAACTCCACCTACGACGATGGCGACGACGACGACGACGACGATGCTGCAGTTGTAGGCGCCAGACGGCAGCTTAATTGGATTTTCGGAGCTTTCTGCCTTTCGTTAGGTAGCACCTCTGGCTACTTCCATTATCAAAGCGGCTCATGAAACGATGTCAGCTGTGGAACTGTGTGTCCTCTGTGTGTGAAAAGCGGCTCAGTTTGAGCAACGCTTCGTTGTTTGTCACAAGCAAACCATATTGAGCATACGCACCGGTGACTGCTACACACATTTCCCACAAAACCTTCGAGCTAGAAATTTAAAGCATCGCCAATAATCGATTGCCATATCAAATGCACTTTTTTTTGTTGGGATTGCGATAGTTGGTTCTTGTGCACTTTGAACTTAAATATCGTAATGCACAGAACCGAACAGAAGTTTGCAAACTTGTTTTATTTTTGGTTTGTTTAGTTTTTGGCGTCACGGCAATCGATGAAAATAGTTTTGAATAGCAAATAAAGCGACAATTGTGAATGGCTGAGCGGACAAAGCGCACACAATGGAAAAAGCAAAAAAAAAGGAGGGACAAAAAAATAGAGAACGAAAAGAAAAGAATGAAAGTAACATTGCACAAAACAAATATACCTACAAATTCAGTTAGAGGCAGACATGAGGGAAATGCATGCGGCAAAAGTGATAGACATAGAGCGGAGAGAAAGAGAAGGAGAGTGAAAGAGAATGAGACCTGGACAAACAGTAAAGCGCCTGGCTGACTGACAGTTAAAGCTAGTCCAGCAAATACTCTCGCCATGCCCCTCTCCTCTGTCCCTCCATCTCCATTATTTATGCATCAATGGCTGCTATGACGACATGCGCTAAATTGATACAGTCCACACTGAGTGAGCGAGAGTGCCACGAGAGAAATAGAGACAGGGATAGATCAGAAGAGTGAGACAAGGACATGGACACCCCGGAGCCCCGCCATGGCGCCAAGCGAGTACACGACACATGCAATGCGACGCCAGGAGACCAGGTAAATAAAAAAAAAGGAAAAAAATATATACAACAAAAAAACACTCTAGAAAATATTGGCAAAATTGAAAAAGGAACAAGGGAAAAAATAGAATATATGTATGTGTGTTGGTGTGCTGCAAGGGGAGTTGGAAAATGGAAATGTGAACGATAAAAACTGCAACTCAGCTGCTGGAGAGCTGGCACTGTCATACGCTCAGCTCAGCTCCTCCTCCTCCTCCTCCTCAGCTCTTCTGACGCCTCCTTTTGCTCCCGATGGGCTTTTGTCGCTGCTCTGTAACACCACGAACAAGCCACAAAACTAAATAGATTTCCATTTTACTTTTGCCTCTTCTCTTTTCATTTTTTGTTTTGTACTGATTCCCTCTCTTTTATTTTTAAGCTTTTGTATTGCTGTAGTCGCTCATAAAAACTGCAAACAAAAAGAGAAGCAAAGTCGCGTCGAGTCATTGAGCCAATTGAGTAAATTGTTTTATTGAAAGATTTTTCGTCCTCCACTTTTGTTGCGCTGTTATCCTGCTACTCCGGTTGGCTCTTGCCGCCTTCTTTTGTGTTGTTGAAAGTTCAGAATTATCGAGTAGCTCGATATATATTTCGCTCTCTTTTGTCCTTGCAGTCTTATTTCACTGTTTTTTATTCTCTCTTTTTTATATTCTCCTGTGACATTAATGCATTTTTGATGAGTTTAAAAGCGCCTTTATACATCGGTTTGCTTGTTTGATGAAGTCTTAACTTATGCAATTACGCTGGAGTCTTCTCTTAAGAACTCTCTCAAGCAAATACTGTCATCTGAAGTATGAGATTATTTATTATTATATCAAAATAACGGATATAACTAACTAACTATGTGAATGAAACGAACTAAGATTCATTAATATTCATAAACTATATTTCTGTTGAGTATATAAAGAAAATATAACCCAGAAACAATTACAATTCTTAGCTAGCATATGTTTATGCAACACGTGGAAAGGTGATCCATACACAGTTGCCTCTTCAACATATTTAGCCTGATTTGAATGAGTTTTCAATAAGTTGCCTCAGGGTAATATCAGTTTTTCTTGGCTGCTTTCTCAGCGAAATTTAGCTAGACTATATATATAAATTTAATACATACTTTTAGTCAGTCAACGAACGTGATAAGGCATTAAAGTATAGATTTGGTTTTTTAGACTAGGCCACTTGAAAAATTAATAAAAACGTCAGCATCAAACATATAAGTCATTAGTTTTTGGCTGACGCTCATAAATTGCGTGTGTGTGTGTGTGTGTGCAACGTTGAGGGACACGTTGATGATGATGATGATGATGATGAGGATGGCTGCAAAGGCCAATTTGTGAGAGGCGACGAATGACAATGACGAGGTGCAGAGTTGCCTCTGCTGGATGAGTGCAACTGTCAACAACAGAGAATATGTGTGTGTTTGTATGTGTGTGTGGCATGGCTTGGCATGGTTGCAAATGTGAGATCTGCACATTCCCTTTCTCATCCACTTCGGCCCCGCCGAATCTCTCGGCTTATGTGGCAGCTCTTCTACTGCTTTCGGCCTGCTGGCTGGCTGTCAACGCAACGACGCTTTCCACAATGGGATCAATTATTTTGCGATAGTGTGTTGTGCAATCATGCTTGCGTATATCGAATGATGATGATTATGACGATGACGATGACGATGACGTTGTTGGTGATGATGATGGCCATGGTAACCAACTGAAAGCCAACACCAACAACAAATCCTTACTCACCGACGAGTCCGCTTTGAGTGGTCAATCAAATGTTGTTTTGAGGGTTTTGCGGGTTTGCAGTTATGACATGAACGCACAATGGGCCTAAAAGTAGACTTGACATTTGCACCCAACACACACACACACACACACACACACACACACACATAAGTACACGCATACATATGTATGTATGTTAGATGTGGTCGAATTTGTGAACATTGCTCGCTCGCATTGATTTCGAATTTGCATTTAATTTAACAATAAGACACTTCAACCAAAATACATATTTACAATGACGTACAAAATGCTAAAGTCATATGCTTGAGGAACTCTGGCATTCGACATTGGTTATTTTATTCAAATTATAAATTAAAGAACATATGTATGTATTGTAAAAAAGTTTTGATATGTTTAACAATAAAATTTGTAAACACCCAAAGTTTACGCTTTGTGACTAATTGATCAAGGCACATGTGTTTGTTGGAGATTCGACCGTATGTAAATATATATTAAATAAGAGATATAGTTCTTGATTTTATAAGTTTATAATTTAATCTTTTCACTTAGCACACAACCACGTGCCTCTTTATTTTTAAAATTGCTCATTTTCGGTTAATTTGTTTATATTACCTTTAGTATTATTTTTCTCCCCGCTTCAGTTTGGTTACCTTTCTAGCTTTAATGACTCGAATAACGGTGTAAACACTTGCATCTTGTTGAAAATACGGTATTAACAAATCGATAAATGTATGGATTTCAGGGAAATGAAATTTTTGCATTTTTGATATATCGATAACTTTCTAGTATGTAATTTCTAGACATGGTATTATTAGTGAAAACTGGTTTCATTTGCACGACAATGAAAATCATTAAATTTCTTTTTAAACACGAAACATTTTCCAAATGGTCAACTACAATAGGAGATAAATAACACAATTATAATCATCGTGATCATTTTTGCCATCATCATTATGATGGCCTGCAGCATCAGCGTCAGCAACATCAACATCAACACAGTACGAACCACTAATTAGAAACACGAAACGTCAGTTGAAGAAATATTTAGTATTCAGAATGCCAGTGGCTAAGTGAGAAACAGAGAAGAAATGACCAAGCTAAAGGCAGTCGACGTAATAAGAAAACTAAAAAATAAACAGTGAAAACTCATTTTAATTACATTTGCAGCAATGCGTATTATTGGAAAGAGCCAAACAAAAAAAAGGAAAGTGCTGTTTGAATTTTCATCTAATGAGCCAAAATAGTCAACTATGAAACAAAATATTAATGGCAATGTTAGTTGCACGCATCAGTACTTTAATTATATTCAATGTTAATACGATTTTAGTTCAGTAAATGCATAAATACATTGCGTAATGAATGCGAAGTGGTTTAAGGCATCAAAATGTGCTGTCCTTTAATCGAAATAAGTCGAAAGCAATTTAAATAAATTATGAATATTTTCATCGTTTTCTATTTTCTCGCAGCTTATTAAACATGCAGGCCATTGTGCTAATTACAATGCGAATTATTGTGAGCAAAACTTATCTTTTTGGCATTTAGTTTTAACCTCTTAATCTGTTTGGTTTTCGTCTGAAATAATCATCATATGCGTTCAAATGGATGCGCTTCACTGATTGGTGGGCAAATGAAAACAAATGAATTTTGTATTCACTGAGCGACTAAATGAATAATTCAATTTAATACACAAACACATATATATTTATTTGTATGCGATATCTATAGGCATCACATTTCACCTGTAATAAAGCGAGTGTGTGTTATGTTGTCAAATACGTCACGTCGAAAATTCATTAAAATAATTATAACAAATATCAGAAGCTACTTCTTCTCCTGCCGTGTGCCATCAGCTCGACAAATGCTTGTCAAGCGTGCAAAATGTAATGCATAATTGATGGCAAAAACCGAAATCAATCAATCATTAAAAGTGTCAGTATCAAATGCGGGAGGCAGAGAAGTCAAACCGAAGGGCACACGATAAAAATGTCATCTATGTGGAAAATAATCAAAAGGCAAAAAAACAAAATCAAACGGAATGAAAACGGTTCATGTTCAACATAATTTCAATTATGTTATTTAATAACATAGAGCAAAAGTGTATTGATATTTTTGCTAGTTAGTTAACTTGTAGTTAACTTGTTTCCATTCAATTTCTATGAGAAATTTACATTCTTCATCCCCGTGTTTAATGCGTGAGGCCAAACTTGTTATGCACTTTATGGATATTTCGTAATTCCATTGGGAACTTTATCAAAATTGTATATGAAATGCCAACATGTGCATGAGTAAGTCACATTTTTTTGCAATTTATCGAGTGCCAAGCAGAGTTGAAAAATCGCATTAAATATTTAATTAATAAATATACAATAATAATTTGACAGGCAAAAAAAAATTGAGAATGATATACATACATAAATGTATGCAAAAATGTATCAACTGGATCAGTTCAGCATGAAATGTGTTTGGGTTAAGGAACTTTAAGCTGATTTACATTAACACAATTTAGGAAATGCTTTAAAGCTAATTAGGTTAAAGCACTCAAAACTGGTTTAGTTCGTTCAACAAAAATGAATTGAAATGTGCTTTAAGTTGACTTCAATCATAATTAATTGTCAAATAAGTCCAGTTCGTGCTGATCAAAATTATATTGCATTTTTGTGGCACTACTAGGAATAAATATATTTCCATTCCGCACATTTTTTTATTGTCTTTGATTTCCTTTCATCGGTCCCCCTCCATTTGTCCATCCACAACTTCTGGTTATATCATAGCATAATCAATATGCGCGTTCATTTATCGTCAACTCGTGAAAATATTTTAATGTTAATTAAATTGAAAGCCCAGAATTGAATGACGCACATACTCTTGCATTTATATTTATGCGAACAAAAACGAATCGATTCATTATTAAATTATTAATTATATCACATTTTAAATACATATACACTTTTATTTTTCGCCTCTTATTGCTTTTTGATAAACCAACCGGCTGCAGTTTATTAAACAATGCAAAAATTACAATATCGCAGAGGTAAAGAGGGTGAGAATATTGCTGACGATTACCGCCGACAATGTCGATGAATTTTAAGCGGGCCAATGTCCATCATCACCAACTGAATCCTTCTTGTGTTAAACAACAAGCATTCATCAAGGTAATTAAAGCGTAAAATTGAAAACAAAAGTCGTTCCATAACCAGAAACAGAAGGAGAAACCGAAGCAGAGCAGATCCCTGTTGAAGTTTTCCCTTGGCAAATGCAGTCAAGCGAGTGCCAAAATCACATGGAAAACTTGGCCGAAGACCCCAAACAGAGAAGTTTTTGCCACAAGCGGAAAAGCAACAACAGAAATGGCAACGAAATGTGTTACCACAAATAAAGCGGGGGCGACATTAGGAGGAAACTAAGAGAGAGGGGGAGAAGACAGGGCAGAGGTTTCATTGAGCGCTTGAACAGACAACCGCAACAATAATGAGTTGTAAGCACAACTTTATACAAAAGGATTAAGCAACAATAGTCACTAAGGATGCCACCTGAATAGTTACCTTACTGCCATTGTGTCTGTATGTGTATAGGGTTGTGTGTGTGTGTGTCTGTCTTTCTGTCTTCTGTTTTCTGTGTTGTGCTGTTGTTTGCCGTGAATGGCTTGAACATGGCCATGCAAAAGATTAAGATATTATCGACAAAGAGCAGCACCTAACAACTTGGTCGAAGTTTAAACACCCTTTAGTACATAATAAAATTTTAAATTATAACAACCACTGCACAAGTCTAACAACAATCGACAGAAACCCCTTTATAGTAGAGTATATTGATTCGAGTCTCAAGAACCTGTCTTAAGTTCTTGTACGTGTAATTTCCAAGAGACTTTTGTGTTGATGTACAACTCATTAACTGCTACCTTTGCCACCCCCTCGAGGTGCTAATCCTCATGTCAAGCGAAGCAAATATATATTTCCATGACAGGCGAACGATGCGAAACTTAATCAAGTAACCTCCGAAATATCTATTAAGAGGCTTGCCTTTAACGTCTCTTAAACAATCATCCAGGAGGGGTTAATGGAATCACACGAAGACAAAAATCCTTCATGATCCACAAGAAAAGACTTAAATACCAGAAGCTGATGACTTTTTAACTAAGCCAAAAGGGTTGCAAACACTACTTCTAGCAAATAGATAAGTAAATAAAAAGTAAAAGATATAAATGACGATACTGAAATAAATCTACTGAAAGTTTCAATCAACTTGTTTCATGTCAATTCAATGATTTACTATAAGGCAGGTGTGTAACTGGAAATGAAACTGGATTTCAGCAGTCAGCTGAAGATTAGTCTAAGGTTGACCATAGATTTAAACAACAATTCGGAAAAGTTTTTATTAGTGCAGCGTTTCGGTTTTGCTTAGATGCCATAAATGTTAAGGCTTTGGTTTTCATGTAGTAGCGTCTTCTTTCCACTTAAGTGCAACGCAAATAAACTTAAACTTTCAACTCAAACATACACGCACACACACACACACACAACATGTCTTTGGTTGGCACATAAGCGAGCGATGGAAAAGGAGAAACGAAGATATTGCTGTACAAGTTGTACATTTTGCGCGCTCTGGCAGTAAAAGTTTTTAATAATAACCGCAATACAAGAATATAAACATTTATATTACGAGTACACTGCCTCATAATGCGGTGCACAGCAACTTGAATGCCACTCTCGGCGCACGTTGCGTATGAGCAACGCCGACAGTAACGGCTGCAAGCATCCTCTTTTCTTTGTCGCCCTCGCTCTCGGCCTCACCCTCGTCCTCGACCCTTTGCTGCTTACATCTTTTGCTTATTTCCTCTCATGCTTCTGTTTATATTTCTGTATTTTACTTTGAGCTCTGCCTGCTGTCGACTCAAAAGATTGAAGGTTAACACACAAGCACGGAATCTACTTGCTTGCCATATCTGTTTTCTGTTTCTTCCGACATCCCACTCTCTCTATATATCGCGCTTTCTACGTCTCCTTCTCTACTTTTCCCTCTGTATGAGACAGCTGCAGGTGCCATAAATGTGAACTTTTAGAACGGTGTGTGTGTGGGAGTGTTGCTGAGGATAGGTTGTAAAGGGTGTTAAAAGTTCAAAGATTGCTTAAGCTACTTAGACGCAATTTAAGGTGTTTGTCAAATAAGGAATATATTTGCCTTGATATGATTTATATATTTCGATTCGATCTGTGTGCTTTTTTTTCTAAATGCTTGTTGTGAAACTCACATTAGGCATAATAAATCTAATGAAATTTTTGTGAGATAACATTGTGCTGCTGTTTGCTTTAAAGTCAACTTCAGACGAGTACTTTTCGAGTATCACTTTTGTTGGCAAAGATTATACAAGTGTGACTGTTGGCGGGCGAACTAAATTTTCTACTGGGGCTTTGCCAGCGCATTTCCTACTGGGCATTTGTAATCGGTGATTCTCTTTTGCGCATTGGAATTTCACCGTTACGTTCGCTAGAAGTAGCAATGCAGCTGCAAATTTCGGCAGCGTGATTTAATTTGAATTTGTATTTGAGCCCAAGCAGAGGCAAATAATTGTTAACAATAAAATAGGGATTTGAAGGTGTGCGCAGAGCACGAATGTAAGTAAAATTATGAAATTATAACGAAATGTAAATAATGTAATGAAAATAATAAAGATTTCAGCAAATATTGATCCACTACAAGTTGTTGTTTTCGAGTAGTGGATTGCTCGAAGTACGAGCAACGGCACACCAACCAAGGCACGGATCCGGTGCCAACATTCTGAAATATTCAGTCTCACTCTGAATTAATCAGTCTCATCGGAAACATTCAGTCTGAATCTGGAATAATATCAGTTTTGGAGATACACATATTGTGTGTGGAGCACTTTGAAAGTTTGCAATTTGGAGTCGTGACATAACCTCAACCACGACTATGGCAAATCGGGAGGAACACGTGCCTGGAAAAGAGATGACGAGTGATGGTCAGCAATTAGATGGAGCTGCTCCTCAAGATCCAATTGGACCTGCCAATGGTTTACATGAAGCCGTTAATGTGCAGGCAGCTGTCGCGGGTTTTGAGCGCAATGGAGCAGCAAATATAGGCCGCTCATCTTCGTCATATGGAATCAGCACATCGTCGAGTTCATCAACTCCTATCCAGCATAAACCGGCAAACACACAAATGTACTTTGATAGTTCGGGATATGGCACGGTGGTCAACAAGCTCCATATGGATTCATCTCGTGGAGGATTGACAATGCCATATCAAGCGAACACTGCAGCAGCGATGGGTGGTATAATCAATGGATTGCCACAGCCGGGATCAATGGGATTGCCCAGTAATCTTCAACAACCGAATGACATGCACGCTGCCAATTCATTGGCTAGGAGTGGGCCTTTGACGGCCGCTCAAATCAGTGCACGACATGTCATCAGCCGAGATCTACCTACTTTCACTGGAAAGCCTGACGAATGGCTGCTGTTCATTAGCAATTATGAGCAGTCGACGGAAAGATGTGGATTCAGTAACGAGGAAAATCTTATACGCTTACAGAAGTGTCTTAAGGGCCAGGCACTGGAAGCGGTACGCGGAAAATTGATGGTGCCAGATACAGTGCCGTATCCAATTGGAACATTGAGAATGCTGTATGGCCGACCAGAAATAGTACACGCCGCGTTACAAGGAAAATTGAGAGACGAGCCAGCGATAAAGGCAGATAATTTGGACTCCGTCATTCGACTAGCACTTGCTGTCCAAAATTACTGCGCAACTATGTCTGCATTGGGTCTTCATGACTTTTGCATGATCCTGTCTTGTTGAACGAATTGGTCGCAAAGATGCCGAGCAGTATGAAGTTGGACTGGGGTCGACACCGATTGGCGAATCAAAGCGTCAACATGGCCACATTCGACAATTGGCTTTTAATGTGGCAATGTGTGCCAGTATGGTAACTCCGTATGATGTCGGACGAACGACCTCAGCCAAAGCTTCAAAGGAAAGGTTGTTTGTGCACAGTGTTAGCGACAACAATGAGGAGACTCAACAGCGACAGCATCATGGAGAATCAGAGAAGACTACATGCCCAAAATGTGGAGGCACGCACCGACTGTCGGAATGTGTCGACTTTCGAGCATTGAACGTTAAACAGCGCTGGGAGTTTGTGAAATCGAAACGGCTATGTTTCTGTTGTTTCTGGCGGCATCTCGTACGAAACTGCAAAGCTAAAGAAACCTGTGGCGTCGATGGATGCAAATCAATTCACCACGTACTACTGCATACCGCCGCAGGCAGTGATGGCAGAACCAAGCTGACTGGGCAAACAGTGCGCCGATCTGCCAACAAGGAGGAGTCTTCAATCATGTTTCATGGAAAGACGGCGAGTAGCCCTCTCTTTCGCTATATCCCGATAACGATCCACGGCAAATCCAAATCTGTGAAAACATTTGCTTTGGCCGATGAAGGAGCTGCTTGTTCTTTAATTGAAAGATCCTTGTCTGACGAGCTCGAGCTAGAAGGACCGGCAACTCAATTGTGCCTGAAATGGACAGGTGATGTTTCTAAGGTTGAAAACAATTCGCAATCGTTGGACATCACTGTATCAACTACGAGTATGGAATCGCAGCGATACATTCTGAAAAGTGTGCGAACAGTGTCTGATCTCGACCTACCAGAGCAAAGCCTCGACCAGCAATTATTGGAGTCTCGGAGTCACCTCTGTACGTTGCCTATAGATCCCTATTCCAACGTACGAGCACGAATCATCATTGGACTCGACAACATTAAGTGGACTATTCCGCTGGAGTTGCATGAAAGTGAAGACGACGATGTTATTGCAGCACGTTGCAGGCTTGGCTGGGCTGTTTACGGCCGCTCAGCAAAGGAATACTCATCGATTCCACGCCTGCTACATATTTGCCAATGTAGTGAGACTGGCAGTTTGGATGTTGCATTGAAAGAGTACTTTTCTTTGGAATCTCTGGGAATTGTCGCTACGATCAATCCATTACGATCCAAAGACGATGAGCGATCGATGCAAATCATGGAAGCAACGACAACGTTCTTGGCAGACGAGAAAAGGTGGCAAACTGGATTACTGTGGAGATTCGACAAAGTGGTCTTGCCTGACTCCTATGAAATGTGTCTTAAGCGACTAAAATGTCTCGAATCGAAAATGTCGAAAGATCCGCAGTTACGCAACTTCATGCTAACGACGATGAAAAACTATAAGGAAAATCGTTACATCAGACGCCTGGATGATAGCGAGTTGGCGCGTAAAGATATAACATGGTTTCTTCCTATCTTTACCGTCACCAACCCTAACAAGAAGAAGACACGTTTAGTGTGGGACGCCGCAGCGAAGATCCAAGGAGTGTCTCTAAACGACTGCCTGCTAAAAGGTCCTGACACACTTGCATCATTGATGGGCATTCTAATACGCTTCAGAGAACGCCCAATTGCTATTTCGGGAGACATACGCGAAATGTTCCACCAAGTGAGGGTGCGACCAGAGGATCAGGCAGCTCAGAGATTCCTCTGGCGTGATGGAAACTCGCAACGGCCACCGGAGGTATACGTCATGCAAGTTATGACTTTTGGAGCATCGTGTTCACCTTCCTTGGCGAGTTACGTTTTGAAACGCAATGCTCAACGATATGAAGCTGAATATCCCGAGGCCGTAAAAGCCATTTGCGGCAACACTTTCGTCGATGACTGGCTTCAGTCTGTGGACTCAGTAGCTGAGATGACAAAGCTGGCCCAGGCTGTAAAACTAATTCATGCTGGTGGAGGATTTGACATGCGACACTGGACATCAATTCTCAAGCAGTGGTCTGTGCTCTTGAGAATAGATATGACATGTTGGACAAGCCAATTTGTTACCCAGACGTTGGTTCGGAAAAGGTTCTGGGCATGTGGTGGCAACCTGGAGAAGATTGTCTAACGTTTATGGTGAAGCCAGATACGATCGCAAAGGCTCTGGATGGTCGGCCAACTAAACGCCGCGTCCTGAGCATGATTATGACCATATTCGACCCCCTTGGAATTGTTGGATTTTTCAACATACGCGCAAAAATCATTCTGCAAAATATATGGAGGAGTGGAGTCGGATGGGATGAGCCGCTCAAAGAAGAAGACGAGGCAGACTGGCGTCGTTGGTTGGATTTGGTGCCAACGTTAAACAATCTGCGTATAGCCCGATGTTTGAAAGGAGTTAGTGCAGCTAGATGTCTGGAAATGCATACATTTGTAGACGCAAGTGTTAATGCATACGCTGCAGTCGTATACATCCGAGCTGAAGTAGAAGATCAAGTTCATTGCAGTCTTGTAGCGTCGAAAACAAGGGTTGCTCCATTGAAACCAATTTCGATACCTCGCATGGAACTCATGGCTGCTGTTTTGGGACTGAGGTTGGCCAGATGTATCGAGTCTGAAATGTCAGTACACGTTGACAAGAAAGTGTTCTGGACAGACTCTAGAGACGTTCTATTCTGGATACATTCGGATGTTCGTAAGTTTCACCAATTTGTTGCACTCCGCATTGGCGAAATCTTAGAAGGATCAGATGTGAGTAACTGGAGATGGGTCCCGTCAGCGCAAAATGTGGCCGACGATGGTACCAAATGGACAAGAACGCCTGTCATTAACGAAGCGAATAGGTGGTTCAGAGGGCCTCAATTTCTATATTCGGATGACTCTCAGTGGCCGCAGATGAACATTGATGCGAGCCAACATAGCCATACTATTCTGCAACACGTCGAAGAGCAATTGGAAGCCATGTCACCTTTGAGCTGTATCTCACCAGACCCAGAAAGATTCAGCAAACTGGAGAGATTGAGAGCCGCACATTTACGAGTATTGGATTTCTTGCGATCTATTTTCAAGAAGAGCATGGGATCGGAATTAAAGAAGTTACTATTACTTGAGCGGCCAATCGAGATGGATATCATTCTAATACGAGTGTGCCAGGAAACCGAGTATTTCAGCGAGATGAAATGCTTGAAAATGGGAAGCAGTATTATAGATCGGAAGAGCAAGCTATTCAAATGCTCTCCGTACTTGGACGAAGTGAGCATACTGCGCGTCAAGGGAAGAATCGACCTAATAGAAGGAGTCGAAGTAAACCTAAAGCGACCCATAATCCTACCAAGAAGACATCGATTTACATTTCTGCTGGTTGAGTCGTATCATCGCCGGTACCATCATCTGTACGACGAGATCGTGGTCAATGAACTACGGCAAAGGTTCCTGATATTTGGTCTGAGAGCCTTGGTGAGAGAGGTTTCTCAAACTTGTCCAGCATGCCGGATGAGGCGCGCGCGTCCTAGGCCTCCAGAAATGGGAAGTCTACCGCGCGAGCGTTTGGCGCACCACATGGCGCCGTTCACCTATACAGGAGTGGATTACTTTGGGCCCATCGACATCATCGTTGGACGACGGCACGAGAAGCGCTGGGGTGTTCTGTTCACATGCCTCACAATTCGTGCCGTACACCTGGATATCGCAACGTCACTGTCAACCGACTCTTTTCTTTGTATTCTGAAGGCATTTATAGCGAGACGTGGTTGCCCGCGACGAATGATGTCCGATAATGGAACTAACTTCCGAGGTGCGAGTAGAGTGTTAAAAGATGAAGTGGAGCGTATATCGACCAGGGATGTGGAGACCAAATACCCAGAAATGGAGTTCATGTTCATTCCGCCAGGCTCACCGCACATGGGCGGTGCATGGGAAAAGATTGGTACGCTCAACAAAGTCCATTCTAACGGAAATCTTGCCGCCTGGTGGATTGCGAGAAGAAGTGCTTCGTGCTGCGTTGGCTGATGTGGAGGGTATTCTCAACTCACGCCCACTCACATATGTACCACTGGAATCGGCAGACTCAGAAGCGCTTACACCGAACCATTTCCTCTTGGGCCACTCTAGTGGAATTCGTGAACGAGACAGCGAAATACAAAATGGTAACAAGCTTGCCAAAGGATTCAGAATTTCGAGCCAGTTAGCCGATCAGTTCTGGAAAAGATGGATTCGAGAATATCTGCCAACGCTTACGCGCCGTACCAAATGGTTCCATCCGCCGCCAGATTCGATCGCCGTGAATGACATTGTTGTTATCGCAGATGAGAATGGCAAACGAAACAGCTGGCCCAAAGGAGTTGTGGTAGATGTTCACCGATCGAGAGACGGTCAGGTAAGGAGTGCCGTTGTGCGCACTCCAGAAGGTATTATGACTCGCCCCGCCGTAAAGCTAGCCAAATTAGATTTGAAAATTGGTAATACACAACGCGAATGCTAGTGAATTACGGGGTGGGGAATGTTGGCGGGCGAACTAAATTTTCTACTGGGGCTTTGCCAGCGCATTTCCTACTGGGCATTTGTAATCGGTGATTCTCTTTTGCGCATTGGAATTTCACCGTTACGTTCGCTAGAAGTAGCAATGCAGCTGCAAATTTCGGCAGCGTGATTTAATTTGAATTTGTATTTGAGCCCAAGCAGAGGCAAATAATTGTTAACAATAAAATAGGGATTTGAAGGTGTGCGCAGAGCACGAATGTAAGTAAAATTATGAAATTATAACGAAATGTAAATAATGTAATGAAAATAATAAAGATTTCAGCAAATATTGATCCACTACAAGTTGTTGTTTTCGAGTAGTGGATTGCTCGAAGTACGAGCAACGGCACACCAACCAAGGCACGGATCCGGTGCCAACAGTGACCAAATTACGTAAATATTGTGAATAGCACACTTTTCCATCGCTCGTCTGGAGAATATAAATTTAACACTTGCATTAGTAATCCGAATTTTAGTCAATGCAAAAGAATATTCTTAAATCGAACCAAGAATCGAAGTACGATTTCAATTGAGGATAACTGCTGAAGCAAACATAATCACTCCCATGCATGCACCTGGTTGCACTTACAAGTAAATTGCCACATTTTACTAGCGACCATCTGCTTGCATCTTCTTCTCGAAGAGAGTCCAAGAGCCACATAATGGTACGCAACTCAATTAAGCAAACTGCACGTGGTCCACGTTGGCGTTTCCTTTGGTTTTATGCAGCGACTTGTGGAATTTCCATTGAGCAGTCATTCAGTGCATTCAAGAGCAGCTGCTTTTCCTTTCTCTCCTCATGTCACACACTACTGTTGCTGTAGTGGCGTTTCCTGTTTCCTACAAGCCGCCACTTCCGTCGTCAGCAGTCGCAACAATAAGTGTACAGAATTTCACCGAGGAGTATTGGAAATAAAATTAAAATTGCACAAGAACTTGACGACGATAAATGCTGCACAAAGGCGGAAATGATAGAAAATGTTTTAATGTTGCATTTGAAGGAACC
This sequence comes from Drosophila nasuta, assembly GCF_023558535.2. Taxonomy (NCBI): domain Eukaryota; kingdom Metazoa; phylum Arthropoda; class Insecta; order Diptera; family Drosophilidae; genus Drosophila; species Drosophila nasuta. The sequence continues at coordinate 3,637,106 of NC_083456.1, forward strand.
ACACCAAGCTAGAAAAGGCAAGAAGGTAAAATAATAGACAGACATATCGACTTGCTGTCACAGCAGTCTTCCAAGGAAGCAGCTTTTACACATGCACAAAAAAAAGAGGAGAGAAATAGACAAGTTAATTGATTGTTATGCAGTTATCAAGTGACTTTAAAGCATGAAATGACATTCAGTTATCAAGTGACTTGTGTAGAAAATAAAATTGTGTTCAAATTGCAGAGATGCAAAAAAAATGCTTTAAAATTATTTAAATTTAGTTAAGAATGTTTTTTTCATGATTCTCTCTCGATTAGTTCTGCATATTTTATTCTAGATTATTCACAATTGAATATTGCTTAAATCTTTTCAAGTTTGTCAATATTACTTCATAGCTCAATTCTCTTCTGATTTCCTTAATTTCTTCCATCACATCAATCCATGCAAAAAGTCAATTTCTCGCCATTAAATAAAAGTCAAATATACTTGAAATCGATACATTCAAGGCACACACTTCATTTACTGCCCAACACAATACGTTCGAGGGGTGGAATAACTCTTGGTGCCCCAGCAATAGAAATCATAATGAAAATGAAATAATACGCTATGGGGCGAGACAGAAAGCGTAAAAGCAACAAGAAAGACTTGAAGAGCGGATGATTGCATACACTTGACGGCCCCAACGAAAGGCACAAATAAAACAAAGCAAAAGGCGGTAAGGAAAGACGACGAATCAGGGAGAACAAAATATTCGAAAAGACATCGCGTATTTGTCGGTTCGATTACAATTTAGCAAATTTCCTCAGAATGGTTTACAATTTGAACGTTTCCTTCGTTTTTAGACAGTGTCCATGCTGGATACAATTTTTTTCTGATTTTCTGTTTTTTATTTATTTTGTTCCCTTTCGTTTTTCTCCATTTTGTATTTTCTTTTCTTTTGCCGTTTTGTTATTTTCCTTTGTTTACCACTCAATTGAATTTTTAATCGTTTCTTCGTTTAACTTTTATTTTAGCTGTCGCGAACGAACGCTTTTCACTTTTCACTTTCCAGATTTTCTGCCGAACATTGAGCACAAAAACATCTTGAGTTGTTTCCTTATCGGTAGCCCAGCAGTCATTGCGTCGGTTGTTTGTTGCTTCCTCTTCCTCTCGCTCTCCCTCCTCGCCGTCTTCATCTTTCTTCTCAGTCGACCACTTGACTCGTCATTGTTTACATTTACAAATTGCTCGCTTGTCCGCAAATTGTCCCTTCTTTGGGTCCACGAGGACGAGCAGCAACCGTGGAGGCGCGACAGGAGCTCTGCTGCCTGGCTGTTATATCTTTGGATTTCTCTTCTTTTATTTTTTTGGCTATCGTCTCTTGGAGTTCTATTTTCTTCTTGTTGTTGCTATCGTTAGGATACAAGACGAAAGACGAAGGCGGGTGAGCGCGTGGCGCAAAACGTCGCCTGAGGCTGGGCAAAATGTTGTAACAAAAGCAAATGTCGCTTTTCCTGTTTGCCTTTGCTTTTTGCTGCCTTCACTTCAGTTCCGTACAGTTTTTCTTTTTCACATTCTTTTTTTAATCATTTTGGCTGCTTGCGGTTTCTATTCGCTTCTTTGTTTATATTTGCCCATCGCTTCTCCCTCTGTACCACATCTCTCTGCACAATGCTTGGCTAGACAATCTGTTGATTTATCATGATTTTATTTGGCTACTGAACTTCCTACGAGAGCAGCATTTGGCTTCTATTTGTTCTTTTTGATTTTTTTGTGTGAACAACCTGCGGCTAATATTCTACAGATATTTCGGGTAAGTGGTTAAAGATGAACAAAAATATTTGTACCAAATATTTTTCAATTCAATTCAATCAGAGCGAAAATGGATAAACGATCAATTTTCAATAAATGTATTATTTAATTATTATCAGAACTATGGATGCATATCATTCATGCAAATCTTTATTGTGATTTGTTTGTTTTATTAATTTTTTTTAATAGTCAATTTCACAATGTGCTGTACTTGAGGTACTTTTTTTCTTTTCGGTGTGCACATGATAATAAATATACTAAAAATACAGCTAAATTATGATAATAATCGACATACTTTTACGTTCGATTACAATTATCGCATGCATTCATCGCATGCTCGTTATCTTTCTTTAGCTGACACATTTGTAGACGACATATTTTGCAATATAGAATCAATTTGGTTATTTATAATTTAATAATAATTAAAAATTTCAAGAAATTAAAAAAATTAATATACAAAGTTGGCAGTTTTTAATTTTTGCTTTATAATAATCAATGTTAGAAATTTAATTATGTCACATTATAACTACCTCTATTTTGCTCTGTCCTTTATCTCACATTACGCTTCTCGCTTGGCATAAATTGAAAGTTGAACAATTTTTCACGCTCAGTCAACTGACAGACTGCCTGACAATGCAAGGATAATGCCATATATTTGCTTTATTGCGTGTAGCAGCACAAAAAAAATGCTGGGTGACAATAGTTGAAAACGAAAGCGCAATTTATAATGCTGTATTAAGGCATGGGGTTTTCTCCGAAAGAGAAGCAAAATAAATAAGAGTGCGCCGGCAAATATTGTAAAGAGTATTAAGAGGCAACCAAGGTTTCGGTGTATTGTAGAGTTGAACTGTTGAGCCAATGTAAGACTTGTACGTAGTCAATATAACATATATGATTGCACATTAATACCAAATTAAGCTCTAATGGGATATTTACATATTGTTCTATTCATTTACTTTCTTCGTTTTTATCTTTGAAGCACTTCAAGTGTATTTTTAGATAGATTACGTCATGCCCAAATGACAACACCCGGCACCTCCATTTTCCTCCCACACTCTCATTCTCTCTCACTCTCATTCTCTTATACTTTCTAACGCATGCGCGCCTCTCTGTTCGCATTCGTACAAAGGAGAAGCAAAATCTCTACAAAACATTCTTAGTGTAGACTCGTTGTCCTGCCATGTTAATCTGTTGCGTTTGCAACAAGTTGCCTCACTTTGCCTTCCCACACATTACACCTGCCACCGCTCATATTGTTGCCATTGCTGTTGCCTTCCAAAGACAATGTATTGTAAGATGAGAATCGAAATGTTTTTCTCTAAGTAGCCTCTTTGTGTCCGGGCAGATGACCAAGCGTCTCGATTGCTATGGACTGCCATTTGCACCTAATTGCATAATTGCCAAGTCAGCTGGAAAATTTGCCAAAAAGCCAGTTAATTTGTGGCCAATGTGAAACCGACAGATAAATCAATATCATGTTTTGCTGCTATTATGGGTAAATGGGGTTGCCAAGACAGAATGCGAGAGGCCAAGAGCAGTGTCCATAGAACCAATGAAACAAGACATTGCTAGTCAATAACTTCATTGCATTCTCAACTATCATTCCCTACTAAATGTTTTGTTGCAGTACAGGGTATTCTCAAGGCAAACATTGGCTGGGGAGCACGTGTCAAGGACTGGGCAGCAAATAGAAAATTTAATTCAATTAATTATGTTTTCACTTAGCAACTGCATTGCAGTGCAGTGCAACCCCATCGCGCCTTCTGTTTGACCCCTTAGCTGCTTCCTGCCGCAAAGGGGTGTGCCAGGATACACAGGATGTAGCATTGTGCTATGAAAATTGAATTAAGGCAAGTTGCACTGTGTAATACTGGCACAGGACGTACGCTGCTTCAGATCATTCCTTGTGAGACTTAAGCCCAACTAGAAGCTTATGCATAGAGTTTGACATTTTGAAAATGAATTTCATTTTGAAATTGGAAAAATAATACAACATTCATGCGATGATTTAGCCAAGTTCCACTGTGTATATACGCCTCTTCATAATTACACTCAATTTGCAGTTAATCATATTACGCATACGCCCTGTGCTGCCACCCAAACAGGCATGAGAATTTCTGTTTAATATGTTGCATTTGTTGTTACTCCCGGCTCCCGCTTTCGCTCGCTGTTATTGTGATATTCGCTTGTTGAACATTTGCAGGAGCCTTTCAGCCTGATTGTTGACTAACTCAATTAGCTTGCCAACCCACGCTGCAGAAGTCTGTTGGGAAATTTGCTATTGCACAAACTGTTGCATACTTTGCAGCGCATCCACATGCCACACACAACTATTGAGTATTTCCATCTACACAGTTTATCGTCTGACGAGAGAAGGGGGTCATTATAATTACATTTTGATGAGTTGCGCGCCTTTGTAGCATTTGTTTCAACTAAAATTAGCTGCAGATAACTTTTGCTTCCAAAGAGTGCAACTAATGTACTTATAGAGTCGAACTTTAATCAATTTACATACATACCCCGTTGAAATCTTTAATTTACCGATTGATTCAGCTTACCTGCAAATAAAAAGATAGGGAATATTATTTTCAATTCACAAGCATATTAACAATTATTCTTTTTCATGTTTCGTCGACTTTGTTTTAAGGCCTGGCGTTGATGATAAAAGGAACTTCAACGAACCGGAAAAACGAGTAAGAAATAAAGAAAAATACGACAAGAATTTGTTTAATAGCGAGTCAAAAAAAGAAAGACAGAGAGAGAGAGAGAGAGAGAGAGCAGACAACACAGTGTCAAACAGGAGCAAGAAAAACAGCAGCAAATGTTCATGTTCGACATGAATTGGGCCGGTCAGCTGCCGGTTCGAAAGAGGCGGAGTTCGTGGCAGTTCGAAAGGGCAGCGTAATGGGGATACAAGGCAATAACAATAACAACAACAACAACAGCAGCAGCAACAGCAGCAGGAGCAAAAACTAAAACAAACATAACAACAGCAACAGGACGATAACAAGTAAACGTTAAAACAGACAAAAACAGAGGAAAATGGAAAGCGGCTTGGGAGTGGAAACGTGAGATATGGCCTCGTCTTTGTAGCGTTATTTTCCAAACGAGTGCAAATTATTAAAGGACATTATTGCAGCTTCATGAAGCATATATACACGACTAACTTGTAGCTTCTGCACAAGAAATATTCCCCCCAACTGTCATTAGTCATTGTCAAAGGCAAGTACACTAAACGGCCTATCGCGGTGCAAAATAAAAATGGTTTATAAAAAGTAGCGAAAAAAATAGATCAGGTGAATACACATCAATTGACCCAGAAGATTGATCGAACAAATTGTATTGAAAATAAAATACCGTATACGACTGTTTAAACTTTTCATCGATAACTTTTAACTATCGGTTTGTCACTAGCTAAAATTGCAATCGTTTCGAAAAGGGGCTGGGGAAAAAGGGGACAGTAGTCAACTACTCTTTTTTGAATTTTGTTTCATGTTATCTTTTTATCTGACCGAAAAAATAATTTTTTCACTATCTAAGTATAGCTCTAACAATACATCTAAGATTGTAAGTCTATAAAATTTATAGAATTGTTCACAGCTTTGTAGATATACATACATAGGTGCTAATAAAAATATTACTTGAAATTGTAAGAATGAGTCACACGTGCATAATTATTATGCTCCTGGCGTGATGTGCAAAACAACAAAAATAAATTGCAAGTTATGATCAACTTTGCAAAGACGTCTTAAAAATACAACACGGCACTGTCTGAGCACAATTTCAAATAAAGTAATAGTAATTTTCAAATAACAGACTAGGCAATACTCTAGAAATTTTCTCAACATATTCATTCTAACTATGCAATGCTGCATACTTAAAAGTATGACAAGGCTAGCGATGGTGGAAGATTAACATAACTATAACATACCATTAGTAAAATTAAGTACTGTTAAGCTATATTCAATATAATGCTAACACAATTATCGGATAATCTACGTTCACAACACTAAGATAAAAGCTTACAAGCTAGATCTAGTGTGGAACACAATTTCTTTTGCCCACTACTAATATACCTTTTCAGTTTATAAGAAAAATACGAGACATACTGCAGCGAGACTTTGACTTCCACAAAGGACTACGAAGACGACATTATTCGCATAATGTTGCAACTTTTGCATTTCATAAATGAAACATGTGCATAATATTTATAAATGTAAGTTAACAACAAAAAGATGAGTGTACAGAGAACCTCATAAGGAGTCTGCGAAAGGAAATGCTCAGTTCCTCAAAGTCATTGACATTCATGAATGGATGGGTGAACTCGCGCGTATACGAAACATATTCATTTATTTATTATTTTGCTGAACTTTAATTTAATTGCAAATTATTTGCAAGTTTTTAAAAGCTTTTCGTCTACATCACAACACCAGACACAACCACAAAGGGCAATTAGCCCTGTGGCTAGCCCGAGCCTGGCTTTCCGTAGGTGCTCAGATTTAAATTTTCCAAGCACTTGAATAATGTTTAACAAAATATGCCAGAAACAAAATTAGTTTTTATGTCGGTTTCATGGCTTCGGTTAGACAACGTCAACGACGTCTGCCTTTTGCTTATGGCAAAGGCTTCATTGACGCTGTAAAGCAAAATGATCTGCATGTATGTGGCCAAACTCTTGTGGCTAAGGTATTTTTTTAAAGGGTTTGTGGATAAATCACTTTTACGACTACAAATTAATGAAAAACTAAGAGAAACGAGCAATTCAGATTTTCATATAACGTGTTGTTTAGTTAGATATTCGTATTTTGCATGATATTTACAGAATATTAGATTATAAAGTTTAAAAGTATAAACAAAAGAGTTTACTACTAACATATCTCAATAAAAAACCCACTTGCATTTAACATTTAGTTCTGATGCTGATGAAACCTTTTACGCTCACTAAAATACAATTGAAAGTAATGAAACCAATCTGACCAAATCAATAGGTATTATTAAAATCTTTAAAATACGAAATACGGCATGCTTTCAAGAAGTGAATAATAAGTGAAAAATATAAAAAAATAAAGTGAAATAAAATGTATTAATAAAAGTGCCGAAATGAAACCGTGGAACCTAACAAAACTTTACACAAACTTCTCAAAGATAAACTTCAACTACAAATAAAAAAAGAAAGAAAACACAAAATGTACATCAAAAGAGCGAAACAACAGACGAAGATAGAACGAGAGAGGGCGCGCTTTGGCAATGCGTAATCATGAGACAGGAAATGCAACAACTATCAGCTGGTCTGGTCTGGTCTGGTTGAGCAAAGTTCCAAATGATATGATGGCAGCCACTGGGGAACAAAGAATATCAAAGTTAAATTAAATTTGTAGTTTGTGTATGGGCAAAACTTTATCGTGCCGGCACAAACTCGCGCTTACCTCACCTGTTCACCTGTTTTCTGGCACAACTCTCCGCCCCGCCCCCTCTCATGGCTCAGTTATGAGCTTGCCTTGCTCAGTCGTTCAATTGGTTTTTGCCGTCTTAATTAAAAGCCTCAAATTCAATTAATATCTACAACATTTTTGGTACTTTACATTTGAATTGAAGCTCATTAAAATTTTTGAGGTAAAATATATGCAAATATGTATGAGAAGAGTTCTCTCTCTGGTTGTGCTTCCTCGCCGCTAGATGGCGACACAATGCTTGGCGGATAAAAGTTTTTCGGTTTTGCCATCAAATCTCACAAAAGCCGAGACTTGTGCGAATCCAAGGTGAATTTTAATGAAAAATATAATTATAATTCATGCAGATTTTGGCTCTGTTTGTGTTTTTCGTTCGTGGGTGTGTTTGTGCGTTTGTATTTATGTGCGTGTCGTGTTGGTGTGTCGACAAGTTCAAAGTTTGACAAAGTTTATATTATTATTGCTGAGAGCGATTGTTGTTGTTGCATGTTTTCGTCGTCTAGTTTAGTTCTTGTGTTATTTGCTCTTGTTGTCGGAGGGAATTAAAATGTAATTATGTCGTAAAGCAATCCCCAAAAGCAAGACACACTTTTCCGAGCAGGTGTCAAGTGGAAAAGTGCCACGAGTGGCGATGAATTTTAATAAACTTTTCACAGCTTTTCCTACGGTCTTAGGCAAATTATCAAATGGTTTTTATTAACATAAACTGACCATATCTAACCTATTCGAAAGAGTTTTTCCAAACTATACTTTGAGTTTCTGGTGAATTAGATTCAAGTCTTGCTACCAAAGCATTCTTTGCTCTCTTGCGATCTTATTTCAGCAATATTTCGGCATGTGTCTAGGGAGAAAACAAATCGCTCTTGCAGTGGCATTCAGAAAATGCACAAAAACAGATAGTGCAACCCACAACCAATCAAGCATCACTGACACAAAACAATCAAATTGTCTCTCCATAGTCTCTTCAACTCAAGCTAAATGTCCAATTTAGGCAACATGCTCGTGCTTCTGACAGAGCAGAGCAAAGCGGAGCAGCCTTGGGTTGACTCAACTCTCGTGTCTAATTAAAAACGCAGCATTAGTAGAAAAGCCATGGCAAAGTGACAAAGCCAACACACAATGGAAAAAGGCCAACACATAATTTTGATTGACAAACGTCTATCAACTGCTAAAGAAATAGAACGAGAGAGAAAGAGAGATGATGAAGAATAGAAGTCCACACAATGTGACAGGCAGCTAAATGGCAACCAAACATCAAGATGAATGAGATACACGCTCTTACATCCTTTTGCGTCCACTTCACATGTATGCAAACCACAAACGAGTCATAGAAACAAACTGCATTCATACGAACAAAGGCTAAATAAAAGGTGATATCATTTAGGGGTATACAAATTCTTAAAATAAACGCAAATTAAATGTAGAGTATACATAATATGCAATTTACTTACGAAATGTTCCAAGAACGTGTTATATTTTTATTCTCAATATTATTTTTTGACATTGTTATTTTAAATTACCTTAAAGTATATAACTTCAACATAACATTTTCCTACCGCCACATTGCATTGCGAAATGGCGATGCCCAGCTGTAGAGTAACGTTGTTGTCACTTAATGAGCGCTCATTGTGCGCTAGAATGTTCAGCTTAAAAGCAGGCAACACAAATACTTGCGTCCCTCCGCCAGCATCGCGCCTCCTTCTGCATCACATAATGAGATGCATATCACGCTGCTGAAAAGGTGTCGCATCTCAGTGAGAACGGGGGCTATGCACCTATTCTCTGACATCCTTACATCCCGCCAACTGTCATAATGCACACAATTATGCGGCTGCCATTTTGAATCGTGTAAATTAGCAAAGTCACCTTAAATACGTCCCACACATACACACACACACACTTAGACTTCCTCCCTCTTGTGTGTGGTACACACAAAAGCTGTCATAAGCGCAGCTAATGATAATGATTATGATGATAATACGAGATGGAAGTGGAAGTGGAAGCGGAATAGAGGAAGGGAGGCGCCGCCCTTCACGTCGTATCTCTTGTTGTAAACAAAAGACTGCCCAAATGTTAAATTATTCGCTAGCCTTGAAATTGTCCAAACTTGACAGGTTTATTTTTTAGCTTTGAGAGGCTTTCTTAAAACCGCATTTTTAATTAAAACTTATGTAAAGTGCACCCAAACAAAAACGCTAGCAAATGCAGAAGTACTATAAAAGCAACGATTGCGTCGTTTTAGCATTGCTTTTGTTAATCCAACTTTGATTAGGTAAGAAGGCATTGGATAATTTGCCAAGTGTTGCGCCAACGGCCAACAACTTTTTTCACGCCTCAATGGAGCGTATCGTGTTCAAACAAATTGATGAAAAATTCAATAACAACAAACTGCAACCAACGAAAACTAAATAAATAGATACACAAAATAAATGCATTGCATTGCACTACAAATGCTTAGCTAAGCAAGGCCTAATCTGCTATTTCATTGATTTAACAGAAAGAAAAAGAAAAAGAAAAAGAAAGAAAAATAAATACGTATTTTTTCGAATTACAATTACAATTATTAAAGCAACCTTATGCAAACAGCTGTTAAGAATATGTAAGCTCTTTAAAGCAAAGCAAATTCAAAATAAATGGAATTTATTTCCTATGTTTTAACTCATGATTTTAGCAGGCATTTTATTAAATTTGTGCTACTTATAAAAGCATCTAGCATTAGTTTTCATAGCTCTATCAAATTTCGTAACCCTTGCTTCTTAACTAAGTCTCAACAATCAACTTTTATTCAAATCTGTCCTTCAATCGCTTCGTATATTTTGGCAAATTAAAAAGCTGCCGAGTGTGTTTATTTACTCGATTTAATAAATGCGCTTACCTTGCGTGTAGTTTGCCATAACCATAGAAAATCTATAACTTTATCACTTTTTATAGATAGTAGAGTAGTTCATAGAAAACCCAACTGCGAGCAATAACATATTAGTCGGCTTCACACGACAGCAGACCGAATAAAAGAACCAATAAAAAACCATTAAATATCACTTTCCAAAGAACATAAACATAAATGATTTTTCTTTTCTTTTTGCATTTTCTATTCAATGCAGTTGGGGGGACAAAAACAACGAATTCTGACTAAATGTAGCGTAAATAAAAAAGTCGTGAAACAGAATACGAGAGATGTTGGCGATATGGGAGAGTACCCACAAATTTGGCGATAGTTGATTGCGTGTCACATGCAAGAGAGACACAGAGGTCGCATTGATGGAACCGAATCGAACCCCCTCGATGAGGGTGGGATGGATTTAGTCCCTGAACACGCCGTGTGCAATATAAAAGCAAAGTATAGCACTATATATATTTAAATTGCAGTGGCAATAATAAAGCTCGCTAAAGGGTTGCCAGCCAGCTAGCAAGCCCATTGGCAAGGCACTGGAATATGGCAACGCCATTAAAATGCACTGGTCTGAAAGAGGGGGGTGAGGGAGAAATATAGAGTTGAGTACGCTGCTGCCAAATGTAGCTGAACCATCAGCCTCGTGATATGTTCTGCTGCACGCCTGTCGCCTGTTGCCTGTCGCCTGCCTCTGCAATCCCCTTTGGCCATCTCTGTTGAATCTATGACTGCCTGTCACCAGTTTTTATGGGCAACGCCACGCCCAGTTAAACATGAAGCAAAGAGTGGAGGACACACCACAGGAAAACAAAAAAAAACACGAAAAATAAAATTAGAGAGAGACAGAAAACGTAGTAGTGGGTAAATGAAGTCGCTTGTCGACTGCAACTGACGTTGATTGCCAGCCGCCGGCATTAATTATTTACAATACTGTATGGTGGCAACACTGGCTGCGCACAAAAGTATGCAATTAGTATTTGGCGTGATTGTTTTTCTTCCATTTTTTGCCCCATTCGCATTTTGATTAGGCACTTCGCATTTCGCCCCAAAAACTGGGCCAATTGTTGTCCGCAATGAATGACTTTTGTCCGTGCAATTTGTGCAATTTAGTTACAGTGAAAAAAAGATAACATAAATAACAGTTTTTCTCACAGCCTGTGGAGTAATGTTCAGAGTATAATTAAAACGCGTTGCAATATATTTGACAGTTATTTTCAACGACATATTTGAGTCATCAACTGAAGTAAATGAAACATTTAAATTCTTTTAATAGCTTTGTTGCATCTCTCTGTAAGTTAATAAGGCGGTTCTGAGCACGTTCTCAGTCTGAGTCACAGTATCAATTTCACATGTTTTTTTAGGGGCATCTCACTTTTGAAACTTTCGCAGAACGGGCAAGTTCTTGCTGCATTTTACAAGGCATTCAAGCACAGTCAACTGCATATTTGAAATAAATACAATTAGGATACTATTCACACCCTAAAAGTCCAAGTATTGATTTCCCGCCTTTAGAAAATGTCAACTTTCCGCAACGCTTTTAACTTTTGCCTTTGCCGTTGCCGTTGCCTTTGCCAACTTTCAAGTAGTTTTCCCCACACACTATCAGACAGCATGAACACACCCAAAACTGTCAACATTTTATCAAATTGTCTCCCGCTCTGCTCTGCTCTACTGCTGTGTGTGGTTTAGCAATCTTTTGCTTCGGTTTTGCTTCACTATAAAATTCAATGAAAAACTTCTAGCACACACACATTTAAAGTAACCATGTAAGCACTTTTCCCTCACACCAAGCTCTCTGACACAAACACATAGAGAGAGTCAATCATAGTTTGGGGGAAAACTCCCCGAGTGAAGCATCTGTGGCTTTTTGTCAGTACTTTACATGCTTTTAGTTCAGTTAAGCTTTCTGACCAACAAAACTCTACGCACAACGCTCAAATGAGCTAACACCACAGAGAAGTGGCAGAGTAGTGAGGGGTGTGAAAGTTTGAAGATGGTTTCCATCACACGCCCAAGGATGAGCTATAAATGTTAAGAAGCAAAAGAAGCAACAAATTTATTAAGCTGAGTGCGAGGCGTGGCTGACAAATCCCAATCTCAATCCCAATTTCAATGCCACGGAGCCCAGCCAAAAATCGGGGCGACAAATTTGCTTGTTGGTTGTTGTGGTTAACCTTTTGCTAATGAGCCAATTTAAATTTACGACTGAGTGGCGCCAACAAGCGTCCCGAAAGCAACTTCTTAAAGATCCTTAAAGTTGCATATAGTCGTTACAAGTCTTATGACTAATATATTCAAATTCTGTTGAAACTTAACCAAAGCATAAGATGTTGCGCGCGGCACGTCAACCAATTGGGCTGGAAAATGAGCAACAACAACTGAGGCAACAGCATCTGCAGTTGAAAGGTGAGAGAGTGGCAGCAGCATCGTTCTTTTGAACTGCTTAAGAAATCCCATGACAGACGCTCACCGACGACCATGCCCCCAAAAGCGACACCAGAACAAACAAACAAACAGCGAACAGCAAACAAGAACTGAGCCAAGTCATTGACAGACTTGCGAAAAGTGAGCAAAAACTACTTTATAAGCATAAAATTCAACACAAGCACAAGCGAGATGGCCTCAGCGCAGAAAGTTACAAGAAATTGCCAAGGGATAAGCAACAAGAAGAAAATGCCAAGGGAGAAACACAGTAGAAAAAATAACTCACTTTCCTCCCGCCCAATCCCGATGCTAAGTTCTGCCGTCTGGCGCTTAATTATGAAGCTTGTTAACTATTAATGAAAAAGTTGTTGTAAACCAGGCAAATATAACTGAAAGGCTCCTTTTCTCGCCCAGCAGAAGTTGACAATACTCCAGCATACCAAAGACCCGTCAGTAGAGTCGTAAGGGAGCCTCAGGTCAGATATTTGGGTTTGTCCCGAAAGAATTGCGCAGAAAAACAAAACCAAAAAGACATGAAAACAATTCGCTTTGTTGAGGGATTTGCAAAAGTCCTTTCATAAACTCACAAGATCAACGATGAGAGATAAATAGATTAGAGACTGATTTATAAAAAGAAAATACGAAGCTTTCTCACTCTGTCTGAGGTTTGAGCTTGATGTGCAGAGGGTAACTGATTGGCAGGTTATGTAATTTCGTAAACTTCAAATGGAATACAGCGATTATCGCGATGCGGAACAGATTCTTAAGAATGCTGCTACTAATTGATGAAGAATCACATTTCCATCAGGTATTTCACTGATATTTTAGCCTTAAAACTTAACCCCTACTTCACACTCTTTGCTGGTGCCCTAAAAAGTTTAACCTCACATCCAAAAAAACGAATGAAATCCACTCAAACTTTGTATAATGCCAAACACTTAGAGAAAACTTTAAAAGGCCAAGAGCATTTAGGACGAAGTTAAACACCTCATCGATGCGAAAAAGATTCGAAGGAACAACACTACACTTTAGTAAATAATTTGCCTTTAATTAACATGCTGACATCATTAAGCAAGCCAGCCAAATGGCAACAGTTTGTCAGACAGTCGAATCATTTGTCTCGACGCCCCGAGAAAAGGCAAGAGAACAGCAGAGAGTTGTGCAAGCAACCCCCAATTGTAAGCCAAGTTCAGGCATATTGACAGGATATCTAGTCCCCCCTCTCCGTTAGCGTCATCGTCTCCCATCAAATGGGGAAAAAGTTCTTTTGTTCTGTGTGCTAATTAAATAGAAAAATTAGAAAAAACTACGTCGTAAATTCCATGGCCGAGCTTCGTCATGTAATACAACACCCCACGGGCACACTTATCACACTCCGGGGGGGTTCCGTCCCGTCCCGTCCGCCCACGTCATGCCAGACATGCGAGGGCTGGGGAAAATATTGGAGGGAAGGGTGTAGGGGGAGGGAATATGAGCGCAATTGGAACCCATGGTGTGAAATCATTTGACGACGTTGCTCAGCATGACGCAATTAATCAAATTAAGCTGCCGGTTGCCATTCTTCTTGTTCATTTTCGGCCAGACATCGCCGTTGCGACTGGCAGCCGTCCCTTGATTAGCTCATAAGTAGGCAACGGCCCAACAAGATTGGCTATCATCAGGTTGGCAGCGCTATTTGCCACTCGCCACGCTCTTTTCGCCGCTTGCAGTCGATGACAAGTTGAGTGTGAACTTGATGCCGCATTATGCCTAAAACTCAATGACTCATATGCGACAGGGCTGTCCACTTGCTGGTTGAAATGGCATAACGCCTTACTGACTCGTACAATTAAAACACAAACTTAACCGTGGTTAAAAAACATCTTTAGGACAGTATCTATCTAATATCTTATTGAAATATAAGTTATCTGTGAAAATGATGCCGCATTGTGCATCCAGCTCAATGACACATATGCGACAGGGCTGTCCACTTTTTGTTTGATCTGGCATAACCACTTGCTGCTTCGTATCATTAAAAGACAAACTTTAACTGTGGTTTAAAATATGTCTCTATCTAATATCGTATTGAATTATAAGTTGTGTGTGAAAATGATGCCGCATTATGCATGCAACTCAATGACACATATACGACAGGGCTGTCCACTTGTTGTTTGATCTGGCATAACCACTTGACGCTATGTGAAAGACAAGCTTTAACACCAGATGAAAAATATTTTGGACTGTTTGTATCTAGTCTTCCAGTGAATTTAATAATTCAAGTGTAAGTGTGAACTTGATACCGCATTATGCCTTATGCATTATGCGACAGGGCTGTCCACTTGTTATTCGATTGATTTGGCATAACCACTTGCTTCGTGGTATAATTAAAAACTAACTTTAACACTGGTCAATAATATATATTTTTGACTATTTCTCATTTCAAAGTATTTTCATTCGCAGAGTTACTTTAAATCATCGATTTGGCTTTGTGGCCACTTTCACCAGACCATAAATTAGAAACTGAAGGCAGCTTGTAGGCGTTCAAGTGCAGTCAAGCCAACAAAAATGAAATGCCAAACTTTTTGGGCGTACCAAAAACTCTCAAGAACAGTGTCGAGAAAAAAAAAACAAAATTATGTGTGTCACAAATTGCATTTTGGGAAACGCTTGGCTGCTCTGACACTCACACAACGTTGCCAGGGCAATGGAAACGAGAAGGACAACGACAACAACAACGACAAGGACAACTACAGCAAAGTCTTGGCAACGACAAATGTTTCTCTTATCAGCGAACCATAATCAGAAGTGCTGCCATACGCCCCCTGTTGCTTGCTTCACTTGGCATTTGCCACCAATAAAGCCCAATTAGCGATGGCCTTACCATACTACGTACATAGCTACAGCTGTTTCGCTCCACGGCTTTTCGGTGCTCGGCGTTTGTCATCTTCAAAGTTTTGTGGCTAGCCTCAAAATGCTAATTAGTGAGTGGCAAATAGTTACCGGCTGGAAGAGGCGTTGCTATTAATTAGGCGACCACTTTGCACACAACTTATTCTCGGTCTTGTTGCGAGTTCGGTGTTTAAATTTCGGGCCTGTCCACTTGTTACAAATTTAGTGTAAACGATTTAATGATATCGATGAAAGTTCGAAAAGTCAAAATATGTAAATGCATTAACAAAGCTGTCAGATGTTTAATTCAATTATGTGTAGTATAATTTAAAAAAAAAATTAATGCTACAGCCTAATGGGTATTTGCATATGCAGTATATGAAGTACCGCCAACAGAAGCCACGAGACTTTAATTAATTGTGAACTAATTTTTTACTAACGCTGTCAGCTTATATCAACTTTAACGAAACCAATGGAGACTGCACCAATTTGGAAGCTGTCGACTTGTGCATCCGTAGCTCGAGGTCGACAATTCTGCTCCCGGTGCTGCTGCAGCTGCAATTGAAATTTCCCTAGTGGCAATACAAACTGCCGTGTGGCACGTGCCACATAGCATGCATAATTAATTATACTCTCTCACACACTCGACTCTTCCACGTATTTGTGCTAATTAACGGTTAATTAATTGCACATTTATATGGCAAAAGACAATGCAGCAGATGTTTCATTTTGTCAGCTCGTTTCATTGATTTAAATGCAATTTTATGCAAATTGTTTTGCCACCAAGCACACCAGCCATAATCAGCAAGCCATATAACATAAAACCCTTTTCAAGAGTGATATAAATTTCGTTGTTTTTTTTTATAATTTGATGCACAGCCAAAAACTATGCAACAAAATTAAGGATTTGCATAAATAAATTATTTGCATACATTTTTTTAAAATATGTATGAATAAATATTTAATTGTTCGTTTATTTAGATTTAAATTGTTGGAGTGAAATGAAATCTATTATGATAATAATTAAATAATGAACGACGATTTGAAAATTCGAAAAATGTTCATTATTTACATACAACTACTTTGTTTAATATTTGTATATTAAAAGTTTTTGAAAATAATTTAGTTTTATGCAGGTTATCTATAAATTCTACAATTTATTAACATCTGTACCAGGGTAGTAATATAACGCACTTAAAATCACTCCCTGCGGCATTTCTCCTTATGCTTATTTGGTCACATTAATTAAAAGCTGTAAAGTGAAGGTAAACGCATATGTCAACAAAGACAGGTTCTGTGATAAATAATAACAGTTTCTTTCGGTGACACAAATAAAATGTGACTTTAAGAATTTAATACAAAAATTATTTAGCAAGTAATGGAAACAAGAGTTAACAAATAATGAAACAAAATGTCCTTGAGATATTGCTTCAAGTCCATCAGAATTCAGATGAAATCGTTTTGAGCAGAAGTGGAAGTGGCTTTCTAAATGCAGAGGAGGAAATTCAAATCAAAATACTCTTACTCTTACGCTTGTGCCGCTGTCAGCTTAGCTATAACTCAGCCCAAGCTTATTTCTATCAATTGGAAAATAAGTTAAGCCGCTAAAGTGACTGAAAACGCAACAGCAAACCCAAGACAAAAAATCAATTATACAGACTTTGAGATCAAAGCAATTCTGTTGAAATACAATCGCTTCGCATATTATGCGCTGTGATGTTGAACGTAAGCCTCTCTGACTGATTTACACACAAATGCAGTCAAATGAAGCGAATCAAAAGGAAAGTAAACTTAAAAGTGGAGAAAACTCCAACGTAAGTTGGGCCTAAGGGCTTATAGCCACGTTTCTAATTACTTTATTAAGCAAAAAACTTGAGGCTTTTTCTCTGTCCGTCTGCTGGCTGTACTTTACAGCAGTAAAGTGAACAAAGTTTTCACGCCGTTTCCCAACCAAACTCTAGAAGCTGTCATGTTTATTTATAAAAAGAAAACTTTCAGCGATTAGTTGATAGATAGTTACTTAAGTGTTGTTGGTAGTTTAGAGTTAAGCTAAGGCAACAACGCCAACTAAATTGCAACATCAATTTCGAATTATGTAAAAAGCGTGTGAAAACATTATTGAAAAGAATTTTTCTTTTTAGTGAGCATTCCAAGGACTACAAATTAAGTGCTTAACTTTCTGCTTTAATATGTTTGTCTATAACAAAACTGAATCAAGTTTATTAATACCCTTTTTAAGATCTCTTCAATATTTCACTTCTTTCACACTTTATTTACAACCTTTTAATGCCAACGAAGCATTTTTATACATATTTGTTATTATGTATTATGACACACACAATGCTCAGACTATTGAAGACGAATATGACGAAGAAAAAGCGCAGCAAAAGAGCGAATGTAATGAACAGCGCTATAAATAAAATATATATGAATAAGCGATAATGAAAATCCAGAAAGAAGGAAAAGAAATGAAGCATGGTTTAAATTGGTTGCACAAGACGTCGATAGGCGACAATATGTTGCCGATAATGGATAATGCATCACGATACAACTCTGCCATCAACTCTGCCCCATCATCGTATATCCTTCTACCCTTGGATTTCTTAATGCGCCATGCGGCGATTTCTCTTTTTTCGCTTTCGTATTTCATGCATATTTCTTATTAAATGGCGTCGATATTAACACCCCACAAAAGCGAGCGAATTGCATGCAAATTGTTCCCATTGAGCTGCCGTGACTGAACAGGAACAGGAGCTGGGTGCTATAAGAACGTGTGGCATTGTGTGGCAACACAATGCATCGACTTCGACATGGATATGCAGCTATACCTCATATTGGGCGCAACGAAAGCATTTCTTATTTTTATCACAAAAAAAAACCAAAGAATATCAAATAAAAATGTGCGGCAAATAAATCTCTGTTTGAAATCTGCTCAAAACTCTGACTGCTTCTTTGGCGAAATAGTGCTGGGATTATAAATGAACTATTAAGAAAAGTAAATGAACTTTATCAGTTCCACCTTTGTCATTTCTTCTTGTTTACTTTCTAGTTCGTACCAGTTCAGTTCGCCTTTGTTCTTTAGTGCGTACTTTTTCATATGTTCTACTTTTGATTATTGTTTATTTGGTCCTTTGTTATGTGGCACTACTTGGACTGATTAATTACAATTTATAAAATTTGAATGATACATAATGTTAGGAACAAAATCGAACGAAGGAACGACCTAGTTCACTGATCAAAAATGAACGAACGAACTTGGTAATTTAAAATGTGTTTTCACTACACTGATGTGAAACCTTAAAATGGCATTAAGACTAAACGATTTCTGTTATAATCAATTGAAATCTAGAAGTAGACATAATTAAACAATTGTTATAAGACTGCGTCAAATAAATGAAATCATCAAGTAACATTTCTTTAAAACCAATTATATTGGATTGAAATTAGTTAGCACTTGTGTCGCGCTTGCATTGAGTTTTTAAAGCAGTATGTGGTATTGCAAGTACTATATAATGTTATTCAGCTGTTTGAAGCATTCCTTACGACCAAATGCAATTTCATATACGTTTTGTGGGAAGACCCGCATGTGCAGCTAGACAGATAGATGAACTGAAGCAGATGCTCAAATGGCAAAGAAATCATTATTTATATGCTACAGCAGAACCACAGGACCGCACATCAAATGACTGACAGAGAGACAAGGCAGACAGACAAACATAGATCGGGATATATTATATGGGATGTGTGTGCATGTGTGTGTGCAAATGGATGGAGGACGGACACTGGCAAAGGACAGAGACAGACGCAGACTCAGTGAAATGAATGCAAACGCAAACTGTTGCCAAGACGAACGACATCCAAGGGCCATCAATATAAATTTCAATATGACCAAAAACATATTTGCCATTTTCCAATGAAGAAAAATGCTGGCAACACAGTCCACAATCGCATCCACATGGTGTGCGAGTGAAGAAGCAGCAACTGCAGCTTACGAAAACTAAAATGCAGAGATAAATCAATTACGAATAAATATCTGAAGGTAACACTGAAACTATTTATAAATGTGCATAAATTATGATTCACACATTTAAATGGATTTATCTATTGTCAACAGAGTGTGAAGCTTTTTGATAATATTAAGCACACACAAAATAATGATATATTAAGAAATGATGCGAGAGATACGGCTTGTTAAACACACAAGGAGTGGCATGCAACAAACGAAAAAAGGAAGAACGCCGCAAGCATGCCCCAGAGTCGACTCTTTGCACCCTCGAAAGCCAAACAACAGCTTTAAGCGTAATGACATCAGCTGCCTCCGTCCTACTTTAGCTGTTGCTGCCCCTTTGTAGCACACTCTCTGGGGCACAAGTGGCAGGAGTAGCCAAGAAACGAACCGCAGGCCAAAAAGGCAAAAAGTGCAACGGTAAAGTTGCAACATGCAGCTTGCAAGTTAAAAAGACAAAAGCGAGGCAAAGTCACAACAGTAGCAGCAACAGCAGAAGCAGCAGGAAATTGTGTGTGCGACAGAGAAAGATAAAATGCTAAAGGGAGAAAGAGAAAAGTGATAAAAGCGGAAGTGCAGATTGCTCAAGCCTCAACAGAAGCTGCAGCAAATGCAGCAGCTGGCGATGGACTTGAAGCTGAAGCAGGGTGTAAAATGTGTAAATGTCAATTTGCTCTTGTGAGGCTCAACAAGAGGGCGGTTTGAGGGCGTAGCCCCACCCACCGGAAGATAGCAACAAATGCAACTGGAGCTGCAACAGCGTCTATTGATTTTCAATTTGACGTGCAGCGACTTCATCCTAAGATAAAAAGCCAAAAGCGACACTGAAATGACATTACTGACAATCGTCTGCATGGCTTGGTGTCTACTAAGTTGCAATCTGGGGGAAGGAGCGGAGGAGGATGCATGTACATACTAGATGACAGAAGCGCGGCGTGTAAAATGGGGACACCGCGGTTTGAGAGTCACTGCGAAAAATGGTCAACTAAAGCTTAAAAGCAATTTTGCGGCTAATAAATCCGATTTCCGTTTTGTTTCGAAATAAATTGCATGTGAGTTGAATTTGTGGCCTCCGTTCCTCCCTCGCTACCCCGCTACCCCACTGCCAAATCCCGCTTTCCCTAGCCCAATTTTTGGGCGGATTGTGACCGGAAATGGCTCCCAGGAGGCTCCATCACAAACAGCAACAACAGCAGCGGCAGCTGCACAGCTGCTTTCAGCCGGATGCGGTAAATTAGCAGCTGCAATGGGTCCGACAAATGCACTTATAAACAGACACATGCACACTCGCACAAACCACAAAAACAACACACAAAACACATGACCTCAATTCGGCAAGTCTTTGTAACAGTTGCATGTGAAAGCTTGAAAATTGGCTCATCCCAATACTATTTTTGAGGCAATGTAAAAACAAGGCGTTTTGTACTTTGTTCTTTTTGAGATATAATTATAATAATCAAAAACACTACCAAATTCTATTATTGTTATTAATCGTCAACTCATTACAGGGTATTTCTTACTAAAAATGTGATAAGGATATATTATTTTAAGCCTGAAAATTGGCTCAATTTCATACAATACATAGGATTGATTTTAGAATATAATAATAAACACAATAAACTTCTATAATTGCACCTGCATAGTTTAGTTTGATTGAATTTTTCGTCTATGTTGGCATCAAGGACACACGCTTAAAGAATCAACTCGTTACTCACCTGTACATCAAAATTTTGCTGCTGTTGCTGCAAGAGATTGCCCGGAGATTCCATATGATTGGGTCCAGGTGTGGCCTGATGATTCAACATGGGTGACTGCAAAGGGCGCAAAGTTAGAGAAATGACACTCAAATTGAAGTCATTGTTAATGTATCTTACTTGTGCTGCCATTGGCATTCCAGCACCAACTCCATTCATCATTGGCTGTTGCAATTGACTCATCTGGGCTGCCATCTGCTGATGAGCATAGGCAGCAGCTCCGCCGCCTGAGTTGTTGCCACCGACACCGCCGAGTGAATTTGCAGCTCCCATGCCATGACCCTGACCATGTTCCATGAGCATGTGATTGAAGTGCGGCATTTGGGGGAATCCGCCATGCTGGGTTGGATCCAATAATGTGGGAGGGCGTGGCAGAGTCTCTTCAGCGGGCGAGGGTTGACGGGATCCAGGAGTACGGCTAAAAGATGTTATGAAAAACAAAACGTAAATATCAATTTCAAAATCAAGTACAGTTTATGAAGCATTGTGCTTGAGTAACATTTATTTTTAATGCCATTGTACCCCACTACAATACACAAAGCTTGTGGAACTCAGTTCCACAAGATTTATCACGGTCCCAAACCATTTCACAGTTTTGGAACGACTGATTCAAATGGTTAGCCAAGACACACACTCCAGCCGTGACACACAACCCATTGTACTAAAATTTTCTTTAGCACATCACTCTCAAACTGTATGCAAATGAACCTGACATTATTACGAAAATTAAAGCAAGATTAGCAGATAATCGTCATAAAGAAATTGGATAATTAATATCAATTATAAGTTAGCTATAAAGTTTCGCATTCACTGCCCAGACTAGCAGCTGTTGCATGCACAGCGAGCAAACAAAAGACTTAAGTAGCAAACTTGTTAGACAAATATTATATATAGCGGCAACTCACAATGAGCAGCTGGCCAACCGGCATGTGGCTGTCTCGACGGCCATGGCGTCATCACAACCACAAGAAAAGCAACCACAACAACAATAACAACAACAATGACTATAAAATAAAAATAACAAATTGAGTCGTATTGGACGTGTGGCGCTTTATATGCAAATGACACTAAGAAAAAAGTAGACAACAATAACATTAAGACACAGCTGCTACTTAAATCAC
Organism: Drosophila nasuta; assembly: GCF_023558535.2. NCBI lineage: Eukaryota > Metazoa > Arthropoda > Insecta > Diptera > Drosophilidae > Drosophila > Drosophila nasuta. The sequence goes on from NC_083456.1 coordinate 3,659,392, forward strand.
ATAAAATAAATAAAGTATTGCATTAAGTTGTTAGTTAGCCTGCAACAAGCATTAACCAAATAACACATATTTCATTCATAGTTCGTGTGCAGCTCCAGTCAATGGCTCTGCAACTATATGTGTAGATGCAGGCGTGATTAAACTGTTGACTCATACTCATAATATTATGCCAGCAGTGGGGTCATTAACACCAAAGCAGCAGCCAGTGCAGTTGCCGTGCAACTGTGATGACTATGACTAATCTTCGACTGGCCAATAAGAGCACGAGCACTTAAAGCTGCCATCAAACTGTATGCATTGGCTGTGAGTTTTTTATATTCTTACTAAGTAGCTTAATTGCAGGTGACTAATTAAATTCAGTGCAGCTGATTTAGTGATTATAAAACTGTAACTGTATACTACATCGAAAGTTCTAAGTCATCTGCATACAATTAGTTATACTATGCCCATGGATCGAATAGTTTCATCAATTACATGACTCAACAACAACCACAACAAACATTGATTCACTAGTTAGCCAACGTTGTGCAAGGTCAGTTTTATTGGCAACTGTCCCATTGCCAGAACAATATTCTAATCTCTCTATTATGCAAGAGAAATAAATTTTCACTTTCAAAGCAAAAAAGAAAGTGACAAGCCAAAAGTAGATAAAAAGGTCAGCAAGTTGGCCAAGTTAGGAGCCAAACGAAGCAGCCAGACAGTCAGACAGATTTAGACACACACACACCGAGTTGTTGTCTCTGAGTAGGTCGACAGGTGCTCGCTCGGTGTAGTAACTGAAGCTAACACAAAAAAGTTGCTTTTGTTGTGTGTCGGTTGCCTCAATTTAAGCGGCCGTTGAATTTTCGCAACTAAATTTCATTACGCGCTGCAAAACGTGAGCAAAAAATTACGAGAGGCACGGCTAAAAACCAAAACAAAAATGTCTATCCACATCAGCTAAGGTGACTTTGAGATACTCTGTATGTAAGGCATGTTTATATTCAAAGTGTAGCCAAATAAATGCTTAAAATTCAGAAAATGGTTCCTAACCTAAAGTATTTAATCACTTCACAAATGAACAGCAACTAAAAAGCTTGGTTATAGATCGAAAATAGATCACAGATACATGGCATGAGTTTTCTTACAGAAATAAAAGCATGAACTAAACTACTTTAACAATAAGTAAAGTTTATAGCGTTGGTTATTATTGCGTTGGTTTAGCACAATATATAAAGCCAAGATTAATAGCGGTAACTTTTTCTGTTTTACAATAAAATATATAAATTCGTTAATTTTTTTCTTATGAATTTGTTAATTTTTGCAATTATCTTAAAATGGAACAATAATTCCAAAATCATTTTTAGATCAATTTTAAATGCTAATCAAGAGCTATAAGGATTCATCTGTAGTCGAATTAAAAAAATGTTTTGGTATATATTTTTTTTTTTTACTTTAAATACTTTTGCCAGAAAATTATATATATTTCTCGTTTTGCATAAATTCATCATACTCTTTTAGGAGTACATACAGGGCATTAACAAAACCTGCCGAACCAACAACAAGAACACCAAAACATAAATGAAAACTAATCGAAAAACGCTACAAACAAAAATGTTCAATAGGTTTGTAAACTTAATGTTGTTGTAACTGCAGCTGTTGTTGTTGTTGTTATTATTTCTTGTCTGCCGAGACCGATTGTTGGTGTTGTTGTGAACACTTACATCATAACAGTTATTACGTTTGGCATTGAAACACGTTTTGGCTGCGAAGACCGGCAATGAAATTGCAACAACAGCAACAACAATTGAAAGAGAAAACCGGCAGAGCAGACCAACAATAAGAAGAACAACAGCAGCGACGAGAGCTGAAGACCAAACCACGCACTGACACGGACTGGTTTTCTTTCTTTTTTTTTTAATTTTCAATTGCTTTAAAACTGTGAAATGTCTGAAATTTGTTTGGTTTCATTTTTGTAAAGTGCGTGTTGTAAGCGACCCGAAGTGAAGATGTTTGTCAAGTGGTAAAGTGTTTAATCGAAAGGGAGGATGAGATAAATAAAACACCGAAAGATGTTATACATAAGCTTATCGCACGCATATATCGATTGTGGAACATTAAGTTGTATTATCGTTAAGTAATAATACATTAGTAACCTTTCTCAACATCGGTTCAGAGTTCTTCACTATTAACACGTGATTAGAAAGTTGTTACCCAAAAAATAGTATTAAAATGCAGCTCTTTATACATACAACTTTAACAAATGAATCACTTCTTTTGATATGTGAGTGCTCTACAACGAGCGACAGTCTCAAATGAAAAGCAAAGCTTGCCATAAAATGTGGGCCAAGTGGGCAGCTTGACAATGCGAGCGCTGAATGGATGGACAAATGGACGGTTTACTCTTTCTCTCTATACATTTCTATATCTCTTTCCCTCTTCGTCTCTATCCAGTTGTGGGCAGAACTGGCGAATGTCGAATTATAAAACGACAGACACATGAATGTTAAATTTAAATGAAATTGAAGCTTTCGTAAGAGAAATACAACCAATTCATTTATATATTTTTGAGCAAGTGAGAGATACAAAAATACAAAATTATGTATATGTCGTAACAATCACAACACAAATGAAAGTTGTGCGAATAGTTCTCAAGCTTTTGAAAAATTAATGAACCTGTTATTTATAAAAAAAACACAGCCAGAGCTCCTCTTGAGTTTCCACTTGATATGCCGTGGCGAATATAAGCTACAAAATTGACGTAAATCCAGAGCGGAGTTTCCCCCGATCTCTCAGTTTTTTTTTTCTTTTAATTTTAAGAACGTGTTGGGGACCTTGAGAAAACCAGTTTGAGCGATGGCATAGGCATTCTAATGTCAATGCCACTGCCCAGACCAGAGCTAGACAGACACGACAGACGAACGGATGGAGAAGTAGATGGAGTTGTTGTGTCAGCTGGTTGAAGTCGAAGCAGGATTAAACACTCACTTGAATCCCTTGTCATCGTCAATGCCATTGACAACAACGCCGTTTGTATTTGTGACCTGGTCGTCCTTCTTTAAGCCGTTTGTGTCAAACGGAGAATTTGCCTTTTCCTTATCATCGTGTGACTGCAAAAAGAAACACCAAATGATTGCAAATAATTTCACAATTATCAACAGCAAAACTCACCTTATCATTATCGTCAAACTTTAAGTTACGCAGACGCGGCTCCAAGCCAGACAAAGGACTCTCCTTATTGGTTGGCGAACCGCCCAGAACATATTCAACCATCTTAACGCATGTGGAATCCCGAGGACTATTTAAATAGGTGACAAGAAAGAAACATATATTAATTAATGGATACAAACTAAAAAGCGATTAAAAAGTCACCTTAGAATGCCCGCATTGCCGCTGTTCGAAGTATCAGAGGCACCGCCGTGTGGATAAACTCTTGGCCTGGGAGGTGCCAGAATATTTTCACCTTGGGTCGACCAAGTGTGATCCTTCCACACAGACGAATGATCCCCAACGCCGGGTATTTGCATGGGATACAATGTGCCACCCGGTGTGCTCGAAGTTCCGCCGCTTTTGCCATCGGATTTCTCCCACAACTTCTTGGCTGTCGATGTAGTAATCTGCAAATAAAAAGAGCACGAACAAAGTTCAAGTTTTTGTGTCATAAATAAATCATCAGCAGTTGCAGTGGCAGTAACAAAGTTTTCCCTATTCCCTTTTCCCTGCCACTGCAATTGAATTATGAAATCATCAATAATTTGCATGTTTGTGGACGTCGCTATCCAATCAGAAACCCCAATTCCATTCCACTGCTGTCGCTGCCCAGTTTTCCTGCTTTCAGCTTCCTCATTTATTTCCTGTGCTGTTGGCCTCTTGGCTGAACTGATAACTTTGTTTGGCTTTCACAGCTAATCCTATTTGAGTCGAGTCCAGGCACTGTAAACTTTTATCATGCTCAACTTTAATGACATATTTCTCTCCCTGCCCCCTGGCTCATCTCCTGACATTTTCTTATTACTGCTCCTCCCACCATTAATGCTGGATAGCTACCATCCAAGCTCAGCTAATGAAATCAAATCAGCTACAGCTTGGCTCTAATGATAACGTGACAATTAGCTTTTAATTGAACTTTATTATTCTCACTTATCTTTCTTAGGACCATAAAGTTCAGTTTTTAAATGTGGCTGTTTTAATATTTATTTCAAAATGTATAACATTGTTTACAAGAAACTTATTTTATTTATGCAACAAGGATGTTTTTCATATTAAATCAATAGATAATGCCATATATATAGAGAATATAGCTCCACATTTTTTTAGAAGTCACACAGCTGTAAGCAAGCATACGCCCTGTCAATACGATCGAGGGGAAACTCTCTCTCTTTTTCTTGACTTTGGAGTTTAAAGTGTCGGTTTTAACTTAAATTGTCTTCTATATGATCCTCAAATCCTATGTTTTTGTTGTATTTTATTTTGTTTAAAATCTTAATTTTTTCTGTCAGGAAAAAATGTTTTCTCGGGTGTTTTTTAATATTACTAAAATTATCTCTATGATTCAAGTTTTAGAAGGCTCAAATTTTAACTTATTATGATCCTCAAATCGTGTAAATTTCGTTTTACTATTTTATACATATTGAAAATTTTGTTTCATGTCTTCATATTTGGCGTCAGATTGTTTTCTTTTTTTTTTTTGTTATTACTAAAATATTAGTATGAAATGCACCTGAAGTTCTTTAGAGATGTGATAAATATAGAATATTAAAAGACTAGAGAAGTTTTCTTAAATCCTGATTCTATCAAAGAAATAATGAATGAGTTGCGAAATAAAATCGACAGCTAACGCATACATCAAATAAATCTATAGTATTTAACCCTCTCAGTTGGCTTTAACATGTCTCGTTTGGGCCACTGACCTCTAAGCAAAAAGCCATTGCGAACATACACACGAAGAAGTAAAGGGCGGCAGATGAGAGATAGAGTTAAATCATATGGGACCAAAGCGATTGACAGTAAGGATGAAGAAGAAGGGTAAAAAGAGACAAACAGAAACAGAGATAAAGCGAATGAGAGAGAGAGAGAGAGAATTGCACATGAAAAACGTTTGCCAGCTAGTTACACATTTCTCAACAGTCTGTGGCAGCTGTAAATAACCAACAACTTATAAGCTTTTGCCTCGGCTTTGGCTCGTTGACAAACTGCAGTGCAAATGGACAGACAGACAGACATGCATGACAGATGGACACCGAGACACAATCCGAGACCGATTGTGTCAAGTAGCTGAGTTGAGCTGAGTTGCCTCAGCTTTACTCCATTTGCAGCAACTTTAGACTGCGGCGACATTTATCGCATGGCAAACATAAGTGACTGACAAGTGTTTTAATCAGTTAACAGAAAGAGTCAGAACTATTCCCGAGACAGAGAGAGTGACTGAGAGAACGAGATGAAGTAAGGGGCAATTGACAATATGCAAATTCGAAAATCATATTATAACATTAAAGCTTCACCATATCCCAAAACACCCGCACACAAGCAGCCTCCCTCCTCATATCTCGAGGGTCCGCGACGTGCGCCACAGTCAGGAAACTTGCCTAATTAACTTTTATGCCACACACATTTTTTCGTCATACAATTTCCCAAAGCGAGTGTGTTGTCATAATGCGTCAACGCGACACGTGCCACTCGACTGGCAACATCGTTTTAAATATTTAATAATCCCATCATTGAAAAGGCAGCAGTCAACAGTTAACCCACAGCTCCACTCTTCTCTCCTTTTTCAATTCCTCCAATGGAAGAAATTTAAAAACAAATTGGAGTGCAGCAATGAAGAAGAATTTCAATCCGTTTGAAAAGTGAAAAAATGTAGAACGGAATTTTATTCAACTATGTATTTCTAAATGTCTTCGCGTCGTTCTAACGAATATAATTTCCTACAACAGTCTTTTCACCGAAAAGAAGGCAACGTCAACCTTGCAATAAAATTTGCAAAAAGGTCAACTACAAGTGGATAAATAAAAACAGTGAACCACACACAAACCGAAAAATTGTTTGTTTGCCAATATTTGTGGTATGAAACAAAAATCGATAGTAATTATATATTAGCTTAAGTGCGCACAAAAGTTAATACCAATTGAGAGTTACCAAATACCCTTCAAAAACATAATTTAGATTTCTACAAATTATAATTAATAATATAAATACTCTAATAATGCAATACTACTTTGTATGTATGACAATACCTTAGTATGTACTCGTCAAGTAAACTTCACAATAGGTAAATGTAAATACAATTACAAATCAGCTTAAAGTGTGAAAGCGCCAACAAAAATTGCTTGCACAAACTTGGCCTGTTACACAGATTGTCTAAACAGCAACAAGCTCAATAGTGTTAAAAAAAAATACCAATTATACCCAGACACAAATATAAACAAAGCACAGCTAGCTGAAACGGTTTGCTGGGCGTATACGCAATGTGGGTCACCCCAAGAAGACAGCAGAAATATTGAATGAATTTAACGCAAAAATATTATTAATTTATTTAACTCAATTGCACTTCAAAAGAAAACAAAATAAATCAAAACTTGCAATGCGTTTTTCTTTTTTTTTTGTGAATAAAATAGAACAATAAATAAATTGCGGCGCCCAGCAAAATAAATCGACAAAAAAGAATCAAAAAGCTCATTTAAGACTACGACCAGCAAATACTCTATCAACATTTAATAAGTTCAATGTTTAAACTAGCTTATCACACCTTCATCAACGAATTTTTTTCAGGGTATTCTCCAGAAGCTAAATGCGGAAATACAAATTTGATGATTTTGCATTTTTGGCGGCTCTTCATTCAACAGCCCCCAACAAAATGAAAAAAAAAGTAATGAAAATAATTTGCATAAATAATTTTAATTAATAAGCAACAAGACGAATGAAAAGAAAAAAGAAGAAATTTAGAGCCATCGCAGACAGAGACAACGAAATGAGTCAACACAACAACAAAATCAGTGAGAAGAAAAATCCAAAAAAAATTATACACATGTTTATATACAAACATGTATTCTAAGCATGTACATACGTGAGTGTATGCCACACCCCCCTTCTTCCTTCCCTTATTCCATCAGCCCTTGAAAGGAAAAACAGCTCAAAAGAATTACAAAAGCCAAATCGTTCATTAACTTGTCCTTGACTGTGAAGAGACAACGACAACTGCGCTCACACATGCACATACACTCACACACAGACGCACACACACACACACCATTACCAAGCAATGGAATAAAGAGTGTTAGGTGTAGCGAGAAACGGGTGTCAGAGGGTGTTTGAGAACGAAAGAGAGCAACAACAACAACAACACCTCGGCAAATAAACCGGCCCCAAAAACATGCGTGAGAGACAGATATAAGCAAAGACAACAAAATGACGAAGAACGTGTACAAAGCAAAACGACGACGAGACGCACAAACATAAACGAAGAAAAACATAGCAAAAGAACGCAAAAGAGCGAGAACAATGCAAAACGAGAGAGCAAATGAGGGAGAGCGAGAGAGCGCGAGAAAAAGAAGAGGGTGAAATAGGCTCGTTGGGCAACAAAAACCACCGAAATATCGAATTAAAAAAAAAACAAAACAAATAAAATAACAACAAAATGTAAAAAAAGAAACCAGTTAAAAATAATTTTTTTTTTATTTAAATTTAATGTGATATTGTTATCGTTGTTGTCTTTAAGTAGGCCGGTTCTTGAAGTTTATTGTAGTCTAACTATTTATATTTGTTATGCTATTACTCTTTGTTAAAAGTTAACAATGAATTTGAAGAGAATGTGTGGTAAAAACTGGTTGATGAATAATCAAAATTAAATACGAAACTTTTCTGATGTTTTATTGATTATAATGAGGAAAAGCAAATGAAATTGAGAACAATTTTATCGGGTAACAACTTTCTTGTAATTCTTTAACCGATCTTCAGTTAACATTTATTAACTTGATACATAAAAATCCTTCTTATTGTAGTCATAAATTGAGTAAATATTAAAATAATTAGACAATGCCTCAGTAAAGTAGTTACTATTTCATGTGTCTCTTTAACTACCAACCTTCATGCCAGTTCCATTCAAATTTTTACAACTAAATTATACCCTTAACTTAGACAACCCTTTCGCAACAAGCGAAAAACCTTAACAAGTTTTCGGTTAATAAGCAAAAAGAATGCAATGGGCGATTCAAAGAGGCATCTCAGCAAACACAAAATCATATCTTACAAAAAGCAAACAATGCACTTGACATATATAGTAGACAACAATAACAATGGTCAAAGAAGTATAAATGAAAAACAAAAAATATGTTTGCACATAACACAACATTAAAATGTGGCCATATTTTGCGCACGCAAAGCGGTTGACTTTGAATTTTATTACAAGTTTAACAACTGAAATAAAAAAAGAAGGATCCGTCAAAAATCAACGGCTTTTAGATGCTCTATGATTCAAATAATTATCGCTCCTCAAACTAGAATATGAATAAATTTAGTTTTGACCAAAAGAAAATTGTAGACAAAATCAATTTGAATAATAACATATATGTATATTGTCTGATATCACTTAATCATTATCCGTCACCGAATTTTACAATTTCAAAGAAGAGCAAACAATATGAGGCAAGTTTAACTACTGAATAGCACAAAATATTTCGACATATTTTACCCGGCGCTTACAAGGCATCCGTATGTAATGAATATATTAAAAAATGGGAACAACAAACCCCAACAAATTGGCTATATATAAAACAAAAGCAATAGTTAAAAATGCATGGCAACAAACATTGAAATTTCGACCAAGCGCGTTTGAAGAGTTATTCAATGCCCGAGGCGCTCAAAGAGTTTTTCTGCTCGAGTTCGTTGAGTTCAGAATTTGTTGCCACCTTTTTGTCGTCATCAGGTGCAAAGACCTTTTGCGTGTCATTCGGGGCACACAAAGTGAAAATAAAGGAACAAAAATAAAATGAAAAGTAAAGCAATAAAGCAAAGCAAGCGACAAAAGCAACGAGAATTCCTGTAGTCAGCAACAAATGTGACTCCTAATGCCTGACAGTCCGATAGTTCTGCCGGAAGCCCAGGAAAGGTACGTGCAAATGTGGGCGTGGCATGTCATAGCACAATCAAGATAATGTTCAGTTGTAACAAGCTACATAAATAATAAGAACAACAGCAACTAAAAGCGATTACTTCGAGAGAGAATGAAATCAAATTTATGAATTACGAATAGCTGATGAAAGATAGGAGGCAAAGAAAGTGAATGAAATGAAAAAACAAGTGTGCGAAAATACAGAGAAAAGTTGACGGAATCGAATTTTCAACTGTTCTAATTATTACCTCATTGTTAAAAATCTATGGGTAATCATATATTTATGCAGTTTTACATTGAAATATAATAAACAACAAAAATTATTTCTTAAGAACCTTTATTTAATTAACTAGTAATCATAAAGTTAGATACTACATGTCGACAATTGCAAAATTCTTTACTTTCATATGGAACAGCTAAATTTTTAAATTTAGAGCTTTAATGCAAAATATTTTATATATGGAAAGCAGCATAAATTATTATCAATATAAACATTTTCTATCGGCAAATTAATTGCATAAGTTTTCCTATTATTTATTACTGATTACCAAATGAAGTTAGTTTGTGTAAAGTCTCACTCTTCTTCACTGCCTTTGCTATTGTTAAGTTATTCAGCTGACTTAGATTTTCTTGTTCTTTCTTTCTCCTATCAATTTGATATTTCTTGAGCCAATTCAAAAACACTTGACTTGTTTCAAAGGCAAAAGTTTTCAACGAACTTCCCCCTGGATGCAACTGCAATATTAAACAAACAAGAAAGTTACTCGACTGTGAGATACCCACTACTCATTTTGAATGAAAGCAAAATATTGCGGTATTATTTCCAAAATATAACAATATACCACCAAAATACTGAAAAATATACCAAATGGTACTACATTCAACATATACTATAGTGTACTATATACATATATACCCCATAATAAATAGCACCGACAATTTTTATGTGATCGCAACCAAATTTTCAGGAATCACAAAGACTATATTATTGTATATACCAAAATTCAGGTGATGTCGATTGCAAAGTGTGTATATCTATATTTCTTATAGTCTCTGAGATCTATATGTTCATACGGACAGACGGACATAGCTAGATCGCCTGGCTGTTGACGCTGATCAAGAATATATATTCTTTATAGGGACGGATTTTCCTCCCTAAGTCTCTTACATACATTTCCTGACGGCACAAAGTTATAATACCCCTCTACCCTATGGGTAGCGAGTATAATTATACAGTTGCAATACCACAATGTTAGCTTGAGCCACGTGACAACCCCATAAAATGGAATTGTGAGGGTGATTAGGGGGGAGAAAGAGAGAGATAGCACACCCAAAATATTGGCAATTTTATTGTGGTGTTTATTAGATTTTGCACAACTCGTCTCATGCCACCGACCACAAGTTGGTAGTGTCGTCGTCTTCGGATGTTTGACTACAGTTGAAAATTTCTGCCAGTCTCCACCCTCTCGATTTATTCTTCTGAGGATTTACTGTCCATTGCAGTAAACATTTCCGACACCTACTTTCACAACTGGTTCATACTATGTGCTAAATCAACTTGAATCATCAAGGTGTTGTTTCATTCTATTGTTGTTGTCCATTACATAATAACTTGAATGACTGTTATTGCTAAAAGTTAGCAGATTAACCTTTACTCACACTGCCCAAAATGCATCAAATAATATTGATAATTGCAACGATTATAACAAAGTTTAACAAAGTTTCAATAACTTTGAGAAACATTTTAGCATAAATATTTTATGTATCTAATAAATCAATTCTAGTGAAACAAATATATCGAAAGACAATCCTACTTTCGCCTAGGATGCAAATGAATATTTCATTTAATTCGAAAAATTCTGAATTGCAATTAAGAACAAATTCCAAGCTCAAGAGGAATGTCAATATAATCACAATAAAAGAGAATCTGAGATTTGTCGTCCAAGAGTTTCAAGTATCTGATGACCATAAATTAGAATTGATCAATTTGTTGCTGCTCTCATAGTTTTTAGTTGTCATCGGCAGTGGCTGCATACCACGCCCATTCAGAGACATTTGGCTAATCAGGGTGCGATACAAATGATGACAACAACGTAATCAACCGTGAAATAGACTAGACTGGATGTACAAGGGAGACCCCGATAGACAGACATACAAATGTTTGCATGTAGATTGGATTGTAGGTATATATGTGTGCACATTGCATTTAATTGAAACCGGAAAATATATATTTTCATGTAAATTCCTTAAAAAAGCGAAACCAGTACCAAGAGGGGAGCAAAGTAAATAAAAATAAAGGAAGGCAAATAGCATAAAATTTGTGTACAATGGAGAGCCCGTTTAACCCATCTCTCTCTCTAGTTCTATCCCTCTCTGTCCCTCTCTCTATCTCTCTCTCTCTCTCCCTGTCTCTGCAGTGTCCCCATCAGAGTTCTTATTTTTTCTGTTTCTGTTTTCAGTTAGGGTTAAACTACGTGAAATGCATATAAAAACAATTGGCCGGGCATAGGGAACCGCAAAGCATTTTTATCTATGAAAGTCAGGGCAGAGACTTTGAATGAACTGAAACCACGGCTACTGATGCTACTATTGCTGCCAGTCGCTGGTTTTTGTGGTTGGGGTCATATTTTGGAGAGAGATTTGTGCTATTATCTAATAGCAGTAGTCGAGCAGACAGCCCAACGAGCAGAAAAACATACATATTTCTGACCATTAGCGAAAATGTTTTATAGTTTATTTTCATCTTACGTAAGCCAAGTTCGGGTTTTGTATCTCAAACCAAACACAAAGTTTGGCCGCTTAAGTAGCTCAACTAATGAAGTGCTATGAGAACTAAATACATATATTCTATTTGGTGTGAGTATAATATTAGAGTAATCGATTTATGAGATTAATCAAAATGATTAAGTCATCGGACGTAGTTTGAGTTGTGAATTGCTAAATGACACTGACAAATTAGTTCCATAACAAATTTGTCAACAATATAAAAATGTGGCAATCGATGAATTTATTTTACCTAACGGTTATGCTTTTTAAAAAAGCGCCTTCAGATAAGGTTTTGTTACTCCAAAATGTAATTAGATGAAAATGAATCTCAAAATGCAAGTGATAAAAAGCTATATGATGTAGAAAGAAATTAAAATTAATTAAAGAGAGCGGATAATAACAAATCAAAGTGCCGCTCGCACCTGCGGGCAATTAAATTGTTAACATGATGGGTTACTTTGATAAAAAAAAAAGATAACAGATTCTGAACATCGAAATAAGTTTAACCTGGATTGCTCTAATCTTTTAAATATCCTTTCAGCAAGGTTATAAACTGCTTGATCAAGTGGTCTCCATAATTTTTATAATAAACACTGAAATTAGAAGCACATTGTAAATATCTCATAAATAGTTTCTTCACATAGAAAGAGCTTAATCCTAGGATATTTATTATCCTTACAGCAAAGGGTACAAACAACTTCGCCTAGTTATCTCTTCACATTCTAGTATAGACACTTAAGTTAGCCGTCCTTAAAGACAATATATCAACAATGCGTATACACTTGTTTACATCAATCAAAAGTGATACGCAACGAGCAAAAGTAGAAGAACATGTTAAAGCGAAAGGGAGAGACTGAGAGAAGGAAAAAGCCAGCTACATTTTCTTTACCATTTCCTGTGTTAGTGCAACATCCTCGGCAGTGCGCGCATCCAACATAAAGTCGTGAAGTAGCATCATGAGTAGGCTGGAAATCAACAATAACCGAGACGATCCAGAGAGCGAGAGTGAGAGACAGCCAACGTAATGGAACTAACACACACTCACACACAAAAAACACGTTACACAGAGTTCTTTGGCTGTTGTTGTTGGTAGTGGTAGTGCTAAATTTATATCGTGGAATATTTATGATTTATATATGAATTTCGATGTATTGATTTTAGCTTTTCAACAGCTTCAATTATAGACAAGCATCAGCTGTGATTTTCACACAGAAAACACACACACACACAATCGTATTTATATACACATTGCAGGCATTTACAACATTTAATTTTTTCTTTATACGAAGCTTGAGGTAATTTTTCACGCGCTCGATTGTTTGCACTCTCTTCTGGCCCCGCAACCGGCGTGGAAACACTTATGTATATACAAATACATACATATGAATATATGTACAAAAGTACAAAAAAAAACGTGCTTAACGATCGCCACAGAAAGACGGACGGATAGACAAAGGCGGTGGCGGAGGCGGGGTTGCCTGGTAAAAATCGTTCACCATGCAGACGAGTCAACTGTTGCGGCCAAACTAAAAATTCTACGCGGCAAAAGCGAAAACTCGACGAATTGCAAAAAGCCAAAGAGAGTAAAAAAAAAGTGCGAGAGCAAGCGTGAGCGTGAGCGCGAGAGACAGACAGACAAGAGAGCAGCAACGTTGTAGCAGCTGTTGCTCGCGGCGATAATACATAACACATGTACATACAAATTTATGTGCATACATACATAGATAATAAGTAGCAATTTATGCTGTTTAGATAGACTGAGCGAGCAGTGACGCAGTGACGATGAGAGCACAGCAGCGTCAAAGCTTTAAAGCCGGGCGCAGCCCCCTTTAACCACACGTGGGTAAAGCGAAGCGCCGCTTGTTGTATACTCAGTATATCAGTGCGCATATGTTTGTATGTGTGTGTACGTTAAGCCTCATTTGGCATAGTTTTACGTAATTTGAGCGAGGCTTAGCTGACGCTATCAATGTGTGGGCACAGAAAGAGAATGAGAGCGTTGCTCTCACACATATGGCATCGGTTTGCAGCAGTGTATGTTTTGTGAGCTTCAATTGTATCAAGCAGCTGTTTCGTGTTTCCAAAATCAAGACGAAGAAGAGTGCATCTCATGAAATTGTTGTTAACTATATAGTATGTGAGCATCAACCGAGTGAGTCAGCTAATAAACCTCACCATCGAAAGCATGTTCAGTAGTAAACAGTGGCGGGCAATTAAAATCATTTCACTCACGAGTCGCAAAGAGCAGCAGGCGGCAAAACTAATAACAAATTAATTTGTCAAGCAATTTGACGCTGCATTTAAAATGTTTATTTAATTAATACCGATTAATTGTTTATAGATAGACCGAGAGTCGCACACAAAGCTTAGAGCTTAGAACGAATTTTGCATGTATGAGTATTGTTATCAGAGCACAAATAATGAAAATATATCAAAGTGACGCTTGAGGGCTAAACGTGAAATGCAAATCAATCACAACAATGTTAGAGTACAATTCGCAGCCGACAGCGTTTGCATCAGAAACCAACATATTAACAATCATAATCATCATCGCCATCGAGTACATTATTCTAAGGAGAGCGCGTTCTGTATTCTTTAGACTCGTGCTGTTGTGTTGAAAAATTGCAGGCAGCAGGCAAACATTTTCGCTAATTGGCAAACGCGGCAAGCCAAAGAAACACAGAAACAGCGCCGTCGCCACCGTTAGCGTTGACTGCGACTCAATTAAAAACAAAACGCGCAGACGAGTCTCTTAATGGAAGGAGGGAGGAAATGTGCATGGAACGAAAATGAACATTCAGAGTGTGTGAAATTAAGTAGAAGAACAAGTGCAACAGCAGCAGCAGTAACAGAATCATTACCATCAACAACAACAATGGCAGCTAATTGTTCTACTCTAGCACAAAAGTAATAAAGTTAACAAGCCTAATGATGATAATTTCAAACCTAACAAATACACTAAATTCAAACTGAACTATCGGGTGTACTATCGATAGATAACTATGTAATTATCGTTTTTAAATAGTTTATGATAAGTCTGTCTTTGCAATAAGTACAAAATTAGCAGCTTCTATATAGATTGAACGCAACGTTAGTCTAAAGTAAAATATAAAATCATCGGTTCATATTTGATGGGAGCGATAGATTATTGAGGAGAAAAGAAAGTCGAACTCATCAAACAGCAAAAAGCTAAAAAAACAAAAACAAGGAATGTAAATAATACAACTGCCATCACTCATTTGAACTTTTTGGAATGATTTGATTACTGACTTTTTTACAAGTTATCCAAAGTTTCTTTCCCTTTTCCGTACTGATTTACATATAAGCAAGGCCACACTCCAGTTTCATTGGAATCAGCAATTGAAAATAATTGAAATTTAATGTCCTATTTATAATTCAATAAATTTAAAAACGAAATCCTGGTCAAGAATATTGCAAATATTCCAAAAAAGCTCGTAAACAAACCAAAAATCAGACACCATTAGCAGCAGGCAACCAACAAAAACAACAACAAGCAATGACAATAAAATAAAAGCTGCGCTCAAAATCAGACACCGTACTCACACACACGCACACAGATTACGCAAAAAAGCCCCAGTAAGGAAAAGAAAAAGAAATAGCAAAATGAGAAGAGTAAGCACAATGCATAGCGTGCAAAAACAGAACGACAATTACAACAACAACAACAACGAAAACAGTAAGAACAGACAGAAAGCAAATGCAAGAAGTAGCGCAAATAAAAAAAAAGTAATAAGTATACATTCGGAAGAGCATGGAAACAGAGCGAATGCAACCATAAATTGCGAACGCGCCACATGCAACGATACAACAGCAACACTGCGACAACAACAATAACAAAACCTGAAACTGAAACAAAGCGCCACAGACGTGCACAGTAGACTGTGCTTGCAGCCCATAGCTGGGGCATCTGCCGGGACCGCCGCACAGTTAAGCGCAAATCAATGACCTACGACATCACTAGCAACGAGAGCAAACGCACGTTGGGGCTGAACTAAAGAAAATAGCGGGGAACCAGAGGAAGAACCGAGGCCCTAGTAATAGTGTTGAAAAGATGAAAATTGTTGGGGCCTGTCCTTGTCAAACACATACATGCACAGAATACAAAGACAAAGCGCTAAAAAAAAAGAGAAAAGAAAAAAAATAAAAATAAAGTGGAGTAACAACGACAGCAGCATAACAAAAGCTCAAGCTAAAGCAGCTGCACATACACATACACACTTTAATCTGTCTCGCTCACTCTTTTATTGTACTACTCTGTCTATGTGGTCCTGCTGCTATCCTGGCATAATTGCAATAAATTTGTTTTGTATTGCGTTGCTGTAGCGCAAAAGGAAGTTGTTGCAACAAAAAAGGTAGCGACCAGCTAACAATAATGGGAGTAAAAGGGATACTATTTGGAAACGGAATGCATCACGCCAAAGTCGAACACGAAATGCTCTAACAATCGACTTTAAAACGAGACTAGTAGTCTCAAAAATTGTGAAATATAGTGCCAGTGGTAAAACTATGTTTTGTTTCTTAATTACATATTCATTATAAAATTCAATTAATTACACAACAACATATTTATTGAATGCACTTAAATATTTCTTCACTGATTCTAGCTAAAATCAAAATTTTGGTTTCTTTTCAATCTTCTAAAATAATTATTTTCTGCAGATCATATTGAACTGACGAACTATACGTAAGGAAATTCCACAAAATTAAATAATCGTACTATTACAGGCTGCATCAATTGATTGTGAATGAGTTGAAAAGAAAATGCCGCCAATGTATTTCACCTGTGGTTCTGTAAGTCTGAAATCGCACCTGGCCAACTGACCAGTTACCAACTAATTCTTTGTTTTGCCTCTTTCGGAAGGAAAAGTCGCTTAACGTCGCATGCCAAATGTAAAGCAGAAACTTCAGGGAGTGAAATTCTCTAGTTAAAATTGTTTTTTCCATTAACATTTGTGTCATAACATCAACAGAAGAAGCATAGCAAGAGAAAAAGAACAACTACAACAGACAGGCAACATCAAGAAGAAGACGAAGTAAAGAAAAGCGAGTTGAGCTGGCGCAAGAGCTCATTAAGTCCAAGTCGAGTATTAAATTCTTTTTATTTATAACTGCGAGTTGTTTCTACGTACAAAGTATAAATACCTCCGCAGACTTGGCTTCTCTTTTTCTCGTTCTCTGTGCTTTTTGTATGTGTACTATGTACAATGTAAGCTTATAAGGTAGAAAATTATAACCGGAATGCAATTTTTAGCGGAACAGAGAACTAAAGACTGCAATATGAAGAATTCTGTACAATAGCGAGAGGCAAAATAACGTTAATGCAAGAAATTATCTCTCAGTAGAATAACCAAATATTATATTTATATAACCTCTAAAGTTGCGCATATACAATTGAATAGAAAAAAAAGAATTCTTGGAAAAATATTTTTACTTTCAAAATGTAAGACACTTCATAACTAATATACTTTAAAGTTCAATTGAAAATATATGTTTACCGAAATTTATAAAACAAAATTATAGGGTATATTCCAAACTGATTTTCTTCTGCCTTCAAAACTATAAGATTCTATTTATCAATGGGGACAGAATATAACAACTTAGACTTAGACGACTTCATAAGTTTATTACTAGCTATAAACAACATCTAAAACAAGTTTTATCCATTAAGGTTATACGATGGTTACTATGCTCCTGCAATTTACAAGCTTTGAAATGCCCAAAGACAATAATAAAATCGAAAGATATAAAAAATTTCATTCGCCACACACACTAAAATATAATTTCACACATCAATTTGTGGATGGAAAAATATGAAAGATTTAAAGGAAAAAACTTGAGGGCAAAAGCGAAAACAAGAGAGAAAAATGCTTTGCCATTTACAACTTCACTATTTTGAGGGTAGGATACTCGGAGTGTTGTACAACGGACCATAAAAGCTAACAAACGAATAACAACACCATAATATTGATTAACCAAACCTACAACTTAAAGAACAACAATCTTTAATGAACTCAGCAAACTTACTGGCGATAAACTTTTAAATTAAAATGTATAAACTCAATGTGCTGCTAATTTGATTATCTAAATTTCAGCTTTAGGGCTTTAAGGCACCACTGTAACCCATATTTTATTTGGAAGCACTTTTCATAGCCGCTACCCATAGGTTATTTATAACACGCAGATCATGTTTGTTTTAAATTTTTGCAACGCCCACTTCCGCCCCCGCAAATCAAAAAACTTCGAATAACAAGCGTAATTTTAAAGCTACAGCTTGGTGTATACAAAAATAACTATAGTATTTATGATTTCTAATTTCGGCTTTGGCCGACAATCTGGTCTATGGTATATTTTAAATGTGGTACTATATCGATATAACAAATATACCATTTGGTATAATTTTAGTATATACAATATAACAAGGTAGTCTCGTCGGCAACAGTTTGTCCGTTAACTATACTTCGTTACTTCGTTAACTCGAAGCGTAGATCCGCGTCTTCACCAGCATTTATGTCATTGGAGAATATGACAGTATCTAATGGTCATGATGTTGCCGATTTATTTGCGGACTTTTTCCAAACGACATATTCTGTCCCAAGTTCTCAAAATTCCTTTTCTTATCCTTATCAGTTAAATTCATCTAATTGTATTTTTGGTCCTTTAATTACTGAAAGCTCTATTTTAACGGAACTATTGGCTATAAAACCTGTTTTTTCGGCAGGTCCGGATGGAGTACCTAGTTGTGTGCTAAGGTATTGTGCTGGTAGTATCTGTAAACCGCTTCTTAAATTGTTTTAATTATCCGTTAACTCATGTTCTTTTCCTAAAATTTGGAAAAATCATTCATTATACCTATCCTAAAAAAAGGAAGCAAATCTAAAGTTCAAAATTATCGCGGTATATCTAAATTATCTGCGATTCCGAAAGCATTTCAAAAAATTATAACTTCTCAACTGCAACATCTGTGTAAATCTATAATTTCACCTTACCAACATGGGTTTGTGAAGTCTAGATCCACTTCTACTAACTTATTGGAGTTCTCTTCTATTGTAATTAAAGGATTCGAGAATAAAATGCAAACGGATGTCATTTACACCGATTTTAGTAAGGCTTTTGACTCTGTTAACCATCACCTCTTACTGTATAAGCTCAATGTTTTAGGGTTTCCTCATAGCCAGGGTAGTCATTTGGATCCTCTATTGTTCACTTTGTTCATAAATGATCTTCCTTCTGTTATTGAGCATCCCCGTGTACTTATGTACGCCGATGACGTTAAGCTTTGCCTGACATTTAATGATAGTCTTGCGAGCTCACTGTTACAATGTGACCTTAATCGTTTAGAATCTTGGTGCAGAGTAAATGTGTTACATCTCAACTGCAATAAGTGTAAGTTTATGACCTTTTGTAGGGGTTCTTCCCAGTTAAATAACTATATGTTATATGATACTCCTCTTGAGCGAATTGAAGGTGTGAATGACTTAGGGGTTTTGCTTGATGCAAAACTAAAATTTGATAAACATATTCTGTCTGCTGTAAATAGGGCCATGGGTGTTCTGGGATTCATAAAACGCTGGTCGAACGCTGGTGATCCCTACATCACTAAGACTTTGTACGTCTCACTGGTTCGTCCTATCCTTGAGTACGGATCTCTTGTCTGGAATCCCCAATATAGGATTTATCAAGATAGGATTGAATCGGTGCAGAAACAATTCTTATTATTTGCTCTTCGTAGTTTAAATTGGAATCCTAATATTAGATTACCACCGTATCGCAGTAGACTTTTATTACTAAACCTTCCTTCTCTTTCTGACCGTAGAACTATGCAAGATGCTGTTTTTATACAGAGACTAATTAATGGTGAAATAGACTCTTTGGAGCTGTTAAGTCAAATTAGTTTTGCAGTTCCTGTCAGGATCACTAGGAATTTTCTTCCTCTTTTAATTTCACGTAGATCTACTAACTTTGCTTGCCATAATCCCTTCCGTATTCTGTGTGTGAACTATAATAATCTCAATAACGTAGTTTGCTCTAGTAAATCTATTCCTTTGCTTAAAACCTTATTATTAGCTTATTTATCGAGTATTTAAATGTTATTTATCTTATTATACATATATTCTAACATATTTTTAATCTAATTTAATTAGCTGTCCAGCGTCTTTTAATATTTATTCGCGGTTTTCGTGTAATGCTGTTCACAAATTTATTTTGTTTTGTCCGCGCGTCAACAAGCCCGTGCATGGTATCGCTGGGCCACTTGATGGTACTGCCGTTAGTACGTCAACGTCCAAATAAAAAAAAAAGAAGTGCGAGTGAGACGACTCCGCCTAGTGAGTGCAAAGGATCGACAGTCGTGCTTTTTGATTAACCCTTAAATGGTGCATAGGGTTTAATTGTTCCATTATATTAAAAAGAGTTGAAATGTTTTTATAATTTAATTTTTTATAGTTTGGAAGTTGACAGTAATCCTTGTTTTTGATTACTACATTTTTTATTCAGGTTTTTAATTCTATCATAAATATATATAATATAATTGCAATCTGACATTTTTGCCTTGCACAAGGGTTAAAATTTAGGGAAAAAATCGTCCGCATACAACCTTTCCCTTCAACAAGCGCGAGCGCACTGAACGTTAACGGAGCAATGCTGCATGCTAAGTTTTGATATTTGATTACATTACATGTGACTAAATTCAAAATGAAGATAAAAAAAAAAGTTCTTCCGCCCAATTTGATTTTTATTGATTATAAAACGGTTTTCTAAACAAAAAAAAATGATTTTGATTTCGTGTTACCCCTTAAGCTCGACAGAAAGAAGAGTTATCGGGAGTATTTTAGGAATAATAATTAAATTGACTTTCCAACTATGTTTATGGGACTAAACAAACACCTAAGTAGATGATACATTTTATCGGTACGCAAAACTTACATTTTGTTATTGTTATAGAAGTTATTTTTTGTATAGACTGCTTATAAATGGATGTTTTATTTAACCAACTTCGGACAACATTGTATTAGCAATTGTAAGTATACTGAAAAATACCTATAGGTAAATTAAAAATGAAGCTATTAAACAATTTCTTGATGCTGATGGACTTTGCTTTGCTTGCCATAATTTAAGATAACAACATGCATCATTACAAGATTAAAACACAAATTTCAGCAAATCCAGAGGAATGTGCTATCCTCATATAGCTATTCATAAATGAACCACAATTGCCTATTTTATCATCATCAATCATAGACGATAAGCACAACAGCGACAGATATGTTAATTGATTAGCCCGAAAAGTGGTAAAAAGCTTATCTATCTGCTGGTATGAACTGCCACCAGCTTTCGAAGACACAAATACAACCCATATCCATATTTCAATATAGATTAAACTACTCACCGCTGCATTCCGGTTGGCAGCAGCAGCTGCTGCTGCCGAGTTGTTCATATATTGATTCTGTGGCGGCATTAGAGCTGCTCCCATCGCAGCGGCTGCAGCAGCAGCAGCTGCGGCATGCGGTTGTCCACCCATGTAGACGAAGTCCTGTGGTCCACCGGGTGGTCCTAATGGTGGTGGTGGCTTTGGCATGCCTCCATTCATTCCTGGATGCAGTGCACCCGCATGATGATCGTACATACTGTTAGTCGCCGGAGACTGTGCATACGGCGGCATGTGGCCCCAAAGCAGCACCAGCGGCAACAGCGGCAGCCACTTGGTTGTTCATGACATGGCTAAGCAGGTTCGAGTTGTATTGATGCTGGCCGGGATGTGTCTGGCCCTGACCTTGTTGCTGTTGCTGCTGTGCTTGCTGCTGACTTGGATGTTGCTGTTGCTGTTGCTGCTGTTGTTGTTGTTGCTGTTGCTGCTGTTGACTGGGATGCGGCTGGCTCAGCCCGCCAAGGCCATTCCCATTTCCCAACCCACTGCCACCGCCCATGAGATGTTGAGGCGGTCCCCTGGTTATTCTGTTGCTGAGGATGCTGCTGGGCAGCAACGGCAGCGGCTGCCTGCGACATCATGTGATTATGCTTGGCCACAGCGGCCGCCTGCTGCATAGCAGCCATATTGGCAGCAGCAGCTGCCATCGATGGATGATGCAGCCCTCCATTGGTGCCGCCGCTTGCTCCAACATTTCCCATGCCGCCGAGACCGTTGCCAGCACCCATGCCTATGGTGCCAATTGCACCGGGTCCACCATTGCTGCCATTACCGGGTGGTGCGCCGGGTGCAGCGTTTGCTGGATTCATTGGCGGATTATATTTCCATTTATCCGGATTCTGAAGAGACAATCAAATAGAAAATACATGCTCATTGTTAATTCTTGTTTATTTCTTCAGATCGTTAATTTCAATAATCATCTGTCTCATAATATGACTAAAATAATACAACTTTTCTTTGCCTTTGGTTAACCCTCTAACTTTGGCTTGGACATTGAACAGGCGCCAAATGTAATAATATGTTTTTATAGATACTCATACAATACATTCATTTAATTCAAATGTATACAACTAAAACACAAGTTATAAAGCGAGTGTGCTCGACTGTGAGATACCCGTTACCCATTTTGAATAAAAGCAGAATATTCCGGTATTATTTTCAAAATATACCGAAAATACTACAAAAATACTAAAGATATGTCAAATTGTGTATTTGGTATATCGATATAGAGTATCATTCAAAAAATACCATAGACGGCACAATATACCAGATTGTCAGCCAACGCTAGTAGGCGTTTTTGCCCATACAAAAGTATTTCTTTAATAACTTCCACAATTTTTATCTGATCGCAACCAAATTTTCAGGAATTATAACTACTATAGTTATTATTGTATATACCAAAATTAAAATTACGCTTAAATTAAATTAGGTTTGTTATGGCAAAATTTTGAAACAAACTTGATCTGCGTGCAAACATGACAAAAGCTGTCGAAAAAATAATATCTATCTCTTATAGTCTCTGAGATCCAGTGTGTCATACGGACAGACAGATATGGCTAGATTGTCTCGGTTATTGATGTTGATCAAGAATATACATACTTTATAGGGTCGGAGATGCCTTCTTCATGCTACATACTTTTCCTGCCGGCACAAAGTTATAATACCCTTCTACCCTATGGGTAGCGGGTATAAAAATACACAAAAATTATAAATGCTAAAAACAGAGCAACTTTTCTAGTGGTATTGGTCTTTCTCTGACGTGTTTAAAGGTTAAAACTACTTATGTATTAGCTAGAAAATTTATATATAATATATTCGTCTTCTAATAATCCTTTGCACAAGAAGTGCAGAAAACAATACAAATTCACTATTAATTGAATATATTTATTATGATAAACAACAATTGTCGAACTTTATAATTGCCTCATTCCTTGTATTAAAATAATATTTTGGGTTTCGCTAAAATCAATGTTTCAATACATCGATGACCTGTGATTTAGTTTTCACTTTTTAGGATTATATTGCAAGCGAACATGATTTAATGTTAATGTTAATGATAATGTTTTTAAATATTATAAATGTAATTTTAAACTGTTATTAAGGGGTAACACAACTGTAACCCGTGTTTCCGTAGCACTCGGCACAAGTGGTGTAAATGTGAACCTCTGGACAAGCAAAATCTTGATCTAAATAAGTATATCTAGGAAATGTCGGACAGAAACCGTGTTTCGAGTAAAACGCGTTGAAAGTTTTTATATGTCATTACATTACATGTGACGGTCCTCCCAATAAAAAAGGTATTTCACGGGCGTTTTTTATTTTTAGTTAAACTGTCTTTTAAGAAAAAGAAAATTCGCTTTTTTGTTGCTTTAATTCTACAGTGATGTTATTACTTAACAGCACAAATTTAACATTTAATCTTCTGTTCAGTCTGATAAGCTTACATAAACGTATGTTTTTTCAATAAATTCCGATAGTAATCAAATTATTAAAAATCAATTATAAGAACATCTATTTGTGTATAACTCCTATGAAGATTTATTGTGTTTATACGGACAAACAAACAGATTAAGAGACGGACTTGTCTACTTATATCGTCTCGGATGTAATGGCTGATATATATTACAACACATATCATTGAGACGGTTTTAAAAAAATGTAAAGATTTGAAACGTTTATAAGTATTTAAGTGAATTTGGAATACTAATCTAATCTACAAAATAATTGATAATTATTTTAAGTTCGTTAGTAATTCTTAACTAATTACTTATTTAGAATCTGCAGCATATTTTATCTAAATTTTCATGTGCATCAGATATAATTGAACATTTTAAATAAATATACCATTTTTTATTCGTAATAAAATGATGTCAATGAAACGAACAACACCGGAACAGAAGTCATAACTTGTTGATTTCTGTTTTTTTAAGTTTTAGTTAAATCTACTTAATCTTCTTCCATCTCTTGAAGTTACTAATTTCTAGTACCCCTTTATGTTGTAAATACCCAACTTGTGATGTATAACTTTGTAATAACTATGTTAGCCAAAACTTTTCCTAACTTTTAAAAATGACTTGTGGCTTATTGGGTAAACACAGCTGATTAAATAATCGGCATTTATTCAGAATCTATTTCAAAATCCAATATTAAAATGCGCGTTTGTTTACTGACAAAAGAGAATAATCTAACCAAATATAAACACAAGCAAATACGACTTGACTGATTTCTTCAAATTATGTTGAAAAACTGACATAAATCAGTAAAATCGAGACTATTACAGCATTCATACAAATTAACTCTAATAGACATTATCAATTAAGGCGATATAATCTATATCAAAACCTAGAATGTGGAGAGTAGTCTAAGTAAATAGATCGTCAAATTGAGTAATTAAACGATTTTCAAAAACTTATTATAAATGAATGACAAGTTTGAATATCTCATCACGAGTATTTCATGATCCGCAAATTATATTATAAAAACTTAGTTTCAATTTCTCCTGAATATTGTCGAGCAAAATGTAAAATCTACGATAAGATCATTTTGAATAATGGCTATTCATTTTTTTGTTCTTTTTTTTTATTTAAGATTTGGTTTACGACGCCTATTATCATCATTATTATATCATCATAATTTGTTTTGTACATCACCGCGTTTAGACTGATATTTGAATGCATTTGCATGATGAAAGATCATATATGTGATCAGTATCTAATATCCTTTCTTTGACTAAGCAAGTTATTATCTAATACACTCTCAAAATGTTGAAGCTTCTAAATTTTCGTTTATTGTGGTATTTAATGCAGTTAATCCTTTTAATCTTGTGATAAAGAGTGTCTGAAAATTCCTACATAAATTTCAAATTAAAATTAGCCTCAGAATGGACTAATTTTTTCACAAAAACCTGTGCTTACCCAAGAATCTAACATTAACATTATTTTAACATTCTCAATGATTTTTCGAAATTTCATAATTATAAACTGTGTTTCGACACAGTATTTTGAAAACTAAGGCCATATATTATAGTTTCTTTCCTATCATTTCTCCCTTATGCATATACAGATTATTGTTTAAAAACACATACTAAAATGTTACTTACATCCATGCCGTGCTCGTCGGCGCAAGCCCAACGCGTTTGCTGCTGCTTTTGGGCGAAGTGTGCTGCGTACTCAGCGGCAGCGGCATCATGGAGCGTTGAGCCAACAGGACCGACACCAACACCACTAACGCCTGGTGATGGACGCTGCTGGAAAACGTAGCCGACAGCAGCAGCGGCTGCCGCAGCACTTGCTGCATCCACATCCTGCGAAGAGGCGACAACATTGTTGCCAGAACGAGTCCCGCCGCCTACAACAATGGCGTCGCTACCAACGCCGACGCCGCCGCGTCCATTGCGATCATCATTACCACCCAGAAACTTCATGTGTTGTAACTGTTGTTGCTGTTGTTGTTGTTGCTGCTGCTGTTGTTGCAAATGTTGAAAGTATGGTGAGTGCGGTGGCGGCAGCGGCGGTGGTCCGAAATGTTGCTGAGGATACGAAGCCTGAGGATGCTGCTGCTGTTGTTGCTGCAGATGAAGCTGCGGCGATGGCGACGTTGGTGGCGCTACCGTCGATATCGAAATCGTGGGCGCGCTTAACAGCTCAATTTTGGCGGCTTTGTGCTACTCAAGCTGATTAATTGGTGCGTATTGCAAAAATGTATTTCGGAATGGCGCGGACACAAAAAAAATAAACAAAACTCGACACGGACGAGAACAGTTTAAAAGTAACTGACGCGGGCTACGTTGACGTTTACGTTGCTGCTTACGTCGCGGTTACGTTACAATTACAGTTTAAAATTATAAACACGTCGACTGCACAGTGGTGATGATCAAATTAAATCGGTTTTGTTTTCTCTTGATTTATTGGTTTTATTCACAACTTTTCATTTGTTGTAATTGAATGTGAGTTGCGTTGTTATTTTCACATGCATAGAAACCACACTTTGCACTTCCTTAATATTAAGTATTACTTTACAGCGATTCAAGAGATTAATTCTCTTTGATTATTTTCATCCACTCAAAAAAATGATTTGCATGTTTCGTTTTGTTTGGCTTTGTTTTTTATACATAAATTTACACTATTTAACACAAATTATGAATAATACTTTACACAGTCAAACCAAACAAATAAATTTTTTTACATGCATTCAATAATTACCAATGAGAATCAGTTGAACAATATTTTTTTACAGATCAATCGAAATTTGTTGAGATTTCATTTTATTATAGATTTGCAGTTGTATTGAATTATAATTAGGATGATATTAATTTACACGACGCTTTAATGATGAAAATATACACAAACTGTAAAGAGAAAGAAAGGAAAACCAAAATTAATAAAAGTTATTTTTATTGAAAGAACTCCTAGGATTCAAATGTATACTATTTTCGATAAAAAAAAAAAATCGCGAAGATGTAAATATTAAATCTTCAATAATACTTTCACCACTGTGCCAACTTTGAGCTGGTCATGGTAGTCAGACCAACCTAACACGAGCGGCAGGGACGGGGCCAGGGACAGACAGATAACCAGCTGAAGAACATATATACAAAAGATTCACATATACACCATAATCTTAAAATCTGTATGTGAGTAAAATAGAAAATAAATGCTCCGGTCTGCAATGCCCAGCTCTTCTCATTGCGAAAACAATAACAAAGCAGAAAACGTGCAAGAAGACGAAGAAGAAGAGCAGAACGGCAGACGACGCTGAATCATGCGCGAAAAAACGAAAGGAAAACGACCGCAGATAGATAAGGGAACAGAGTGGGGGGTCGGTCTGAGCAAAATACATGTAAATTAACATTAAAAATAAATAGATATACGTTGATATATACAAGAACACATACACAAATAGTAATTGACTATGTATGTATGTACGTACATATATACGTATGTATATATGCACAGAGCAAAAACAAGCAGCCGGCAGCGGCCACAAGTTTTGAGGTTAAGTTACAAAATATGTAAGCTATCGTGTTTTTCTAGATTGTTTATATGCGCGCGGCAAGTAAGCAAACCCATCAATGGTTTGCACAAACCTAGTACCCAATTCCCCTCTTCGCTGACCACCCAACCACCCACAAAGCAAAAGAGACAAGTGCAGCGTGCGAAACCGCAACGCCTAGAGGGGGCCTTACACAAATACAACATATATATACATACAAAAAAACAAGCACGCACGTACACACACAATCAACATATAAAAACAAAAATAAAGATAAACGCCAAAAAAGACATGAAAAACAAAATCACGAGAATAAACAGTATAAAAAGGAGCCAAACGAACAACGCGAACGATGCGCACTGCAAATTCAAAAGGGGGTGTGGCAAGCGCAGCAATGAATATGTACATATGTATGTATGTGTACATTTAAAAAAAAATTATATATCAATAATTTCGTTAAGTATGAAATTGCATAATTAAAATAACTCTTGGCAGCCAATGATGTTTAGTTTGTTTATTTGCGCGTCGGCGTCGCAAGCGGCAGCGACGGTGACATCGGCCCTCTTATTGGGAAAATTCTTGTATACAAATTCACGCAAGAAAGAGAAGGAGGAGAGCAAGCAGGCAGGCAGCAAAGCAAGAGAGCGAAATGAGCGAAAAAAGAAGAAACAAATTAAACACTGCCGTGCAAATGTAAAGAAGAAGCAAATGGCTGCCGCTGACAAGGAAGAAAATGATATAAGGCAAAGGCGGATAATGGACAAACGGACGACGACATAGTACATTACATACAAACACGCATACGCACGCACTCACACACACACACAAACACACACACATACAAGATTGATCTGGGCATTTTGCGAGCCAATCGGAAAAATACATTTAGCAGGTCCGCACGAAAAATTTTCCCTAACTAAACTAGTAGCAAAATCACACATTTAAGGGGTCGTTTAATTGATTTTTACCTTTTACGCTTGCAAAACTTATTTTTTCGCGACTATTTATACATATATGTTTATAAAAAAAAGAAGGCAGCAGTGTTCGTCTGGCCGCTTCTCGTCTGGATTTACTTACACACACACACATTAAATATATACATATGTACATACATATAACAACATTTTTGCAGCCGCCGCCGCAGTCGCAACAAAAAGGAAACGACGATGACAATGTAAAAAGAGGCATGCAGTCGGAGGCAAAGCAAAGGCAGCAGCAGAAAAATGTGTCTCAGTATGAAAAATTTAATATGTATAGAATACAAAATAATTACATATATTATTTATTTTGGCACTTACACATGCACTTAATGACTTGATAATCACGCGCGAAATGCTCTCAATTTTTTATGTTATTAGTTTTGCGTGGATTTGTGTGTTTAATTTAAATTATTTAAATTACAATTATTTACACAGGATGAAGAAGAATACGGCTAAGAATTCTTCGTCGTCGTCGTCGCGAGAACGATAATAAAGCGAATGCGAATGCAAAGACACAGCGCCAGCGTCGAAAACACAAAAAACCATCAGGAGACTGCGCTCAGAGCGAAAAAAACAGAGAGAGCAAGTGATGCAAGTGAGAGAGCATGTGCCGCTAAACAGTGTGCCCAGTTGCGCAAATGTTCATTAGACAAACATCTAGAATAACAAAATTGTTATTGTCATTTAACAGAAATATTGGCGACAGTTGAGAGTTATCGAAATGAAAATATTAACAAAGATGCATTTAAACACTAACTTTTCCACATGCAATAATCGTCAAAAATAACGTATATATGTCTTTTATTAACTAATTCTTGATCTTTATTTATATGTATAGATTCAATGAATATGCTATGTATTTGTATGTACAAATATATTTAAAGTAGAAATATTTAAATCAAATTAAATACATCGACCCCGCTCTCATACACATGCACTTAATATAAACAAAAGAAGCTCGAAAACAGCAGCACTAGAACAGCTGCTGCTAAACGCCGACAGAATTGTCGCATCTCATAAATGAAGACATTCCAGGAGAACTCAACAGGATTGCCACTTCTCATAAATGTCCATAATCGGGAGAGTTCATGAATTAACATTGTGCTAAATTAAACAGTTACTATAAATCAACATAATATAATTATGTGAATAAAATGTTGAACTCACACATAGAATAACTTGAGGGAAATGGGAAGAAAAGTTCTAGGTTTAATCAAATTAAATTTGATATGCTCATGCCATTTTAATAGTTTCATTAAGTATGTTTTTGCACATAACAACAAAAACATTTGTCTCAATCGATTTTGGAGCCCGCAAGTTGAGGGCCGCAACAAATTTCATTTGATGCATCAAACACAAACACACATGCGCATACACTCACGCACACAAGCCACAAATAGAATTCTTTGGCCGCTGTTGTTTGCCTGTGTATTGTTTTGTTTCTGTTAGCGGCTTTTTTTTTAACAATTTAATTGCTTTCATACTGTTTTGTCAATCAAATTGCTCTACAACTAATTGCAAGGATAATACACACACAATTTATATACTTTTTTATTTCTAACGCGTTTCTTTACTCATTAATTTGTTACATTGCAATTTTACGCAAAAAAATTGAATGCTGCTCACACCACTAACACGAGAATTATTTGGAAACACTTAGTACATAAGCACTTAAATCGTTAATACTTTTATATTTTTGATTTTTGTAAGCATAAAATATTATTCACCTTAGCTTATTTGAAAAATTTACATATGTATGTATTACAAACACGCTGTTCCTACAAACGATTTACAATAACAGAATGGCAAGTAATCGACTAGCAAGAATATCGATTTAAAGCGATAACTCTTATCATATTTTTGATATTTCGAAGCTTACTCTTAAAAGAAAACTAATTAAATATAATTTAAATGTCGACATTTAGATATCAACAATTGAGACTGTTTCAATTAAAATCTTCAAATCTATATTCTTTATTTAATAAATTTAAAGTTGTACTCATTTTGGCACTGTTACCGCTCTGAATCTGCTCGCAACAGTGTATGAAAAATTAACATTAACATGTATCAAAATATTTTTACAAGCAGTTAAATTCAAATTTGTTTACCTGATATACGGAGTTTCAATACCGAAGTATAGAACTATTCAAGAAAAATTAAAGTACACCAACCAAAATTGACCGATAATGCGTACGCATCACATTTATTACTTCTGTTTAAGTTGTATTGATATATGTGTATATACTAGGAAATATTGTTTTTATGGTAAACGTATTTAAACCGAAGTGAAATGTTACTGATAATTCCTCTCAATATTTTTTTGTTTTACATTTACTTATAAGTAGAGTTACATAGTAACGGAGTGATTGTGAAATAAATCAAATGAAGATTACAAAAATATTGACTTCTTCGTATATTGAGTATTGGGAATGGGTGAACAAATTTGTTTCTGATTTATTATTCAGCTGCTGATGTGTACGTGTGAGTTAGATATATAAAAGAAAATTAAGCACCGGCCCAATTTGGTTCATCGGAGATACACTCAACGGATCCATCACGAGCATCGCCCTCGCCATCGGAATCATCGTCGTCGCCATTTTCTGATACATCGCGTTTCTTCTTCTCCAACTTGGAATCTTTGTTGGTTGCTGTTTTAACTTGAACATCCGACAAATTATCGCCATCACTGCTGCCATCAGCGCCATCATCAGCGCCATCATCCCCGCCATTGGCATCTTCATTTTTTGCTGCCTTCGGGCGTCCTCGAGGTCCAAGCTTCTTTAACGAAGACTCGTTTTCCTGTTCATTAGATGAATCTGGCTCACCGGCATCCACTTGAGAGCTGGGCGATTTGTCTACCTTGGGGCGACCGCGTGGTTTGCCACCCGATTGCGAATTATTACCAGTCAGCGAAGGACGCCCGCGTTTCTTTGGGGTGGACACAACAGCTGGCGGCTGATCCTCATCCCCGTCCATATCGCCTTCGGCACTTTCGTCCTCCGGCTGCTCGTCTCCAGTATTACTATTATTGGCTTTTGGACGACCACGCGGACGACCCGATGGCACATACGGAGTTGCGGCTTTCGAGTTCAGCGATGGGCGTCCCCGTTTTTTGGATGCTACTTCGCCATCCGAGCCAGCAGCAGTTGAGGATGCGCCACCCTTTGGACGTCCGGTGCCGCGTCCAGTGCGGACAATGTTCAAGTTAACGGCGCCAGTTGAAGGGCGTCCCACAGGACGACGCTCTTCTTCCTCATCGTCCTCTTTGGGTAAAAAAAAATAAATAAAACATTTTTTTTATAAAAAGAAAAAAAATAAAATAAAATATGGTTGGTTATTACCTTCTGCATCACTCGGTTGATGCTTGCGTGGTCTTCCCAGTTTGCGCCGCTTGGCAGATGAGGGCGACTTTTGTTGCTGCTTAGCCTGCGGCTCATCTTCTGTATCATCGGCATCGCCATCATCATCTTCCTCATTCTCGCTCTTATCCAGCTTGGGTTCTTGGCGTGGGCGCCCGCGACCTTTACCGGTGCTCTTCACCTTGACCTCTTGCACCGCTTCGCCGCCCTCATTATCGCTGGTTGCCGCATCTCCAGCTGGATTCTTTGGAGGTCGGCCGCGTCCCTTGCTTTTCTTCGATGGACGTCCTCGCTTTTTGGGTATTGTTGGACCGGGACTTCCCGCTGCCGGTGCAGCTTCGCGCTTGCTTCCCGCCTTTGCGGGACGACCTCGTTTTTTAACCACTGCGATGTCTTCCATTTTGGTGTTTTGTTGATTTCTGTATTTTATGCTTGATTCACAAATCTTTAAATCTCTGATTTTATTTTGTATATTTTACAAAAGTTACGGCTTTTTCTTTTCGCTCCTTTTGTTTTAAAGTTTCGCAATCTTTTTTTTCATAGAAGTACAAAAGTAAATTCGAGACAAAATGGTAGAAAATGAAAAATGGCAAATTCGTCTTTAATGCACAAAATGACAGCATACACACAGCAATTGCTCGAAAATTTTTTTCTTATGATTAATTTCTATTACCTTTTGTGAGTGGCAAATGCGCATCAAGCGAAGAACGCCGAATAAATGAAAATAGGCTTCTTTTATGAAGTTTTTATCGCTTTCTTCTATGCAGCCCTGGCACAAAAATGTTTTGCTATCGGATGTACAATGAGTTGCCTCAATCTAAAATGTACAACTATTATTATTGCACTTTACGAATAATTGTAAATACTGTATTGATTTCGTTAGTAGTCCGAATTAAGACAAGTTTAACTTATTGAAGTTTACGTTGCTGTCAGAATAAAAGGCCACATAAAATGTATTATCGATATCGATAATTTACGAAAAGGTAAGCAAAACCCGTTAAAGTTTAAATGAGACGTTTTTGTTTTCATTATTACAATTAAAGCAAAATAACCAAAATATTTTTAAATATTTTCTAATTTTTAGAGGAAATAGATAATTTGCATTATTCAAGTTTTCGTTTGTTACCAACTAGAAAAAAATTAAACGGAAGACAATCTTTTCATGTTAAATTAATATATACAATTCTTATTATATACATTACTTATTATTGCAGATAATTGTTCTCGTCCTACTCTAAAAAGTAAACAACCAAAAAAAAATAAATAAAAAAAGGTATTAAAATCTGCATTGATTTCATATTCGGGTGCCGGCCGGCACATCATGTATGTTTTAACATTTATCGGGATAATAGCTTGATTGCATTTTTCTCTGCATAGGGTTGCCAAGTAACAATAGTATTTTCTCCATTTTTAAAATGTTTATTTTTTGGTAAATTTTAGTTTGCGTTGCCTTTCAGTAACAAGGATATTTATTGCACACTATAAATGTATATATACATTCAAGCATTTGGAGGGATTTTATGTACAACTTCAATGCTTGATGCCTCCCTCTGGATGTATTCATACGTACATACATACATATTAATAAAAGTGTGTACTGTACATTCATATACATACAGTATCTACGTAAACATTTTACATTGCAGGGTTTTACAGTGGATCTAAGATTATATCAACTGTGCAGAAATATAGAAATACAGTTTTTCAATTACCATAAGAATCATAAAAGTTATACAAAAACAATTTTAAATTTTTTAAATATTTATGTTCCAGATAACATTTGAATAAAATTAATTTAATTATAATTCATCCCAATTTAAGTTTGACAACATTAAGGATTAAGAAATAAAAATCGGGAATATTTTATTTATGTATGTATTTTTTTGCTCTTCCTACAGAAGCAAATTTAAGTATCACGTTAAATTGTGAATGGCAAAAATATGTTCCTAAAGAATGTATCCCTTTAAAAAATATGAAAATCATATCATATGTTTCACAATGTGATTTTTGTGAGTTGCATAGTCAATTTATTGATTACAAAAGGCAAACATTCTTAATGTTAATTTGAACGAACATATTTACGAACATATAGGGTGGATCAATGTTTCGTACATGCATACATTCAAAAGTATGTACATATCCTGTATATACCTACTATGTATGTATTTCAGTCATCCTGAATACATAGTATGTATACAAATATTCAATAGATTAATTTTTTAGTAGGCGTCATAAAATCTTTTCTCAAATACTGTTTGCGCATTTGATTTATAAGAAAATAGGGAAGCCTTGACATTTTATTTCTTGTATTGATTGGCTTCGAATTTGTTTTTTCATTTAATTTTTTTTTAGATGGATAATTCATTTAGATCATTGAATCCGAAATCAGAATTCTCCTTTTTCATCACCATTTAAATAAGAAGTTTAGCAACACTATGTTTGGTAATTTGTAGTCTTTGTACTCTACATATGTACAGTACCGTTTCACTAGTACTGATATTCCCGCTTTGCTGCATTTTAATGGATATGCATGATCGCTTCACCCTTAGAATAGCATCATGATGCTGAAAATGATCATAGGACCAAATAATCATTAATTATTAAATAAAAGTGCTTGCATTTTTTTTTGCATTCGTTTATTTACTTAGGTTTGTCACTAATCAAGGGTACATATTATTGGATAGGTGCTTTTTTAATGAAACTTATTTTTTTGAATAAAATTAATAGCTCAAAAAAGCTAAACGTCTAGTCTTTAATGTAGTTGAATTTTGAGTTTATATATTAAAAAAGCTTAATTAACTTGCTGGGAGACGGCGACTTTATGTTGTCGGCGAGTTGCTGGCGACCGCGTTTTTTTGGAGTCCCAGGTTCTTCGTCCACTTCCTCAGAGTCGTCAACAACCAGCTGATTTACCTTTGGGCGTCCACGCGGACGTCCAGTCGGCACGTATGGCTCACGCTTTGCCTTTGGGCGTCCGGGCTTGCGGCCAGTGCGAATGATGTTCAGCTTGGTCGAAGGGTTGCCACTTGGCGGACGGCCCAGGGGGCGTCCTGTTGGCACATACGTGTATGGCTTCTTCTTCGAGGGACGACCAAGGTGGCGCACAGGCTCCTCAGCGTTTTCCAACGCTAAATATACAAATTAAATAATTTATTGAAACTGTACCACTGCACGGTACTGTACTCTGAAACTACTCTCACCTTTCTTGACAGGAGTTCCCGCTACTTTCTTGGGCTTAGGCGTTGCTTTTTTCGGAGTGGGAAGTACTACTTTGACTGGCGTCTTCTTATCTTTCTTAGGGCTTGTTGGGTCTTCGATTTTCTTTGGCCGACCGCGTCCATTCCCTGAAGGGGTTTTTGGAGTTTTTGGGCCTGTTGAGGGCCTTCCGCGTTTCTTGATGGTTTCCATTATAATGCTTGTTTAATATATTTTCGCGCCTTTTCAGTACAAAAAAAACTATTTGGACACTACTTTTTTCAGTTGGTTGTTTACTGCAAGAAGGTTACAAGTTTAATAATGCTCAGGCATCGGTCCAAGCATCTTTTTGGTTTTCGTTTTTCGTTTTTCGCTGCAACTCTGGTATAACACCAATCGATATGTAGATATCTCAATTTTTGCAACTCTGCTACAGCACCTATCGATATGTAAATATCGGAATTATTATCGAATATAATTCATTTGAAGTTATAATCTCAAAAATTGTAACGAGTGAGTAATTTAAATAATTTGCTTCATGTCAACCAGAAGAATAAAAAAGGAGGTATTTTAACAGAAATTAAATATTTTTTAATTCGTTGTAAACTAGTATTATTAAAAATGGGATATTAGATTTTTTGTTTTTTTTATTGAATAATGATTTATAGTTTTTAAATAAAAATATCACTCTTAGAATTGAGTAACAAACCTTGCAGAACCTTGCACATTCGTTATAATTTTAAAATTGAAATTTTGTTGTAAGTCGACTATAAGATTAATACAACAAAAAAATCAGTCAAAATTATTGTAGTGTCTTATCGTTTTACTCAATTATAATTATTATGCTGTCGTTACTGAAGTACTCAAATATACTGACTAACTTTAATAAAATACAACATTTTAAACTAATGCTACTTGGTTTTTATAGATGACAAATAATGGTTTACAGATTTGAATAATTATAATACTCTATTTAGACCAAGTTCATCTGATTCAATAGTGCAGTTTACACCAAAAATGCATCACGCGAACAGCTGTTTAGTAGTGTAAAAATAAAAAAACTCAGGCAGAAAGAAGAAGAATATCACAAGCAATTGAAAAACATCAACTAAAAATTGGATAATTTTATTAAAATGCGATACTGGGAGCGCTTTATTATAAGATACTTCTTCCCAGGGCACCTTCGATCGAAAGTGCCCAGGGCACTTTGAAAAATAAAATTTTAATTAATATCATATAATAGCTTGTGCTTTTGGAGTTATTATTTTGTCCTCATTATCAAATTTAAATGATTGCAACGAACTAAAAAATTTCACAAATGATGTCGATAAGAACGTAAATTAAAAAAGTTACTAACAATGGTTTTTCACAATTTTTGGTCGCAAGGGGTATCACCTCCAGCCTTAGGCTGCGAACAGAGTGCGCGCAAAGCCGAAGACGAAGATGAAGACGAAACGCAAGCAATTCGCTTTAAACGGTGCAGTACTGTTTTTGAAGACGAATCGTTTGCTATTTTGCCTTTGTTGATATTTTTTTTTGTTCTACCCATGCTTTGGCGCAATGCATGTTACAATTTACGTGTGATTTGAGATTTGCCTGACGGACAAGTTTTGTGAAAATGTGAATTATAAATGAAGAGTTAATTTTCGAATTAAGAAAAATTAAATAAACATGTAACTAAATGAAAAGTTAAAATGATTGAAATGAATGAACTAAATATATTTTGAATAATTTTCTACCTTAACGTTACAATTTGCCTTTCTGCAGGTATAATTGGGGTTTTAGTTGTTTTTTTTTTTTTCTTCAGCTTTGTTGCTTCAGAGTGGGTATAATATTTGTTTTTTTTTTATTCACTTTTTAAATAAAAAATAGTCTATTGTGTCTCAAAATTTATCCAATTTTTAATAATTAGTGGTTCAATTTTTAACAGAATGTAATCAAATGTGCTAATTTTTATTCGGTTATACTCCAAAATTTTTTTTTCATCTTGACGCAGCTCATCAAACAAATGATGAAATTCGCCGAATGTTTTTCTTCCCAAATTAATTGGGTGAATTCCTCCATGCACTTTTTTAATTCTTTTTAATTTTAAAAATAAACTCTCCTCTAACAGCAGCTCATCATCTGACGAGAAATCCATTGCGATTAACACCATAAAATCGCAACAAATTCGTCTTGCACTATGCGACCTATTAGCTTACTCGCAACGCAAGCAATTCGTCTTCGTCTTCATCTTCGTCTTCGTCTCAGCGCGCACTCTGTTTGCAGCCTAACAAACTTGATCTGCGTAATGACAAAAAAGTCGAAGTAATAAGGTATTTTACGAACGACCACTCTCAGCTTAAGCGCTTTTACATGTTTCTATTAAAATAGTCTATACAAATACACATCTACGAGAATATGCCAATGCCTATTTCGCCTTATCAGTAGCGTTCAATCACTTATAGTAATTGGACCCTAATTAAATGTAATTAACGACAAATATATATTGATGTGGACCTCAACCAACGATAATTCTGATAGCGAAATATATAAATATTTCAAATTCATTTTGTAAAATATTTATTTTCAGTATCTGTACAAAAGGGATCACAAAATAAAAATGAAATTTGCAAATTATTAAAAAAAACTTAAAATTTATAATTTAATTCCACTTGATGTATGCTGATTTTGTTCTGAAAAAGACATAGTTGATAAACGGAAAATCCTTAATTAGAATGCCAAACCAAATTATGTTGTAATACAAAGGGGTTAGGGCTATACGTCAAGCTGACTTATATTTAACTCCAAAGTAAAATAAAGGAAGACGTAGAAAATATCATGAGGTGACAGTTCATGTGACCAATTTAATACTGATAATAAAGATGATAGTCAGAACACAATACACATATGTATAGTCATTTTATTGGTGAATTGTGATAATACCAATCAAAATTAATTTCATTACCGATATTAAAGAGAAGAGAGAAGGAATTGAATAAAAATTGATCCAATACATAAAAGAGGAATTTAGTAAATTAAATGAATAGTTCAATCATAATTTCATGTACTTGCTTCAGCCAGAGGTTTATTTTTATTTAATTTTTTTTGCGGTTTTGTTTTTATTTGTTTCATTATTTTTTAACTCATTTAAATATACATATATTGCATGGTGTTTACCAATTATTAGGAGATATACAATCGTTCATATAATATAAGTAGAAACTATATAATTAATTGATGGCCAGCACGAGAAGCATGACATTTTAGAATTAGGCTTTGTGAGGGATAAGACGCGTCTTGGTATGAATATATGCATATATAAAAACATTCAGAAATCTTACGACTTAGTTTAAAAAAATATACACTTGTGCAGAGATAACACAATTAAATATTAATTAAGAATATGTGTAATGAAAAAATAATATAGTAATAGATTCATAAATTAATTACAGTGAATATCTGAGTAGAACAGTATTTTAACGGAGGCAGGGCAAAGGTTTGTTGTTGTTTTTGTGTTAGTTCATCGACTGTTTTGTTTATTTTTGTATTTTTGTGTTTGTAATGAAATATATTGTAGGAAAGAGTGTAAAATATGTTTTCCGATTAATGTCCGATTGACGATTTTTAAAAAACAACGAATACGTTACGATATTTGATATAGAACGGGGTTAACGCGATTTATGAATCTCATAAGTTTTGCAAGAATGATAATAACTTTGTTTCGTAGTTCTTATTCGATTCCAAATTTCGCAAAGAATGTCGCTCCTCGGGAAAGAGATGAAGCGAGTAGGGTTTATTGGCTTTGTTTAATGCGCTGATCAGTCGTGAGGTGTGATAAAAGTGGACATTCTCATCGATTAGACCATGGATGAGAAGCAGACGATTATCCCTGCAAACGAGTTGTTAAATTAAAAATTCAATAGGTAATTTACCTAAAGAAGAAATGCTTACTCTTCGGGAAATGAATGCACGTAGTTGAGCACAGAGCCTGCCGTGTAACCAGCTTCATTAAACTGCGGCAGATCCATATATCGTTCCGTATAGCCAGTATCGTAAAACTCCCAATTAGTTACTGGTGCACCAGCGATAGCTACCTTAAATATTTCCGGATACTGTACCAATCCCATCAGACTCAAATATCCACCTGTGAAAATCGACAAGAGTTAAAGTGTCGAGAAAGATAATTAAAGAAGTTGCTTACCATAGGACCAGCCATGTATGGCAACGCGATCCATGTCAATGTAACCCAATTGATCAGACAGAATGCGCAAAGCATCCACTTGATCCGTGAGCTCCACCTGACCCATGCGACCACGTATATGACTCTCAAAACGTATGCCTCGATGTCTGGAGCCCCGGGAATCTATACAAATTACACAATAGCCCTGAGCTGCCAGCATGTGCATACGTAATTGATGTTTACCCTGTGAAGTTGAAATTATGTTCAATAAAAATTGATTAACGCCTTAAGTGCCGACAGACCTTGAAAGTATTGTTGACGGTTTGCACTTCGGGACCACCATAAACATTGAGCACCGTTGGATATTTGACGCCGAGTTGAAAATTGTGTGGCTTAAAGACCATGCCATAGACAATTTCCCCCGATGGCAATTGAGGTCGAAAGATTTGTGGGCAATATTGCGGCTCCGGCTTGCCGCCCTCATGAAGAAAGCCAACCAATGAAATCTGAATACCGTTGACACCACCATTCTGGCAGGTTTGCGCCAAACGCATCACCTTACAGCTTGGCAATCGTTGGATATTACAATAGACTAGCAGCATTAGTTGACATTGCTGTAATTACGGATACAATTAGCAATTGCTATAGATGAAATTGCATTGATCAATCTAGTTCTTACATCATCAAATTCCACTAGATATGAATAGCCAGGTTCGGTGAGCAGACGTATATGCTCCGGGCGTTGCAAACTAACCACGTACAGATGCTTCTCCAACGGCGTATCACGCAATCCAACAAAATATACCAGCTGATTGGGTTTATCGACCCACAAATTGCGTGCCAACACCTCCCATTCACCGCTTGTCAGTGCGACTTTATTCACTATTCTCGGTTGTAGCGCAGAAGGTTCTACAAAATTCGGTTGCGCCTGCTGGGCAGTCATAGCACTTCCATCTGTTTGGCAGCCATTAACATGGGAAAGCAACAGGCTAGACGTGACCAGATACAAATGCCTGAAGCCCGTCTCTTCTGAGGCCCAGACATATGTTGCACTTATGTCGCTAATCTCTAGGAAGTATAGCATGTCATGGACATTAATCCAGCTCTCCGATTGCTCCGTATAGATGACTTGCAGTGGCGTTATTGTTCGATTGTATGG
This sequence comes from Drosophila nasuta, assembly GCF_023558535.2. NCBI lineage: Eukaryota > Metazoa > Arthropoda > Insecta > Diptera > Drosophilidae > Drosophila > Drosophila nasuta. The sequence goes on from NC_083456.1 coordinate 3,699,534, forward strand.
ACTCCGCCAACTGTGATCTCCAATTGAATCTGTTGGTGTAGACACCTGACTGCTGTAGGACTCACAAAAGTTGTCCAGTGGTATCAGTATGACATCCAGCCGTTGTTGCTTACGATCCAGTCCCTGAAGCCACACACTGGAAATTCAAAACATGTCGAATAAGAGAGGAAATGCTACATTATAAAGATACTTACTAGTTGGCATCTGGCGTCCAGCCCACCCGAACAATGTACTCCAGCCATGGAAATACTACGAGCAGTGAATATGGTAAATCTTTGATGCTAATCTCACTGATTTGCAGCGCCTCATTGAGCACAAACTGCACAAGCTTCAGCTTGGACTTGGCATTCGGTGTACCGCTGCGAGGAAAACGATACTCGTCCACCTCGCCAGGCACCGCTGTCGACGATGGGAACGTGTACAGAGAGACGTCGGTTTCATCCACCTCCTCGTAAACAATACGATAGATGCCATCATCCGAATGCGGTTGCCACCAATAGCCCTGATAGCGACTGAATTCCTCCTGCATCACATATGATGGCACACCGGCGCTTAAAGCATCGTCTGCGTAGGTGCGACGTCCGCTTCTCGTGAATGTCAGACGCTTCTCATGGCCGCTGAGAGTGTGCGTTACCCAAATATCACAGTCACTGATGTACGCAATCAGATCCGAGTTCTGTGGGCAGATTTGCGGATCCAGTGCACTCCACTCGGGACACGTGCGCAGCTGCGTTGGAAACAGCAGGCTAGACTATAAACATTAAAAATAGATTAAAATTTTAATTGGTTTTGTTTGAATAGTTATGCAACTCGCTCACATTGTAACCCGTGTCCAGGCACTGATATAGATCGTTGAAACAGGGAAATACTATCTTGCCGCTGGGTTTGTGCAGCTCGTACGATGTGATGCCCCATGTGGGCAGCCGCTTCCGCTCCAGCAGCAGCTGAAACTCCTTGGCATAGGGACAAGAGCTGCCGCTGCCCACGTGACTGCTGGGAATAGGCTGCTGCAGCAAGGGTTGCCAATCCAGCCTGTGTGGGAGAAAATTTAGATTAATCAATTGAAAGTCGAGGACTAGCAACGCTTACATGGGCTTGGGCTGTACACCGAAATGGAACGTGGGCATGTTGATGGTGGGCGATGCACCGCCACTTCGTGGGCTGCCAACGTTGGACTGCTCAATGTCGCCTCCCAGCTGCTGCAACAGCAATTGCTGCTCGTCCTGCTGCATTAGATTGATATCGGTATATATCAGCGTTGTCTCCCACGTATGTGGCGGCGTGCTAAGGAAATAACACCGGGCCCGGCCATCGGACAGATGACGGAATTGCACATTCGTTGGCACCATCGTCGACAGATTCGACAAATCCTTACGAATTTCCTGCACAAAAGATTTGTTTTCCGCCCACGTTTTGGATGGCGTCGGTGCCGCAATGTGCCCATCATTATCGACCGCATCATCCTCATCCTCCTCGTCGCCATCGTCACAGTCCTCGCAATCATTGCCACCGCCCAAACCATGCGGCGGTGTCCCGCTAGTGGGTGAACTCAAATGATTGGTAATTGCGGATGCGGCGGCCACAACTACCTCAGTGGTGGTCGCTGTCGCCGCTGCAGCTGCGGCCGTAATGGGCGACGTGAGGGAATTGAGAGCGCTGCCTATTGAGGAGTAAAATGCATTAGCTGTGGTACCCAGCGAGCCCATGCTCGTAAGACTAGCAATCGAACCGGCACCAATGCCGCCAACTCCTCCAACTCCAATTCCCGACAATCCGACTCCCGAATGCGTTGAGCTCGGCGTGCTGGCTGCGCTGTGACTTCGCTCCATGGCGCTGCTGCTGCTGTTCGCAACGCTGACCGCCGTGGAGACACGTGAGGTGAAGCCATCGAGTAGATTGACAAACGATGTGGCTGCTGCATTTGTTATGCTATGGCTGCGTTGATGGCCGCTGTTGTTCTTTCCGCTTGTTCGCTTGTTACTGCTGTTATTATTGTTATTGTTGCTGCTGCCGCTTCCCGTGGTACTGATTGTGTCAGTGGTTGTCGTTTCGCCAGCCAACAGAACGCCAGCTGCGGAGCCTGTGGCATTTGGGCCGCCAAGATTAACAACGCTTAGCGGCGAGCTGCGCGAAGTTTGTTGTGGTTGCTGTTGTTGTGTAGCTTGCGTTCTGATTATGTTGTTGTCCATTTTGATTTGTATTTTTCTATCGTTTGTCTCGATTGTGCTCGTGAAATGCACAATTGCAGAACGCAGTTTTTGTTTTCACTTAAAATTCCAAATTGACCCAAATTCGTTTACCACGTACACACACACACGCACATAAAGAGGGACAACTTCTATGTCCCTTTACAAACACACACAGAGACGACAGACAGACGGACAGTCACTCACACACACACTCCCCAGACGCATACACGCTCACACTCACACAGCCATTCGTTGTTTTGTTATTGTTGTTATCGCCTGCTTCATTTCTTTTCTTGAAGCACAACCTCGTTTTGTTTATGTATGCAAGTATTTACTATTTTCAACAAAATGTTTAACTTTTCCAGAGTGGTCTTTCAGTTGTCTGCTGATCGGCTTTTCATTTTCTTTCTTTTGTGCTCCTCTCTCTTCTCCTTTCTTCGCAACGACGACGATGTGGTCGTTTGGTAATTGTTGTTGCTTTAATTTTTTATCGTCTCTTTTGCAAAAAAAAGTGAAAGTCTTGCGCGTGTGTTAAAAGTGCGGTCCCAACTCACAAATGTGCGAAGGTTATCGCATGGGATAGAAACAACATTTAAAATCTGCGACCATATGTATTGGGCCAATTAGTTGAATTACTATTTAAGTTGTTTTTATTGTTTGTCACACAGTTCGTCACAATGGGAGAAATGATTTCCACCGTAATGCCGTTTGTTTTACTTGATTTACAGCGTGACCGCAGGTGCAATTTCCAAATATACCATATTGTTTAAAAAAAAATACCATTTTCTCAGTGAACATACATATATTTAGCTTGGCTACATTCAATTAATGATGTGCAATTTATAAACATTTTTGTGCAGTGTCGTTGGTAGGATTGGCATTTATTTCAATTGAGGGATGGAAAATTTACGGAAATTGATTGATTCCAAACATCCGTTGTAACATCCATTAGTAAGATACAATTACACTAAACAAAAGAATAAAAACAATTCAGCTTTAATGGTTTATATACTCACTTCGTATTGTAAACTCCTCGAAAGTAAACTCCACCAATTCGGTTGTTGGACCAAAAACACATTTGTCAATGCGACTGGTGGGACTACCGGTATACGTCAACCAAAGGCGCCTGAAATAAAACATTTTTTAAACCCATTTTTATTTTAGGACAACTTACATCGCCTCAAAGCTACGTGGATTTCCCTGAATCAGCCCCAAAATAGTGCCATTCTCTGAATTCATACACCAACCGCGAACCCCCAGTTTTTGGGCTCGTCGCAGGGTATACTACAAAAATTGAAGTGATCACGGGAAAATGATCAAATTTAAATTGCTTACATGTCGAAATGATACGTCTGCAATTAAATATCAATTTAAATTGATGCTAACTTTAAAAAGCTGCACAACTAACCCTTAACAATGCCAAATACTTCAAATTCACAGCTTTTTATAACTACAGTTTGATTTTCGACGACACTAACTTTTGCTGGTTCCGGTCGTTGCAACACATTCGTTTTTTTGGTACCATGCGTTCTCAGTGCTGATTTTTCAGTTTGAGTCGCAACACTTGGAGACTTCATTATTATTTAATTTGAGTATGGAAAATATGTTTGATATTAAACTATTAATTTTGAAAAAAATGAGTTAAGAAACACTGGCCGCCTATCGACTATCGTTCTAGCTACGAACCATCGCTAGCGGGTCAATAAGAAAATAAATTATAAAGGAACACTGGCTTGTCTATCGGTCATCGGCTTGTCGTTCTAGCTACGTATCATCGACGACAAGACGCAGTTGGACTTAAATATATTAATAAACAACTACAAATTGGGACTGAAGGAAGATACTATAACAATATAATGGCTAACAATAGCAATACTGTATATTGTGGCGTGCATGTTAAGAACAAATTGAGCGATTTCCATCCACTGCATAACATTGATTTGGAACAAAATGTGGCGTACTTGAAGAAAATCATTACACAGCAACTGCAGCTGCAGTTTGATGCCAACGAACTTGGTGAGTTTCTAGATTCGTAAATATTTCTATATACATATGTATGCATACGTATGTGTAGACGTAGCAATATTGCAAACTCATCATGCGCAAATTTAAACAGATGTATGCTACCTTGGCAAGATACTCGACGATGACTCGAAGTTGTCCAATGCCATGAAACCGAACGCAATTGTTCATTGTTTTCGCAAAATGAAGGGCTATGAACCGTATCAACCGCCCCCCGCCAGCGATATCAATACCAAACACATCCAGGAACTATTCTCTCTGACGTCGCATTTACAGATCAGCGTGACGTCGCGCTTTAATATACTGCAGAAAATACTGGTGGAGTATCCGGAATTTCGTCGCAATTTGGGCGCCCAGGCATTAATTCGAGATTCGGTGCTGTTTAATATGTTGCACGAACCAGAGGTAGTTCAGAATCTAGTACGCGATTATCCACTAATCTGTGATGCGGCCTCCTTCATTGTGGACACCATACGCAAGGAGCTAGCACGAAACAGTTCTGCGCCACAATGTAAGTATATAGGTTATAGTTATTTTAAAAAGTTTAATCGTTGTTGCTTTTTGCAGTTCAAGAGCAGGCTGCTTCCGAGTCGACCACATCGTCCGAGGAAGAGAATTCCTTAGGCGCTGGAAGCAGCAGTAGCGGCGGCAGCAGCAGCACTGCAGCTGTTAATGTGGCCGCCGCTGCAGCTGCCAATCGTCGCGATGAACTGGCCAACATCCGTCAGATCAGCCGCCAGCAGCTGGCCAATGCTTTGGCACGCGTGGATATGAGCTCATTTAACTCGCTGTCCAATATTGCACAGCGCAATGTGGACGAGGCGCTTGGTGATGATCAGCCACAAACTAGTGCAGGAGCAGGCAACAACACTGCATCCACTGCATCTACAACTGCAGCAGGCGGTGCAACTTCTGCTATATCCTCGGAGTTGTTTCGCAATGAGCTAGCGCGCGCCTTTCAATCGTTGCAGTCACAACAACCGCCAACGGCAACAGCAACCAATGCACCAGTGGAAAACATGGATGTGGAGACGGCAGATCACGATGCTGCCGATGATCCTGAGGATGACGACGATGCTGTGGCTGGCGATGATAGTGATGTGCTGCCGCGTTGCTATCGCCGCCATCGCTTCACGGATCAGTTGCGGACCATGGCAGCCATGGGATTCATCAATCACACGCAGAATGTTAATTACTTGACGCTGGCCGATGGAAATGTGGAGCACGCCATAAATCTGCTGATGTTGGGCATGAACTGAAATCTTTCACTCTTAGCACATTGTATTTATTCTGCTGTTGCTGCTGCCAGATGTCATCATATATATGAATATATATATAAATATATAAATTAAATGTAGTATGTGAATTCACATACAATATATGTACACTTTAAGCGAGTTAGCATTATGTTTAGTACGAGTTATGCAAACAAAAAGTTCAGTACTCAATTATCATAATTATAATAATAATACAAATCGAATCAAAATACGCTTGTGTGTGTGTGTGTTTAACGATTAGGCAATTGTATTGACTGCGCATTGCATTCAAACATCATTTGAAACTACTTAATTAAATAGTCTAACGCTTTGTCCTTATTGTTATCAAATTTCAAAAGCGCCACCGAGATTTTCGTTTCATCAAAGCCAAGATCCAACAACTCGCCTTGTGGTATGAGGTGTTCGATTATCTGAAAGGCAAGCACTTTAATTATTTATAATTATTTTCAAAATTTGGAATCTACCTTCTTGTCATCAATGCCACACAGACTGATTACTTTCGCCACACGCTCCAAGGGAAATCCCATGCTGCTGATGCGTTGCGCCAGCTTCTTTTGTGGTGCTGCCAGCTCTTGGAATACATTGTTTGCATTGCTGTGTTGTATCTCCTTCGATGTTGCGGTTGCTACCGCGGAAGGCGAAGTCTGCTCCGTTCCTTGAGGGTCATTCTCATTGTGGTGACTATGCAATCGAGCGCGTCGCTTCTCCGCTTGCTGCAATTCACTCTTGAGCTCACGTAAAATATCAGGCACACTTCTGGACTTGGTTTCCGTCTCCTGTGGCTGTAACAACGCATTCGCCACTTGGTTGGCAGCGATGACAGGCAGCTGAGAAGGATGAGTTCCATAGCCGTTGACATACGTGTGATGCAAGTAATTATGATTTTGATTTTGATTCTGATATTGCGGCTGTTGTGGATAGTAGTGTTGATTGTAGATCATTTCCTGATAAACATGCTGCGGCAACTGTGGCTGCGGCTGTTGTGGAGTGTTGTAGATAGGTGCTGGGTAGATGGCTGGAATGTCTGGGGCATCATCACAGTGTAGTTGAAAGTTGACACTATCGAGCGTCGCTTTGGTTTCCGCAAGTGTCGTTACAGCCAATTCCAACTCGACAGGCATCTCCTCTTGCTTTGGCTGCTCTTCAGACCGCGTCTGTTGCTGCACTTGCTCATCGTTTTGGCCAGTTGCCTGTGAATGCTGCTGCGTTAGCTGCGTCTGATGCAAAACCTGCGCCAAAATATCCAAATCATTGATGGTCTTCAATTCAATATTATCGAAAGGTGTCGAGTTCATATTGTACTCAAAGTCAGCATAATTCAGAGAACTGTTGCGTTTGTGGTGTGCAACCACAACGGGAGTCGTGCCACTGAGTTTGGTGGGCTGCAGTATATCGTTGAAATTGTTGCACGAGTTTATTGACTTTGCTTCGCGTTGTTCACATGACTCAGCACCATTTATTGATTTCGTTGTTGTTGCTGGTGTCTCGACTGCTATCTCATTGTCATCGTCATCATCGTCACTATCTGAGGATAAGTCCGCTGCACTTGGATATTCAACAGCTCCCAGCATTTCCTTTTGCCTTGCCTCCAGTGCCCTTTGACGTTCTTGCTTGCGCTGATCCTGGCGTCCGTGGCGTGCTTGCTGTTGCTGCTGGCGCATGCGACGCCACTGCTGACATTCGTTGAGCACACTGCGCTCCAGCTGGAAGTCATATTGATACGCTTCATCGTCCGCCAGTGAGTAATTGGAACTGTTTAGTTGGGCCAAACGATTGGCAATCGTCTGTGGCAATTGGTAAATTAGTGGCGGCGGTTTATAGCGATCGACTATTTTGACGGGCACATCATCCATATTATATATGACTTGCACTAGACATACGGCGAATTTTCTTCTTTATTTTCATTAATTTGTTGGCTACGCACTTTTTTTGTAGCCACCCCGTGTTTTTGTTGCTTTTTTCCACTGCTCTTTTGTTTTTTGCGAAACAATCGCGATATACCGTAATCAGTCCACAACTGCCAATCGATAACAATTGAGTCATATGTTTTTTGATGTAGTGTGTACACACTGTTCAAGCGCAGAAAGCATAGGGCGTAAGTATTTATGAGAGAAATATGTAAAAGTTATAAGTTAACTTAGATTTTTAGTATAGATCATTTTTAATTGCGTATATTATCGGCTTACATTGGTATAATGAATTTTGCGCCTAAGAGTAGAGGATGATTTTTTTCGATTCACAGCTGTTTTTTGTTTATGCATGAAGAAGAGATGTGTACACTCAACTAAAAAAATAATAAGTAATAAGCTTTAGAGTGTAACTAATTGTTCTAAATTCAACTTCAGAAGCAATATCTATTTTTAAAAATTTTTAATTGTGTTTAATTGCAGCCTAAATTTTTGTAAATTATTCTGCGCCTAAGAGTAGGGAATGTTTATGTTCGTCTCATATTAATGGATCAGCTGGTTTTTGTTTATGTTTTTGATTCCATCTGATACAAATTTTTAAATTTTCAATTTGGACCGAATTGCATTATTTGATGCTTATCAGTGTTATTGTTATTTATTGGTGATAAAGTCAAGCAGATATCTATATATGGCGGACTGGCCGTTTTATTAATGCCTAAAAAATGCCAAACGCGTTGATTTGTTGTTCTTTCAGCAAATGCAGAATATCATCCGTGTATGAAGAACGTACTTTACATGAATTTGCATTATAATTGTATTTGTGTGCCATTTAGAGAAGAATGTTCGCAGCGGATAAACTGACGCTGAATCCCCAGCAAATATTAAACGAAATTGTGACACTGCTGGAAACCACAGCCGCGCCAAGTGATGGAAATGCTTTACTGTTGAATCAGGAGATGCAACGTCGTCTCGAGTACGTGCGCACGCGTATTTTGCAACTGTTGAAGCAGGTGCAAGCTCGCTATTCACACAATGAGGAGATTCTTGTGCGCCGTCTAAAGCCACGTTCCCTCAAATCGCAGAGAGAATCGCTGACAGCTGATGAAAGCATAAGCTTTACGGGTGCCGTGCTTCGTGGAGGAACGTTTTTTTTCAAGGGCAATTTGTACTTTCGCGATATGCATGGACGCAGTTGTCCCAACAATGAGGACTACGATAGACGCAGTTGCACTGAAATGTTTCCCACTGACTTCGATATGCGCTCTAAGCATGTGTGGACGGTGCTCGATAAAAAGAATATCGTTATGGGCATTAAAGAGCAGGTGAGAGATTATGTGGATATTCCATAATTATAATTGTTTAATTATATGCTTTACTTGTGTAGCTGCTGTCACATGTTACCTATAATAAAACTGGAAGTCGACCAGGCAAACGCAAGAACATTGATTTGCACACACAAACATTGGCCAGTTTGCTGAGTTCTGTGGATAGCACTTTTAGCATTGACTGGAATGAGATCAGCATTTCGAAATTGGAGCGTCGTCATTCCGCGTACAGCTGTGAAGCCATGTGGCTCGTGTATTTGCATCCACAGCTCAAACGCGACGACTGGACTGCCGAGGAAGATGACCACCTCTTAGAGGTGGCTCAAAGCCACAAGCTACAGGATTGGCAAGCTATTGCAAGTGCGGTATCTCAGCGTTCCGACTATCAATGCTTTGTGCGCGTCCAGACTGCATTACGATTTTACTTGGAACCTTTGTGCAGCGTTAAATGGAGTGAACAGGATAATGTTCGATTGCGGAAGATTGTCGAGCGAAATACTGTGAATGGAGTCACTGATTGGCCTCAGGTAGTCGAGCACTTCCCAGGTCGATCGAAATCCACGCTAATTGGACGCTATTTGTATGTGCTGCATCCCAGCATATGTCATGGTAAATTGTTACATTTACAAAAACTAACCAAGAACAAAAATTAGCATTATGGCTTAACTATTTATTAATTCTCATTGTGAGAGAGAAAAAACTGTATTCCTCTAAATTACAACTGTGATCAGATGGCAATATTTGTACAATATTTATCAATCCTTTCAGAACCTTTTACGGACAAAGAGGACTTGATGCTGTTCGCTGCCGTCGAAGAGTACAATGGTAAATTTCATTGCTTTCCCCGCACACTCTTTCCAAATCGATCGCTGGCACAGCTACGAACGCGTTATCACAATGTGCTGGCCCAGCGTAACAAGACGGATTCGTGGTCTGTAGAGGATGACAACAAGCTAATGGGATTTGTGAAGACCCATGGCACCTCGCAATGGGTAAACTGTGCCAGTCATTTGGGCAATCATACACGCACAAGTTGTCGCACACGCTTCATGGTTATCAAGCGGTTCTTGGAACAGCATCCCGATGCAGAAGTCTCCGATATACCTCGACGAAAGACGACAAAAAATGCAGCAGTTACCTCAGAGAATTGGGTGCAACGTTTCCAGGAGTGGCAAGAGGATCCAGACTCATTACTTGACCACTCGGATGTGAGGCCAAAAGCAAAGAAAATCAAGCGCGAGCAACTTGCCAATGTGAATAAGCGGCGCGGCATAGATGTTCACATCTATGAGTACTTCAAGTTTGCCTATCATCTCTCATTGCAATCGCCTGCGCCACAAATACCTCTGCCTAGAGAGAAAGGTAAACTGTATGTTGTAGCAAAAGCACTTAGATTTCGACCTGTTACTACTTCAAGTGATAAGCTCGTCGAGAGTATTGCGTTGCCCAAGTATCTATGTCGGTGCTATAGTGAAATGTTAAGTCAACTACCGCCGGCCACTAATGATGGTGTGTCACAAGCCGCGGCCTTGCTGCAACCCAATTGGTCCACGATGATGGGATTCCGATCCATTTGTATATTGTCAGCGCACTGTCGTAAACATGCGACGCAGTCGTCAATTGACTATGACGAATCTCATGCAGCTGTTCAGCTATACCGACAACGTTTACGTACCCTCTTCTTTCGGACAACGCTGTTAAGTCGTCTGGAACCGTCAATGTTTGAACAACTGCCAGTGGCTTTGATGAGACTACCGCGTCCAGTTGTTAATTATCCCCTGCGCGACACGAGGACACGCGTTGATGCCCCATTACAATCACGTTCAAAATTGACGCCAACTCAAGAACAAGAAACGGCACGCAGGCAAATTAAGGAATTGGAACCTATGTCGAAGTCCGAGACAATTGATTGCAAAGAGGAACCTATTTTTAAGGAAGAGTTGCCTATTGATTAGCACAAGTCAATAGAATTATATACAACCGATGGATTTAAATGTGTTTTATAATAACTAATATCGTATTTAAGTATATATATATATATATATGTATATAACTAACAATATGAAATATATCCTCACACAAAGGACCAATCTGTTTGTAGATTTCGTATATGCATATATCAAGTTTTAATTTATATATATATGTATGTATATGTATGGTAGGTTCTTTAGGTACTTATTATGCGTTTAGCGCAAAAGAAAACCGAAAGTATTGCAAGCATTTCCTTAGCAGGCTGTAATAAATCACGCTATTAGCTTTGCATATCATTAGTTGCGTGCATTATATATCGAATCGGTTCAATTATTGGAAGTTGCTAAAGTCAGTTTTCAGTTTGATCGTCGGCTTCTGTGGCTTTGCCAGCAATCCGTTCCGTTGCGCCTCGTTGGCCTTCTGGGCGAGATTAATTGACTGCTGCTGATTCCGTATGGCCGCCTCCAGTTTCTGTCGCAGCTCGGGCTTTTGACACATCAATGCCTTGAACTCCTGCGGATACTTAGGTCCAATCTTCAACAGCCACTGCAAGGCATGCTCGTGCAGTTGACGTTGATACTTGGGTAACGTGCGCAGCTTGCTCAGATCGGCCAGATAGCTGATTAGCACAGGAACCAGCAGGGTTAGCATTTGTATATCTGTGAAATATTGAAATACAATTATAAGACGAAGTCTTAAGAACTGACAAAACTTAATAGCCAAGACAAAACAGTTAACAGTGCGATGCAAGAAGGCTGCGGATGTGTCAGCATTATAATTAGTAGTGAATTTATAAATACATGCAGTTTGGACACAACACTTAAAGCAACTACAATATGAATTACAAACATCTATTTAATTATTTAATGTGATCTTATGTGCATTTCTTAATATTGAGAGGAGTGCAAAGAATAATTCTTGTGAATGACTTCATTATTAAATATGTTTCTATGGGCGCATCTATTTACCTTGTAGCAAGTTTCCTAACGATAACGATATGTGGATATTATTATGTTTAGTAAAGTGTGATGGATGAGTAAGGAAAGCAATTGAAAGAGAAGAGACGAAGAGAATAAAAAGAGCAGAATATAAGAAAAAAACTTTACTATTTGTATTTGACGACAATAACAAATTGTGCGCCAAGCTTGACAGCGCTAATCGCTATTGGTAACATGGACTTTTCGTACTGGAACTGTATCGAGGATCGATCGCACTACTTGCGAATTATGCAGATCTGAAAATTAGTTACGTCATTCAAGCAATTGGTGCTACTTACGATGCTGCGGCTCGGCGAGCTCGATTAACTGATCCACGGTCACAATGCTTTCAAGAGTCACCTGCAGCTCCAGTTCACTGGCTGGCAACTTACTCGACTCCGCGTACAAAGATTCAATGATGCGGGGCGCCAATGCATGGATGTAGGGGGTTGATGTTTTAAGATCGGCCTTTGTGAATATAGAACGAGTCGTCTCGATGCATTTCAACTTGACTGACAAATTCTCCGATTGCAAACACTGACGGAAATGATTGATGCACGGATATTGCAGCGAAGGCGCAGACACCACAGATGCGGGTGTGTGAAGTATGAATACAGCAATGGCCAGCAACATGGTAACTTCATCCACTTTGCGCTCCTCGTTGTCGCCAGCCGTTTTCGTCATATCGATAATAGTGGCCAAGGCACTCTGCAACAGCTGCTGCCAATCGTCCACAGTGCTGGGCTGTTGGGCCCAGCGATGAACGCAAACGGAGCGCAGACACTGAAGGGCGGCTTGCACAGCGCAAGTGTTGGCCAGAATGCTGCTGTCAATGAACGACTTGTTGGCAATCTCGCGAATAATGCTCGTGGTCATGTAGAGTATGGTGGGCAGTATAGTCAAGGCACCGCTGGGCGTGCACAACTCAAGCAGCTGCTCCACACACTGTAGTCCACTGGCCACCAGTCGGCCATTGTCATCGCCCAGCACCGAAAAGAATGAGGCATTGTTTTTGGCATAGGCGTAGTCCAGCTGCAGGTTGGTTTGCTTGCTGGGATTGAGGCTGGGTATTTGACGCACAAAGAGGCAGAGGCACACCTCCAACACAGCATAGACATGCGAGCTGCCTGGCTGCATGACGCTGCCTTCACCCAACTCTACGTTCTCGGGAACATTATCATTGGCATTGTCCGAGGCCTGTTGACTGTCGCGATTGCGCTGCAAATCCTCGCGAGCCGCCTGTATGGTCTGCTTCAGTATCTCCACGCACAGCAGCTGAACGAGCAGCTCATCACGGGTGAGTATCTGGCGATGCAGTACGTGACACAGCTCAATGGTCAGTGCTCGATCTTTGATCAGCTGGCGACGTGCCCAATCCGAATCGAAGATACTGTGCAGCGCTCGCAGGCAACTGACGATGTTTCTCGGCTTGTCGGAGCTGCGCATGCTGCACAAAGCCTCCATGCAAATGCCGAAGATCATATGGAATCGATCCGCCGACAGAGAGCCGTGTGTAATGTGATTGTTGTTGGACTCTGGCTCTGATGAGCCCGCCGTTGTGGTTTCCACTTGCGTCTGTGTATCCTGATGCCTCGCGAAACCTTCGTCACGCAACCAAAGAGCCGCCGCATACATAATGGGTGGCCAGCTTGTCATGTAGTGCGGCTTGGATGAGTTGATCGTGTCCGTGGTGTAGAACGAGCCACCATCGCGTGGCAATTGCGATTGAAACTCAGCGGGCAGCAGCAGCAGCGCATGATCCTTCATTGCGGCCAGCCAATGGTTCGATAAATTGTGCAGCTCTGGCTGCACCAGACCCAGCAAACTCTCGCCACGGTTATCCACATCCAGGTCCAGGCCACTCACGAGCTCTGTTTGCGCTGACGATCCTGCTCCTCCAGCTGGAGAGATGGCCAGCAGTGAGGCGGGCGCCTTGCCGTTGCCCAGCATGGCGACAATGTAGACTTCGGCCCACGCCTTTAGAATACTGAGCTTCTCCAATGTGGCCATCGATTCGTTGTACAATTGCGTGCTGTTCGTCTTTGTGTACAGCTTGTTCAGCGAACTGACCAGCAATTGATGCACTCGCCGCAAATCGCTAATGTCCCGAGCGACGCCAGAGCCAATCCAAGCGGAGCACACTTCACATGCTGCGGCCGTCACATGGGATGGCGTGTCGGGAGCAAAAGCTGGACGCAAGGCAGCGCCAACCTGTGCCTGATACTGCTCCAGCAGCAGATGGCCTGGAAACTCTGGTTCGGGCACGTTTGCAAATCGATCTATGATCTCCTGCAGAGTGCGCAGTCCCTCCAGCCGCAGCTGATCCGAGTCCGAGGTGGCAGCCATGAATGACATGCGTATGAGCTCTGCCAAATGGAGAATGAGATAGTCGCCGCTGCGCGATTTTATCAGCTGCTGTTCCTTGGCCTGCAGCAGATCAAAGTGCAATGCATTGGCCGCCTCACAACTGGAGATGATGCGACGCACGCATTGTGCGGCAAAGACGCGCGTGGGCCAACGTGGCTGCACTGCGGGATGCGTGGAAGTATTCTCCTCCGCCCGATACTCGGTGACATCGTCAGCATACTCCTCCTCCTCATCGTCGTCGTCATCGGTATTCAATTGTTCGCCCGTGCCCGACTTGCCAGCTGCATCACCGGCAGCTCCTGCCAGTGCCGTTGGATCTTCAATGGCTCCGCCACCCTCTACGGCCACGGTGAGCACCTTCTTGCAGAGGCTCAACCAATTGCTAAGATTATCGGCCGCAAGCATTTGCAGCATCGATGTGAGAGTGTCGTGTATATTCTTCAGCATCTCCGCATCCGTTTCAGTGTCGAGCATAGAGAATAGCAGACCCGGTAGACCATATTCCGTTATTATCAAGTCCGGGCATTGCTCCGGCGTTATGGTCAGCGCCAAGTCACATACTTCACGTGCCTCGCGGTGTGCCAGTTGACGTAAACAGGCAACTGCCGCCTTTCGTAGTATGAAGTAGTTGCTGGCCAGCATTTTGACTAGCGTTGGAACGAGTGTGTCCAACTGCAGAGACTTGCAGGCAAACAAATGCAGCTGCTGCAGACAGCCAATTGCCTCCGATTGCACCAGCGGATCGGCATGAGATTGCAGCAGAGCCGCCGCGCAGAGGAAGGAGCTACGCATAGCATTGACTGCTGCATTGTTGCCTTGGAGCTCAGGACCAACGGTTGTGATCAAAGCATTTACCACTCGTCCGACACATTGATGTACATCCACATGGGCATGCGGTACGCTGAGCAGCAGTTTCAAAGAGAGCGTCAGCGTTGCCTCCACATAACCACGGAACATGGGTCCGCCAGAGTCAGCGATCTGGGCCAGCGCGTATAGCGACCACACCTGCACCACTGGCGAGGCACTGTCCTGGGCCAAAGCGAGCAGAATGGAGACACTGGTGCTCAGATGCTGCGAGGATCCCATGCCGCCTACATAACGATGCAGACAACCCAGGGCATGTGAGTGTCCTGTTCGTGTTACCACATCGCGTGCTGACTTCAATTTATCGAAACTATTCTGCGCCAGTTCGGCTGTGAAATGAGAGTCAGCAACGACTTGAGCCAAACGTCCGAGAGATTCGCCAGCTGCACAGCGTATTGTTGAATTGGTGCTGGTCAATGAGGCGACTATTAAACTGGTGGCACTCTTCTTCACATCCTCCTGGCCAATGCTTGTCTTGCTGTCCGTAAGCTGTTTCAATGCAAACAGCAGCGCAGTGAAGATGTTCATCTGCACAGCTTCTTGCCGATTGCTCTTCGCCTGCTTAATGCACTCGGCGAAGTGATCCAGCATTTGGAGGCGATGCTTGTTGGCCACCTTGGGAAAAATGGTGCCATACAATGTCACGGCCATGTCAATAACCGCGACACCTAGTGGCAGCGGACCTGGGCACTGTTGCGCCTTATTGATCAGTTGTAAGTTGTTAGTGCTTGCATTGCTGGGACTAGAGCTGCTGTAGTTGTGCTGGGCCGACCAGTTGGGCCGATACAGGCAGCAGGGATCGTGCTCTAGGGCGCCGGAACCAGCAGCGCTATTTGGCTGGAGCTGTGAAAAGAAAAATGAAAAAGTCAGATAAGGACAATAAAGTGGGTAAAATAATAACTGTGTGAAAAGGAACTAATTAATATCAACATTTTAATGTATCATAATCCAATGACAATGAAATAAAGTCGGAAGACATTTAGACAATAGCTTTTTGGGCACCACAAAAAATTGTATGCCAGCTTGCCAACAGCTATAGACTGGTTCATATGTATGACAACTATAATGACTTGACTTCATAAGGTCGATTATCACTAGATTGGAGTAACATTCTATCATATGGCAAGCAAATCAATAGTTCAGCTCGATTTACATTAAATTGTAACAAATATTAAATTGCCAAGTAATTAAATCTAACTTGTAGTCCGTTTTTTGTTTAAAAAATAAAAATATTTGCATGATGAATGAGAGGAAAAAGAATATAAATTTAAAATCAAGCGTCAATTTGTTGGACAGTTGTCCGCCAAAAAAAGGACAAACAAGTCAACTCGAAATAAATTGCGCATGCAAACACAAATCGTCCATTCAATATAGCGGACGGGCGCATAACTTACATGCTCGCCGTCGACTTTTCGATTGGGTTCCATCTGCGGCGATAATATTGATACATGTGCAGACATTTAGGAATAGTTTAAAGGGTAAGAGGTAAGAGAGATTATAGATCACACACTTAAGCCTAATCAATATGTATTGAATAGTAATCACGTTGGAACACACCTGATCTTCGATGGTACGATGATTTGTCTCCTGTAGCCAAGTGCCCAATATGATGGAGTCATCCCCGTGACAAAGAGTGCGCAACAGTGAATTTGTTGTGTTGGCTGCATTGTCCGACAGCGTAAACTCTGAGACGAGCATGCGCAAGAGATGCGTGTACGATGCCTCGAGAGCAGTGGGGGGCAGCAGCGTAAGAGTTTCAAAGAGACGTAAGCGAACCATGGCCGCTGGTGCCTTCAATTGAGTGCCGTAGCTCTTAAGAACTGTTGCCAGGCTGCAAAGAAGAATGAGAATTGAATTTGCGTATGGAAAATATGTATAACGTGTTCACTTACTTGACCAACATTGCTAGAGCACTCTCGATGGGCGTGAGCAAACGTCGTGTTATATCCTCACTGACCAGATCCGGACAATTGAGCAAAAAAGCTGTGCATCACTGAGAGGGCACCAGCGCGTCCCTCGAGAGTCACCTGCCAGGTGAAAGCATCGCCTCGCGCTTTTTTCCGATTCGAGTTCCTTGTTGGAGCGTGGAAACGAGTTGCGCCACAGAAGCAACATGCGTGGCAACAGACCCTTGACCACAGGCGAACCAAGGGTCATAATGGCGCCAATCAGCAGCCAGCCCGCCTGGGTGCGATGCAGCGACATGCGGCTATTCTGGGAAGCAGAACGCAGCAGCTCCTCGGCACAATTGAACACCACTTTGCCCTTGGTGTGCGGTATGCCCAACGGTGAGTGGCGTGCGCTACCCAAAATGGCCGCTAAGGCGCAACTATAGCCCGCAATGGCTTCCGGCGAGGAGCGCATCTGTTCCATGGCCTCGATAAATCGATCGATCAGCGGTGTTATTTGACTGGGCACCGCAATGCAGCAGCTCCTTAGGCACCAGGCAGCCGCTAGACGTGCTGCGGCACAGGGATGCACCAGGACCGCACAGGTGGCATCGATGGCATTCAGCGATTGGTCTGTGAGCAGATTCTGTGCTGTTGTGCCCAGTCCAATGAACAGAGAGCTAAGCTCCTGTAGGGCGCAGACTAGCAAGTGTTGACTGAACAGCGTCTCCTGGTTCGAGTCCTTGGCATTCTCCGGATTAAAGTCAATGGAGTTCATCTGCTTGGCCACCAAATGTATGAGTTCCTTGCAGGCGGCGCTTTGCGCCTTTTCCCCAAGCATTTTGCCAATTGTCGTTCGTAGTATAAAGTTGATGCACTTACGCGAATAGACGGCATCTACATGCGAGCAAGCGGCCTTTGGATTGGCTACCAAGTCCAGCACATGTGCTAGAAATGTGCTCAGTTGCCTCTCGAGCCAAACGCTGCCCATGAACTGCACAAACACCACATAGGCATGTGTTACGCCCACACGCACCTCACGATTAACTCCGGAGCTGCCTTTGATGATTTCTCCAGTGCCCTTGAGAAATGAAGCGCCGCCGCGTAGAAATCCAGCCATTAGTATATTCAATGCCTCGTCCAATGAAACCAGACGCAGTGTGCCACCTTTGGCTGCCTGCAATGCGGCTGCTGCCTGGGCATGAGGCGATTTCTTGTTGCTTGCCGCCTCCGCCAGCTGTTGGGTGTAGGCCAAGAGCGTGCCCAGCAACTGAGCGACGGCACAGCGCACCTCGTAGTTACTGCCGTCGAATGCGCGAAAGCAGAGATTGCCCAGACTCTCCAGCTCCGTTTGATACAAAAACGGGGCACTATAAATCATCTTGAGGATGCAGCGAGCGGCAGCAACACGCACAGCCATCACACGATCAAGTAAACAATGCTTGGCTGCCTTGTAGATATCCTTGTGCACGTTGGCAATCGCTGTTCCCATGCCGGCGCTTACCTTCTCCAACGTGTGCATGATCTCGATGCGAGCTTGCGATTCTGCGTTCCTCAGCGTGCGAATTAAAATCTGCACGGTGTCCTCGTAAGTGCGTCCCATCATGCGTCCTAATTTCTCGTACATCGAACCCAATACACAAATGGCAGCTCTGTAATCAAAATAATAGATAAGACGTGGGAATACGAAGAGAGCAATTCTACTTACAGCTTTGTGGGCAAATAGCTGGGTGAGTCATCCTTGTTCTTCAGTATATCATTGCATGCGTTGACCGTATCAAACAGCATAAAGGTGTCGCCCACGGAGAAGAGCGTGGCTAAGGCGCTGGCAATGAGCTTACGCATCGGAGGACCAGGTGCACCCTGAATGCGCTCCGACAGCTGCTGTACGAGCTTCTTTTGTCCGGCCTTGATCTCATGCTTGGGCAAGTGCGGCAGGGATTTTTCCAAATAACGCAGCCATTCCAATTCGAAAACGGCATGTTTGTGCTCCGGCAACTGCTTCAGTGCCTCCTCGTTGAGGGTCAGGGTGTGGGCGAGTTCCATTTCGTCGTGTGGCGTTGCCTCTTCTTCGAGACTATTACTCGCAGCTTTGCCAGCAGCGGCGGCGGTGTCGTCACTATGTATAAACGATCTGCAATGCAAATGGAATGTTTCATTAATTAAAATACATACTCTACATGTGTGCTTGTGTGTGTACATGAGCATGTCGTGGGAATGATGATAAACAGCCGTTGCTCGTATTTCACGATCTTCCTTCCCTCCCCCACATCAATCAACATCCGCATATACATATGTATTTCAACATCTGTCTATGCGATCAATTTGAAATGTCGCTTATCGATAACTTGCAAGTGCGCTACTATTTCGATGTCTGTAGATGCGATCAACTTAATTTGCTGCCTATTAATAACTGACAAGTGCACTAATATTTCGATAACTGCGATCAACGTCGCTTGTTGACATAGACCTTGAACTTGCTTTGCCAGCTCGCATGAATAATCCCCAGAGGTCACAGCGTCATAGACAAGAGCCCATTAGCTAGCTATTCAATTTAAAAATCGTGCATCAGACGAGCAACCAAATACGATAAAAGCGATGTCGCTTAATCATGGTGCTGATTATTGAATTACACACGTTACAAAGGAAGCTGCAAGCTTTGATGCACGATAAGTGTAGGATAGGCTATCGCCTTGAGCGTGTTAAAAGGCAATTCGTTGACATAGATATAACTACACAACATGAGCACATATACATACGACTAGCGTATACATAAAAAGTCAAGAGGAACCAAATTTCAAGGGAGCAAGAGAAGAGGTTGCCTAAAAGAAAAAACTAAAAACAAAGACATGAAACGGCAACCGGCTTTGTCTTTCGTCTTTCTTTAAGCACCACACCAAAATGATGTGCGCCGGTTGTGGGGCAATGGTTATGGTTATGCGGCAGTCAAGAAAAACACAATGGGTTAACGTCCTAAGGACTCGACCGAGGGGCTTTTGTTTGCGGTCGGTACTCAAGTGGTGCGCGTGTTGCATATACAAAATCAAATCCATACATACAGCAAGAAAGCCAGAACAATTGACGTCTTGTGGGCTCGTGTTACATAAGACGCCTTTGCTGCTTGTGCTTGCAACCCAAAAGAAGTACAGCTCTATCTCTCTGGTCGTGTGGATGCCACGCAAAAGGAAACAAGCAAAACCTGTAAGGTGCAGCAAATAGGAAAGTGCCACCACTAAAAAAAAACAAGAAAAAAAACAAACACTGCTGCTCTGCAGCTCATCATCCACATCCCACCACCCTATTTTGGAATGAGCCGGGGCAAAGCCTCCCCGCATCGTTTGTGCCCCGGGACCATCATGGTGGTAGTTTGTTGAATTTGTTGTTGTCTGGGCATGTTGCAAGATTTATTTACCTGCGCGCCTCGTTGATGACTTTGCGCAGAAACTGCGGTGTGCGTGCAAAGTTTAAGTTTTCCATATTGCATTCACAACTTTAATATGAAAACTTTCTTTTTGCCTTCCTTGGCCAATTAAATGATTGGTACTTTCTGCTTGCAAATTTCACACAAATCGATAAATTCGCTACATGTTTCTTTTGCACTGTAGCCACTTGAAAACTACATTTGCCATCAATTATTTAGCTTTTCTTCAGCTCGCAAATTATTAATTGAATGACTTTTAATAATCACTATGAAGTTATAGCAAAAATAAACTTTATTATTTGCACCAACAGCGAGCGGCACTTGCTACGCGCATCAAATTCAAATGGCAACTGGGGAAACAATCAGCAAAGCCAAGCAAAGAGCGGCAACTCAACCCGCAACGCCATAAACCGTCACAGTTCAGAGAGTTGTTGTGGGATTGTTACGTCTGCTTTTCGCGAGGAAACCAACCTATGTTGTGTGACGTCACAAGCTGAATTTTTAAAAAATTTCAAAATGTTTGTTGTTGATGAGTCCATATTAAATACTAAGGATTTATGCATGTATCATAAGAATATTCATGTATTCATGACGTCATCTGGCAACACGATATGAGTAATCTTGTTGTTAGCAGAATCTTGGCGCACAGGCGACTCGCTGACTGGTTGCAAAAACAAAGCAGCAAAGCGCAAGAGAGCAACATAGACCACCATCAAGAGAGCATGTCGCTCAATTTTATTCGCTCTCTCGCATTGCTTAAGCATGTGTGTGTGTATGTGTTTGTGTAAGTATTAATAACGACGTCATCACAGCTGTTGACAGCCGCCTGCAAAAAAAAAATAAAAAAAATACACTTCACAAGTCGTTATCGATAACTAACGTTGTGGGCGGAATAGCAAACTGTGTCAATGTGTCAAATGGCCGCTTCAAACGAAAAGTTTATCATTTCGAATTTATTATGGGTTTGATAATATATTGCAAAAATACTTAAGAACTAGGGCAAAAACTGCATGCTGGGTATATTGATAAGCGCCTTCGATGTGGCACTATTCGGATTGCCAAGGTCCTTAATGATGCCTCGCACCCGAGCGACTACATCGCTGCGCTGGATATCGCCGCGGTTTAGCATGCGCTGGAATAGTGTATGCAATTGCCGCGTTGACGAGGCATTGGACAACTCAAACAATTCCTGGATCAACTCTTCGGAGTATCCTTCGTATTTACTGAGATTGGCCGCCTTTGCATCACGCTTGAGCAAATCGTAGACGAGTAGAAAGTCCACATACGGCTTCGTGGGAGGAACACGTTTCTTGCCTGCCGTCGAAGTGCTGCTCCAACGATCCATTGCCGATTCCACATCAAATGCGGCACGACCATAATTGTCATCATACAAACGCAAGAAATTATCCAAAGATTCCACATCGTTGGTGAAATCATCATGCAACGCTTCCGTTTGTATGTCGCGAATTAGTGAAAGTGGTAATTTATCAAAATCAGCATCATCGTTGATCTCATCAAATAGGGCTTGGCCTTCCAGTGGCGCTAACCGCGAGCTATCTGCTACTGCAACTGGAGCAAAGACAGCTGGTCCATGGGGAGGCGTGGGTGCTGCTGTCGGACGCTCGGTGCTTGTGGTGCGCTCTGGTGTCTCCCACCAGCTGGGTGGTTGCCACCAACCACTGGTGCTCCCCGAGGGACGTCGGGTTGTAGTTGACGAAGGTCTCCCAGTGGGAGCAACTGTTGTTTTCGATGGCGGCGTGGAAGGAAGAGGTGTGCTGCTTGGTGACTGCTCCTCGTCAAAATCCACGCTGAATGGTGGCTCAGCAGTGGTGCTATGGAGCGGTTCGTATTGCAATAGATCGATATAGTAAGCCAATGCCTGCATTGAGGCAGGCAGATAGCTATTCAGCAGATTTGCAGATTTTCCAGGCGAAAGCAGCCAGAATATCAGCAGTATTAAAATCCAACTGCGCATTTTACTAAAATTTGTTTGTTCGTCTTCAAGTTTTGGCAGCGATTTGGCCGGTTGAGAGACAGTTGGTTAACTAAAAGTTGGCAGTCGACAGCAAGAATCTTCAGTCACTGAAGCTGGTTTTTTTGAAATGGATGCTCGTGCTAACTTTGTCATACCCTGTAACGGAGTACAGTGTAACACGGGTAGCCTAGCTAGCGTAAAATTAAGAATATTGTTCCTCAACGTTTAAATCTTTTATTTTCTTCGTTTTCTGAGTCATGGAACAGTTTATTATGGTAAATAGTGAATAATTACTTCTTCTGAAATTATACTTATTATAGGGCCGAACTTTATGGGAACTGGATTCCCATATCATTAAACTCTAATGCAGTATTTCATCGCGACTATATATATATCATTGGGTTTAAAAAAATCAAGCCTCAAAAGATCAAATTCTTCAATAAATTTTTTCGAAAAAAAAATTAAAACCGCTGGTTTCTGTAATTTCTAATTTTCGAATTTTTCCCAGAGTATGTTTAAGTCAAATCTTAGTTTCTTGTTTGTTGATTTTTGTTTCTCTTTTTTGTTTTGGCAAACTTGTTAAACAGAGGCCAGCGACCGCTTTGTGTTGCGTCAAAAATTTTGGTAACCGTTGTCCTCAGGCGTTGTTCTTGGAAAGAGTGAAAGAAGTTTGAGTGAGTGCTGTAAACCAGTTTGGGGATGGGCGAAGGCGTCTGTTAAATATTTATAAGTGGCATTTATATAAACCTGATTGTATTCTGTATGAGTGTTTTTTTTTTCGGCAAATAAATGACCAGGCAACACATATTACATCAAAATGCAATTTGAATACAACTGCTAAGTTTGAGAGCAACTGATAAATGCAGTTGCCGCACGCGTTATCGATCAATGGCCGGTAATCGAGAGCAGCAGCAGCTGTTCGCCGGCAATTAAAGTGTGAGCGAGATAGCACAAACCTGTTGTACTGTGCATACGTCACAATCTGTTGTTATTCTTAGGTAGGCTATGTTTTCGCTTTTTCGGCCAAAGTAGCAGCAAAAAAATGGCACAAGGTAAGCAGGCCATCGACACTTATAGCGGCATCATTTAACGGATAACACATAAGAAAGATGACACAGATAACCTTTGCATAGCTGTTTACCCAAATAATTGTCGACAACTCACAAAAGGAAAGTGACACTAACGATTTAACACTTCATGTAATCTGGCGAACTATAATTATTGGTGTCGTGTCGTGTTGTCGCAGTCTCAAATGACAGCGGAGCACCCACACCCACACGCACACACTCTTACATGCAAGTCACACACAAACACACAATGAAAGCATTAACAAATGTTTATTATACATTCAAATTATCTGCGAGTCGAATAAAAAACTCACCGTTTCACAATTTGCACATTTACTACTAAAATTAAGAAGCCACTATCACATGTTTAATGCTTTTATTTTAAACAATTAAATGCAATTTTCACTTTAAGCAAATTCCACTACGCGTTGCGTTGATATGTGTTTGTGTATGCGTCAAAACGATAACAATGTAAATAATCGTTGCTAGGCACACCGATAACAAACAGTGGCTATCGAGTCGAACAGCTGATGCTATAGTTAAACATCGATAGCATTTGATTGCACGTGTTGAATTATTTAGTTTTGTTTGGCATTATTTACATTTTCAATTCCAGCTGTGTGTAACTCAAAAATCTTTAAAACCCGATAGAAAATGGCACGAAGACCAGAGCATTCTGCACCACCAGAGATTGTAAGCAAATCAATAAATTTATACATATGTATTTTACATTTGTTTTGTTTTGTAGTTCTACAACGATGATGAAGCCAAGAAATATTCTACAAAGTGAGTTAAAGCGTATGAAATACATACATAAAATATTTTGATTGATTATTATATTAAATTATATCCTAAAAGCACACGCATAATAGAAATCCAGGTAGAAATGGCAGAGCGTGCCCTGGAACTGTTGGCCCTTCCCGATGATGATGAATCGCGTCTCATTTTGGACATTGGCTGTGGCTCCGGACTCTCGGGCAGCGTTCTAGAGGACAGTGATCACATGTGGATTGGGATTGACATAGCCAAATCGATGCTGGACATTGCAGTGGAACGCGAAGTGGCCGGCGATGTCATTTTGGGTGACATGGGCGAAGGCATGCCCTTTAAGCCCGGCACTTTTGATGGTGCTATTTCCATTTCAGCCTTGCAATGGTTGTGCAATGCCGACAAATCCTATCACAATCCACACAAGCGCCTGCTAAAATTCTTTAGCACATTGTTCTCCTGCTTAACGCGCACTGCACGCGCTGTCTTCCAGTTCTATCCAGAGAATTCAGATCAGATTGAAATGGTCACGTCCCAAGCCATGAAAGCTGGTTTCTATGGTGGCCTGGTGGTGGATTATCCCAACTCGGCGAAGGCCAAGAAATACTATTTGGTGCTAATGACAGGTGGAGCGGCAGAATTGCCACAAGGCTTGGGTAAGAGTTCCTTGTAATTAAATGGAAATGTAATCTTACAAGTACATTTTACAGGCTCACCGGAAGAAGAACGTCGCATAAACTACATAAAGAAGCGTGATGCTTGCCGCGATGCGCGTGGCAAAGCGCCAAAAAAGTCGCGTGATTGGATTTTGGCCAAGAAAGAGCGTCGTCGTCGTCAAGGTCTCGAGACGCGCCCAGACACCAAATATACGGCGAGAAAACGTAGCGGACGCTTTTGAGAATTTCTGAATATAACTGAAAACCTAAATAATTTACACATGATTTCTTTATTTAAACAATTAATCATACAATTATGAACTAGACTTTAGTATTATACATTGTCAACCTTTCTAGTCTTTAGTTGCTGGCGATGTTACCTGCTCCTGACTTTTTCTATAAGCCTCTTGCGCTCTTTGCTTAGGAGTATCATATGAAGATTCGGCGGCAAACATGAGATACACTGCAACGCCAGCGAAAATAAAGGTTAGCATTACGAAATCATTCTGCGCCGATATCCTGCTATGCTCCTTTTGTACTTGCTGCCGATCATATTTTTGCTGCGCCGCTTGTCGTCTATCAAAGTTTTTGCCATAGTGAGCTCTACTCCATTCGTCGAAATCATAAATGGGCGGCCGGCCGTCTGTGTCAACCACCTTGGATTTTGTAAAGCGCGACTTATAAAACTTTGTCTGAGGATCGTCTTCTTCCACATCTAAATCTTTTTCGACATTTTGCACATCTTGCGCATAGCGGGATCCTGCTGTATGCACTATTCCTTTGTCGTATAGACGACGCAATCGATAGTTTCCTAATACCTCGTACGCTTGCGTGATTTCCCGAAACTTGATGGCGGCAGTTTCGCTGCCATCATTGCGATCCGGATGATAGACCATGGATAACTTATAATACGCTGCCTTGATTTCATTTTGCGTCGACTGCTTGCCAATTCCCAGAGCATCATAATAATTGATTTGCCATGACGAATGTGTGGTGAATAGGCTCCGTACAAGTGGTCGCCAGATATGCTGGCAATAGTGCAGCATGCCTCACAAAACTTTGTTTTTATTGTTATATCACACACAATATTTTCCGAACCAAAACAAAACGAACAGCTGTTTACACCTGAACTTGACCCAAGTTGTAACGCTTTTCGATTTGTTAGTCGTTATCGAAATGGCCAGCTGAGTTGTCGACGGCGACACGTGAATGGCAATCTGTGCCAAATCCGATCAAGTTTAGGAAATTTAATATTCCGGTGTTGAGTTTTACGATCTCCTATTTTTCTGAAAGCTTGAATTTTAATGAAAATATGATGAGACGGCTAGATTCCTTAAAAAAATATTCAAATAAAATGCTTTTGAAATGGCGCGCAATTTTACTCACATTTGGGAAAACATTTGATGTTATATATTTGGTGAGGAGGAAAAAGATTTCTTGTACGTTTAGGCTAATTTTTTATTGAAAAACTTTGAATTCATTTAATACAATAATATTTATTTTATATTAATTTAAAATCGATAATAATGTAACATCGTCGATACGCAGGTGATGTTATCGATGTTTCTCCACTTGATGGTTGAAATCTGTTGCTGCCGCAGCTTTTGGACGTTAAATAATATCTATTTATTTATATATAGAACGTCGGAGCGGTTGCTTGATATTTTCCACACGGCGTGCTTTGTTTTTCTCGCTAGTGCCTATGTGTTAGTGTGTGCATGTGCGATCGAGAAGTTTCTGCAGCTATTGAATTTAGGCCAAACGGTATAAGAAAAGCGCATTTGTACCTTAAATCGTGACTCATTGGGATCGTTTTTTAAGTATTTCGATCGTACAACGCCTAAATATTTGGTTTTCATTCAGAAAATTGTATAATCATGACCACCGATGACACCAGCTCTGTCGACGCCACCGCTATCAGTCACAAAGACAAAGGCAATGAAGCATTTAAGGCCTCCAAATGGTCAGAGGCAGTGCAGCAATATACCTTGGCAATTAAACTGGGTTCCAAGCACAAGGAGTTGCCCGTGTTCTACAAGAATCGTGCTGCCGCCTATCTGAAACTGGACGAGTTTTCGAACGCTGTCCAAGATTGCACTGAATCGTTACGACTGGCACCAAATGATCCCAAGGCATTGTTTCGACGTGCCCAGGCATTTGAGGCATTGAGTAAGCCGGAAGAGGCATATAAGGATGCCACTGCGCTGTTCAAGGCCGATCCAGGCAACAAATCCGTCCAGCCCATGCTCCAGCGCTTGCACTTGATTGTGCAGGAAAATGCAGCTCGCAATGCAAAAACCTCCACAAAGGTACAGCAAATGATGGAACTGGCTTTCGACATTGCGGCACCTATTGAGAAGCGTCGCTCGGCAGCAAACAATCTTGTGGTGTTGGCTAAGGAATCGACTGGCGCTGAACTTATCTACAAAGAGCAGTGTGTGCCGAAGATTGCAACACTTGCCAAAGTGGAGAAGGATCAGGAGATCTATCTGAATATGGTGCGTGTGGTGGCCTCGCTGTGTGAGAATAGCGTAGAGCGCACAAAGGGTGTGCTCACCGAACTGGGCATTCCCTGGTTCATGCGTGTGCTCGACCAGAAGCATGAGGATTGCGTTACCACAGCCCAGTTTTGCCTGCAGACCATCATCAATGCGTTGTCGGGTCTCAAGAACAAAGCCGATGCCAAGCCGAGCAAAGAGCTCTGTGATCGCCATAGTCGCGAGATTGATACGCTGCTCACCTGTTTGGTTTACAGCATCACAGATCGCACGATTTCAGGCAAGGCACGTGATGCTGTTATTGAGTTGCTCACACGAAATGTTCACTATACCGCACTGGAGTGGGCCGAGCGTTTGGTGGAAGTTCGTGGACTTTGCCGTTTGCTGGAGGTGTGCTCGGAGCTGCAGGATTACAAGTATGAGAGTGCAATGGACATAACCGCCTCGTCGAGCACTATTGCATCTGTTTGTTTGGCCCGCATCTATGAGAACATGTATTACGATGAGGCCAAGCTGCGCTTCACCGATCAGATCGATGAGTTTGTCAAGGACAAGCTGCTCTCGCCCGACATGGAGTCGAAGGTGCGTGTAACCGTGGCAATCACAGCGCTGCTCAACGGTCCACTCGATGTAGGCAATCAAATAGTGTCCAGAGATGGTAAGTTTAAAATATGTATTTTATTTTCTTTGATCTTATCTACATGGTATGGCATGTATTTAAACCTGTGCATAACGAAGGCACGAACTGTGTGTAAATAAAATACTCGATTTACTCATTTTACCACTTTTTTTTACAGGCATTCTACAAATGATCTTGGCCATGGCTACTACGGATGATTTGCTGCAGCAGCGCGTTGCTTGTGAGTGTCTTATAGCAGCCTCTTCGAAGAAGGACAAGGCCAAGGCTTTGTGCGAGCAGGGCGTGGAAATACTTAAGGGTCTCTATCACTCCAAAAATGATGCAATTCGCGTCCGCGCTCTGGTCGGACTTTGCAAGCTGGGTAGCTACGGTGGCCAAGATGCCGCCATACGACCATTTGGCGACGGTGCTGCTTTAAAGCTGGCTGAAGCTTGCCGTCGTTTTCTCATCAAACCTGGCAAGGATAAAGATATTCGCCGCTGGGCTGCCGATGGCTTAGCGTATTTGACATTGGATGCTGAGTGCAAAGAGAAATTGATCGAGGATAAGGCGTCCATACATGCTCTAATGGATTTGGCCCGTGCTGGCGATCAGTCGTGTCTGTATGGCGTTGTCACCACATTTGTGAATCTATGCAATGCCTACGAAAAGCAGGAGCTGGTGCCCGAAATGGTGGAGCTAGCCAAGTTTGCCAAACATCATATACCCGAAGAGCATGAGCTGGACGATGTTGATTTTGTTAACAAGCGCATCACGGTGCTGTGTAACGAAGGTATTACCACAGCTCTGTGTGCGCTGGCCAAGACCGAAAGTCACAATTCGCAGGAACTGATCGCACGCGTTCTAAATGCTGTGTGTGGACTGCAAGAGTTGCGTGGCAAGGTGGTGCAGGATGGCGGTGTTAAGGCGCTGTTGCGTCTTGCACTTGAGGGCACCGAGAAGGGCAAGCGTCATGCCAGCCAGGCGTTAGCACGCATCGGTATCACCATCAATCCGGAGGTGGCGTTCTCGGGTCAGCGATCGCTGGATGTGATTAGGCCACTATTGAATCTGCTGCATCAGGATTGTACGGCACTGGAGAACTTTGAATCGCTGATGGGTCTCACAAATTTGGCCAGCATGAATGAGAGCGTGCGTCAACGTATCATTAAGGAGCAGGGCGTGTCAAAGATTGAGTTTTATCTGATGGAGGATCATTTGTTGCTCACGCGAGCCGCTGCCCAATGTATCTGCAATCTGGTCATGTCTGACGATGTGGTGAAGATGTTTGAGGGCGACAATGATCGTGTCAAATTTCTGGCCCTACTCAGTGAGGATGAGGATGAAGAAACGGCAATGGCCTGTGCTGGCGCTCTCGCCATGCTCACCTCTGTTTCGACCAAATGCTGTGCGAAGATTCTCGACTGTTCTACTTGGTTGAACATATTGCACACGCTCATTGCTAATCCCAGTCCTGCAGTTCAGCATCGCGGCACTGTTGTCATTCTTAATATGATCAATGCTGGATCCGATATTGCCAAGAAACTCTTCGAAACGGACATTATGGAACTGCTTAGCGGCTTGAGCCAATTGGCCGATGATACGCGTGCCAAGGCTCGCGAGGTTGCCACACAATGCATGTCGGCTGCGGAACGACAGCGCATCATTGAGAGATCCGACGATGTCGAGATACCCGATGTCTTTGCGGAGAGTGCCAAAGTCACTGAAATTATCGATGACGATTGATCTGATGATCGCTATTCTTTTCTTTTCATCTGTGAATCGTTCAATGTGTCATCATGGAATTTAATTTATACTCATTTTTCGCAATTTGTACTTAAGCCAAACGTGTTTTATTTATATCATGTACGAATTTATAATAAATTCACCAATATGTTTCGTTTAAATTGTGGCGTTTATGCAGCTAAAAAGAACTACATACTATATAAAGGGTCAACTGGTATTTGTTTCTGGGGTCGAAATCTTGAATTGTTTATTATGTTTTAGTAATAGTATCTTGTATCGTCAAGTTAGTAGTCATGTTAATATCAAATATATTGTTTTCATCGTCGATAAAGAAACGAATGAAAATAATTTGAGCTTGATCTCAAAATCAAGCTTTTTCTTTTGACACATCAATACAACAAATAGGCAAGTTGTTAGTTTTTAATTTTTTGCTGAAATGCCTATTTATCCTACCATTATCGAAGTACTATATGTAGTAGTTTATTATTTGCTGATCATAGTAGGGCACATTTGAAAGCTAACATCTTAACATATTGTACTCTAGCATTTAATACTTTGAAACAAATTTGGAACAACGGAACATATTAACATTTGAATCGCTTGTTGGAGACTTTAAAGCTTTAAACCGCATATATCATACTTTTATACTTAAGACTTATGGAGTTATAAATTCAGAAATTTAGTATGTCTGATATGTAGCAAATATTTGTTAAATCGATTTATAAATTTACCGCTAAGTCGCTGTGCAATTTTGGCTTTATTGAGCAATTGCAACTACAACTGCAATTGCAACTAGTTGTTGTGTTTTTGTGGCATAAAGCTACGTGGGGTGCCATTTTGGGGTTGGCGACTGATTTAATTTGATTTCATTTTGATAGGTGCCCCTTATGTGCAGTGTCCCCTTGTTCGTGGCCAAGCTGACCAAGATTCTCAGCTTAGAGAACATAATATTAGTTGCATTTAAGGACTTGACGCGCAATTCATGCATTGTTAATGGAAGTTCAGACTCAGTTGGTTGTTGAATAGAGTGTGCGCGATTCATGAGTCTGGCTTAAGATATGTTCCCACATTTTAACTGGCTTAGCTGCAGCTGGAGTATTCATTCCAACACTTAAACTGACATTAGCCGTCGGCCGTCGGAAGAACATCTAATGCACAAATAATTGCAGTAGCAGACGTCAGTCAGTCAGTAGCTCGACAGAGGATGCTCCTCTCTTCCTTCTCTCTGTCACTCGCTATCTCGTAGTTCTTTTCAAATTGCTCAATTTCAATGAAATATTATTAAATAAATTAATGTAGCGTTAATTCATTTTGCTTTTCTAAAGAAAATAGCTGTAGTTCTTGAGACCTGCTGAGCTGCAACAGCAGCTGCAACAAATGCAACAGCTCATCCTAATTCTAACGCCAATTCCCCACCCAATCTCAGTTTGTCTTTGGTTCAACAATAACTGTGATGTGCACATACTTACAGCTATGTATGTTATAACTAAATATGTACATACTATCCACTTATTAACTGACTTTCCATTTGGCAAGGTAATTCAGCACTCCCCTCTGAATGTTTTTACCTTTGACAGGCACGAGTCGCTTTAACCCAATTGGGCTGTGATACGAGTAATAGTAATTTGCATTTGTTTGGCCCGGAATGTGACAATTGATAGACTTGATATGGTCCTATAAGCAGACTACACTTTGACAAACGAAAGTATGGCAATTGTTGTAGACTGCTGACAAGCACACATATGTGTGCATATCATTGGCATACTTATAACGGTACTATGTTTAATGATAATGACTTTAAAACTCAAAGATGTATTTTAATATAATATTACATTTATCGAAAAATGTCATGTCCTTGAGCAAACCTATAGTCCCATACAAAGGAAAGCAATTTTTTTTTTGTAAAGCTAATCTTTTTTATTAAATGTGCATTATTTATTTTTATATGCTTTATATACTGAAGTAATAAGATTAACAGGTAAGAATGTAACTCATTAGGCACTGAAATTTATTTTCATAAAATGTATTGTGCTTCGATAAAAGAATGATTATTAGAGCCGAAGAAAATTAAAAAAAATAGCTCATGAAAGAATTTTAAGTAGTTTTCTAGTTCATAAGCTAAATCAAATAACCTTTTTAGTTCGTTTTTATCTTGAATTCCATCTTTTATCTTAAATTTAAATTCTCTACTTATTTGATTTTGTTTAAGAAATACATGTTAATACACTAAGAAGTTTTTTTTAAACAACTCTATCATGCATATAAGATTTATTATAGCCCGAGAGTTTAATTTAAGTTAGAACTTAATATGTGTATTAGGTGAATTAATAAATTTTATTTTATTTTGTATAATGTAAATTATAAATGAATACATATTTGATGTTCACACGCACATACATATAAACATTTGTCAAAGCAAAGTTAACGCGTTCAATGTAATTATACAATTATTCAATTATAGTGTAAATTAGATTTTTTAAGAAAAGTTTTTTTCTTATATTCATATCAACTTAAGTGTACGGATGTTCGAATTTTAGAAAAATATGGAACGTTTTTTACATTATATTCTACAATTACTATAAACTGATTTCAAAAATATTTTCGAAAAGTCGAGATCGATTTGTAAATACAATGGAATGATAAGGCATCTGAGGATCATTTTGCTCCACAACTTTATTCATTATATTATATATTAATTTGATTCTCAGCGTTAGATTATCATGCAATCGTATTAGCAAAAGTGAAATCTACCGTCTGGGCAACTTCTTCTCGATGCTGGTGTCGAAGCTGTTGCAGATGGTTCCATAACGATCTTACATCAATGGATTGTCGGACCACGCACCGTGCATATTATCGTGGACCACTTGCACTTTCGATGCTGTGTGGAAAAGTATTCTACTTGAGCAACTTTCATCTTTGTTGGACTTTCGTCCAATCGGTCAATGTGAAGAGTCGTTCGCCTCCGGGGCCCCATGCTATGGATCCTCATCCGCCTCGATGGGAGCTTTGTAATTTGCATATTTTCCGCATGCACAGACGAGAAGGCGTCTCTTTCACCTGCTCTCCCTCCTTCTTCTCTGTGTGTGTGTGTGTATGTGTGTGGTAGTTTATTCAACAAAAATATTGACATGAAAATCGGCTTTCGATTTTTTTTATACGTACGTGCGACAAATTGTGCGTCACCGCGGTGTTGCATTGCATGGTCGATGGTCGATGGTCGATGGCTGATGGTGGTTGGTAGATGGTGGATAGTGGATGCTGCAGTTGCTCCACAAAACGAGATTAAATGGAAAGTGAAGTTGCGCATGCGTCGCCAATCAAGCGCGACTTGGACCGGCTCTTGTGTCTCGCAATGTCTCGGTGTCTCCATTTCTCAGTCTCTCGCCTGTCTCAGTTTGTCTGCGTAATTAGGACAAAATGTCTAATGTTGACCAAACCAAAAAGCAAATACTGGTACTCGCACTCGTCTGGTTTCGTTTTGACTTACGCACTTGCTGATCATTTTACAAAGAAAACTGCAGCTGGCTTTAAACGTGAGCAGATGTTGTTGTTGTTGTCGCTGTTACTGGACTTAAGCCGATGCATTTGGTCAGTTGTGGTACACGCAACTTTTACTCAAGTGGAAAGTTCTTCTGTCAACGCTTTGATTTGATTAGCGGCAGATGTGCCAACAAACTAAACGAATAAGGGACAGGTGAAGTGCAAGAAAAGGCAGGTGGTGAACAGCAGGGAGGGAGGGGGAGAAAGTCACGATACTCTCGGATTGAAACTGAAAGTTGATTCAACTTGCGGCTTAATTCAATTAAACATTTGACAATGCGAGTATAAGAAAAATAAATGTGCTCAGCGAACGAAAATGAAAATGATGATCTTTGCTTAGATCTGTTTGTAAAATAACAATAGATTTATGAATTGCTTTGATCTTCGAAAGTTATCACATCTTGTGTGTTGTAGGTGTCAGAAGAAGCGAGAAACTATTAATACAAAGAAGTAATTAATCTTAGGCACAGCATCGATAATATGACCCTTTATTTAAGATTTTGTCACAAACTACTGTTTATTATTATATACATATATTTATGTATGTACCCACTACAAAAGAAGCGGAGACAATTTTTTAAAAATAATAAAGATTATTGTTTCATTTGTTTATAAACATGTCAACTATTAACAGGCAGTAAAAGAGTAACATTGTTAGTTATTATCAATTAAGTGGAAATTCAAATATTAAAAATGATTGAATCTAATCCTCTATTGGATATCAACAAATTGTATTTTAGTGGGAATTTTTAGTCTTATACAAAGTTAAACAACTCGAGTGGGCTCGACTGTGAGATACCTGTTACTCATTTAGAATAAAACCATATTTTACAATATTCCAGAAATATAATAAGAACTGGCTAAAACTGAATTTTGTATATCGATATGGTACAACATTTAAAATATACCATAGAGTGGATAATATATCAGATTGTTGTTAATTTCTACAATTTTATCTGATTCCAAATTTTCAGGAATCATAAATATTGTAGTTATTATTGTGTGCTGCTCTAGCTTCAAAATTTAGATATTTCGAGGGGGCGGAAGTAGGTGTGGTAAAAATTTGAAACAAACTTGCTCTGCATGCAAACATAACAAGTGCTGTCGACACTCGGACATGGCGATATCGCTATTTCCCGCTGGCACAAAGTAATAATACCCTTCTACTCGATGGGTAGCGGGTATACAAATAAACTTAAAACTTAAACTTAATGCTACCTAATGCAGTGACAGTGAAAGCGGAGTGCTAAAAATCGATGAGCATATGCGATTGAAAAAGGGAATTCATGCTCATCGCAGATATTAGAAAAACAATTATTAAAACGTTTTTCACACAAACAGTTTCCCCTGTGAAAATGTGCAAGTAGAAAGTTTTCGTTAGCTTTTGCAATAGAAACAATTAAGGTAAAAACTGCAAACTCATCGCTCTGAATGTTGAATCTGAAAATGCTGCAGTTGCTGGCGGGTGGGATTTCCTTAGCTTTAATGAGCGCTCTCATGTGAGTCTACAGTTTCTTTTGCGCAGTTTGAGGGCCACTGGATGCAATATGCTGTGTGGTCCACTGGGCGCAATGACTTAAATCGCTTAACAAAAATGCCCAGCAATTGACATAAACTTGGCCAACCTGAGTGCTAGGTCTAATTGTGGGTCCGATCTGATCGTTTATTTCCATCACTCTTCCGACACAATGATCCTCTCAGTTTGATGCTTCGTCTTTGTTTGCGCCTTCTTCTTTGCACCTTCTTCTCCCTGTTTTATGTTGTTCTTTATTTTCGTCGTTTTCCCTTCACGTTATTTGCTCCATTTGCAGCGATTCAAATGCCCAGCAATCTTTTCAATTATTGCTTATCATTGCGAATGCATTGGGCGCGTCGATGGGCAACAAATGTCATTAGTCGAGGGCATCAAATGGTGCATGCAACATTGTTGCATCTTTTGCCAGTTGACTTCCAGCAGACACATATCACTAATGGCCCCATTGCCGTACATACATATGTTGCACCTTTGAATGCTTAGCATATTTTCTGTCCAGTCCCATTTCGAGTCTATGCTCTTGTCTACGTTGCTCTTCTTATCTCCACAACATCACATTCAATTGACGGTATAAATTCCTAATTTTTAGCTATCGTCTGATACAATTGCGACGATACATTTCGCTGTCTTTTGGCTTTGTTGTTGGCACTTTGCCGACAACAAATGCAACATTTGGCAAGCAAATTTTTTCGTCTTTCAATGGCTTTTCCGATGACCAGTTGCTTGATTAATTGCCATGCAAAGGCAACGGAAAACGTTTTTACCAAATTTATTCAACTTGTTCGAGGATTGCTGAGGGAGAGACCAAGGGGTTCGGGGTAGCAATCCACCAAGTTCCGGGGAAAATGTTGCTGAATGTTCGCAATGTTCGCAAATAATTTTGCAAATTCACACATTCGGGGGAAACTGAACATCGAAGAAGGCGAAAGTTTGCTCCCATTTGAGGTCTTTTACTTGATTGCTTTTGATTTAAGCTTGAATATGATACTTGTAGATGGGTTATATCAGCATATATTTCTTCGTGTTATATTCATATTTTACTAACTTTCCTAGTTTGCGCTCCTATCTCGCGAGTGGACATTCTCTAATTTCATCCATTTCATATTAGAGGTGTTGTAAGGTATATTTATTATAAAAACTTATTTGAAGTGTTGTGGAGTGCCTCTTGAGAGTAGAGCCTAAAGATAACTTAGTTTAAGTGTTTTATAGTTTATAAAGATTAACGAATAATAAACTGAAGCAACTCTACGCATTATATATTTGTTCTTTTCAAATAATTATTATCAAACATTTAATAAGTAGGATGAATCCTTAGTTGAATATCGAAAATAAGAAGAGGTAATTATAGATGTTTTCATGTTCTTGCCCATTGTAATTTTATGTTTTTTGCTTTACCTCATTTGATGATTTTCAATTGTCACTTAATTATTTTAGTTAGGAAGTGAAATCATAAAATTATGCAATTATAGTTCACAATATGAGTTATTTAACGATGGACCAGAAAAATAGATTATGTGAGTGGTATTATCATAGCATTCCACAGCGTGTGCAGGAATTGCCCAGTGTCTAGTATTCGCTTTAATTATGGAGCTGTGTAACCCCTTATGCACATATATATACATGTGCAAACTTTGGCGCATTTTATGGACCACTCATTAGATGGGGCCCTAGATTGCAATAGGGACTAGGCCGCTCCTTTATGACGTCGCAGTTGGAATAATATCAACAGCGTTAACAACGCGCACGGCTCATTATAATGGGCGGCACTTTATTTAAATGCGCGCACGGCACATCATTAACAAGGCAAACGGCAACGGCAACAGCAATGGCAAACAGCAAACAGCAAACGGTGGATAGTGGCTATTGGTCTCGTCTTGTCTTGTCTTGGGCTATGGAAAGGATAGAGGATGCGTCTTTATTAGTGGACGACCGCACGCACCGACAAGAGCGACCAAAACGATTTCATAATATCTCAATTGAGTCTTGGAAGGGGCTCTTTGACTGCCGGCTGGCTCCATTGGACATCGCCCATCAAAACATTGTTCACTGCACAGTGGTGCACAACTATATGAAACGGTAACATTAGAAATGCTAGAGAATAAGTAGTGTTAATATATTAAATAAATGTTGGGTAAAATATTTAAATGTTGGTATATAATAATGCAGAACTATTAATTTATTCATTTTACCTTACAATGAATTATTAAAATATAATTCTCAAAACTAAAATAAGTATTGAAATATTGGTAATTAATACATAATTATATACTTTACAAGAGTAAATTGAATGTAATATAAAGATTTACATATTGTTGAAAAATATTTAGACAAATATTTTATTTATCTATGCAATACAAACTAATGTTTTTAAACCCTTAACCCTTTTTTACAAACTAAATATTATTTTTGTTTGTCAATAGCCTGTGACCATTCCTAGAATTTAATTCTAACGTATAAGTTGTGTTGTTAACTTTATATGATATCTCTTTTTTCATTAAATTTTTTGAATTGCTTGAAGTAAGCTGCAAACTTTGTAGCAATTGCCGAAAAAGGAATATTTTTGTTGGTTGTGATAGAGATGGCGAAGATACTATTATACTATTTTAATACGTAAATGCATTTGTTGATTTAATTATGAAACGTTTGAACTTCCTGAGTTAACTTTAAGTGTTAGTGAAGGAATAAAATGAACTACCTAACATTTGTAGTATGGCTTTGATGTTTAATCAATGCAGCAATTTTGTAAAAGAGTTTGATGTTATATACATAAATGATATGTTTTGTTAAATATTACTAAAGAAATGAATAAATTTGGTAACCTTTTCTTGCAGTTTCTTCCAATCGAATGAATCAGTGTGCAGCGGCGGCTGGCGCCTTAATTGGTTTCTTAGAACTAGCAGCTCGCCCTTCCACTTTAGTGGCGTTCTGGTTCTTGGATCTAGCACTGTCTCTCTATCTTCTGTGTCTGTAGCTTTGACTGTTGTTGTTAGTGCTCTCCACATACTACATACTACATGCTACATACTACATAGTTCTATGTGCGTTTGCCTATTACGCGTTGATTTCTTCTTCTGCGCCCGTTGTGCCCGCTAATTAAGGTCGTCAGCGGCCTGCGCTTTTGTGCGTTTGCAAATTACCCCGCAATTGGCTAAAGGCTATAGGCAGCCAGCGACTGGCAACAGCACAGCACAGCAGTGCCAAACGTCGGGGAGGAGGGGCATGAGCAGCAGTTGTGTTAGAGCTTCACTTGGTAATTGCCCGCAATGCCTGTTGGCGATGCCAGTGACTGCTAAACTGTGATTTGAGTGATTTGCTTGTCGGCGCAAACATCGCTGTTGGCGTCGTTTTCATTTTCAATACTATTGGAAAATTTGACCAGGAAATAAAATATTTTGTGTTATGCAATAAGTGCATTCCGTTATTCAGGGTTTCTGTTAATGTGAGTACTTTTTGCATGATCCCGTCAGCTATTCTTTAAGCTTAAATTCATTACAGTCCCACTTCTTAAAATATATGCAAAATTAAGCTAATGATTCAATATCTGTTTGCGTTTTTAGTTTGCATCTTTCGATTAAAACAATAGATTAAACTCGTGGCATTAAAATAGCTTGTAATCAAACGCCCATTAAAGCATCATTTGATCAATCAATCAAAGCGTGCATCATCGAAGACTGCCTCCTAACTAACCTAACCACTGTGGCAATCATTTTGGCAGCATTTCCGCTCATCCTTGACACAAATTTAAAAAATATAATTTCGTTATTTGTGCGTAATTATGACAGCAAATGGACATCAAAGTCGAAACAAGTCGAAAGTCAATATGCATACATAAATATCTTGAAAATAAAATAAGAAACATGATAATTTGTATTGACTCAAACAATGGAACCTACACAGGTTCACAATGGTTTGTTTATTGTTACAAATCATTTGCCATTATTTTACGTTGCTGTTGTTTCTGCTTTCAAACGTCAGACTTGAGCGTCGCCCTCGCATTCACATTCGCACTCGCACTCACACCCGCAGATACAAAGTAGTTAATTACACGCGTGTATCTGTCAGATACACATGCGCCAATCTTTTTTCCAGAAAAACGCCAACGGCGACTGCTGCCACAGATGAAGCTAATCAAGTGTTCGACTGGTCGCAACTTGTGGCATTTATAGACCCCAGCCGAAATGATATCGAAAACCCAAAAAATGCAAATCGTTTTAGGCAAAAACCTAAAACGTTGAATATTAATGCCCCAGACCAGAGATGCCCGCCTGCCTCCACGCCAGATTGGCCTCTTGGCAATAATGGTACTCTGAAATTATTAGCACTTTGTTATTTTCGGCTGTCACGCCTCTTTCTTGTACGAATTAGCACTAAATTCTAGCAAAACTCCCAAAGGTACATGTAAACACGCCAGCGAGTCAGAAGCAGTTGGGCATGTCTTTATAACTTTTAAAAGCAAACTTGCCATGCGTAAAAGATTCGAAATGTTTGCAGATATCTACGAATATCGAGGGATTAGCTTGTCCGAGTTACGACACTCGGTTAATCTTCCATTTCCTTGGCTAGCATTGAGGAAGTTATTTGGCCAATAGACGCATCAACACTTGCGCAATTTACTGCCGTCTCGAGTGATAGCTGATGGCTTTTCCTCTACAGACTTGTATAGTATGATGACCATTCGCGACCTCAGCTGACAAATGCTGACCGATGTGAACCGCGCTGGCTTAGTGCATCATCATCGCCATCGTCATCCTCAGCATCGTCATCATCGTCATAATCATCTTGACTGTCTGTTGGGATGGCATCTTCACCTTTTGCCGACTTTCCATGCTTTTGCTTTTCACTTTCTTTGCACGACGAAACTTTGCCACATGACAGGCGAATTTTCGTGGCTAAAAGAAAAACCGAGGAGGCACCACCAAACCAACAAACCAAACCAAAAAAAAAAGAAGAAATATATAGGAAAAATAAGAAAGAAATGCAAATTGCCAGCGTGTGTCGCGACTTCCTAGCAGCATCGCGTAATTAACATTCGAGTTGTCTTTTGTTGCTGCTGCCACTGCTGGTGAAATTGTGCGCTGCGCTTTCGTAATGAGGAAATAAATGTGGCCAAATGCGTTGGCGATGCCGCTGCCAACGTTGCTGCTGCTGCTGCTGCTGTTGCCTGCGTTAGCTGATAAGCAGCAGCAAACGAAGACGGCAACGACAACAACAACTACAACAACAACGCAGCTGGGTGAAGTCATTGCACCCGCTAGGCTGTGGTTTCACATGTCAGGCTTATCGTCTTGCATCGTTCAACTGATAAACTGACAAGCTGGCAAGTTCGTGTCTTAAGTCTTTTGTTTCGATCAGCTATGCGAAAAGTGTTTTGGCTTGCCATGCCCAACTCTCCGCTTTACTGCACTCATATGCATATTCGAATCCTGTCCAATTGCATAAAATTCTATTATAACTCAGTGAAGCTGCCACGCCCCGTGTCGGTGTCCCAAGCTTTATCCGCAAAGTGGCCATTGCATTGCAAATGTCAATTGCTCAGCTCATCCAGCGAAATGGATGCTACGTGCTGCAATTCCAATTCCAATGCTCGAGATACCGCTAATAAAAGTCAAGGCCCCCTACTTTGAGTCTCTTCGAGTGAGCTTCCCATGTGAGTTTTTCTTGTTGCCGTTTTTATTGCTGTTGCTCTTGCTCTGTTGCAGCCCAGCGATGGGAGGCCACTTGTTCTCATAACATTTTGAGGCGATTGTTGATTAGCAACAAAAAAGCGACACAATTAAATGTAAACACACTGATTATTATCATTTGAGTATTATGCAAGTATTGTATAAAAAAAGTGTTTAAGATATTGATCTAGAGTCTAGATTTAAGTGCATAGATTGTAAGTTACGCAAGACTTTTTCAGGCAACAAATTTCATTTAATAATTGAATTAATAATCTTTAACGATAGTTATGAAATACATAGTACAATTTTAATTTTTAAATCTGTTTTCGCTTAAAAATTATTTAGTTAAAAATGTGTTAAAATTATTTATATGAGCACTTTGCCAACCGGAAGGGGAAAATGGAAAACCTTTAATACTACCTCCAAGTGCATGCTGGAAGCACTTCGAGTCTCTTGGCTAATTTGTTGATTTCTTGGGAGTGCGCTAATCAAAAGTTTAATGCCCAGTAAAGGGCTGAAGCTTCTCGCAAATCGAGTGCAAGTGGAATAAAATAATAGAGTAAAGCAACCAGAAATTGACAGCAGACAGAGCAAGAGAGATACGCGAAGAACGAGCGAGTGAGCGAGAGAAGTGCAACTGCAATTGCAACTGCTGCAAGTGGCTGAACAATTATGCAGCTAAATCCACTTGAGGCGTTGCCCGAACCGGCGCTGCCAAGTGATTCTAATGATGCTTCTAATGATATAGTCAAAA
Source organism: Drosophila nasuta (assembly GCF_023558535.2). Taxonomy (NCBI): domain Eukaryota; kingdom Metazoa; phylum Arthropoda; class Insecta; order Diptera; family Drosophilidae; genus Drosophila; species Drosophila nasuta. The sequence continues at coordinate 3,740,563 of NC_083456.1, forward strand.
GCGAAGCGACTGCTCCGGGGCCAGAATCAGCGTCAGAGTTAGAGTTAGAGGAGTCGCTCTTCCAGACAGACGAGACGGTAGCAATTGCTCTGCTGCAAAGGGGGAAGCACGGCAGCAAGCAGTCCACTTGCATGTGCTTACGTTTAACCCTTCGACGAGTCGCTGTGCTTAACTCTCCATCGCATTCTATGTGTACACGCTGCTCCATTGGTGGGTTAAGGCAAATGTTCCACTAGCACCATGTCTGCTGTGATTCTATGCCCCTGGTGCCACATGCCTGGCAACGTCAGTTTTTCCGCTTTGATTTTGCGTTAATCTTGGCTTGCACCTGTTGGTGGTAGCTTGTGTTGCTTCCGCCTGCTGCCCTCCAACAGCAGTGTGTCTGAACCTGATGTTTCTTTCTTCCCTGTCTTAGCAGTCTCTGTGCTGTTTGGTTCCTCCATGGTTCCCGTCGATGCCGTTGTTCAATTTTGCGTGCCGTTGCCGCCTCTGTTATTTTAACAATCTGCCATTTAAGCGTAAAAAATGTTGCCTCGTTTCGTGCCGCAGCGTTTTGGGCTATTTGATTTGGCAATCATGGCTAGCGATGGCGCTTTGCCCACATTGTGGATTCTGCGTTCTGTGTTTTGCTACGATTCCATTTGCTTTGCTTTTGCAGCTTGCAGCTTGGTCTGGGCGGTTTGGTCTGGGCGGTGATGGAATAGGCCACATTGCGTTTGTCTTTAGGCCCCTTTTTGGGCAAACATTTAATTTTTTCTTGCTTGGTTTTTGGATAACATTTGTCTTGGGCAACTTGTGTGTAATATGCTTAGCTCTAAATCGAAGGAACTATATGGATTAATTTAACGCATGTGTGCCAATGCGGGGAGTTTTCCAAACCTAAAACACATTTTTATAAACAATTAGCGGGAAATTTTGTAAATAATTATAAACATTATATGTATTTCACTTCCAACAAATTAATGAATTGGAGGCATATTATGCTCAAAGATTTGTAAGACTTTTTCATCTTTCTCCTTTTATCTCAATGGTATAAAGCAAAACTGGATTCAGATATCGAAAATGACTAACTGGGCGTAAAGCGCCATTACTCAAACGATTATTATTAATGTCATATCCAGACTAGATTAGTTTGCAACCCATTCGTTGAATATCAACTCATTCTACCTATAGAGTAGAAGGGTATTATAACTTTGCGCCTGCAATGGAGATGCAATGGAGATGGAGTCGTCTCTGAACATATAAAGTATATATATTCTTGATCAGTATCAACATCAATTGCCTATTTGTTTATCTGTTTAGAGCTCTGTGGTATATTATTAATGTTGTATATCATAGTAGCATTCGGTATATTTTAGTATTTATGTGGTGTATTTTCGGTATGGGTGGCGGGTATCTCACAGTCGAGCACACTCGACTCTAGCTTTCTTAGTTGCTTAATATTACAATCAATTCTTTTTTGATAAGTGTTTTAGTTTGTTATCGCGAGATCATTAGTTGAAATCCATTTTTAAACGACAGAATTGGAAAACAATCAGATTACCGCACTAACAACATCAACAGGCAGCCACAACTTCAAACTGCAACTGTGGCAATTGCGTAAATGATGTTCTAATACAACATCAATTACAATGGCAAGCGGCCCATGGCCGAACGGTAATGATGTTACAGCCTCCAAGATGCGTCTGCACAGTTATCTATGATGGTAATGAAATGAACAAGTTATTTCCAGTTTAATTTTCTTTTTTAGAATTTATGCTTTAGCAAATTCCATTTATTTTGATATGCTAGTCAAATATTTTCCATTTTACTTAATTTAAAATTTTCGTAATCAAATTTAAAATTAAATATTAATTTTCAAAACATATTAATTACTTTTAATTATTTTGAATTATGCATAATAATTTGATCGACAAAAAAGTAGAGCAAACATATTAATAAATCCGGGGTTGTATATTTCTTTTTGTATAGTATTTTTTTATTTATTTACAATTATCAAAAGTTTCATTATCATTGCAAATACACAATTAGAAATGAATGTATTATATATTATATTATGGCAAGACATTCAACTCTGAACATTTATATTATCAGATTAATAGTATATTAAGTATTTACAATTACTTTCTTTTGTGTATAAACCACCTAACATTTTTGGTAAAAACAAGGCAGTAAATATTATTTAATATTTTAATATAAACAATATTTAAATATAATAATTACATAATTACAAAGAATTCAGTTAAAAGAACTTTGGAATAAATGTAAAAACGAGTATTCGACACTTTTTTAATTCCAGTTTGCCACTCATAGAAGCACTGTGCGTATGCGTGTGGTGTGTCCATCGAATCGAGGCTTACGGCATTCACGCCTTGTTGCTGGTTGGTCGTGTAGCTGTTATCGTTGTCGCTGCTGTACCGCTTGCCGCTTCGTCGATAGCTCGTCTTAACTCGACTCAACTCAACTCGATTCGATGCGACTCGACTCGACTCGACTGGCAACTGGCAGAACATGTCCCCGACTCTCTGGATCTTTCGTCGCGCGTCTCTTGTACGTTTTAAGCAAACAATTTCATGCATGTTGCTGCCGTTGCAACAGCAACAACAACAACAACAGCAACAACATCGAAAACCGTTTTACGCATGCGTGTGCCACAGAGCTGAGTCTCAGTCTCGGTCTCAGTATCAGCGACAGCCTGTTGCACCTGTTGCCAAAGCGTGCCTTTCCCTTCCCCTGCCTCTCCTCTTGCCCTGTCGCTGCCTACGCCCCTGCTGCTCAGTCCGCTGCCTAAATGCCGCCCCGCCACCAGCAGTCGATGTATTGCTTCAGTTTATGCTTTAATTGTGGAAATTATGTGACATTTGTTTCTGCTCTTGCCACTGCTGCAACTGCCGCTTGCTGCTGCTGCTGCTGGTGTTGTTATTGTTTTTGTTTTTGGTTTTGTGGTCTGTCATAACTAGTAAAGTTGTAATTAAACTGGCACGACGCCTCCCCTTTGGCCACCCCTTTCTATCTTTCCATACCTGTCTTTCTCGTCCCAAACTCCCATGCTCATCTCCTTCAATTGCTGCCTCGTGGCGCTGTTGTTGCCGCCCATGTCTGCAATCGTCTGTCGAGACACTAAGACAGTTTTGTGGGCTTTACGCTTGCTGTAAACATTTTACGGTTCCTTATTGCCAACAATGATGAATAGCTGAATTGAAATACACATTGTGCGCCAAGGCATGCAACAGATAGTTGTATAAATACTTAAAGAGTAAACAAAATAGATAGTTACGTATAATGATTTGGATTTATCAGTTAATTGTTTAGTTTCCAATGCTTTCGGGTGTTTTAATGCAGTATGTAAATCGAAAATACTGTTTATTTACTCTAGTTTTGTTTAGCCTTAATATATTTGTAATTTCACTTTTCGGATTATTGCATCATTTTTGAGTAATCAGATTTTTTACTTATTATTATTAATTGACTCAGCAAAAATATTTTATGATCATTATGACTTTTTAATGTTGGCGCGCATCCGTTTAAAGTATAAATAAATACAAAAATCATTTTCTTTGGTTTGGTGAATGTGCAACTAGCGACATTTACTTTTTATTCCCGCTACCCAGGGTAGAAGGGTATTACAACTTTGTGCAGCGGGAGCCATCTCCGGCCCTATAAGGTGTATATAAATATATAAAGTATATAGCCATGTCTGTCTGTTCGTCCTAGATCTCAGTCTACTACACTCGCCTTCTTACTTGTTTAACATTTCAATTAATTAATGGGCAGCTTCTTATTCTTCATTAGTAAATGTATTTTAGTATTACAATTTTGATGCTATGATTGGAATGTTTAAACGATTTTTGCGGTTGTTTATAAGAATAAACACAGTTTATAATAATACTAAATATTATAATAGTTAAATACTTTGAATCATTGGTTTACTGAAATTTAGTCTATTCATGGAATATTTTTGGGTGATGAAACAGAAAAATGGCATCCTTTATGTAAATATAAACATTTGAATATTTTTGCAAATATCTCGATAAGCACAAAGAATTTAATTAACTTCATGGATCGAAATACCCTTTACGTATTAATATAATATAGTTAGTTTAATTTTATGTAAGTTATAATAAACCAAAGTTTAAAAAAGGTCACTTGTATAAGTTCGGTTTTTATAATAATATAGAACAAAAATTGTATGCTCAATTATGTGACTTATGTATTTCACTTATATTATATTTAACTTAATCTAAATATTGAATATTGAAATCATTTCAGAATATAATCTTCGAGGGGAACAAAGCTTTAAAATGTAATAAAGAATTTTAGTACCAATTCTTTTCCATTTTTAATAACCATAGCGTATAAAAATAAAAGAATCATTCATTTATTATAACAGCTGCAATCTCAACCAAATTGGATTTAAAGTCTTGTCAAATTGAAGAACGGAATTTTATAAACATACCCTTTGATATTAATCCGAACCACTCTAACTGCATTTTGATTGATTTAGTGTTGCTGTTTGCTTTGCTTGAAGTTTTTTGGGCCATTAAGAGGCAAGTTTGTGGCTGCGTTCGAGTCATGAACCCCGATGAACTTGAGCCGCCAACCGCAAAGAAATAAAAAAATAAAGCAATACAACACCCACAGATAGCATTGTACGACCAAGTCTCTTTTTCGTACTCTTTCGTAGTTGCTCGTTGTTATTATTATTTTTTTTTTTGGATTTTTTTTTTTTGGCGCTATTGAGTGTTGACTGCATTACGCGCGAGGTAAACTTTATGGAGTGTTTATAATTGGGATTGTTGCCTAACTATAACGGTAAGCATCCAGGTCCAGCTAGTTTGCTGATCCAATTCCAATAAAACTGAAGCGTCAAGAGCAGTTCATCACATTTAGTCGGGGGCTTTCATTAAATTCAAAATTAAAATACCGGCACGTAATCCTATAACAAGCAACAGCCACAAAACACAATTAAGATCTACATTTTTATGGCGTTCAAACTATAAAATTTATATAATTAAATTGTTGTTATAATATAGGTATGTACGTCAGTAGCATAAACTAAAAACGTTAAACAAAAGTGGCTTACAAAAACTTGAGAAAAACTAAAATAAGCTTTTGTTATAATTTACTTATGCACTTATAAACGGGAACGAAAAAAGAAAAGCGAAAATCAAAACAGCAGCAACTACAACGAATATCGTTATCGGAAGTTAACAACAACAACGAGACAACCAAAGTGTTTAATAACAACGAATAATTGAATACTCTTAAAAAGCGCCTTTAAAAAGAAATAATTTATTAATAAAATAATACGGAAACCAAACTCTTCATTTAATGATTATTAATTGTATAAGGCTAACAAAGAACAACATGCTTTACAGCGTTTGGTATTAAAGCCTGACCTTGCAAATGCTTTGACAAACTCGTGATACCCATTTTAAACTACTACGACTATGTAGCTGTTGTTATGGCCAATTGCAATTTCTCCATTGCCTCGGTCACTTTTTCTTTTTTCGCTGGCGAAAAATGAAACCACCGCCATCGCTGGCGTCGGCAGCGTCGGCGTCGCAGCACCCGGAAATCAATCAAAGTAAGGGCATTCCACTTCAACATCAATTGCTCGATAGCATGAAATTGCAATGGCCGACTGTTACTCTTGTTGTTACTGTTTTTGCAATACGCCGCCGGCACAGCGGCCACTTAGAGAAAAAGGAAGAAAGAAACAATAAAAAAAACGCACTCACAACTACAAAAGAGATGAAATGGCAACGACGACAGCAGCACCAACAAAAACAATAATAAACTCAAGCGCCAGCAATGTCGGCACCCAATTTGGCCACTCTCTCTCTTCATGGCTCTCTCATTTCGTTGCTCTTCGTTGAAATCGGATTGCAGTTTTGTACGCAGCAGGTGTCAAAAGCTCTCTGTGATGTGTTGGTTGAGCTTTCAGCTGTTGGTTGTTTTCAGCCTGGTAGCGGTTGTTTTTAATGCCGGTCACTGTTGTTGCTGGAGCGTGTATTTTCATTGATGAAAATGTTGTGCCGCGAGAGAGAGAGAGAGCAATTCAGAAAGAGAGTGAGCGTAACTGTTGCCAATCTGAACACTTGCGGCAAAAATAGTTGGTATAGTTAGTAAAATGTGCCCATGCTGGAAAACTTGCACATTCTCATATGCATCCAGAGCTCGGCTAGTAATACTCTTCTTAATTGCAGTTGTTTTAAAGGAAAGTTTAGTATATTCAATGTTAACTAATTGTTTCCTTAAAAACACAATACTATAAGTTTGAAAATATCAACGCTATTAAATGTCTAAAAGTTAAGAAATGACCTTTTCTCTGTTTTTTTTTGTTGCTGGTAAATAGTTCTTATTCTCATTCCAATGTCATTCCCGTATCGGCATAACACACAAATCTCTGTTTACTACAACGACATATCGCAAATATTTCAGCCGCAGCAACAGTAACTACAAACAGCTGTTTTCAACTAAAGCTCTCGCGCGCTCTCACTTCGTCGCTCTCCCGCTCAGACGCTCGGAAAGACAGCAACAGCAGGTGTAGCGACAATAACAACCCTGCGAACAAGTCGGAACAAGTGCCGAGCGATGCTTTCGTCTGCAGCTCTGGCAGTCGTCGACATTTTGAGCCGCAGTCTCTGATCAGTTTGAAAACGACTTTCGTGCGAGACAGACGTGGGGTAGACTTCAGAGCTGGTTACAAATTAATGACACAACTTTGGCGCGACTCCCGCAGACAACAATCGAAGTGAAAAAAGAGCAAAAAGAAAAACAACCCAAATTGAAAAGTGCATGGCAAATTAAAAGAAAAAGTGGCGTGTGAAGCAACTGCAACTGCAACTGTAACAAGTGCAGCAGAAAAGCTCATTGTGTTTTTTATGCGCGAAGAATCGTTGAAAAGTTTTGCGACTTTTCAAAAGTGTTACCAAGTGTAACACTGAGATTTATATAGATACAGATATTGTTATCCGAGAGTTACGAAGCTCAGCAAGTGGACATGTCTGCGTCTAAATTAGAGCAGCACTCAAAGCCCATACTGAGTCCAACACGATCCCTTGACGAAGGTTTCGAAAGTGATCCGGATCGGGTTTCAACTGATTCAGAGCATCAAACAAGTGCAACTGCCAACAGCAGTAGCAACAGTAACAACAATAACAATGCAAGCAAGTTGGCGCTGCTCAGTTCAGCGGCAACTGGCGGTGCCAGCAGCAACACTACTAACAATAGCAACAACAGCAACATCAGCAGCAACAGCAGCAGCAACAACAACAATAATAACCTGACCGAGAAGTCAGCAACGCGAGTCGTTGCAGGCGGTGCACTTAGTCTGGCCGCACCGCAGCTACAGCGGCGTGAATATTACAAGGAGCAACTGCATCATCCACAGCAACAACAACAATCACAGCAACATCAACATCAGCATCAACAGTCGCAACAGCAGCAACTGAAGCATCAACAACAGCAGCAGCAGCAACAACGCCTGCAGTATCAGAAACAACGACAGCCTTTGGTGGCCAGCGCCGCCTCGAGCATTCATAATCATCGACTGACCAGCGGCGTCACAGTGGGAGCCGGCGCTGCTGCCTCCGCAGCGGCCGGATATAGACGCGGACGACGTCTGCACGTGACGCCGCCAGCCCGGAGCGCTCTGCGCTCGCATTCCGTGGATGCAATTGGACGCCAGCGACATGGCTACGATCCCAGCAGCCTCATACTGAAGCACGACGGCAACGGCAATGTGAGTAGCTGCAGCAGCGCCGGTGTCATCTCTAGCAACAGCCGCATGCTCAACTATAAGAGCACGGCGTCCGGAGCAGTTGGTTCCGTGACTGCGGCATCGGCTGCCGGTGGTCAGGCAGCGCTGCTTGTGCAGCCAATATCAAGTGCAACCCTGTCGCCGTTGGTGGCAGTCGGAGTGGATGGAGTTGGTGTGGAGGCTGGCGGGTCATCGCCAGTGATTGCATCCGCCACGCACAGTTTGTACACCTTCTATCCGGCGGAGGGAAATCTGCAGGTGTGGCAAACGGAATGCGGCGATCTGACCTACAAGTCGTCAAGGAATATGCATCAACTGCACAAGGCGCCGGTGTGTTGGACCCAATCGATACCCAGGCAAGCTAGAAGGTGAGTCTTGGTTCCATTTCGAAATGGTTTTTCATTAAAAAAAGTAATTTGAGATAAAGATAAAGAATAGTTTTCACAAGGAATGAGATTAAATTTGAATAATTAAATTTGAGTGGCACATAAATCTATTTGGAATAATTTGTTTATGAATTACTCGCTCTGAGACATATTATGTAAATTGCTTAGCAAGATTTATTATCTTTTTTCAAATACAAAGTTCTTCTCACACTTTTTGCAAAATTTACCTAACTAGATATTTACAAAGTTTTTGCTTTGGTCAAAGTTGCCGATGAACATTTTCTAGAAATTTCAACAAATTACTCTGCTCTGGTTTAAAACTATTTAAAAGTATACGCTAATGGGTTAATTGGTTCGCTTTATTTTTGGCCAAAGAGTCAATAGCCATTTCATCTCCGTGCTGCAAAGTGAAAGTCTTCATGAACAACAACAGTAACAGCAGCAGCAAAAGCACCGACAGCAACAGCAGCTTTGGCAGCAACAACAAAGTGGCTGGCCATGTTGCAAGAGCATGTGTCATTTAACTTGGCCGCGGGGGGCTGCAATTAAAATGCCTTCAAAACTGTAACAGTAAAATGCCCAGCAACAAAAGCAGCGGCGAACGAAATCTGCAATGATAACAGAAATTGTTTAACAGCACCACTAGTCTGTTAATAACATAACAGAGTGTTATGTTTTTGCATAACACGCACTGTTAAATGTGACCCCAAATTAAACGCAAATTGCAATTTTTGCGCTGGCCAAATTTCAGGCACATAAAATTAGGTAATTTCGCTCACATTGTTGCCTGATACAAATGTTTTTGAGTTATTTTTAGGTTGCGTTATTTCTTGTGTTTCTTTACAAGACAGTAAAACAGCAAAAAAAACACTACTGAAATGTGTTTAAAATTACAAATTTGTCTCGAATTTGGCTAATTTTTATATCTTCACACATTTCGTGTGCGTCTTGAGTGTTGAAATAATTTTTAGGGGTGTAACAAACTCCGCTTTGTGTGAATTATATTGAAAATATAAGATATCGATTAATGATCTATCTATTAACCTAAGTGATGCTATTAAAACGAAAAGAGCACTGACCTATTAGATGAACATTCATTTTAATGTATGTAGTAAATTTATGTTGTAAAAATATTTTCAATTCAATTATTTTTTTATTTCTTCGATCTAAAATTTCAATAAATTGCTTCATAAAAATAAGTATTTAATGATTGTATTATGTGATGCGTGGCATTATCGGCATTTTAAATTATTTGCATTTGTGCACTAAAAATTCAAATGAAACTACTTTCAATTTGTGTTGTGCAGAGTCTCGCTCCTTGGGAGGTATTTGTTAGGCAAAGTGTAGGCGACGTTCCGATTGCATAAGGCGAAGTGCATGCTAAAATGTTATTTAAAAGCCTTTTACTTTGTAAAATTATCTCTCCTCGCATGCCATGCGCAGAGTTGAACCAACGGCAAAAAAAAAACTAAAAATGCAATTTGATTGGATGTGAAGCTAAAAAATCAATCAAAAGACTTAGGCAACAAACTTTGTTGGATTCAAAATTCTTGCAAAATATTTCGTTATTGTCGTTGTTGTAGTCGTTATGCTTGTTGTTGATCAATATCGAGATGCATTTAAAAATATTTTGTGCGTTACAACTTGCTTGCAAATCAAATCGCATGATGTGCAAATATTTTTGATGTTTTTATTGTATCAAAAGTAAAAGTTTTTTATTTACATGAACAATGTGTGTTGTTTTTAAATTCCACATCTCTTTCTCTCCCCCTGTCTTTCTCCTCACCTATCGTATGTGTCATATTTTTACTCACTTTTGCTTTTCACGAGATTGTTGATTTTTTATGTATTTTTTTTCGCCTGACACTAATTTGTTTGTATATGACCATCTCAGAGGCTGCGCATGCGGCTAAGGTGTAGGCGTCTAACGCGGCTGTCAGTGTTGAGGTGCCTTGCTGAATACATTTGAAAGTTTTTTAGTTTCAGTTTGAAGAGATGAAATGAACTGCGATGCGATGATGATGCGATGCTGCATCGTCGTCTTTTTGTCGTCCGTCTGGGCGTACGAAAGTTAAATTTTATTCGCCCGTGGCAAATGCGAAATGTTTTCATCTTTTTGATACGCCGAAAGAGCCACGGGGCGTGAAGCTAAGTGCGCCGTATTGCTATGGATATTTGAATTTGCAATTAAGAAATTAAACAAATGCTTGTGTAATAAACGTAATTCATGATTGGGTATTTACAGCAGGTGAAGAGTCGCCTCAGTGAAAAGCAGAAAACGAGTAACAATCCTACACTCAAAAGCGCTTCAGTTTGTTATACCACTTACTCACTTTTACATAATGCAAATAAATATAAAAAAACATTTTTTTATTTCAATTTTTAAGTATTAATGTATTACTCAGTGCCAACTGAATAAACAAATATGTATGAGACCTCGATTTGATCACTTTAAACTGTTATAGAAAAGTATTTATTCATATCTGTCTGTCAACAACAGAGTTATTACTTTTAAAATTTGTCAACGGCAATTTCATGTATGAGATGTAAATATGTTGATGCCTATATTAAATATAATTTCTATATCAAGGGAAATTAAAGAACTTACCAACCCTTAAAAAAACATCCTTAACATTGCTTTACTTAATACTCATGCGATTCTTATGCTCCAAATGTGTGACTCATCCCTTTGTGCTTTCCCACAACAACATATTTGCATGTTACTCATACTCAGACACACATATGTTACATATTTGCCATACATGGTGGCAAACATTAGCTGGATAATTACCATGACATGCAGACGCAAAAAGGCCGAAGGCATAATATGAAATTTCATTATAGTATATTTGTTTTGGCATTTGGCTTTGTGAGCGAGTTGAGGCGCTGGGCGACCGCTCTTCACATATGAGTTCACATTTTTGGCCCGTGACCCAACCGGGTGCACAGGTGTCGACATCTGAGCCCAGTTGTTTGACACCAGGTGACTCTGAGTCACAGACCAACAGTCCGTGGGGGTCTTGTATTGTTTTTTGTTTTCATTTTCGCATAATTACAGAGATAATATGCCACACAAAAAATGCTCAAAATGTAACAAAAGTTGTGTGACAGACCGGTGCATGGTAACCCTAAACGTTGTGCAGCCAGGGTGGAAAAGGTAGCTGCACATGGACGAGATGGAGGGGAAGAGGGCAGGGAAAGGGCTTTTCACGGCCTGGGAGTAAATTGTTGTTACCATTGTACGAGTTGCATTTCCGCTTGGTTCTTTGTCTTTAAATTTTGTTGAACTCGTCCGTATCGCATTTTCGGTCTGATGTCATTGACAATTCAATTATAGAGCTTTAGCCTCAGGGCATGTGAGCCACTTGGCCACTTGCTTTGAAGCATTTAGAATGTGAGCTAACAAATAAACTGTTTATATAGTATAGCCCGCAGGATTCCTTTGTTTCATAAGTGGCCGAAGAAGGTGTTAAAAAAGACGTCACAAGAGCGATCGCAAAAGCCAAAAAAAATAAGAGCAAGTTTATTTTGAATTGTTTGCATGCATATAACATTTGATTAGTAACTAATTTTATTTTTTATTTATTCATATTTTATTTTAATGAAATTAAAACTCGATCTTACTCTATCTGATTGTTGGTCTCCACTCATCTAAATGCACATATGCTCAAATGCTCTATTTAAAGTGTAGGAGAAGTGAAGCAAGCTTAAAATTTGAGTAGTTAAAGCTGCTTGTGCGACAAAATGTGGGTGCACAAGAGAAATGAAACAAAATTTGTGAACTTTTATTTTGGTTTAAGCAATTACAACTTTGACATTGAAAACGTTGTTTTGTGTTATGAGTTATATGTACATGTGTGTGCGTCATAATACAATTTACAAACAAATGAGATAAATGAAATGAATGATTCATTTTTGTTTTAGTTATTTTCGGTCTGAGTCTGGGTAAATATTGCATCAAAAAGTCTGAAACAGTCGCGAGTTCGACGCTTAAGTCATTTGTTTGCGCGTGTGACAACAACAGCGACAACGACAACGAAGGCAAGAAGAGGGGAAACAATCGCAGCAACTGTAATGTCAACACCAATTAAGCAGGCATTTTGTTTATGTACTTTACTCGTGCAATGAGGCATTATGTAAAAGAAGTTTGTTGCTTCAGTCACTCGGATAAAGCGTCAACAAAGTCGACTTCCTCTAGCTTTCAACTCGGAGGTGATATACATATTTTTATCCGTATTGATACCATAATTGCTCTTGGCTTGGCCATAATCGATTCCACATAGCATGTGTTGTTGTATTGCCAAAAATAAAACCAAATTAACAAATTTGATTTGAAAGCAAAAGCGGAAGATATAACAAGTTTGATTCTTTTGCGATTCTACGAGTATCTCTGGTTTTCGTTTTATTTTCTCATTTTGTTTCTTTAAATATTTAATTAGGCACCTTATTTGCAATAGCCAACACAAAAAGGTTCAGCTGATGAGCAATCGGAGCTGTAGATGTCTGTACAAGTTCATCAGCCATAAGTGATTGGTAAATAATGCTCAGAAATCTTCACCAATCCGATAGCATCGCCAACTTGCTTATTTATTTTTCTACTATATTCGTTTTTTTCCACACTTTGAATACATATTTTCTTGGCTTTTTGGTGCTTATAAATAAATAGTACAGAATTACGTTTATCAGCTAGCAGCAGCCACAGCAATTAGAGGCTTTGTTTACAACCTAAAGTCCCAGCTTAAGTGACAAATTTATGGGGATTCTTAATGATAATCGTAACGTTGTGCCAACTCGTATAGCCTTGAAGGTACTTTGATTGCGTGAATGACAAACGAAAACAAATAATTTTCAATTTAAAATCGAAGGTCACTTTTAACATCTAGTTGTATAAATCCCTTACTTAATATCAAGTACACATTGACTATTTAAGCCAGAAGCTTTTACATATTAAACAAATTATTTGATTATTACTTCAACTCGAAGATTTTATATATGAAAGATTTTGTATTCTCTGGGTGAATTTGTCGGTGTGACACTATTTACAGTGAAAGAAAACATAACCTGAAACAATGTTAAAAATAATGAGATTATACTTATACATAGCTTAAGAAATATAATATATAAATTCGTTCATTTTTTGGTTTGCTTATAATTTGAGTTCATAATTCGAAGTGCAATTATCTTAAAATAGAAAAATATTTCTAAAATCATTCTTAGCTCTATTTAAATTTCTAGTCAAGAGCTATAAGAATCAATCACTAAAAAGTGATTTGGTATATATTTATCTTTCACTTTAGATTTTCGCCAGAGCATTAACCATATTATATAGATTTTAAATATTATATTCGAGCTTTTTACTTATAAATATATTTTTATATCATCCCTTTCCCAAATTACTGTTGAAATATTCATCAACTAGCCTCATTAATTTGCGTATTAAACTCAATACTTTCGAAGACAAAGCGTGACCCCAAATGACATATTCATTAGCTGGCAAACTTCGTGCTTATTCTTATTTATTCGCTTTTACTTTTGCTACACACACATGAACATTAAATTATCTGAGACAACAGTCGGAGTTGTGTCTAAGCTGACCAATTTCCCTTTGGAGTCGCACCATAAATAGCCGCGTGTCTGACTAATTAACATATTTCGTAGTTTTGTATTTCGCATTTTTTGTTCAATTTTTGTAATTAAAGTTTTGAACAAGAATTTCACGTGGTATATAAAAAAAAAGTTGGAGATATGAAAGTTGTTGTTCAATATATTTTTATTCTTACTTTTTAATTTGCAATTTTATGAATTATCGGTAACTGGTACTTTTTCCACTTTTTATGGGTCAATTAAATGAATCTTAAATTTACGATTTTGTAATTATTTTTTAAATTAAATTGTATTATTATTATTTTTATACGCATTTATTGTTATCAATTTGAGTATGGCCTATTGGATATTTACACACCTTCGCGCTGTTAGTATTTTTATTCAAACAGTTGTTATTGAAAGCGAAAATATGTTATGTCAATTGGTTGGGAGAAAGATTCCTGTTTAACATTATCTTTGTATAAAACATTTAAATTCACTTCCACACACAAACGAACTCACATCACGGGAAACCAGTTAATTGTCTGTATGCTTTTGTTATGCAAATTACACAAATTTCGAATGCAAATCTCTCGATGATAGAAATTCTGAAAAAATGTAAACCGGATTGACGTATATTGTGGTGTGGGCGGACCAAGGAGAGAAGTGGTAGAAAGGGATGAACAAATTTGTAAACACTGAAGCGTGTTTTGATTTTTTTTTTATTTTTTGTTTGTCTGACGTCGTTTTTAAGCCAATTACTGAGCAAGCCAAACTTTTCACTAATTTGCTGACACGGACCCGTAAAATTAACAGTTTCCAGGCACTCAGCCTCGCATGTCATGGCCAAGTTCTAATATAATAAAAAGAAAAAAATAACAAATTCAACTCCAGTTTTGAAGCTGGACGTGGTCCATTCGGGTGCGTCCATTGATGCACTGGTTGCGATAAACGTCAGGCGATGTTTGGCATTTTGTTTTCGTAGAGTATACAACAAATATTTTTTTCTAATTAATAATAATAACAATTGAAGCCCAGCTAACGGCACTTCCAAATTCCGAACGGAATGTGGAGCAGAAGGTGTGAAAAATGTATTTCAGTTGCCGTTTTGCTATAGTTTTTTCCTGGCCTAAATCAGAGCAGTTCATCAAAATTGCTTAGAAACTTAGCAAAAAACACTTTTATTTTAATTAAAACTCAGTCTTGCGGTTGCCTTTAGGTAAAAGAATTTCTATATTGGGATCATGAGTTCAATTTTATTAAGATTGGAAATTTTTACAAATATTACAAAAAGAGTTTGCAGAATTCGTTAACGTCTTAACCAAGAACCAACTAAAAAAATCACATAAATTTATATGAAAGTGGCGCAACTTTTTATATTATACAAATTAAGTTGTGTTTAATTTATTTAAAGTATGGTTTCTTTGCTTGAATGAATAAAACATTTAATGTGCGTAAGTCCGATGCTGTTTAATTGTCTTTTTTTTATAGGTTGATCAAGAGATTCAGTAGTTTCAGTTTTGATTTCGATTTTAACGCCTGCAGCAATTAAAAGTAATTTGGAATAATTACATACCCGAAAAGCAAACGACGTAATTAGAAACCTGAAAACGCAACTTGAATTAAATAAATTGCTATACAAATTCTCTGATTGAGCTGCGTGCGTGCCAAACAGCAACACCAAAGATGATCGTAAACATTTAAGCATTTTGAGCTAACAAACAAAAAATAAAGATCTAAAATTAGCGTTTAAATGGGCAAAACAAGCAAGGAACATAGCAAGTGAATGGTAAAATCATCCACAAATTTGGACTGATGACATTTATTGCCAGGGATTACGTAATGGATCAGTGTGAAGGGAAAGATTCTATTTCTCCATGATTCCAACTAATTTATGAAAACGGAAATGGTATAAGAACAATGCTCAGAAAATAAACAGGCTTTTAATTTGAAAGTAACCGAAAGTTCTTTGACTTTGGCCCCTGCGGGAATATCATGAAGCGATAGACACTTATAACCCAACTCAATTCATCTCATCTCATTCTATGCTTTTCCATTCTATTCCATTCGCTTAATTGTTTACTCACTTGTAAAACTTAAATTTGTTTTTCACACGCTTCTAAAATGAATCTCTCAAAAACACACAAACAAAAACAACACAAAATTGCCCACGCTGACAGTTAAATTCAGTGGCCGAAACTAAATTAAAACTACAAAAATCCAAAAATCTCAAGTATTCCATGCGCTTGGCTTCATATAAAGTCGTTTGTTTGTCTTTTGCTTTTGTTGATTAATTTTTATGTTATCTGGTCGTTTTTTTTTTGTGTTTCTCATATTTGATGGATACATTTTGGTCTTGCTCTGGCAGTAAGTAGCAATTTAAGACAAAATATTGTCTCAACTCTGGTGGGCGTCTCTTTGTCTCCTAGCTCCATCTCTATCTCCGCTCGAGTCCATGTTTATTTTTGGGTATCGCGTAAATTGCGTGGGTGTGAAGATTCTGAGAGCAGCTAAGTAGTCAAGATGGCATTTATATTTGTGTTAATTTGCAGAAACACTACAAATTTACTTAGACGTCATCTTTTAGCATAATATTTTAATAGGATTGTTGTGCTCAAGTGATGGAGTTGTGTTAGACAATAGTTTATTAATAAACATGTAAGAAAGACACATTCGAGTATGCACGATTGTGAGATACTCATTACTCATTTTCACTATAAACAAAACTAAAAATGTACTATAAACGTTGCTTGGCTGAAGAAAAGCTGAACAGACACCCTAACTAATTTGAGCTGACCGCGGCACATTTCTAACACATTTATGTCACTTTGTGAGATATCCGCTCCCCATTTGAAATGTATACTAAAATATACCAAATATATACCATATCGTACAAAATACCAAAATGACGTACCGAAAATACTAAATTATACTTAAACAAACTTAAATATTACTATATTATAAATATACTACATTCAAAACACATCCACTATATGGTATATAACATGAGTAAAATTAAAATATAAAAGGTATACAATTTTTAAATAGGCTTTAGGTTTGTTTGCTAATATCTCTTACGTACATTTCTTATAATAATTCAATAAAAGTATAATAATAATATATAGTTAGTATTTTTATTTGATATAATACATATTCACTTTAAAATAAGTCCCTGGGACAGTAAATGACCCCAGCAAAAGCCGAATAACCCAAAAGCCTAAATTTCTTCACTAGGTCTTGCACGTTTCCTCCCCGACTGCAGCAAGAACTCTGAAGAGACACCCTAACAAATTTGTGCTGACGGCGGCACATTTTCAACACCTGCCTGCCTCAGTGTCTCCATGTCTGGCAGGCAACCTTTGTGCCACTTTGCTAGTTCCCAAAACTCACTTTTGTGTCATTCGCAAAGAGAGAATGTGTATGAGAAAGAGAGAGAGAGAGAGAGACGAGATAAGACCGAGAAGGAACAAATTGTTGTCGCTGCATCTCAGCTGCAGCTGTCGTTGGTAGAAAGACCGGGGTGGGAATGGAGAAAAGGAGCGGTAGCTGCTGTTGCATGCATTAGAGCAAGTTCGAGGCATGCAGCAAATTTACTTGACAGTGGCAGCATCGTATGAAGTCGAAGAAGACGAAGAGGCAGACGCATCTATGACTCCGGCGCTGACTCAAGCCCCTGAAAAGTTGTGAGTTTGCGATCTGTAAGTTGCGCGCATCTTATTAAGAAAGAAAGTACTTTCAGTCAGGCAGCTGTTGTAGCACTTCTGCATTTCTTAGCTATTTTTTCACCTATTCGTATATGTTATTTATTGTTTTCTTTTTGCATTTTACAAGTGCCGTGCGAACTTCAACTTGAGTTGTTGAATTCGCGCCACACAAGATGACTCCATTCCATCTCCGGCTACTATAAGCTCAGCTCCAGTGTGCTGTGCGTTGCTTTTATTAACATTACACACACACTCACACTTAAAGAAGTAGACATGTGAATTACACAAACTTGTTCCGCTAGGTTTAACTTTTTTTGAATTTATTTTTCTAATCATTTCAAATGCGTTTCAAATTCCAGCAAATTGGCAAAAAAAAGTCAGCAGTTCATGTTTGAGACACTTTGGCTTTTATTTATGAACAAGTTTTAGAGTTTTATTATTTTTTGTATACTTCATAATTGCCGCTGCCCATAATGCAATTAAGCGCAAATATTTATCAGCAAAATATTTTAGTTTTTCCCCTTCGCTGCAAGTTTGTTGCCACAATGACTTTTGTTCACTTAAAGTGACAAGCAAACGCACAAATGAAATTAAGATAATTGTCTCTAATGTAAAAGTATAAATGCAATTAAGCAAAATACAAAAAAAAAAAACTTAAATTTATATTATTTAATACAATTAAGAGTTGCGAGCAATTTTATTATATTTTAGGGGAATAAATTAAACTGTATTTATTTCCTTCAATTAAAAATATTAAAGTTACGTGGTCAACTTTTCTAAGCTGCAACAAGTTAGAATGGTTTAATACAGTAATATTTAGATAAGACTTCCGACGAACATTTCCGGATTTTGTCGATTGCTAATTAGTTATATAAGCGACTAGCAAATCATAAAGCCAACCAAGCAGGCAACAACATCGTGGGCCAACGGGCGTGTCATCATGCATACATCTTCACATAAATCCATTTTCCAGTTCCACTGTCGTGCACATGAAGAGATAGAAGATGTTGATCTTCCACTTTCCTATGATGTAATATCTTTTCGTTTCATTTTTTTAATTAAGTCACGCAAAATTTGCGCTAATTTGCTGAGATTCTATTTTCTATTTGAGCTTCCAATTGACGCTTCCCAAACATAAAGTCCATTACCCCGAGGGCCGTATAATTATGTAAACAAGGAAGCTACATACATAATTCTTAAGTTTTATGCTTTTACTTGATGCTGGCATTTGGTCAGAGACCCCTGCGATACTTTTACTTGATGAGCCATTTTCACGCACATAAAAAGAAAAACAACTTCCCAAACTATAATAATAGATCATAATACAAATATCAACACGCCGCATGAGGTGTTCATTTAAATTTAACTGCGTTATTGACAGTATAAATAAGAATAACAAGTAATTGTAAACATTATATCAATCGAACTGGTTTTATGTTGAGCTAAGGAAAATGAATGAGGAGATTGACTAGCACTGTTTAACTTAGATATCAGAGGGATCTGAATGTTATTGTTATTCACAATAATCTCTCTTTCGTATCATTAATCGGAAACATGACATACAAATTATTTGAATTTAGAGTACTTTAAATGCCCACATCTAACTTCACTCTTTTGGCTCCATTCGATTTGAGATGTACGAAGATACAACGATAGCCTTAACATTCAAAGCAATTCGCTTCCGATGTGCTGGTAGCAAGTTCGTTGCCTAAGTCTTTTGTTTTCCAGTTACTTGTTAATTGAAAATGAAAGTGCAAACAACAAACAACCGGCAATCGGTACTGGAAAATCGAAACCTGAGTGGAAAATCCATCAATATCAATGAAAATGTATACTGAGAGTCGCAATCGATTGTCAAGTGACAGACGTCGACCCTTTGGAAACTTTCTTCACTCTCTTTCGACTTGATTTTGCACTCTTTGCACTGACTCGTTTGTTTTGCATGAGACACGCTTAGCTTCCGCATCGGATCGACTGTGGCTTGTGCATCCAACCGCCAAGTAACTAATATTACCTTGCATCAGTGCTGATCCATTTCGAGCTGGCCTTATTCAATTAACAAGGAAAGTGACTTACAACGAAATGGAAAACATGCAAATTGATAGAGAAATACAATCAGGACTGTTATGTGACTTCGCTGCTTATAGATTAGAATCAATGATATATATAACTTTTGTTCAACTTGTCAATTCACTTACAATTTCAATTGCAGTGAAAATGTTATTCACACATCGGTCTCTTTCTCTCTTTCTATCTTTGAAAATAAAAATGGAAATGTTACAACTTTACCCAAAGCAGTCGATGGGTTGTTTGCCTGTTGTTGCTATTGACTTCGATTTGTGTCTTTGGTTGTCGTTTTCCGATCGCCTTGGCAATAACAATAATTTCCTGTTAAAGATAAATTGCAAGTTGGCTAATTTGCGGCAAATAAACGACGCGCAAATAATATACAATTAATTGCTAGACGCGGTCGAAGCCATCGCCATCACCATAGCCGTTGCAGTTGCCTTTTCCATTGCCATTGCTGCAAAGTCAAAGTCGTTTGGCGGTCAAATGCAGCATTGCATCTCGTAATGCAACATTGCACACAAAACTCTCTGTTTCTCTGTTATCTTGCGATCTGACTCCGCGGCGCATCGGTTGGACTTATAAGCATGTAGGCAACTGGGCGATGGGCAACGCCCACACGCAGAAAACTCTTTTTTTTTGCGCTCTTTTTTCATGCTGCTGTTGGGCAAAGTGCAATTTGGCGCTCTGATCGGCATATTATGAAGTGCCAGGAAAGCCATTTAAACGATTTAATGGCACTCTGCAAGCCCTCAAATGCTGGCGAGATCGTAAATAAACACGAGTACAGTTGCAGTTGGGCACTTACACAAGAACACGCACATTGAAGATCGCCCCTCGGTGGTCCTGCAAAAAAAAACATTCACATTGGTTACGAAACTATTTTATGATGAGAGCTTCAACAATACTGTTGATAAATCCAGAGCAAATTTATTTCAAAAGTATATTATTTGAGAAAATATTTTCTATTGTTTATAGAATTTAAAATTAACTGAAGCTGCGAAATTAAAATAGCACAATTTTCAATATTTTTCAATTTTACTACAAAATAATGGCTTATAATAATGGCTTATATGATATGTATGTGTAAGAAATAAATTGTAACATATTTGTTGCAATATTAAATAGTTATATGATTCAAAAAAGAAAAAATAAAAATTCATGCTAGTTTTAATTTTGGTGATTTTGGTGATTTAATTTTTGGTGAATTCAAATCTATATTTTTCTGAACTCAGATTTATTATTACTTTTTTTAATATTAATATTATTAATCACAATTTAATGTTTTTATATTAACGTGTATCATTTCCTAATCTATTTTTGTTACTTACTTGTATAAGTTTTAATACGCTGTTCTGCGTTTAACCAATGTGCAAAATGAACTTAAATTATAGACTGTACAATGGATCAGAGATTTGCAACAATGTTGCTAGTTGCTTCTTGTGGCTTGCTGTTTGTTATTTTATTGTTGTAGCGGAAGTTGTCTGCGTTGTTTCGTATTGTTGTTTGTTTTGTTTTTTTTCGCCACCGTTGTGAGATGAACTTGAAGATCAGCTGAGAGCCGAGCTGGGTCGTCATCGACATCATCAGCTCCGTCCCCAGTGCCCAGAGTACCCAGCACCACCGAAGTTGCCGTCATCATTTGATTAATTTTTGTGTTGGAAAGTTTTGTTGCAAAGTGAAATCAGTTGGGTTTGTTTCACCATTTGTTGCTGCCTTAGCTTGTGGCACGGGCAATTCCAATTCCATTTCCAATTCCATTTTCCACGTCGTGTTCGCATTCTATTATTATATCTTGTGATATCTGTGTGTGGGTATAAACAAAGTAATGCAAAAGGTATTTTTGGCGCTCCGACTGCATGTCAAATCAATTGTGTGTCGCCTCTCTGTCTGTCTTCTCTCAGTGGCTGGCCTTTGATAATAACATTATTTTGTTCAGTAATTTTCTATATTTTTTGTGTTTTCTATTTCTGTGTCTCTGTAGTTTGCCTCTGTTTCTCGCCTATCTCTGTCTTCACTTTGATTCGTCAATGTTTGTCAAGTGCTTCGAATGGTATCGGGTATGAAAACATTTCGACTGCTTTCTTTTCAAAGGCTTCCACGGCTGCTGAACGTAAAAATGTGTTTCTGTTTCAACTTCATCATCGGCGTTAACATCGACATTGGTCGCGGCTTGGGCTCTGCCCCTTTTGCTACACTTTTTCTTTATGTGCCCCACGGGCGCTAATTACGCAAGCACATAGTTAGGAGAGCCACACTAGAAATGAAAGCCACACGCTACTCACTACTCGCTACCATCTGAAGAGCAATCGAGCCGTTCGAGATTCACTGACCAGCATTTCATTTAGCGCTCCATATTGTTTTCCTATGCAAATTACTTATTAGGCGCATCTTAATTGAATTAACACATTTTTCCCTATAACGTAGGCAGAGGCTGTGCCACGGGTTGATATACATACAGTATGTATAGTAAAATCATAGATGCTGGATATGTGTTAAATAAATTTGCTAAAATATAATATTATGTGGTAAAGATAATCTGGAACCAGATGGTATCAAACTTTATGTTTTGTGGGGAATATTTACTCACTTTTACATGAAGTTGTAGTTAATTTTCCCCGAGTATAATCATAGGGTCTTAACTAGCTACAAAATGTGATTAGAAATATGTTAAAATATATAATTATATGCTAAAGATAAGCAGAAACCATATGCTTTCTCGGGAATATTTCTTTCTTTTACATTAAGTTGTATACATTTTTCCTTGAGTTGTAAAAGCTTAGCTAGCCTTAAGATTCAATAAGAAGTCTGTGATACTAAAGATAAGCTAGAATCATAACATAAAGTATCAATCTTTATGATTATCGTGATTAAGCATTAAATGCTTCTGAATTGAGTAATTAGCTTCAAGATGTAATTAGAAATAAGTGCAATGCAGACAATTCGGTGCATTTTCAGCAAATTAAAAAATCTGCGCGTCTTCTATTTCCTCGACTGGATTATTGAGCCATCATTTGATGCAATAGATTCCAACTAAAATATGGTAGTCGTTACATTTGCCTCTGAGTCTTCAGCAGCGAAGTGCACACACTTCAGCAAGCTGTCTCTCTTGAGGCGCAACGCACACACGATTCCGCGGACGTAAGAGAGGGTGGGGAGTAAGCATATTACTCATACGCCACGATGTTGCATGACAGCAACAACAACAGCGACGATGCCGAATTTCAATTACAACTCAAATTTCAATTTTGTTACTTATTAACCGCCTGCATGACGTCAACTGTTGATAAACATTTTATGCTTAAAGCTTTTCTTGTTGTTACTGTTACTTGTTGAGTTTTCTGTTTGTGTTGGTGTTGGTGTCGTCGTCGTTGTTGCCTTGGCGTTGTTGTTATGCAAGCGGCACGCGCTCAAGTCCGAAAAGTGTTTGTTGTTGGGGAACAGTCATTAGGTTTGAAATACTTTACTTTATACACTTTACTTTTTACTTAGTCTCTAGTATAGTTTTAACCGTCGTCTGACAGTTTGTTGCGTTTGCAATGCATTTCCTTGTGTTATGCATAAAAGTCTTGAAGCAGACACATTTTCTTTTTATGATGCTATGATGAGCAGTTGGCTTTGTGGTGCCCTTTGTTGTATAATAGGGTAAAAGTTGCCCACGCGGGACCAACATCCTCTCACAGCGTCTCCATCGCCGTCTTCGTTGATGTTTCTCACGCACTTTAACACCATTTAGTTGATAACAATCGCCAATGGTTTTTTGGGCCCCTTCGGTTCGTGCAATGCCACTTGCCACACAGTGCTCTTGCCACAGAAACAGACACAGTCGCAGTCGCTTGCAAGTTGCAGTTGAAGATGCTTTTGAAGCTGTCTGTCTGCCGACTTGCCTGCCTGGCTGCCTAGTTGCCGCTTTCCCAATGCTTAAGATAAGCAAAGTCCAAAAGCGAGCGGTGAAGGTGGTGGCGCTGGACCTGCACCCAACCAGTTGCCGACTTGTAATAAAAATGCAGGAAAAAGTACACATCGAAGGAGAAAGTAAACGTTAACGTTAACGTTCAGCTTTTGCTGCAATGTTGAAATCTTGTTGCAAAGAAAGCAGCGAGCCGGCAAAAAAGCAAAATAACAAAAACAAAAACAAAATAAAAAGCCAAGCCACTGTCCAGATAAAGGAGTGGTGTAAAGCGGGGAGGGCAAGCGGATCCGGCAGTTTGGTCGGTGAATGCCTTTGCCATAAATATATGTAATATGCGGATTTTACTGCCCCTAAAAACTGGTAATTCACATGTCAAAGGAAACCAAAAAAATGTTGAGACCAGCCTTCAATTACGAAACTGCCAAGAATTTGCAACCAAAAAAAAAAGGGACAAGTTGGAAAACATCGATATTGGACGATATATGTAGATGTTTCGAATATTTTGATTCTATACATCGAGTATTTTTTACTTTATCCATAATATTATAATTGCTACTCAATCATACATAGTAGCTTGTCTATTACTTTCGGTTTGAGCGCACATTTGCGATCTAAATCATGCGATCCTGCCTTATTGAGCATGCATTCAGACTCCGAATTTCGGAGTCGTAGGACATTGTAGGAAGACATACAAATGAGTTTTTATACCCGCTACCCATAGGGTAGAAGGGTATTATAACTTTGTGCCGGCAGGAAATGTATGTAACAGGCAGAAGGAGGCATCTCCGACCCTATAAAGTATATATATTCTTGATCAGCTTCAACAGCCGAGACGATCTAGCCATGTCCGTCTGTCCGTCTGTGTGTCTGTCCGTCTGTGTGTCCGTCCGTCTGTCCGTATGAACACCTAGATCTCAGAGACTATAAGAGATAGAGCTATAATTTTTTTTCGACAACATTTGTTATGTTTGCACGCAGATCAAGTTTGTTTCAAATTTTTGCCACGCCCCCTTCCGCCCCCGCAAATAAAAAAAATCGAATAACAAGCGTAATTTTAAAGCTAGAGTTACGAATTTTGGTATATATAATAATTACTATAGTAGTTATGATTCCTAAAAATTTGGTTGCGATCAGATAAAAATTGTCGAAGTTATTAAAGAAATACTTTTGTATGGGCAAAAACGCCTACTTACTAGGGGTCTAATTTGCTTTGGCCGACAGTCTGGTATATTGTGCTGTCTATGGTATATTTTGAATGCGGTACTATATCGATATACCAAATATACCATTTGGTATATTTTTTTTTGGGTTTTAGTAGTATATTTGGTATATTTTGAGAAATATACCGCAAAATATATTGCTTTTATTCAAAATGGGTAGCGGGTATCTCACAGTCGAGTACACTCGACTGTAGCTTTCTTACTTGTTTTTTTTGTCGGAAAGGTTAACACTTCTTTGTCAGAATTTTAAAGAAACTAGCTTAAAAATTATATAAAGTGAATCGATGAAATGTCTTTATTCCCAACATCGATACATCGATGATAAGTCGAGGTTTTGTGAAGCCTCTAATTGAAACTAAACCTTTTTGATTTGGCCCATTGAGTTGATTGAACTTTTCATCGTTGTTGTTGTTGTTGCCTGCAAATTGCCAGCACACATTCCACACAAATGTGGTATGAAATCAATAAAGCATTCATTGGATTTAGCAGCAGTAGCAGCCGCAGTTTTGCATCGCAGTCCCAAGTCAAAGTCGCCGTCGCAGCCGCAGCAGCTGCTTCCACCTTTTGGCATCTCGATGCTGTTTGGCACTGTTGTTGGTGGCTGCCACTTGTTGCACCTTTCTCTTGTGCCGCAATTCCATGCACACAGTCACAGACACTTGCATGCTGATAAATTTTTGCCGCCATAACGGCCACATATGTATGCCGTTGCTACACCCCCTATCTCTCCGCTGCCACGCTATTCTCTCTCTCTTCGCCCATCCGCTTAAATCTCTTTCGTTAACTCCCCTTCCTCTCTCTTGTTCACAACTTATGCGCATAATTTTGCCTTGATTTCATTTTTCTCGCATGCGATTTGCTGGCTGCGCGTATTTTTCAATTTCAAATGCATTCGCTTAAAAAAAGAAAAAAGCACTTGAGAGTGGACGATCGATGGCCCTGGCCAGCTGGCTATATATTACCTCACAGTCGAATGCAAATTTAGATTTAGATTAGAGATGCAGCTTAAGATTTTATTTAGACTTTTTTCTACTCCCGTTGTTGTTGTTGTTATTGAATTTTGCATGATTATGTGCTGAGCTGCCAACCAGCCAACGGCAATTGAAAGTTTTCGGCCCGGAAAAGTAAAATTATGAAAATCACCAACGACAAAAGTTCAATGCACCTACGCCAACAAGTTGAACACAAAAAACCGTTAAATGACGCCAAAGTGCTCGACTCAGCTTGCCTCGACACACGCGCCAGTCCAATATATGAATAGTAGTAGTAGTAGTAAGAAAAAAAACCAGTCAAGAGCTTTAGCGCAGTGTTTGCAATCCAGGGACAAGGTCACTTCCGTCACATGCCACCGACAATGTTGTGGGTGTTATTCACCTTTATCTTTGAGCATTGCCTTAATTGTTTATCAAGGCGCTCACCTGTCACAATTTGCAAACTGTTTTTTTGCTGACAAACTGGGTCAGCTAGTTCTCTATAAGTTGGCCTAATGGGCCCTCGACGCTTTGACCTAAACATTGTGAGGCTGTTGGTTGGCAGTCGGCAACTTTTCAAGTTTTGATCACCTGAAAATTTGTTGCATTGGGCCATTTAACCAACATTGAGCGGCACCTTGGCATCTAATGAAGATGTTGTGAAGCTCAAGATGACGGTGGCAATGAAATTTGACATGAAATGGAGTTGTCTTAGGATCTGTGTGACATTATCGAGCTACATTTTCATATTTACAATTTAATGAGGCATGCTGCAACTGTAACTGTAGCGGAAATATGAGCTAATAGTTGAAAATTGGGGTAAATCTGCCAAAATTATGTAAAATTCCGTTATATTAAAGCATTGAAGTTGACCAATTTAACAAACTTGCAGAAAATGCTCATATGGCGAATTTTTAATAAGTATGTGTCCAATGCTGTCCATATATTAAATATATAAATATAATTCACAATGAATATTAATAAATTTAAAGTTTATTCAAAATTTGTTGACTTCTAATGAATGAATACTTGTTTTTATTTCGTTCGTTGAGGACTTTAAAACTACTATTGTTTGTCATATTAATTCAAAGGGTTGCCACATTGCCTTTAGATATCGATAGCATTCGACTACACTTAAAACTGCGTTATATTTATCGAATTGAAGTATTTTGAAATAAGAACGATTTCTATTATTTACTAATTTAATTGATACTCGTAATTTAATTTAATTTACATATATTTTTCTTTCAGGTATGTACTGGTTCCTTCCTTTAATATAAAATTAAAGTTCTATTTAACATTCGGCTGGGTAAGTGCAAGCCATTCAAGGTTTCTCTTTGTGCGCTCACTTATGTATATCTTCCATCTTCATGACAGTCCATTCAATTTTTAAGATACTATTTAGATAGAGTCGTCTGTCTTTTATTCTAAAAAATTAGTTTGCTTATCAATCGTGCGGCATCATGTATTGTTTGACGAGACACTCAGAAAGAGAATCGGCGACAAAAAGGTCTGTTTAAGTGCGCGCAATTAGAAACACAATTGTATCTCTTAACTGTGGTCTGCGGCCGGGTTCATGACTTCATTTGTAAACGAAAGCGAAAGAGCAGCAAAAAGTTGAAAAATGTATATTTTGTTTTTCTATTACGTTCACTTTTTTTTTTAGCCGTGCGAAAAGTTTTTACTTTTACTTGTTGATTCTTTTTGCCCATAATTAAAACATAACAGCAATATGAAAAGCTGGCTACTTTATAGCTATAATTACACAGTTTCTTTTTTTACCGGACCGGACCCTGCGACTTTAATTAATATTGGCAGATTGTAAAATGTACAATGTGGTCGCTGTGGTGCGAGTGTGGCAAGTGACATTCAAATGGCCTTTAAACAGATGTATAAATTTGAGGCATTTTATCAATTACAAAACAATGAAGTGCGATAAGTAAACTCAATATTCAACAATAACTTTCTCAAGTGCTTGGTACTCAATCAATTGAGACGATTTAACAAAAGATACGCTGAAATAATTACAAAGCCAACCACAAGATCATGAAATACAAGCCTCAATGCGCGTCTCTTCCAAAGACAAGTTCCAAGCCCCTGTCTCCTCTCTCTGTGATACAAAAACGAAAAAAAAAAAAATAACAAACAATAATTGTCAAGCAATTTGAATTTGGAAAGTAAAAGCCAGAAGTGTGTGTCGGCTGGACTGTCAACTGTTGGGCCAAACCTCCGCTCTCGAATTGATCTTTGGCTTCATATATGCTTATTAAGTTTTTGTCGAGACTTGTTTGTCATGTAATCAAACTCACTCGCATGCATCAATTGTTCAATTAGTCGGCTCAATCATGCAATCAGTCGAGACGTAACAGCGGCTAACCAAACGCAAAAGCAAACGCATGCATTAAATTGCCTCGAAGCCATTGGCAAATGGTATAGTTTACCACACAGCCAACTCCCAATTGACGGCTGTTTCTTATGGTTCATGGTCTTTGGTAATGATACTTAACGCTCTCTTGTTCTATACTTGTAAAATTAATTTTTACATTTCATAATAATAATCATTTGCATATGTAAACATGGAATAAGTTAAATTTAATTCTATTCTCTTTAGAAGCTTAATAACTTTTAAATTTTATAATTTTTATATATATTTGGATTTAAATGCATTAATTAATAATTTATACAATTAGAGCTGAAAAATAACAAAGTATTTGAATACTCGCTTAATTGAATTTCAATTTATTAACGGATGCTTAAATGAAATTCATTTCGTTATTGATTTGGTAGCGAATTTTATTTAAATTAAAACATACTACTTAAAACATACTATAAATTAAAGTTTTATATAAAATAATCAAAAGTGCAGCCTATTGATTGATTTCCATGTGAACTTCTCTATCAGCTTAACTTGACTGAACCTCATTAGGTCTACGGCTGCACCCGCATGTGGTCTGTACTAAAATAGTAGATGGAAGCGTCCAGGCGTTTGTTAAATGCTACAAGCAATAGCATATATTTTGGCAATCCAACAATGTACACGATGCCATAATTTCTGTCTAAGCACTGGCACAGGCAAATGCACTGACACGAGTATATTGTATTTTATGAAAGTGAAATTTCTCGTCTTTAGTAGCGGGTCTCGGCTCTCTCGATGGTCTCTGGTTGTTGCCGCGGGCCAGCGCCATCGCCAGTTAAGCAAGTCAAGCAACAAGCAACTGCGTATCCAGCCATCCAGCTATCCAACTGGATGCTGTACTTGACGCTGATGATGACGTTGATGAATAAACAAACAAAGCAAGCAACATGCGAAGCCCCTCGCCGCCTGCCCCGATGCGCTGCAACGCCACTTGGCCACTTGACGACGATGTCTGTCAACGGCAAATGAAAGTGTTTGCTGTTTTGGGCGATGAAAAGGGGCGCGATGTGGTGAGGTGATTGCGGGTGCCACTCATAAGTTTTATTACCACACACAAAAGCTCATGATTTTTCATATTTCTTCAACAACAACAAAAAAAGAAAGAAAGTACACAGCTCCGGAATGGTCTCCTCTCTTTTTGACTCTCTGACGTGCAACTTTCTTGATATGTCTGACGCTCCCAATCCCACGCTTCTATACGAAAACCGTCAGCAAATTAATTGCCAATTAAACAGCTTGATAATCACATTCGATTCGACCTTTTGCCAATCTCCCAGATGACCAGTAAACGCAAATATTATCATAATAATGGTTTCTTATAAATAAGTCAGGTTTGCAAGGCGTTTGAAAATATTTTTGAATATCATGTTGTAATATACAGAGAGAAAACTCCCTCAGAAAAATTGGCATTTGTGCAAATTAGATTGTTTTTTTTTCTGCAAACTTTTACTTTGAATTGAATATTTATATACGAGTATTACAATTTTTCTAAAATGCAGTCCACTTAAAAAAAGAATTTTAAAGTAGTCAAAAGTAGTATTATTATTTTTATTATTTACAAAACTAGTTTAGTTAGGATCATAGATTCATATTCATAAAAGAAGCCTTTCTTTGTATTATCTTTATCATTTAAAATAAATGTTTAATAATATTTATCGATTTTGAAAATTGCATATGAATTAAGAAATTTATTCGTGGTGCCATTAATATTTCGCGAAAGCACAATTTATGTCTTTACGTGACCTATCTACCTTTAGTACGTAGTTGACTTCCACCCGTTGTGGTTCACCTAACGACAGCAGCTGTCAATCTCCGGCAGCAACAGCTGCTTCCACTTTCCTTTGGCATTCGCTTAACAATTTCACAGCTTTTGCTTTCTTGACCCTTTCAACAAATGCACAAAAAAACAAAAAAATGCCTCAAATAAAAAGCAAAATAACCGTAGCCAAATCCCGGATGAATGCCAGCAAACGGAGACAAAGGGCAATGAGGACGCTAGGGCAAATTACACATTCGTACTTGCAATGCGCGTCGCTTCGCAGTATTCAACTGAAATAAATAGAACAAAACTTTTGCTTTCACCTTTTGCAATTTTCAAGGCGGTCTGCCGACTGCCAACTGTTGACTTCACTATTAGATGAAGTAGGGGGCGTGTTTGGGGGAACAGTTAGGCAGATGCCAAGAGCCACTCAACGACAGTTCCGGGCAAACGTTTTGCATGTATTTCTTTTTTTTGTTGATGGCGTGGATGGCGTTGTGGGCCCTACCACAACAATAGATGGAGTCCAATGCGAAGCTGTTGCTGTTGTTGCTAGTTTGGTGTTGCTGTAGTTGTTGCGTTGGCGTCTGGTGCGCAATTTGCATGCCAAAAGCAACAGCAACAGCGACAGCAGCAGTGAAGCGAGGTGAACTGTTCTCTCTTTCTCTCTGTTACTGTAGTTGTTGTTGTTGTTGGGTCTAGGCAATTTGTTATTTGCCTTTTGTGGCGCACGCGCTGCCTTTTCAATTTGCGGTCGACTTTGCCCTACACGAACTGCACTTGGGAGACTAGGACTGGGACTGAGACTGGAACGAGTGGAACTAAGTCTGGCCTGGTGACCAAATGAACCACATTTTGCCTTGCTCGCTACACATATTTTGCTGTTGTCCGCGGACGGTGGTAGATTTTACTATTTAGATATTCTAAACATGCGGCATCCGAAGCATATACAGAAATTTTGCGCATCTGAAAGATTAACAAATGCTCAACGCATGCAAATGCGCTTCAAGAAAGTTTTGTTGTCAACTTTCTTTGCTACTATTGCTAGATAAGTTTGTGCTTTTTTCTTATTTCTGTGTTTTGTGTTTTGTTACTCTGGCGGAATTTACGAGCGTTACGAGCAGCTGTCAGCGGTTGGAAAGTTGTTAGAGTCGGCCCTATCTGCGGAATCTTAACACTTGCCAAAAAAACACTCAAAGTCAGATGTTGTTGCTGTTGCACTTGAAAACAAATAGCAGACACCACAAGCCATAAATGCTGTTTAGAATACCATTACACCAGCTCATCAGATATCAAACCATATTCAATTCGCGTCAAAATTTCTAGTTTATTTTTCTTACTCTTATTAATTTATAAGTGTTTAAATAATACTGGTAACCTTTTATAAAGATATTATTTGGGACATAGAGATAATATGTGTAATAGTAGACAATTTAGTTTAGTTAAATGAAGTTCAAACTACTAACTACTGGTTACCAAATGCGTTATTTCTTGCTGCTTGTAATCGATAGCTTCGTGCCTATCGATGTATAACCTATATTCTGTCGAGTAGTCTCCACCTCAGTTACATTTATTTAGATTACGAAACTTTCATACACAGCCATCCAAATTACAGAACTTAAAGAACTTCAACAGTTAATGCGATCAATTTAAAGTGGTTTTAGAAATGTCAAGGCTCATCTTTATTTAATCAAAAACGAAAACTTATTAAGATTAATGCAAGATAATTTCAACGATTTAGCCCACTTCGTTAACAAAGCTAACTAATTCGATATGCCTGATCATTGGATCATTGTGCGAGTATGCAAGATACAGACATACAATTTTGATTTTATCTCTGATCAAAAATAATTTGGAACCTCATTTGAGCCAACAAACTGTAATTTGGCAAATCTCCGTGTAAATGTGAAGGTTAAAATCTAGTGATGAGCAATAACGAGTGGCTGCCGTTTTGGCTAATTTTTAATTTACGTATTTATATCATTAGATTTAATTTACATTATTTTTATTTCTCTTAATTTTGGCGCAAGCTATAAAAAATTGCTGTTGTTGTTGCAGTTAAATCTTTTCTTAATGCAAACACGTTTGTATCGACTCGAAACTAGTTTCATATTTGATTTGTAAGCATTTCTTGATGGTTTGTTGTTGTTGCGTCTGCTGTTGCTGTTCCCCAGGCAATTTACAGGCTGATAAACTTAGCCGGTTTTTGTTGTTATATTGTTGTACGTATTTTGTATTATTGTATTTCCATAGCTTTTGGCCACTTTTGACAGCGTCTTCAATGGCCAGACGCGTAGACGACATCAGCGATGAATTATAAATATTTATGAAACAATTTTTATGGCTGTACATTTATTTCTTCAATAAATTTCCAAGTCATTTATGTGCTAATCAAATGATTTGAGCATAGATAAAATAAATACTGCGTTTCATACTATTGTTTTCCATCGGTTACTTTAAATATGAGCTCATATTGTGTTCTATAGGAAGTCGAAAATAAATCAGCCAAATAAAGATAAATGTGTATAGGTTTAAATCAGCACCAAAAACATCCGCATTTGACGCCAACTTTAAGATTGCAATTATTTTGAGAAAAGTTAAATATACTCAAATTTATTTTGCTTAACTTTCGCTCAGGTCTTAAATAAATCACTTTTGTGCAACTAATTGCTCGACCCACCGCCTTTTTCATTTTTTTTTTGATGAGCTGTCAGCATTTGCAATTACCCAATTTGTATAATTTAATGCGACAGCCACAAGACGGAAAATGCTTTTGTCAAACACGAAAATAACATCAAAATTGTTCGATGACTTGGACTTTACAGTTTTCAGTTTTGTAAAAGTTATTTAGTACACAGTTTGTCACGTATTCGTAAATGGAGCCCGAAAACCAGGCTTAGCTGCTGTCAGTTGTCAGTTGTCAATTTGGAAGCTGCACTAATGACAAGTCCTAAGCTAATGCTCGAATGTTTGTGTTTACTGTGGTAAGAGGTCAGGTAACAAAAACCACATCAACATTAATGATAACTAATAGACTTTGGCTTTAATATATAATTTATAGACATTGGGAAGCGTTTCGAATTGAGTCAAAGTTTTGCGCAAGCTGACACAGCAATCGCCAGAGCGAGACTTTAATTTTAATGAGTTACTGCTCGGCAGCTCAACACTCTCACTTTTATTTTTACTCTTCAGGGCCTGTAATTAAAACGTATGCCATATATATAGTATATGTAAGCGTATTTATGATACATAATGCAACTGATTACTTAAATAAGCTGTAGCGTATCGTGTTATAAAACATTGTTAGTTATGGGCTGGAGAAGTGCAAGTATGTGGTTTTCTTTGACCTAAATAGCGAATTTAATTAAAGTGCACGCCTCGTTGCAGGACACACACAAAGACTGCACTCCCACATTTCACTAGCACTAAACCAATTGGTCAGGCATCGGTTTTGGGTTGGTCCCTGACCGCAAACGAGAACGCCTCACAGTTATAATAATATTGCGCATACGCCACCTACAACGTTTGCAGCAGCAGCAGCAGCGGCAGCATTGGCAGCAGCAGCAGCCATCATGCCCTGGGGCCTGGTGAGCTAGTAACTCCTTTTTGCTGTCTGCCTATTTTTCCCTGTTTGCCAGTGCACAAGATATAATAACAATATTTTTCAAACAACAAAAGAAATCAACTAGAAGCGCCCTGAGCAAACACATACCGAAAAACCAACCGAAAACCAAACCCATTTTAACCGTTAAGCACATTTGACTAAATCTGCTACACATGCCAGCTTCAGTTGCAGTCGCAAACTCAGGTGAATGCAATCGTGAGGGGCATGTGAAGGGGCAATTGCATTTGCTTCAGGAAATGCGCAGAACATGCGCGAGCTTCAACTGGAATGGTCCAACTTATTCTTTTTTGTGTTGTTGTTGTCTTTCTTTTCGGATAGATAGCAGATCGCTATAGTAACAACAATAGATAACAAGAATTAGTGGAAATATATTTATGTAACCGAAGTTCATATACTCTAGCGTACACAAACAAAAAACATGCTAAGATCAAGAATAAAATTTTGAATAAAGATAATATTATGTCATAATATAACCGAGAATATCAAGATCATAATTCTGTGATAATTCTAGATTGCCCAATCTTGAAATTCAAGATTATAATCTTGTTTCAAGAACGCAAAAATCTCCAAATTTGAGCAACAGACAAATTCTGAAATTAAGAAGTTTCGTTCAAAAATTGTTAAAAAAAAAAACAATAATAATAATAGATTTATATGTTTTGTTATATATATATATTTTTTAAACATTCAATTTTTTTATATTAGTTAAACTTACTTCTCTTAAACAGCTAACAGCAACAACACCAAAAATTAGATTCTAACTTTAAGGAAAGGAAATTCCAACAATTTAAGAAATAATTCTTAAATTTGAGATCTTTTCAATCTTAAAAGAGGACTATTTGACTAAAGAACAAAATCTTGTTTTTATAATTTTTTTAAACTAAAAATCTACTTCCAAGATTTTTTTTAAGATCGAAAGTTCTTCAATCAAGATTTTCAATCTTCTTTCCAATATAGATTTTTTTTCTCTGTGTACGCTTCACATACAACAAACTAATAAAAGTTTTCGAATAATGTATATCAAATGGTTGAACGTACAATGTATATTTTACAAATTTATTCATGAATACTTTATTTCCTCGTAAAGCTAATATGCTCATAAGGGAAGTGTATTTAAAAGGTAGCACGAACGCAGGTCACTTGTTGCTTCAGGAAGCCAACAACAGAGTTGGCTGCAGCAGCGGCAGCGGCAGCCGCAACTTACAAGAGGAAGAGCAACTGAAACAGCCCACATGCTACACACGAGGCGAGTGAAAACAGTTAAGACAACAACAACAACAACAGCAGCAGCAGCATCAACTGCAAAACTGCAAACTGCCAACTGGCAAACAGGAAGACCTTAAACTTGGCCTCAACGACAGCAGCAGCAGCGACGACGGCAGCAACATCGTGAAACTAGCAACAATAACAACAATATCAGCAACAACAACATCAGCAGAGTCAAACACACAATTCAATTTTATTTCATTTACGTAGTAGACTCTATTGCTGTTGTTGTTGTTACTGTTGTTGTTGTGGTTGCCATTCGCTCGGCTCGTTTGGTTTGCCTGGCTGGCAGTTTGTGTGTGGGCCGCTGCCTGCTTCTCTTTGGCTTGCCGGATCGTCGGATCGTTGGATCGTTTGGATTGCAACTCCTCGAGCGCCAGCTCATGAATGGAAGCCGCAGATTGGCGCTGCTTCTAAGTCATTTTATGTTGCTGCTGCAGTGGTTGCTGTTGTTGCCTTCGTTTGCTTTTTTGTGAATTGGCGTAAAAATGTTGTGAGAACAAATGGTTGTTAACTTTTGCACATTTTTTGCTCTCTTCCAATGTTCGTTTTTTATATTAGTTGTCTTGATTTGTTGTTGTTGTTGTAGTTGTTGCTAGCGCGTTAGATTGCGTTTAACTGTTGAACGAATGCGAGCGGCAAGTTAGTTGCCTAAATCTTTAGTTTTGTTTTGCGCGTGATTTTATTGCCCAAGTTGCCGAAGTTTTGTTGTTGTAATAACAATAATCATTGTGAATATGTCCAGTGATTGAACGAACTGCGCCTGCGCCTGTGCCGTTAGGGCTTCAAATTTATTTCGTTTCTTTTCTGGGTAGGGCACTGGCTGAATCGATGAAGGAGGTTATGGATTAGTGGGACACAGGTGGGTATTATCTCATAAATTGCAGCCATAAGGTGTGGGTGGTTACACAGTTAAGTGCTTGATGGAAGACAGATAAACCAGCCAGTTAGTTATTCTTTCTTTTTTACATAAAGCTCTTCATAAAATATGTAATCCGAATATTGCACTTATGAATGAAAGGAAAAGTTGTACGCTTTTGTAAGACATCATTTCATAAAAAGCAGAAAGCGAAAATCGTCCAAAATGGTCACCGACCTGCAACCTTGAAATCGTTGAATGCTGTACATAAAATCTATGCCCAGAGAGAATCTATCGAGAGAGAAAGACAGAGAGAGAGAGAGATAAAGACATTAACATATTATGACACCAAAGTGTTTGCTTATTTTGCAGAACAATACAAAGACAAAACTATAAAAAAACGCGTTGATTATAGAATTTACTTTAGAGAATCATAAAACATCGCCATTGTAAGCAACAGGAGATCCAAAAACTTTGTAAAGTCAGCAAAGTTGCTAACTAAAAACTTAACACAAAAACTTGCCTTTCATATGCAAAAAGAAAACAACAAAAACCCCGTTTATATAGTATTCATTTAGTCTTTTGATGGCTGTGACAAAAAAAAAAATACAAAACTAGCCAGAGACGGGCCCAAGTGGAAGAAGTCTGGCTAAACCAGATTTGTGAAGGTCAGCGTGTTTGCAACCTCTGCCTCTAGGCGTGCTCAATCGGCTTCAACTTCCTATGGATGCTTTATTTTCGGAGACCTCTTTGCTTGTCACCTGTGCTGGGAGAATGCAGTCTTGAGCATCAACTTTAATTGCGTGTCAAGTGCTCATGCCGCCAATAAATCAGACGGGTTGGTTAATTTTTAAATGCAAATAGTTGGACCAACGTTTGAGCTCTTCTCTCTGGTGTCTAGGTGAGTGAGACAATCAAAGAGTTTGGGTTTGTTGCCTGGCAATTAGCGCAGCTCATGAGCAGCGCTGAATTTATATTATTAGATAGGTTTACAGTTATGCCAACTGATTTGTGGCTGTCGCTGCCTTTCCTTTCCTACAGCATTTAGTCAAAGTAACACCAAAAGTCTCCGCGGTCTGTCCAACCAGACATCGAAACACAATCTCTGGCTCTGGAAGCCAGCCTCCAAGTTCGAGTCAGCAGCCTCTGTTTCATTCTCAGCTTCAGCTTCAGTCTCCGTCATCGTCATCATTCTCATCTCGTGGTGTTGCAGAGTAGGTTAATAGTGCCAAAACGTTGCGACGAGTCATTGCAGCAGCACTAAAACAACAACATTTATTGCAATGACTATAAGAACAAACGTTGCGCCATTTCTTTTTCGCTTCATTTGTTGTTCGTTTTGCTTGTTTTGTGGCACACCAACCAGTTGCACCCTTTCATTCGACGGTTCGCCCATGTTTGCCCCCTTTCTTTCCCTAATGCCAAATATCATTATTATGCGCCCCAGTGTGAACCCAAAACGCGAATCGAGGAATTGCCAAAGCGAATGCAGCATACAATATTTATGCAGCATTATTATTTATTTTATTGACAGCTTTTCTTTTCTGTTTTTCTGTGGTCTCTACTCTGCCATGTTGATTGAGAGTCTCTTGAATATGCTCACCAGTTCGTTCGATGTCATGAGAGTTGCGTGCAAACACTTTTTCTGGCTTCTTCAGAGCTCTAAGATCTAAGGACCAGCAGCATCTAATGAATTTTTTTCTGATAAATCATTTTGATTTTTGAAATATATATAAAAACCTGCTCTATATATAATTTATATTACTGAATGATGAAACAAATATTATTATTCCTTTAGGAGTTTAGCTTATAGCAAACAGATTCTTTATTTAACTACTCTCACCATAGAGCATTCAGTGTCATAGTGTTAGGTTAGCTGTTGATCCCGTGCCCTGTTGTCTTACTTAATGCCTTCTGATCGGTTCAAGCGCAAACAGCAAAATGCTCCAATCGACTGTAACATGAAGTTGCAAGGTAAGCAGCAGCAGGAGCAGCAGCAGCAGTTCGTTCAAATTTGCAACGGCTGTTGGCACAGCCCAAGTGCTAATAATTTCCAGCTGTCCAGAACGAACCTTTTACTTTGTGCTAATAAATTGCCACTAAACGACTTCAACGGGGAGACGAGGACTCGACTCGACTCGACTCCAGTCGATTCTCTTTCCTTCGACAATACTTGGGGATCGGTGCGGCATGCGCTACAATTGTTGCGCCATAATTTCCCATCAAATTTTTCACACTCGCTGCAGCCGGTTGCGATAATCAAATATTTGACCTCTGCTGCAAATAAATTTCAATGCAATCACAACAGCAACAACAACCGAAAAATGCTCGGGAACGTGAAAGCGTTCTCTCTCTCTGCCGCTGTTGTTGATGCTGTGACTGTGGTTGTTGCTGTCGCCGTTGCAGTTGCCGCCGCTGTCGACGTTGCGTGTTAAACACAATCCAAAGTCTATAATTATTGTAGAATTGCCAGCAGAACGAACGCGGGACACTTCGGGCAGAGGTAACGGGTCACGGGGAAAGCGCGGAGTGGGCACGTTTCCAGATCCCATGCAAGAGAGGCTGGCAGCTGCTCCGAACTTGCAGCTCGCGACTGCACATGGAACATGAAAATTGTAGCGTGTAGTTGGCGAAAAAAATTCCAAACACACATTCTAATTCCACATTCGCTCGACTCTGACGCTGACGCTGGCTCTGACTCTGGCTTCGACTCTAACTCTAACTGCGGCCACAGCCACAGCCACTGCTCCTGCTGCAAGTTGGAGTCGACGGCTTGACACACTGCTGGCAGGGAGCTGAAGCTGGGGATCGCTATCTCTGCTGGATGTGATTCAGTTGGGGCGCCTGTGAGAATCGCTTGCTTAACTGTTCACAGATCTTCTTACAGTATTTGTGTGTGTGTGTCTGTGTGTGTGCAATTAATGCCTAGAACTGCGACTGCTATTTGTGTTTGCCTTTTTCGGGGAAGCGGAAGCTTTGCACACGCCCACTTGTCGCTCACTAACTGGCACTGTACTCCATCGTATCGTATGTGGCTGTATCGGGACTTGATGCCGGCGATCGGACGTGCCTTATGCTGTGGATGTGAATGTGGCTGCAACCAACAGCCAACAGTCAACAGGACCTGGGCCACATCATGGAGCTGGCACGCCCACACACAATTCTTGTATTGTGGCGGCAGAAGTTGAAAGTTATACGCCGACTAAACCTAATTGTAAACTGTTGTTAGCAGTTGCCTAACTGTTGCTTGTTAGCCGCTTGTTTATTAACAATTTAACGCTCCACACTTACAGACACAGAATGGTATAAGTGACCACATGAGATTCGTAACAGACGCTGCTCTCTCTCTTAACTCAACTTCTAAACGCTTTTCACGTCGCTGCTGAGTGGTGTCCAGGCGCAGATTACGGGACGGGAGGCGGTACTTATCAACTGCATAGCCTACTAACAAATTTATGCACTGTAAACTCTTTTGGCAGCGCATAAAATGTGCCGCTTTATGTGCTGACCGTTTGACCTTTTGCATGTGTTAAGTTCTTCACACTTGTATGCAGCGTTCTTCTTCGTCTTCTTCTCGCTGTTGTGTGCTCATAACTGTCGCAGGATGGCAAATGGGGCGTGCTGGGTGGTTTTGAAGCTTTCAATCTACTACAGTTAAGCTCTGCGGCGTTTTTCTCCCCCTTTTTACATGTGCAAATCAAAAGACTTAGGCAACAAACTTGATGCCAGGCAACTGATATCTGCATAAAATCTAAGAGAAATCGTGGTAAACTCAACAAGCTTTTCTCTACATATAATTGAACAAAGAATAATTATAATTACTAAGAATAAAATGTAGAAGTATCATACAAAAATGTATTATTAAAAAAAAAGAGTTGTGTAAAATATCATATTCGTAAATTAAGCTATTATTTCTAATTTTGCAATTCTTCTTCGTCAAAGTAAATTAAAATAAGCCAGTACTGGGTATTAAAATAACTCTAAAGTTGATTGGCCCTTATTAAGTTTATTGTTTATGCTTTTTTCTACTTGCAGGTAAGTTGTGCGGCGTAAAATGAGCTGTACACCAGTGAGGTCTAACGTTATGTAAGTTGGCAACAGGCAATGCAAATAATTGGCCAGTTAGTGGAATGGGAGACCAACGCCCTACTAAACAAAACAAAACAAAACGAAACGAAATGAAACTAAGCCGAAATTGTAACAATGCCAAACCAATTTTAATTTCAAATGTTAACTATCTGGGTGTGTGTGTGTGTATGTGTGAGTGTGTTGTATGGCTTGCATAAGTTGCAATTTGAGCGAAATAAGAGTCAGATTCAGTGAAATAATAACGGGCAACTAGAGCTAATGATGCGACATGTAGCAAAGCTGCATCACATGGACATGCCAAGAGTGGGCTGAGAGAAGTGGGTGGGAAGGAGAGTCTGATTAAAAAATGCGTCACGCTTACCGTTAGTGCGAGCACGCACACAGCATGCAAGCAGAGCTCCCCATGGGAGCTGAGCTGTAGCATCCCAAAAGTTCAAATCTCAAAGCCCATTGCTGGCTTCCGTGTCTGGCATTCCCCCCTGTGCACCCCTTGTCAGGCTGTGGCAGTGCCCAGCATGTGGTGCGCTCCCTTTTTGGCAAATTAGGTGCAGCATCGGAGCAGCAAGCAAACGTGGCCAGCGCCTTTCACAAAATCTAATCAGCAAACGGGGCGGCCATTCGGATTCGGATTGGATCGCAGCAATTTACTCAAGAGCAAAATTAGCAACTAACTCGGCGCACAGTTTGATGCTATGGCACTTGATTTACTGCCACCAGGCGAAGATCGAGAGAAGGTGGCGGAGATTGCCAGAGGGGGGATCAAATAGTTAACTTTTACTCGCCCATACGATACGGGGAGAGAGATGCGATAAGTCGAGAAGAGACGAGACGAGACGAAACTAGACGATATGTGAAAATCTCAACATGGAAATCTTGTTATCCCGCCAACGGACTGGCATCCTGTGGGGCATTCTAATTGAAATTCCGGGCGTTTACTCGATGAAGATGCCGCCACCGTTGTTGCTGTCGCTGTCGCTGTCGTGGGGCAAGTTGTAAGCAATCGTCGGCAAACTGTCAGTCGCTGCATGTCGCATGTGATCATGTGATGCAAATTTGATCCCATCTGTGCACAATTAGTTGTCAATATTGCGCATACGACATGTGTGCATAGTATAGAAAAAAGAAGCAACAATGCAAACAAACAAAACGCATAACAGCAAAATAAACAAAAACGACTAAATGAGTCAGTCATTTGCCAGCGTTTTGCAACACGCAACTGAAATCAACACACGCAACTGACCGACGCACAGTGGAGCAAACATCGAAATATCGATGAACAATTGTGTATTGCTTTTTATATATTTTATTTAATTATTTAACCCGCTACCCATAGGGTATAAAGGTATTATTATACCTTGTGTCTTTAGTAAATGTATGTAAAAGGCGAAATAAGTCGTTGCGGATCGATATATTCTTGATCAGCGAATAGCCATGTTCGTCATGCGATCGGATAAAAATTATAAAAGTCATTTAAGAAATAAATTTGTATGCAGATTTTTTGGTTGACAATCTAGTATATTTGGTACTCAATAATTTAGTATTTAATAAATAATTTTGTATGCTAAGAACGGATGATGCACAGAATTTGGTATATTTTGTAATTTTCGGTATATTTTGAATGCATTAGTATAACTATATACCAGATATGAGTATATATCAGTATTTTTCTGATTTTGCTTTTAAAGCGGGTATCGAATGCAGATTTCTTACTTGTTTTTGTTAAAGTAGTCAAATTATAAAGGAATTTAGGTACAATTAGGGATAGCATAAAATAATAAGTATAGAAAGAAAAAGTGAATATATGACACTGTAGACAGAAAGTCGGTACATATTCGCGTTACTACGAGTAATAATACTAACGAAACTATGTCATAGCAATGCACATGCAAGTACGAGTGTGTCGCAGTCAAACACTCTCGATTTGGGGGTTTCCAGAATTGATCCACTGTGCCACTGCAGTCAGTGAGTGGCGTCCAGTTGAGCATAACTGGCAGTCGGCGTGACTGGCATCGACACCTCTATGCTTACCTTCTCGCTCGTAGCTTTGGCTTACCATATTTATGTCAATGGACGTATGGAGCCCATCAAGAGCAGCAGCAGCAGCAGCAGCGGTCGGACCAGCAAGTCCAACAGCAGTCATTTGCATAAAGATAGTCGATGGCAAACCCACTAACTAAAAAAATTAAAACCCGCCCCTCCCCGTTTTAGGCGCAGCAACTTTTGGACATTTATCGTTTGTTTAGCCCCTCTCAATATTTGTGCGTTGAGCAACTGAGCAGATA
Organism: Drosophila nasuta; assembly: GCF_023558535.2. Lineage (NCBI taxonomy): Eukaryota > Metazoa > Arthropoda > Insecta > Diptera > Drosophilidae > Drosophila > Drosophila nasuta. The sequence goes on from NC_083456.1 coordinate 3,782,468, forward strand.
GAGACCGCAGCAATTTCCACATGCGACACATATGTAGCTTACTTTATTTATTTATTTGTATATATTTTTTTTTGGTAACAGTAACAGGTGGAACTAGGCCCCAAGGCGTTGCAAGCGAGTGACTCAGACTGTGATGCTGTATATTGTGTGTGAGTGTGTGTGTGTGTGTGGAGCAATCAACGTTGGGGCGTTCCGTTAGGCGACGACTAAAATGTGTGTGTGTGCCCCTCACAGCTTATGTTATATTTATGCCATGCCACGCGCCTTGGGGCAGTCTCAGACCGGTGAATGTGAATGTGGCCCAAAGGAACGCAGTCTAAAGTTACTTATTTGTAAGTGTGTCAGCGACATAACTACTATAATGTATAGAACTTGAAATCGAGGGTGTCTGAAAAGGTTAAAGAACGATCAATAGTAAATACATACTGTTTAGGAAAATGGGTTTTATTACCAATCTATTAAATCGCTTAGGTTTGATTATAATCATTTTGGCAGTACATGAACAGTAGGTGCTGAAATGAAAAGATCTCGTCAAGTTGCGGGTTCTCAGAGTTCAAATTCCTCAGCAGCTTTACAGTTTAATAGCTTAAGATGTTACCGTGGGTGGCCCATAAGCCTAACTGCCCGTACTCAGAGTAACACATAATGTGCACAGACACATATACACACACACATGCACACATTGTGAATACATTGTAACTGTTCATAAGCGATCATAACTCAATAGGAGAGGCTCATTAGCAGCACACGCAGCCGAGAGCAGGCCAAAAATACCACAGTCATTAGGGCCTAGAGATTATGGAGTGTGGCCAAGTGTGTGGAAGAGTGAGGGGGAGAAGAGAGGGAGCTAAGGTTGCAGCATAAGTGGCAACCTATGCCTGGATCCATGCCGCAAAGCAATGTATGTATGTGCACCACACTAACAGTAGCCCCAATTTGTTCGAGTTTTGTAGCATTCTAACTAATAGCCAAACATTCTGGAAATAGAACAAGGCTGCAAGAGGGATTGAGCTAGAGAGGGAAAGCGAGTGGGATCGCTGTATATTGTCATTAAAGCGTAGCTCAATTTCCTTGCTGCCCACGAAGATATCGTCGTCGTCGTCGTCGTCATCGTCATCCTCATCGCCATAGCTGTAGATGGAGTTGGAGTCTTCAGCGTCGCCGTTGGTCACGTCAAGCCGGGCGCGTAATGAGCGTTAAATTTGTGGCCCGCTTTTGTTGCCGTTGCTTTTGGTTTTATTTTGGTTTTGGGCAAGTTCTAATCACCAGAGAACACGCTTCGTTATTAGTTAAATTAGTCACAAAACGGTTACCGAAACATTTCCAGCTAAACTTTAATTATTGCGAATTTTGATGTTTTTCTTTCTTTTCCTCCGTTCTTGTGGTTGCTGTGCAGCTACTTCTAATGAAAACTCATTAAACTGTTTGGCAACAAAGTGGCTTTTTATAGCCTTCTATAGTTATACTCTCTGATGGGCTTGATCACAAATGTGGGTCAGCATAAATTATGAAAGAAATAAATTATGCTCAGCTACAACCACAACGACAACAACAACGCACAAGTACAAAGTACTTACTTGTACTTGGAAAGAGAAGTCGCCATCCAGTTTGCTCGCCTGTCCGCTTGCTTGCCTGCCTACCTTTCACTGCTATCAATAAATTTGTTGTTTGGCTCGTTGCGATGCCTGCGATAAAGACAAACGGCCTGCCAATATGAATTAGCTAAGCGAATTGGCAATTTGGCTAGTTGGTAAACAACTCCAACCACAGTTTGTTCTCCTCGCTCTCTCTCACTCTTTCTTATGTGTTGCATGATTTCTATTCCTGGCTGGACCAATGCGGCGCGCTGCTTCAATATCATCATTATCATTAGCAGAGGCTTTGCGTCCAGAGAGCAACCAGCACCAGAACTGTAGCAGTTGATAAATGTTAATGTTGATAGCCAGTGAAGAGCATTAAAACAAGAGTGCTGTCAAAGAGAATACGCGACTACCAAACACTCTCCAAAAGTTGAGTGTTGGTGGCAGTGAGACTGCGCTTGGTCGAAAATCTATATCAATGATATCGATATTTAAATACCTTACCGACAGTTACAATGTAATTGTATATTGTGCGTGGGTTATCCCTCTCACAGCATACATAGCTTTTTTTTCGGCATGTCATTACTTTTCATTTCAACCTGCTGTGAAGATATGCAATTTTTAACAAGTTAGTTTTTCAAGTGCTAATAAATACAACAGTCTGGTATTTATTATGTGTATTGATCTGATAACTGAAATTCATATGCATTTAAAGTATAAAAAGTGATAAATTATATTTTTAATTGCTTCACTAAAATTATTATATTTGCCTTTGAATCTTACGATGAATTATGAATTTAAAATGCTTAACTAAAAGTTAGTCGAACAATAATTAAATGTTATAATTACCTTTTCATCTTTCGATTCAAAATGTCATATTGTCCGCTTAGAAAGTGTATAAGATGTGTACCAGCTTCCTGCTAGCAAAAGGTTAACAAAGTTCACCGACGAATTCCATTCATTGGCTGCAACTAGAGCTCATGCTGTAAACTCTCATTGACTGTGTTGTTGTTGTTGTGTTTTGCTGCTGCTTTCAACACGCTCTGCCAATAAATTTGCAGCACTTGTTACGCTTTTTAACGGTCCCGAACCGAACCACTCACCAAACATTCCTTTGGCATTGGCATTACCAACAGAGATCTATTTTTGCTTAACAACAAATATTTTACTACTTGATCTTGTCTCTTGTTATTGTTGCTATTGTTGCTTTTGCTTTTGTTTTTGTTTTTGGCACTGGCCATGCAGGAAACTGAAATTGCACTCGATTAAACTTCGACGTCCAAAAATATATATATACTTTAAACAGAAGAAAAGAGAACTTGTTGAAATTTTGCAGGCAACTGTTACCGAGTGCTCTCGTAGTAGATGCGGTCCATTCGATTAGAGCTGATTTAGCCAAAAGGTTAACAGCAGCCGCCCAGCATAAGTGTTGAGTTTTTCCATGGAATTTCCGTTCGTGATGTTTTCCGCTTTGATTTTTTTCCCCAACCCTAATGTTGTAGCATTCATTTGATTGCATCGCTTTGTCATAGCCTAAGTAACGTGCCCTCTTTGCTACTGTGCAAGTGTGTGTGTGTCTGGTATTCACATTGTGAGATCCATTTGTCAAATCACCTTTCAGCTTCGGACTCGTAGTTACACATATAGTATGGCTTGCCATATCGAATTTATGATTTTGCATAAACCAGATGCCAATACTAACATATGAATACTTTTCGTATATTCGTCTAGTCTTATCCGCAGGCAATGTGTGCTATTAGCCTAGAAAGCGAATATCTAACTTCACTCATTCAGACTAGCCGTATCTAAGCGCCATCGCCATCGCCATTTGAGAATCATCATGGTAATGATTATAATCTTTTTGGCAGTTTTTTTATTTGTATAATTGGCGAGGTTCTTTTTGCTGTCGACGTCGCCGTCGTCGTCGTCGTCAACGTTTTGTGCTAATCACTTTAACATTTTGCAGCCGCTTTTTGACCCGCTTTTGCTACAGTCTCAACTTAGCTCAGCTCAGCTGATGTTGCTATTGCTGCTGCTGCTCCTGTTGTTGTAATTATATTGCCGAGTAACCATTTACAGTTTTAGAGGCGTTGCGTGCTGTTAATGATGGGTGATCTATGCGAATTTAACTTCTGTCAGCTTAAGAGACGTCTTCCACATACCATCGAGTGCCGTTCATTACTTTGTAGCAACGTTGAGCGAATCTATAGAATTAATATAACTATCGATGGCTCAAAAATGAACAAATTTCGATGTGTGCTATATAACGAAAGTCCTGCATGTTTCTAGACAACAAAAGAAAATTGTATAATTTAAAATAATTAATCTGCTTATGGAACTATTAGAAATATTTTTGTTTTCTTTCATCGCTAACCATAAAAGTGCAAGGAAAACGGTTAAATTCCTTAAGCAAACAACTATATATGGTGTGTGCATTCAATCTTTGCAAAAAAAGAAAAAAATTAAAAAATTGCAAAATATTTCAGGGTAAGCAGGCTTTTAATTTGTAACAAACAACTTACAAAATTTTGTATGTTTTAAACAAAAAAAAAACAAATTTTAAGCCCAACCTTTTCAATTGTAGAGCGTTTACATAATTTCGTTACATTTCAATGTATAGCTAATTTAATAAATACGCTTATCTTTTTTTCTCCGCCTTTTTTTGTTAATAGGGCCTTATATCAACAAGGAGGGAGGGGATAAGAGGGTGGGGCACAGGGGGGTGGTAAGTTGGCTAACAAACATTTAGTTTGTCGAGATCACGACACTATCAATTAGAGGCAAACAGCCAGCGAGACAATTGTTTAGGACTCTCAAGAGTTGGAACTCGTTAGCGGGGCGTGTCAGCCGTTTATCATTTCTGCAGGTTTCGCAATGGAAACAAAACAAACAATAAACATTTTGTGAGCTGTGGGTTATTTCTTTCATTGAGTTAATATTAAAACAATTGCTCTGAATTCGTGTTTGTTATTTTGGGAACTTTCGGACAACACTTAATTATGCAAGTGGCCAACACCCCCACAAAGAAATCACCACGAAAAAAATCTTTTCTTTCTTTAAGTAATTTGCATGAAATTAAGCTTGAAGCTTTTTGGGATTTCTGTTTTCAGTTTCGGTTGCAGTTTATAAGAAGGTCGCTTACAGTTTACATTGAAGGCTGTCCCGTCTACTTTTTATATTTAAATTTTGTAACTGCATTTCATAGCTTGTGAATTGCGCCAATTAAGAGCAAAGGTCACAGCCTAAACTTTTGATGCGTTTTGCTAATGAATGCAGCCAGCGGCGAGCTTCATTATTATCTTACTTGGCTCTTTTTACGGCGTTTCAGTTGGTGGCCATTCAAAGCAATAGTTGTTTGTCACATTGACTTATTTTTGCTGCCACTTGACCAACTGAGAGCAACAGCTTGCAAGTCACCGATTGGCAGAGCCACTCTGACGAACGTTGTCTGCGTTGTCAACTTCTTCGGCCCATTGATGCCCTACAAACGGCTCTGCGACTGACTGTAGATTAAAATGTTAGTAGGTGCAACCAGCAAACGTCTGGACAGACGTCTCTGCTGTTCAGAGACTCAGGTGACTTGTTTACCGCTGCTGGGTTTCCTGCTCAGTCAGTCGAAACATGTCGCTGACTCTCTTAGCCTTTCCCAAAGAGCTGTGTGGTTAAGACGGAAAGTGTTTATACTTGATATTCACATATACTAGAAGGGTGTTCTAACATAGTGAAGCAATACAATAAGTCTACATATTTATCGTACAGAAGGGAACTGATATTATTAAATCAAGTTAGAAATTGGATTAGACTAAACATATTCATAATTAAATTTCGAAGTATTCTAGATAATTTCTTAGGGATTAGTATTCCAAAGCTAACTTACTTATGATACACGTATAACTTTTGAATACACAAAGGGTATTTCAAAGTCGAGTTTTGTTTTTTTCCAAGTATCTTCTCAATTTACACAAGCTCAGCATCATTTAACGGGGCAGCAGTAGTAGGATCAGGATATCTGTTAGTATGCCAGCATTTTGGTTTCGACATGGTGCATCAGTAAAGGCAAGAACAACTTCACAACATGTCAAAGCGACACTTTGACTGTGTTACAACAACAACAGCAACAACAACAACTGCAACTTAACGTGCAGCGGCAAAAGCCATAACAACAGCAACAACTCAATGTCAAAAGTGCATTGAAGACTAAAGTCAGGGTTAACAGGTAGTCAACTCTGCCAGGAGACAGCCATCCAGTCAAGCAGCCAAACAGCCAACCAGCCAACCAGCCAAGCAAACATACAGACCGAGAGACATCCAGACGGAGAAACTGAAAAGTCAGTAAGTCAGCCAGTTTACACAGCATTTTGGATGACTGTTTTTGTTTGTGTGTTTGCAGTTGTTGTTTTTGTTTGTTTGTTTGAGTGTGGCGTGTTTGATGTGTGCAAAAGTTCAAGTTGCCTGTTGTTGGCTGTTGCCTGTTGCCTGGCCCAGACAACAAATAGTGGGCGTGACGACAGCCAAGCCAATAGTTGGAGAGTGTCTTAACGGATGTTTTAGAATAAGCTCTTGAACTTGAACAGCAAATGGGCAGAGTACATGATCAATACAAGAAATTTCTTTTTGTTTTATATTAACTAATATCAATTATTAACAATAATTCATACATCAATACCAGAATAGTTTATTTCCAAAAACAATAATTGAATTTGGATCAAAATATTTGTACCAAATTTTATTTAAAAAATCTTCCATTTACCTGTGATAAAAAGTCAAACAGAATTTCAATAAATTAGCAAAATGTTTTGTTTAAAAATAATAAAAATAATAATAATAATAATACGACGTACGTTTTCGAATTAAATATTTTATGCAGTGACATTTCAATAAGGTTTTGTTGTGGATAAAACATTTGCGGTTTTGCAGTAATTCATGATATACAAGTTATATAGTAAGTCAGGCAGCATTTATAATTGGATTTCTTATTACGAAAGGTGTCGTCATTTGTGCATCCTCAGTATAAATATATGACATCAAGAGTCAGGAACCACTTTTTGAATCAGAATCGTAAGCAAGGTTGACATCATTAGTTACTTGACTTCATAATAACTTGAATATTTAGTACATACAAGTATAATAATAAATAAATGATTGCTTAGTCAATCGAGATGCACTTATGTATAGTTATAGTCAATATTTTGATGCATTAACGCTACGATTTACATGCAAAAAAAGAAATTGAAAACACGACAGCTCGCGACAGACATTGAAACTTATGGTGCATTAAAGACGTCATATTTATTTTCCACTTTGCATTAGACTGACGTGTTGTCTCCATGAGCTTCATGGCGGTGAGATCTTCGTCTCCCCCGCCCGACGCATAAGCAGTGATTGCGTATCGAAGCTGTCGCCATGCATCATAACACACATGTAATTGTGAATGTGTTTTATAGATTTTTGATTTTTCATAATTTTTTATGAGCCCCTCGAGTATTTTCATTAGACAGGCAAATGGAAAACATAAAATGAAATAAATAGACATCGTTTCCTTATGCTGCCACATTTGCTGACTTCCGCTTGGCCATAAAAATAGGCAGTCGACAACAAACTCCACACGAATCCATTTGATCGATTTGCTTGATTTAATGTTGACGCAGAGACCTCAGCACTTCTTTTCAATTGTGTTTACTTTCAATTTCACTCGACGCGCGTTCAAATTGTCAGCGCTTTTTACACTTGATACCCATTGAAAGAAAGGGTAACACTGTGCCATCGGAAAGTATGTGTATATAAAGTATAGCATATATTTTTTATTTACTTGCGACAAGTTAATGGGACTTATAGAAATATGAAGTAATTAAGATTCTTCGATCACAATAAATTGTTTTTAATACTACTAAAAAATGTTAGAGGGTATCTCCAAGTCTCGTTTGTAACTTTCTCACTTGATATTTATAATTATGGAAAATGTTGAACAACTTTTACTTCTTCCGCTCTCCAGTCATATTGACATGTATGGCCATGTTTGTGTATGTGTGGCTGTGTGTGTGTGTGTGTGTTGCTGTGTACCGAGAATAAACAGTCGAGTGTGTTGCAAGTGCACTTTATTATCTCTACGAATCTTTGTTGTTGTTAGACACTTTGATATTTGAAAGTGCTAAATGGTGACTGTTATTGTTGTTGTTGTTGTGGCACAAACTCGCGCTAACTGCGGAAGTTGCTTGGATTTAAGGTTTATGATAGCCCCTTCTCCCTCCTCCAGCAACCTATGCGCTTACAACTCTTTAACTCTTTTTTTGACATTGCTGATAAGTCATTCGGTTTTTACAAGCTTCGTTTTTGTTAATATTTATGTAATAATATCATTGCGCACTGTAAAAAAATGCAATAATGCTATGTTATTAAATTTATTTTTAGCATCACGTGGAAGATTTTAAAAATAGAATGCAAAATCTGTCGTTAGGCTGATAGTTGCTAAAGTCAATGCTAACAAGCGCAACAAATAAATTTGTAGAGGAATCGTAAGACAAATACAGTTTGAGAATCATTGACGTCAATATTAGAAAATTCAAAAATATACTATAATTCAGATCATAAATGTAACTAAAACTATTATACAACGACAAATAAATTTCTATAGCATTTATTTCTACAATGCCCATACATTTATTATGTACTAAATTTATATAATAACATTGAATTTAATAGAGTAAATTATAAGTAGTAGCAGTTTTCAATTGGGCCTCGAATTAAAAATACAAATTTCGAAAGTGGTGACATTCTTTCTTTTGCCAAGTCTCCCGCATCCCGTATTATTCAATATTATATAAAAAACGCGATTTAAATTTTTTTTTTTTATTTTAACGATTAGTTTTTTCGTAAATAAAAAATAAAAAAAATGGTGCTGTTTTTAATTTCATAACTGAGAAAACCCAGTTTGAGAATCATTGACGTCAATATCATAAAATAATCATGAATGATACTAATCATAAATAGTACAATACAACAACAAATAAATTTCTAGAGTTAATGTAGAGATCTACATTTAGCAAAAGTGCACATACTATAAGACAATTATAGTTTGAGTAGCATTAACGTAAATTGTAAATTTTAAAAATGCACTATAGCGTTAGATTAGACAGATCATAAATGAAACTATGTTAATGATAGTTATAAAACAAATACACATTTTTATATTTCATACAAATTTTCTCTTCTTCAAAGACATTGCAAAGGCTTTCAACGAGTTGCCCTTCACTTACATTTCAGCAAATCAATTTTCATGCTAGCCAAGTCTTAAAATTAGTCATGTGTGCTGAGGCTTGTTCTTTAGAGTGTTTGTGCATGGGGCAGATGATGATGCAGCTGATGGGACTATATCTATGCATCTTTCGGCACAGTAGCTGCGAAATGCAAGAAAATTGCTGGCTTTAACGGCAGCTGACAGCCTCTACTTACTGTATGTGTGTGTGTATGTGTATGTGTCGTACATGGATGGCATCGGTGTGTTACTTGTATCCAGTGCTTTGGGTCAGTAATTAATTCACATCAGGGGCGCATGATTTGCACTCGAATGCTTTGGGGTTTGCCACTTTTGGTTATGACCAATTGGCCAATTCATGCGCTTTAATTACTTCATAAAAGCCAGGTCTGCTCATGACTTGGCCCTTAGCCACAGCCACAGCAACAGTCCGAGCAACAACAATAACTTTTTCTAACTGTTCTCTGATTTTTGCGCATTTTTTTTAGTTCGTTTATGTCTGAACATTTTATTGTTGCTGCTTATTGCGTTGTGATCATCATTTGCTGCTGCTGCTGTTGCTCTTGTTGTTGTTTAATGATAGACCTTAAGGTATTTGTTGTTGTTGTTGTTATTGCTATTGTTATTGTTATGGCTATTCTTATTGTTATTGTTATTGTGTTGTTTTAAAGCACAAGCCAAATATCGAGTTCTTTTTCTGCTCGCTCGCTCTCTCTCTTTTGCTCTCTCAACCTCTACATTAATTCTTTTTATGGCCATCAATTGTTTGATCATTTTCAAGGTTCGATCAACTCTCAGAGCTTCACCATAAACAAGAAGTTGGTGTCCATCCAGATCTTTGTGGACTTTCATTGATGTTAACTGGAGTGTAAAGTGTATCTGTGTGTGTGTGTGTGTTTGTGTGTGTATGCGTATGCTGGCGGCACGCTTCAACAACTTTTCTGGGCGGCCATTTCACACCATTAGATGCCTGCATCTGCTTAAACTAGTTCCGAGTGCTGCTCATTAGCGGGGAGTGTTAATAACTCGCTTATCAAAACACCGCCCAGTCGCAAGGTGGAAACTTTAAGCGCCAGTTGAGCTTTCACTAGCCTCTGCATCGGAATGCTATTGTTCATTGTTCAACAATTTGTTTTGGTTGCCAGCAACATTAATTATCATTTGTTTAATTCACTTTGAGATGCATTGAATAGCTAAAGGCACCTTGAGCTATATGATGGGAATCCTCTATCGAAGTGTGCTGTTTAAGGATAATAACCTTCGAATGAATGTGTGTAAATTCGGTTGCACAGAAAGTCGAAATATAAAGCATTACAAATGCCGCCCATCTAGAAACGCAATTTGTAAATTGCTTCCGACAGCAAATTCAATAATAACAACGGCAGCAGCCAAAGCCAGAGCTGAAGCCAAAGAACAACAGCGGCGGCAACTAATAGTTACTTTCAATCATTCATCATCGATTTCAATAAACAATTTCAATGGGTGCCCAGCTATCCAGCTATCCACAGACAGTACGAAAGGCAGACGACGCACAATGGCTGTGGCACTTGCTACATGCTCATAGATGCTGCCCCTCCATCTCCATCTCTCTTTCTCTTTCTCTCTTTGAACGTGTGAAAGATTTGTTTCATTTGTTAGCTTGTTGCTGCTGCTGCTTTTGTTGTTCTCTCCTCCTAGACTAGTGTCTGTGTGTGGATCAGTTGAACTTTCGGTCAATCTCTACATGACTAGTCGAACAATCAAATAGGCAGTGAGCAATAGCAACAGCAACCAGCCAAGCAGCCAGTTATTTTTATTTGGCTTGGGGCTTCTTTTCAATTATTATTAGAAAATTCTGAGTAGTTTGTGGCAAATTGCGGTTGCTAATGGCTCTCGGTTGGTTCGAAACAGCAAAACCTTGACATTTGATGACACCATACATTGCCACTGAGAAGATTTCTTATCCTGTGAGACTCAGGAACAGGCATGCTTAATAACGAGTATGTGATATACATTTTGAATAAATCGCAAACCTGTTTGTATGCATACCTAAGTTGTGTTTAGCTCAGTTTCGGCTTGATTGCTTGTCAAATGTCAAGAGTCAAGCACGCCTAATGATAATAAGAATACATTTTGTACGGCTCGTATAAGGCGGCATCAAAAATAAGCCCAGTTAGAAAAAAACAAGTTGTTGTACGTAAGACATGTCAATATTTAAATTTATTCACACCAGATTAACACTCACGTCAGCCATTGAATTTTCTTGCTAATTCTTCTTATTCTGCTTATATAGTAAATAATAATATGTGAGGCCCGAAAATAAAACTGGAATAGAATTGATTGCCACATTGTAATTGCGGAATTGGCGCAGAACCTGTGGCAGTTGCAATCTTTGACACATGCTAGCAACATTTTTGTCATATGATAAACAAAAGAATGAAACAGCAAACTCGCTTCCACGTTAGAAGCCTGACACATAATTGTTGCATCAAAATTGCTCAAAATGAAGCAATTGTTGGCCATCCAACAGTCAGCATGCAACATTCAACATCCAACAGTCAGCGATGCGGATGTGAAACTGCGCATGTGCAGCAAAGTGCGGCGATTCTTTTTGTTTTGCCTTTTTGCCACTTTCTGGGCCCATGCCACAGAGCAAGTGCATGGCACAGCTGCTTAACATGCCGCACACCCAGCAGAAGAAGCGACAGCGCAACCGCATGTAACATAAGCAAAATATGTAATTATGTTAGAACCTGGTGGCTCTGCCATCTCAGCTAGCAAGTAACGTAGTAGTCGCAGTTGCAGTTGGAGTTGGAGTTGAAGTCGTCCCGTTGCGTTGCCAAGCTGCCACTTGTTTATTGCGATACTTTGCTTTTTTATTTGAATTTATTATGCAATGTTTTTGCTCATCGTTGTTGTTGCCTGCTCAGCTGGGGTATTGATTTTGTCGTTGGCTGCTATGATGGATATATGCAAGTCGTATTGACAAATTGCGAAGCTCGCTTGCCATTTGCCTAAGCCATCTGCAATTGCCAATATGCGAATGGGCAAACAAAAGACTCAGACAACAAACTGGCTTAGCCGCGGACGGCACTTGCAAGGCAATTTGTCAAATCTGTTGACGACTTAATAAGCCAAACAGCAAAATTCGTGGCACAATTTAGTATTTCAACATGATGCCAGCCAGTCAGCTAACTGACAATGCACACATTACAAACACCAAGTATTGTAATATCGCATTTATTAATTCGTTGTCAAACAATAGCCGTTGCCTAAATAAATTAGACTGCATTTAAATAAGTCAATTTCGCACAGTCAACTACTCACGTGGGGTCAATTTCAAATTTATGAACTTGACAGCACCAACACAAACATAAACGGCAACAACAACAACTTTAACTTGGCAGCTAACAAAAGACTGAAGCAACGAACACGACGATGATTTATAACCAAAAGCAAACAAGCCGTTTAAAATAGTTTGTGACAGGGGCTGAGAATTGGGTCGAAATTAGCAAAAGCTTAAAAATTAAGCTCAAGATGATATGCCATAAACTGCGGCGGTTGTAAAAGTCTGTCAGAAGTACCATGAATATATGCACATAAATTGAAAATCTTAAAAATTCTTCAATACTCGTATTAAAACTTTACTTTCACTGACATTGGATGCAGAACGAATGAACTAAATATCAGATGAAAACCGAAAATTGTGTGAAAAATGGACAGCGATTTTCTCACACATGCATGCCACGCAAGAAAACAATATATGAAGATGTTTATAATATTATAATTAATTATGGTTTCTTGAACACTTCAGACTCAAAGTCAAAGTAAAGTTCAATGCCAAAACCAAATCCAAAACCAAAATGAAGAGAAGCAGGCATTTGTTTTGTATGCAACCAAGAGGTTGTATGCTCCCATCGTGCTCATCTGTTTTCCATTCGCTGCTGATAATGCTTAATTATATATACATAAACCGCAAACAAAACAATGCAACAATACCCAAACAACAAATCTCTGGGTGGCTGATAATGAAAAACGAAATTCACATGGCATTCAAACATTGAGCATTGAAGGTAGAAGTACACGTATAAGACTCATAGGCAGCAGGCAACAGGCAGCATTGCCATTAAGTATTTCAATTTCAAATAATTGAAGTAAACGCTTTGGATGATGCGCAATCGGGGACTTGAGACTCTCTGACCCAGTTGATCCAAATCTCAGTGGAATATTATTACTGCGGAGAAGGACAGAGGCGAGGTAATTAAAGACGCCAAATGTATTAGGCGATAAATTAAATCAAAACGCACAATCAAGTGCCTCCATTTGAAGCTCAACACTCGCACGAATAAAAAAAGATAATAAGGCACTTTTAACACGGTTTATTTTTAATTTATTTATGCATTAACCGCCTTTCGCTCAGCTCTGCGACGCAGCTCCGTGAATGCCAATTGACTGTCCACAGCAACAACAAGCAGAACATTAAATGAATTGACATTAACTTGTTGACATCATGAGGAAGTAAAGCAACGGGCAGTTCATGCTAATTATGTTTTTAGGCAAGGCTGTCAAAAAAATTGCACTAAAGTTGTAAAAAAAACATGATTAAACTACACTTTTGCTTCTCAATTGTGATCACTTAATACGGAAATAAATATTGGGAAACCCTAGGATTGTGATGCTTGAATAACAATATTTATACAATATTTTGATATCAAATAAAAATAGTTCAATAAAGTGGCTACTAGGGAAATTCATCAATTTATTTTAATACTCTTCATAATAATAATTTATAGTAAATGGAATATTAATGCATTTACAGCACAACTCTCCACACTTATCACACATTTTTATTATGAGCGGTTTTTAACTTTTAGAGCTGTTATTGCCCACTGCCTCGGCTTGAGCTCATTTGCATACTTTATTGATGTATTGCGTGAGTTTGACAACAACAAACAGAGTGGTGGGTAAATAAAAGAGAAAAACTTTGCAAAAAAAAAACCTTAAACCTAAAATATAAACATGGTTAATGGCTAACCAAAAAGTAGCGCAACAACATCAGCGTCAGCATCAACAGCGACAGAAAATCGAAGCCATCCGAGATGGCATAAACAAATTAATTAGCATCTATGAGGTCGATACATCATTGAAATTGCAGCAGAGTACGAAAATAAACAGCACGCTTCGTCGATGCTAAATAAATCGCTTGAAAATAAAAAATCCAATCCAATCGAATATCTATTAGCCAGCACATCAAATAAATCCAGCAAAACAGAGCTAATCTGCATGCAGATGTTGGCATCGAGGCTCGAGCTTGTTGCTGGGCGAGCGTTTATTTGAAAATCATCCCACTGTACTATACTCGTAAACACACAGCACAGCACAGCACAGCACACACACGGTGTATAAAGACTTGCCACATGCCAGCTGGCAGTTCACAGTTGAGTGCGAGCCATCTCGAATGGGCATCGATGTGGTTATTTGTGAACGTTGTTCACACCCCAAAGTTTTTGGCAAATAAAAAATAAATCAATTAGCAGAGTTTTTCTGACTAATCCAATTTCTCATCCGTTTTTTCCAGGTACATCACACCAGCGGCCGCAGCCACAACAACAACAGGAGCAGTCGCCGCAAATGGGACGTCAACAGGCGGAACTAGTCTGGCAGTCTATCCAACGGCCACTGCACAGGTCTATCGATCCAACAACGGACTCGACGTTCTTGACTGTGCCGGTCTGGAGCATCATAGTGCAGCGATTGCAACTGCAGCGGGCAGCAACTCTAGTGGTAGCGGCTTCTCCCAACGACTTCGCGAACTAGCCGCCTCAGCCGGACTCCTCTCATTGAAGCCACGACAGCCGCTGAAGCCCGTGATCAAGACACGTGGTTCGCCTGGTCCAGAGTTTCCCAAAAAGGTCACGTTCAGCGCCTTTGCCACGGTGCAAGTGGTGTGATCGTAGAAATGCCCGTGCCAACTGTGTGGGCGCAGGTACTATGGCAAGGTAAATACTTGAGAATGAGAACCTTCTAATATCGCATATTGAACTAAATTGTCATTTCTTTCGTATCATTACAGATAGCGAGTGCCTTGCTTTGTTAAACCATTATTGTTGTTATGTTTACTGTTGTTAAATGTTTAGCATTATATACTATGGATCGGCATCTGGAATCTGGAATCTGGACTTGGAAACATCTCCTTAAGCTTAATTTAAATCTGTGCCATGTCTTTGGCTTGAAACTGTTATGAAATATGTACCAATATATGTATGCTCCATAGCTGAAATACCTCGAAGACAACACATCAATTAAAGCATAAATCTGAATTTGCTATTGCAATCTTTAACCACTTTCTTAATCTTTTCAAAATCTTAATGCTTTTCCTGGAAGACTGAATTTTTCAATTTCACAGTTCCTTTCACTATGTGTATTCACTGCTACTATCGTTCACCATTCTTTTTCCTAATTCCACACAGTATTTTCTACATCTTTACAATTCTGGCTATTCTGTTCTTAATTACAACCCAAAATTGAAGACTACACACAAAAATTATAATATTTTCTATCAAACTGTAAATATGTATGAATTTTTGCATAGTCATAAATATATATCTGACGAATATGAGTATGTATGTATGTATATTATGTAAGTCTGCTTGAGTGTATGTGTATATACCAGAACTTGCATATGTATTGTTTAACTTTAAGTATAATATGAAAGAATGATTCTGAAAATCAAGAGTTAAATGCGATTGCTGTACATTGTAATTTAAATATATTATTAAAAAACTTACCATAAGATTAATATTATAAATGATCAATAAAATTATATACGAGAATAGAAAATTATATTACTGTTTATTTTTGCAATATGAATGGATACAAATGGTTTTCATGCTTGTTTTTTAATAACATAACAAGAGTACGGACACTACAGTCAAGTGATTAGTATGCTTATCAGCATAACTGTTTGTGTAAAAGAATCTTGTTAGGAAAGGGCTACACACTTCAAATGTTATAGAAGTTTTTGGCTATTTTCCAGAGAATCGAAGGCTATATTTAGTATACTGATATGATTCTATATTTAAAAATACACCATATTGCACCAAATATACCAAATTTACAGCCAAAGCAGCTATGATCCAATTGAAGTACGGGTTTTTTGACATACAACAGTATTTCTTAAATAACTTTTACAATTTTTTTCCGATCGCCAATAAATTGTTAGTAATCATAAATACGCTACTTATTATTATTATTAAAAATTCTAAAATACGTTTTGGTTATTCAAATTTTTTTTGCAACTTGACGAACAAATTGAACTGCGTACAAAGTTACGAGTGCTTTCAAAATATGATTATTAGAAATTAAAATTAGTATATAGTATCTTTTATAGTCTCTGAGATTTTGGTGTTCATACGGACAGACATGGCTGATGATTCCTTCTGCTTGTTACATACATTTCCTGAAGGCGCAAATTTATAAAACGATGCTACCCTATGGGTACCGGATATAACCAGCCCCTTACACGTTGAACTTTTTTCTTCACACTTTCGAAACAAAACATTATTAACAATTGAATAATTATACTTTTTTAATGAAAGAAAAAGAGTATTAAATGTCTCCAATGAATGAGCTTTGGGAAGTATTTAAGAATGTATGTCAAATATATGAAATCAAACAAGTTATCAATATTAATTATTTCTTCAAAGATGATTACTTCTAGCTTGCGTAATCTTGTGTAAATTCAATTGCCAGCTGTAATGACTTAGACAATAGCAAACTGCATTTGACATGGAGTCCTATAATATTATCCATTATTCCATATTCATTGATGTATTGTTGGAGTTCTTGACTTACTTCAATAAAGATTGTGCAGCACATTTGCATTTTTTTGCACTTTTTAAAACAATTTTTCAATTCTTATGTGTGACAAGCCACATTAATTTTGCAGTTTATGGAGAAACTTTGTATTATTATACAAAGGAAACGGAAATTAAACTTCCAAGGTCGAACCTGTTTTTGTCCGAATTGCATTTAATTTATATTGGTTGATCTGGTAACACTTAGTTTAGCCGACGCTAGCCTCTGAATTCCCTTGAATTAAAAATGGCTGATAGATTAACCATATTCAACATTAATGAAAACTCCACTGAAAGTGCACGTTATCTAATTAAAAAACAAATAATAAATTAAAGCGCATACTTACATATATTTTGACCGTAAATTCATAATCAATTACTTTACTTTGCGTGTGAATGAAGAAATATTAGGCTTAATAGGATTTTTTAAATTTTGTTTTCACATCGAAATAATGTTAAAAATCTCAATACCTTTTTATATAAAAAACAATAATAAACTTATTACTTATTTATTTTTATAAATTATACAAAAATGACATTTGTGTTGAACATTTTGAAAATTGCGCCAAATAGTTATAATAAAATACACTAAATGTAGAATGGGTATGGAAACAGGCTATAGTATATTTGACACCTGGTTACATTCTTCGTGTTGTGTTTTGGTATATTTTTAAAACGCGCATAAAAACGCACACTAGTTAGTTTCTAATTTTTAAAAATAAAAGTTGACGCCGTTGAAAAATTTTGTTGTTATTCATGCGAGTGTTGTCCTCACACTGACTTCCATTCAAAAGGACATTTTTCATAAAAAAGTGGTTCTAATAAAAGAGTATCAGAGTTTTTGTCAACAGCTGTTTTCGTATTTAACAGTGTTGCTCACGAGGAGCAAATTCTGTTATGGTATGGTATGGCAGCGCCAAAAGTATTTTTTCATATTGCATCAGTGTGTATACACTGAATGTTTTCCCGCCAATTCGCAAACAATCTTCAGCTGCGTAAAGTATTTATAATTTTAATTTGTAGGAATTTTAATCTAAGCTTCGAGTTGAAAATGGCAGATTCACCCTGTAAGTAGCGAAATGAATGTGTATAACATTAATTAATAATAAAATGAACTGTAGCTGGTCCACGCGTCAAGCGACAACGCATTGATAAAACTGGCAGATTTGCGGCGCTGGAGCGCTTAAGAGGCTTAAAAGGAACCAAAAACAAATGCCATGTGGAGGAAAGCGTCGACGATGTGTATGAAGTGGTCGACGAACGGGAATATGCCAAGCGTGCCGGCGAGAAATACGGCGGAGATTGGATTGAAGACGGTGAGTCACTTCGTCACTTAACAAAGAGTGCATAAAGTAACTCGGATGTATTTCATCAACAGACGGAACTGGCTACGCAGAAGATGGGCGAGATTTCTTTGAAGATGAAGACGAGTACTCTGACGAGGGAGAGGAACAGGGCAACAATAACAAAAAGAAGAAAGGTGTCGCTGCTAAGAAAAGGCCGCGTGACAGCGACAAACCCGCCAAGGGAAAGGCTTCCATACGCAATCTCTTCAGCAACGCAGTTCCCAAAAAAGTTGATGTAAAGAATAGCGTGAAGGATGATGATGTGTTGGCCGATCTACTAGGCGAAATGAAGGAGGAGCCAAAGGACGAGACAGCCAAGGAACAAAAGGTTATAGCTCCAGCTAAAATTGTGGCTGCTTCTCGAAAGTCGGATGCTGCTGCCGCCAAGGCGTATATGAATAGTTTCCTGAGCAACATCAAAGAGCAGGAGCAGCAGCGTAAGAAAGCGGAAGCGAGCAGCGACGACGAGATGCTGGAACGCATTTTGCAGCCAAAGGTAACCAACAAGAAAGCAACAAAAATAACGGCAGACAAAATAAAGGAGGAAAAGTTGCAAGAAACCGCCGAAGAGCTAAAAAGTAACGCGGACGAAGCCATGCCAGAGGTATGCGACAATGAGTTGGATTTCAGTTGCTTGGATGACGATGAGAATCAATTTGAGGTGACAACTCCAAAGACTAAGACATTTAAGGCCGAGCCCCAAACGCCAATTGCGACTGCGAAGCCTGAAACTGAGGATATGAGCAAACTGCTCAGTAACTGGGAGTCCATTTGCCAAATGGACGATGACTTTGAGAAGTCAGTGCTGGCGAGCGAAGCGGCAGAATCGTCTACAGCTGCTATAGATCCAGCGAACGTGGAGCACCTGCGCTTCTGGTACTGGGAGGCCTGGGAAGATGCACAGAAGCTGCCAGGTGAAGTGTTTCTCTTTGGACGTACAGCTGATGGCAAGTCCATCTGTGTGCGTGTGCAAAACATCAATCGGGTGCTGTATCTGCTACCCCGACAGTATGTAAGTACGCCATTCGCTTACTATATACTATGTTAGTTAATCTTTACATTTGCAACTCTTTCAGTTGTTAGATCCCATCACAAAGGAGCCCACAAAGCAGAAGGTCACTGTTGCCGATATGTACAAGGAGTTCGATACCCAAATAGCCGCCGAACTTAAACTGGAAACGTTTCGCTCCCGTAAGGTTAGCAAGAACTTTGCCAACCATGCGATTGGCATCGATGTGCCGCAGACTTGCGACTACCTGGAAGTCCATTACGATGGCAAGAAGATGGCGCCGAATGTGCTCGCCAAGAAATACGATTCCATAGCGCATATCTTCGGAACCACCACCAATGCCCTGGAGCGTTTCCTGCTTGAGCGCAAGATTAAGGGGCCCTGCTGGCTGCAGATCAGCGGCTTCAATGTGAATCCCGCACCCATTAGCTGGTGCAAGACCGATCTGACTGTTGCCGAGCCCAAGAACGTTGAGGTGCTGCTGGAGCAAGGGAAAGCAACGCCTCTGCCGGCCATCACCTTGCTGGCGCTCAATGTGCGCACCTCGATGAACCCGAAGACGCTCAAGAACGAGATCTGCATGATCTCGATGCTCACTCACAATCGCTTTCACATTGATAAACCGGCGCCACAGCCCGCCTTTAATCGCCACATGTGCGCTTTAACACGACCCGCTGTCTCCAGCTGGCCCTTTGATTTGAATCTGCAGTTGAGCAAATACAAGTCCACGAAGATCTACAAACATGACACGGAGCGTGCGCTGCTCAGCTGGTTTTTGGCGCAGTACCAGCAGATAGATGCCGATCTGATTGTCACCTTTGATGCGCTGGACTGTCAACTGAATGTGATTACGGATCAGATCGTCGCCTTGAAGATTCCGCAATGGTCTCGCATGGGACGCTTGCGTTTTACGCAATCGTTTGGCAAGCGCCTTCTGGATCACTTTGTGGGTCGCATGGTCTGCGATGTGAAGCGTTCGGCAGAGGAGTGCATACGGGCCAGATCTTATGATCTGCAGACCCTCTGCCAGCAGGTGCTCAAGTTGCAGGAGTCTGAGCGTATGGATGTGAATGCTGATGATCTGCTAGAGATGTATGAGAAGGGTAAGTTACTTGAAACTGATTGCTTAACTTGGTGGCGAAAGCTAACAATTCGCTGTTGCAGGCGAGAACATCACCAAACTCATCTCACTAACTATGCAGGATGCCTCGTACATGCTGCGCCTAATGTGCGAGCTGAACATCATGCCACTGGCGCTGCAGATCACTAACATTTGTGGCAACACCATGACTCGCACGCTGCAAGGCGGTCGTTCCGAGCGCAATGAGTATCTGCTGTTGCACGCCTTCCACGAGAAGAACTACATTGTGCCCGACAAGCAGCCACCTCGACGCGGCGCAACTGCCGCTGCTACTGCTACTGCCTCAGGTGACCCTGATGCAACTGGTAATGAGACGACAACTGGAGCAGCTGGCGCGGCCCGTAAAAAGGCTGCCTACGCAGGTGGCTTGGTGCTAGAACCAATGCGTGGTCTCTATGAGAAATACGTGCTGCTCATGGATTTTAACTCGCTCTACCCCAGCATAATACAGGAGTACAATATTTGCTTTACGACGGTGCATCAACCTTATGCAGCAGATGCGGAGCAGCTGCCTGCGCTGCCAGATTCCAGTGTTGAGCCTGGCATCCTGCCGCAGCAGTTGCGTCGCCTCGTGGAGTCACGTCGCGAGGTGAAGAAACTGATGGCAGTGCCCGACTTGTCGCCCGATCTGCATATGCAGTATCACATTCGTCAGATGGCGCTCAAGTTGACTGCGAACTCGATGTACGGTTGCCTGGGATTCGCGCATTCGCGTTTCTTTGCACAGCATCTGGCTGCACTGGTGACGCACAAGGGTCGCGAGATTCTCGTCAATACGCAGCAGCTGGTACAGAAGCTCAACTACGATGTGGTCTATGGAGACACGGACTCCCTCATGATTAACACGAACATCACGGACTATGATCAAGTCTACAAGATTGGGCATATGATCAAGCAGAGCGTGAACAAGCTATATAAGCAGCTGGAACTGGACATCGATGGAGTTTTTGCCTGTCTACTGCTCCTCAAGAAAAAGAAATATGCTGCAGTCAAGCTGAGCAAGAATGCCAAAGGAGTGCTACGACGTGAGCAGGAGCACAAGGGCTTGGACATTGTGCGACGCGATTGGTCACAACTGGCTGTCATGGTGGGCAAGGCGGCACTCGACGAAGTACTCTCCGAGAAACCGCTGGAAGATAAACTGGATGCTGTGCATGCGCAGCTTGGACGCATTAAAGATCAAATTGCCGAGTCGGCTGTGCCAATGCCACTCTATGTGATCACAAAGCAACTGACGCGAGCGCCACAGGAATATGCGAACAGCTCGTCGCTGCCCCATGTGCAAGTTGCGCTGCGCATGAATCGCGAGCGCAATCGTCGCTATAAGAAGGGCGACATGGTGGACTATGTGATCTGCGTGGATGGCAGCACAAATGCCGCCATGCAACGTGCCTACCATTTGGACGAGCTGAAGGGCAGCGAGACACTGAAGCTGGACACCAACTACTATCTGGCCCACCAAATACATCCCGTGGTCACGCGCATGGTCGAGGTGCTGGAGGGCACCGATGCGAGTCGCGTTGCCGAGTGCTTGGGCATGGATGCCAGCAAGTATAGGCAAAATGCACAGCGGTAAGTCTGCTCTGATGATGGTGAGTTTCGGATGCTACATTCATCTTCTCTTCTGTCTCGTTCAGATCTCAACAGGAGCGCACTGAGGAAGCCGAGGGCGAGTCCCTGCAGAAGACCACACTGCAACTGTATAGGCTATGCGAACCTTTCCGATTCAAGTGCGTCGGCTGCCAGACGGAGCAGTTGATGGCGAGTGCTTATCGACCGGGCCCGAGCAGCAGCCACGTGGCCGTGCTGCAGCAGTGCGTCAATGCGGAGTGCCAAACATCGCCGCTGCAGTATCTGGTTAGCATACGCAATCAGCTGCAGCTGACTATGCGCAGCTATGTGCAACGCTTCTACCGGAATTGGCTGGTGTGCGATCATCCCGATTGCAACTACAACACGAGGAGCTATTCGATACGCCTCGAAATGCGGCGACCACGTTGTCTCAAGTGCAACAGCGGCTCCATGTTGCGGCAGTACTCGGAGCGTGATCTCTACAATCAGCTGTGCTACTTGCGCTTCATGTTTGATCTGAGCAAGCAGCAACTGCATCAGAAACGTAAGTATCTTCTCTCTTATTAAATCAGTTATTGAATTAAATTCTATTCTCCTCTGTTTAGCCACATTAACACCTGAACTGGAACAAGCCTATCAGCTGTTGTTCGACACCGTAGAACAGCAATTGCAAAATTCCGGATATGTGGTCATATCTCTGGGCAATATATTTGCGCGCAGTCTGGCGCTGTCGTCACTTCAGCAGCCGAAGAAGGAAGTGCGAGATGACTTGGTCGCCAGCAGTCTAACCGACGTTTAGATTTTGTGCACATTCTGCCTCTTTTATTCGACATTGAAGAATAGTTTGTAGTTTGGTTAAATATAGTTTATATACATATCGAGTCTTTGATGAACTAGCTCATGTCTGGCTTACAAACTTTTCCAGCGGAAAGTGTCGAAAGGATTCGTTGAAAATGTCCGTAAATGCCGTGCTCACCAGCTCATTGATCATTGGCCTAACGAAAGGCAAACCCACCTGCCACATGCTGTTAATAACTCCGTCAGCCAGTTGATTTAATGGCTGGCCCTGCAGCAGATTGCCTATATGTAGTTCCATGCCGCCAATGCGATCTACCTCCACATGCACCTTAAGCAGTGATCCAGGAGCGCCAACACGTCGCACGCTTGTCGTTTGACTAAGAGCCAAGACATCACAATTTAAAATCTCGTTGATCACAATGCAATTGAATAGTAGTCATCACCTGTAATCATATAACGTGAGGTTCCAGTGGCCAATACGTTTCATTTCAGCGCCCAACATCTTCGCAACGAATTCGTACTCGCCCTCGAGGCTCTTCTCTGGGAAGTATTGAGCATAGACGATGCGCTGATCTTCTACGTCGCTGTGAAACTTTGTCACCTCGGATCGCGACCAGCCATATTCGGACACGTTACGTAAAATCAGTTTAAAACTGCCCGGGCCATGTGGATCACCGCGGCGCAGCTCAACAAACGACGCATGATGGGGATCAAAGGGTTTAATGTTGTAACCAGGCACCCCTGAAAAAGATCACATTTGTTGCCATTACTCCGCTTAGCTCTTGATGAGAGACTCACCTGTGGTGAAATAGGCGCGCAAATCGTTGAATACCTGTTTCATGCAATCGTTGTAATCACCGTCACTGGCTTGATCACGGTGGCAGCGACCGATCAAGTGTTTGAGATCTTCATCGACATCGATTTGGTGGTTGGACGCATGCGCGACACCGCAAGCAATCAGAATAACAGCAACTAAGCCGAAGCCGTTACAGTTTGTGAGCGACTGTTGCGACATAATTCAATTTTAGCGTTTCTACATACAAGACTCTGTTAAATACAAGTTCAAATTTGTATTGATAAGTGTTAAATACATATTTGTTATTTAGCATGTGCGATAAACAAAGATACTTGGCATTCAAAATACCATTTATTATAGTTGATTGTATATCGTTAGTTGTACATTTAAGAATTTAACTGCTTTGCCAAGCCGTGAACTGCTTGGTTAGAATCTACTTGTTGGGATACAGCTGCAAGCAGTACACAGCCTAGGTAGTCGAACTTGTTTTAGTTTTTGCCGCACGTTTATTTTATTTCTCTGAAGCAGACTTATCGCATTTCTCATGGACAAGCCGTGAGTGCCCACTCTGTAAGATTTTAATGAACATCCCATCAACTGTTGTAATCTCTGATGAATGCCTGCACTTGACCCCTTTATTGTAAACAGCTTCAAAATGCTATTTTCATTGTTGCTCTTTGTAGTTTGTCATTACAGAAAAGCGGCATTAACGATCGTTCGAGCGTATAGTTTTAATAAGTAAACAAAAGACTTGTCCAAGACACAAACTACTTGCGGGATGGAAATACACTACACTAAAGTGTTTTTGCTGCAACTTTTGGAAAATCTCTTTGCAGACATGACCATTCGTTAAGCGTGCAACACACAAGCAGTAATAATAACAAAAAAAAAACAAAAATACACTACTGTGAATTGTGCAGTTTAGCGACGACTTTGGCAAGAGCCGAGCTGTAACTGACCAAAACCAACTATAAGTTAGATAGTTGTTGTTGCCACTTGCACATTGTGTAATTTCTCTTTCGATTTGCAAGCAGTGCAACAGCGCTTTGAACTATGTGAGTATGTGTGTGCGGAATGTGGCAAGCCACAGTTTGAGAGTCACCACCCACAACTGACACAAATATTTACTTTTGATAAGTGTTGTTTGTTTTCATTTGTTAACCAAAAACAGCTTCCTGATATTTAGGTGTTCTACAAAACCTCCTGTGCTTCGTATGCAGCACAAGCTCTCGGATTTACAGTTAGGTGTGCCGAATACGCGACGCGATTTATTTTTTTCTACGTGTGAATCATGCGAGCGGCAACTGACGACTGACTTCAAATGCTTCGACCGGCCGAAAAAGTGAATGAAAATGCCAGCTGACTGCTGACTGCCGACTGAGCCCGGCTTCAAGTCTGTATTTCTCGTGTACTTATGTACATTTATTTTACATACACACTTTTTATTTGTAATTGCTGCTGCCCAATTTCCTTATGACTTTTGTGACAAACCCCAAAAAGAGGCATAAATCACGATTGCGCATTGGACTTGGAATAGCCCCCCAATATTAAAATGAATGAAATGAGCTGAATTTAATTAGGCAAGCAACATCATTCCTTATGTACACAGTCAAGTTCATGGCGTGGAATATGTCAAGCTATTGTGCGTGCTTAGCAACTTAAACTGTAACACACAAGTACAAATTCAAAATATTTATTGTCGCAACTATCAATTGTTGGTTGATTCGCACAGACTTAATAAATTGGTTCAAGTACTCACAGAAGGCTGTTTGTCGATTTCAATATTAAGAGGTATTTTAAGACAAGGTTAAAATTGATAAACATTCAGAGAAGCTGCGCGTATTTTTCACTGGCGCCATCTATGGCTTGGTGGTGAAACATAACAAACCTTTTTCTTGCAGTTGTAAAATTAAAGCATATTTTTAGGCGGTCTTGTGATATCCAACTCTGTGCTTTACAGTAAACGAAATGCATTTCAAAATGATGTTCTCCTTACTTTTTAAGTTTCTATAAAGTTTAACCTGTTAATTAATTATATGAAGTAACTTTTTTAATTTAATACCAGCTTTTAATTTTGAAAATATGAATGTTATGCATTTATTAATGGCGTATGCATAATAACTTTTGGATAATTTTGAATAAATGTATGAAACTTTAATAAAAACAGACCAAATTTGAACAATAAATAATTTTTTTGCTGCCAATTTTGAATTTTGCGAACGTAACCCCTTAATTTGTACTGAATCCATGTTTCGCTTAACACTATTTCGCTTAACACAAGGATTTCTAGGAACGTAACCCCCGTGTTAAGCGAGGGCCAAGTGTATATCATCGTTAAATGATTGTATGTAACTGCAATGAAACTGGCGCAACTTGAGCAGGAAAACAAGCAGCTGCAAACAGATTTTAAGGTGAAAGAAGTCGATCTAAAGTACCTTGAAAACAAGCTGCAGGAGAAAGAGGTACGAATAAAGCTTAATACATTCCAATGTTAATAAATTTAATCATGTCTTGAAGGTTGAGCTATCAGGATTAAAAGGCGAATTGCAGAAGCTAACAGACAACTATGCTGCAAAGATCAAAAACTGTGCACAATGCGAACAAAAATAGCTTGTTGTTTTCACTTTTGCACTGCTAATAATACACAATTCCCCTGTAATCAACATAGTATGTTAATGTATGTATGTAGTATGTTAAACATACACACAAAAATGAACGCGAGCAACCAAATTGTTATCAAAAGCTTGCTTTACGCCATTTGCACAACCAAATAATCTTTTTCATATTTTTTTACAGAAGTGCTTATTAATATACGCTGAATAAAATCTTTAAATTTTTTGACTCGTTGGATCCCCCAATTCAGAATTCAGAAGAATAGGTTAATTGCCCAATAAATCAAAAATTTATGTTTTCCATTTAAAACAAGGTGAATTTGTGCTTGCAGTATTCATGCATTCTCATCATTATTATTTTTTTGTTTAATTTCTTTTTTTTGCCTATACCATAACTTTCAGATAAATATAATTAGACACTTATTACATATTCGCATACATGTAAAACGTATGTATTTAATCGATGGATGCGTATTTAGTAGATTCGTCATCATAATTGGGCTCTATATATTTTTGTGCAAAGTTTTCAAGCGGCGTACGTTGAAACCAACTTGGTAGACGGTTGGGAGGCAATCTTTTAACACGGCCACAGTCCGGGTAACATATATCGTCGATACAACCCCAGCACTTTGAGTAAGTGCATGTTAATCTTGTGTCACATTTAAAATTGTCGTTATTACAATAATCGCCCACTCCCTGAGAAATAGCCTTGATAATTGCGCAGTCCTTTTGAGTATGTTGCCTTTTACATGGGGTGTTTGAAGTAGTCCTATAGATAGTTGTAAATGATGTAGCATCGATTCTTAGCTGATTATTATATAATGTGTACTCACATAGCATGACACTGTTGCCAAATCACAAAAATTATAATGAGTCCGAGCAACGATCGGGCATTACCGAGTCCATGTCGAGTCAAGTGTTGGTTGCGCATTTTCATTGCGTTTCTAGTGCCAGAAAATCTTCTTCTGTTTTTCCTATTGGCATTGATACGCTTTTATACTCAAATTGTAGTCAATATATCCTTAATTGAATGCTAATCTATGTAAATATATAATTGATAAACTACAATTAATGAAAAAGTGCTTAGTCAATTGATTGACAATTATGCATGCAGTGAAGTATAAAATTTATGAACGTCCAACCCAAGCGTGCAAAGAGATACTAGTTCAATGCCAATGTCAGTAAAAATGGATTTCACCGATTCACTGACTTTCGGATTGACACACTTTATAATTAAATTTCAAATGGTAGCAAAATATTTTATTTCAGTTATTTACTTCATTAATTAAATTTGTAACATTATGAGAATAGATTAATTTTCAAGTGAAATGTTGGACTTTATACAACACTCTTTCGGCACGCCGCCTTGAAGTGCTCAACAGAACATGGTTTTATAGGTTTTGCTTTATTACAGTTCAAGTAAAACATGTCTTGCATGACAACGGCATCTCGGTAAAAATATGGATTGGTAAAACTAAATAAATAAAAGTTGATTAAAAATTATAATTTAGATCGATTATATAGCTACCTCTTGGGCATTTTTGTAGAAAGCGACGAGGTCGATACTTCGAATCCCAAATAAGGGCAAATTGTGTAATACGAAAATGAAAAGTTTGAGTAGTATTGAAAAAATTTTATTAATATTTCTCGTGTTTCGGTCTCATTAACTATGATTTTGCTCATATTAAAGGATGATAATTTCAACTCAATGAAATCGATATCACAATCTAGAAGTAAAACAATTATATTCATATGTAAATAAATGTATGTGTAAATATGTATATCATAATATAATTAGTTTATACGCACCTTCGCTTGTGATCAATTGATTTTTGAGAAAATGTTGAATTCCTGGTAGGAATTTTGCTACTTGTAAGAAATAGATGACCATTTTAACAATTATGTGGCTTCGGAAGCTTCCGCTTAGATTGTGTTTATTAGTCCAATCTCTCAAATAAATAACCATATAACGAGCTGGCAAAAGTTTGAAATACGGGATCATTTTAATATTTAAGTGTAATGACTTTTAAGTTAGTTTACCTATGGGTTGCAAGTCAAATATATACTTCACCAGTTTATTCTTACAATAAGCAAGATCGCCGCTACAATTTATATCGTATTGTAAGTTCATCGGAACACTCACAGCCCGAATAACATGGCATTTACCATCTAGCATTTCCAAAAATTTCCAGTTCGCATCTGATTTAATGGCATTTTTTATGCGCATAATATTCTGCTCGATGAAACCATTATCTGGATGGTATTGGAGTATATATTTTGAATATGACATCAATGTTTCACATCTTACCAATTTTAACACAAACATCAAAATCTGACCTCTCATTACCCACGCCTAAAAAGCGTGATCCAAAAAGAAACACCTGTACCGCATTTCCACGGAAATAACTTTTTAGAAGAACTTTCAAGTCATGTAGGTCATTATTGGGATCACTTTGTACGAGGTTTGAAATGTTAACCAGATTCATTAGGTTAGGCCAAAACGAAGTAGATTCTATAGAATTTTAGATTCATGTAAGAAAAAAATCATAATGCTTTAAAAAAAAACTTACGGCTTGCCATTTTTGATGGGAAAAATTGTGAAGAAAAAACGTCCAAATTAATCAACTTCTAAGCTCGCAATGCTCAAAACTTCAAGCAGTGTGGCCATAAGTTTTATATAAATTTACACTCAAAATATACCATTTAATAAAGAATTGGGACAAAAATTATTTAATGATTTCGTCAATTATTTGAAACTCTATATCGATTCATTGTAGGCTTCTGGCAACTGTTAACTTAATTAATCGATAAGATCTCGCATCGTGTACTTTAAATAATATTTTATTCACAAAATACTGAAAATAAAGAAACTAGTTGTTGGATTTTCACTTTTGCACTGCTAATAATTGTGTACTTCCCCCTGTAATTACACACAAAAATGAACGCGAGCAATGTAAACTAAACTCTTAACGAACTAAACAATTCTAGCAAATTATCAAAAATTCCTATTCTCCCTAAAGATCACTTTAATGGTAAATGAATACATGTGCATATGTGTATGTAAGTATGTATGAATGCATGAATATATGCATGTATAAATTCATGTATGTTTGAATGTATGTAAGTATGTATGTACAAACATATGTAGAAACAAATGACATCTGGAAATTGAAGAAGAATTAGGAGAAAAATTTAATTGTATAGAATATGTATTAGGAGCAACTATGCAAACATACAGATGTACATATACATCTATATATATATATATATATGTATAATGCATATAGTAGTGCAGATTTGAAGATATTTTTCAAATGCAAATAACCGACTGTAAAGAAAGTGACACCAGATTCAACGGCATTGTTTCCATAATTTTTAATTTGCTCACACGTGTATCAAATTGGGCAGTTATGTTATCGTTAAGTGATGCCTTTGGATTGTTTGATTTGACAGTAGAAAACTTGATAAGCTAATAAATGAGTTAACTAGTTTTCATTGATAATTTCAAAAAGTGTTCTAGGCACTAACCGCCAACGAGACTGATACTAATCTAAACAGCTTTATAGTTTGCTAACAAGCTCGCTTATCAGCTAAAGCAGCGACTAAGAGAGCTTCGTATCAAGCATGAAGGAGACTTTCATTGCAGCAACAGCAGCTGATAAGCTAAGCTGATAGGAAAATGACTGAAAAGACTGTATAAGCTGTTTAGCTCTCAGTTTTCTAATTCGCAGCGTAGAGTGAGCAACACAAGCGGCGGATACTTGCTGAAATGGTAGTTGAGAAGGTTGTCTTGGCATATTCTGGTGGCTTGGACACGAGCTGCATACTCAAGTGGCTGCTGGAGCAACATTATGAGGTCATATGCGTGATGGCTGATGTTGGCCAAAAGGAGGATTTTGAGGCAGCCCGTCAAAAGGCGCTCAAGATAGGTGCCAAACAAGTAAGAGCAGCTCATAAACACAATCAAATTTTTGCGTGTGTCAAATGCTGATAATGCTACAATGTTGAAGGTAGTTGTTGCTGATGTCAAACAAAGCTTTGTCCAGCACTATATTTGGCCGGCGATCCAAATGGGTCTTATCTACGAAGAACGTTATCTGCTTGGCACCTCCTTAGCCCGACCGTGCATCAGTGTTGCCCTAGTGGAAGCCGCAAGAGAGCACGGAGCAAAGTACTTGGCGCATGGCGCAACTGGCAAGGGCAACGATCAGGTGCGCTTTGAGCTCTCTGCTTATGCGCTGCAGCCAGATCTCAAGGTAAGTAATTTGCTTCGATGCCCCTTGCTCTGAAGTTCCTTTGACCAGAAGTTTATGTGACTTGTAGATTATTGCACCTTGGCGCGATGTGGAATTTTGTCGACGCTTTCAAGGTCGTCTGGATCTTATTACCTATGCAAAAGCTCATGACATTGAGGTGACAGCGAAGCCATCCACACCCTGGAGCACTGACGCCAACATACTGCACATAAGCTACGAGTCGGGTGTACTAGAAGATCCCAACACTGTCGCTCCTAGCAGTCTATACGAGCTTACACTGCATCCGCTCACCCAAGCGCCACAGACTTCCACTCGCGTGTGCATCCATTTTGAACACGGTCTGCCAACGACCGTCAAGGATGTGGCAAGTGGGCGAGAGTACAATACTCCACTGGATATGCTCACATTTCTAAATGAGCTGGGCGGCAAGTATGGCATTGGACGGATTGATATTGTCGAGAACCGATATGTAGGACTGAAATCTCGCGGTGTCTACGAGACTCCCGGTGGCACAATTCTCTACGCCGCGCATCAAGACCTGGAGGTATTTTCTCTAGATCGCGAGGTACTGCGTACAAAGCAACTATTACGCGATCGCATGTCCGACTATGTGTACAATGGCTTCTGGTTCAGTCCAGAGGCGCTCTACGTACGACGCTGCATTGAGTTGGCGGAGGAGCAGGTCACTGGTCAGGTGACCATTGAGTTATCGCCCGGATACTGTCGTGCCATTGCTCGCAAAGCCAACGATTCAGCGGGTGCGCTCTACAACAAGCAACTGGTCTCAATGGATGAGCATGGTGGCTATGTGCCACAGGATGCTGGAGGATTCATAGCCATCAATGCAGTGCGCATCCGCGAGCACGTGCGTGCCTTCGGAGCCTATTCCACGGACAAGTAGCTGGCAATTAAATTACTTAATAAATGCATTATTCTGTTATGCCACCTCTATTTTCTATTCTTTTTTCACTCACAACTCAATTGAATACTCACTATGAAGATACACGAGCAATCATAATTCTCTTGAAGATTATTGCGAATTTCATTTTCAGAGGCTTCCACAATGAAATAATCACGGCTGAATTTATACAATTCAGTTCATTGGTTATTCGATGTATTTTTTGGTAGAAAAAAAAATCACTTGAGAGAATCCAATTCGTATTAAACATACATCCTCGTATACAAATGTGTATGCGCATATGCCAATAAAGCAGCAAATTACCATGGCTCGATTTCCCAACTGCATTAATCATATTTCCGTAGTTGCGCAAAACGAAAAAAGGAAAACCAACGGAATAATAGGAAGTGGAGGGAGGATGCGGAGCAGCACTAGGACAACGAGTTAGAAGCTCAGATTGCTGAAGTAAAACAATAGATTTTGCTTTGGGGAGCATTTCGCTTATTTGCACCAGCAAATAAATGCTAACACTAATATTATTACGACAAATAAAGCCAAACGAATCGAAACTCGAGAATCACATTCAACTGTTCGCATGTTGTTGGTGGTGATGTGAATGTATTTGTTATATACAAATAAGATTTTTGTGAGTTAGATGGATATTGTACTCGCATAAGCCCAAGGAAATACACCAAATATTGAGTCAAGTGCTCACAGCGAAGTTTGAATTCCCTCTGGAGATGACCAGGCAAAAAGTACTGAAATAAATGTAAATAAGAGCGAGCAATAAATCAGAGCTTTAAAAACATTCTGCAATGCTGAGGATCTAAATTAAACTTAAAGCGTATACCGTTTAGCTTTGGCCATTGCGATACCATTCACAGTACTGTACTTTGTTTGTATTCTCTACTCTGATGAGCTTTCGAAAACTAGTTGAATTAGCTCGCTCAAAGGGCGTTGTAGGGTTTTGTATTCAAAGTGTTTCAGTGTTGTAAACACGAATATTGTGTGGGTGCATACTCATAGAGACAGTCGGGCCTCTAATACTCAGTGTTTGGTCACTGGACCCAGACATCTATCCATCAGTTTCATGACAACGTCATGAATTTCTTGTTTTTCCTTTTGTTGTTGGTGTTGTCGTTGTTGTCGATGTCGTTGATGTTGTTGGCTTCGGTTTTTTGGCCAACGATGGAACACGATCAGACATCGTTGACATTTTAACTTTGTGTTAAACGGCAAAACATTGTGCAAAAAAAATCGAGAGGAAAAGCATACTATAAAAAAGAAATATAAAAGGCTTCTGATACATATGGAGGGAGGAAGCGAACGCAAAAGCGAAGGCAAGCTGCCTGGCCCCGCATAAATGTTGAAAAAGTTAAGCGCCCGGTTTTGCGGGATTATTTGCCAGTTTCAAAGGATGTCGTCAGCCTTTGCCCGAAATGCTTGCCGCTCTCATTCTATGAGTATGTCTGTGCCTCGTCGTGGCGGAAGTGCAACTTTTGCAGCTTTCTAGATTTTTTCCCATTGCCTTCACAGCCTTTTGTATATGCGCTTAACTTTTATTGAATTTGGTAAATTGAATCATTGGTTAACTTTGTTAAAGTATAATGCATAATTAGCGAACATCGCTTTGGCGAAGGCAACAAAGTGGCTGCATAAATCTGGCTTTGAGCGAAAGAAAATTTATTGTAGCAACTTCAACAACAGAACAACTTGCAGAAATAGAAAAATAAAAACATGCTTAAATGCAACGCAATTGTGATTTGCTTATTTCATCAATCAAATGCAGAATGTTGGGATTTGATAGACTTGGAAGAGTGCAATTGAAATAGCAACAAGACCTATCACAACACTCTTAATGACGAATGAGTTATCTACTGTGTGTGTGTGTGTGTGTGTTGTGCACGATGGAATGGAAAAGAATTTCTCATAATTGGAAAGAACCGAGTTTTATTTGCAGCACACGCTTCAGCCAAGGATGACAGACTTGGCAGCAAGCAAACAAATATATGCCCAGCAGGAGCTGCAGAGGTAGAGAGCGAGAAAATAACGCCCAATACTTCGGCAAACATAAATTTATTTATGAGCATGTGGTGTGGCATGCAACTCCAACCTAGATTCACACTCCACCCTCACACGTCCACGCCCAGCTGCTGCTGTTGCTGTGAGAGTCCCAGCGGAGTGCCGAAGAGCTGCTTCATGGCAGTTGGTTGCCATCGTCTCGCAGCTACTTCCGCCGCGCTTACAAATTGTTTGAGGGCGAATTTTAATTATTCTTCATTGTTTTGATAGCAACGCGTGCTGCTCTCTTGCCGGTTGTCAAGGGGAGCACACAAGTGGCGAAAAGGAAGACAAATGCGAAGGGGAAGAGGAAGAAGAAACGCAGCTGCAACTGGGTTGAACCTGGAGCGTACTCTGTTAGCTTTGCCAGCGCAATGCTGCGTTGACAGCATCACTAACCCAACTGCAGGCAGCCTGACCCCAGTCTTCGTTTATTTGGATTTGGGTTCGGCTTTAGCTTTGGCTTTGGCTTTCGCTTGGATTCACAGTTCCCCCATTGAGCGTTTCAACGGTGGTGCAAATGGTCTCCTAGAAGCAGAAACAATTATTCTTTTGTCATATTCCATCTCATGCCTTGTCCCTTTTGTTTGTATAGTCTTGCAGAATGGCTTCTCTACAGGGCTGAGGCTTATTTGATTTTGGTGCCATGATGAAACGCAAGCCAACATTAGATTATGTCTGAGCTAAACTTGGTTTTCGCATAAATATAATATAATTTGGCGGTGCTTTAAACAGACTCTTGAACCATTGACAGTCCGAAACTCAGCTCTCAAATAGTTTCGTTGACATTTTCGCCTATAACTTGTTTGTTCTTGTTTTTTGTTTTTTTGGCGCCTAAGCGAGAGACGACATTGCCCTCAAATTAAGTAAAAAGAAAGTGGAAAGGATGTTTGAAGAGGGACATGAAGAAGTTTGATTATTTAAATTTGTTTACTGCTGACTTCTTAGTTGTTGTCGCTGTCCTTTTTGTAATTAACTGCAGACAAACTGTGAATCAGGTCACTCATACGACCCGTCGCCATCTCTTCTGTGCACCAACACTAACTTACAAATTAATTTTTATAAATAGCTTTTAAAATTATTACCCTCGCTGCTTGGTAGCAGTTTTGACCTGGTCGCAGCTGCAACTAACGTTAGTTGCCAACTGTTCCACTTGCTGCAAGTGATTGGTCCGGTCCGGTCTTCGCCAGCGATTTTAATTAATTTGTCAACTTAAAGGACACCTGGTGGGAATTTCGTATTCCTCAAAAATTCATTAGAGCATTGGCCATTCTGGTGGCTTAACTTTAAGTTAAATGCTTTTATTTATAAGCCTTTATGCCTTTTATACCTGTACCTTTTTTATAGAAAACTTTTTCTTGAAATTCGTTAAGAGCAACGCACACTTTTAGTTCCTTATGAGTTCAAAGATGCATACACTTTAAAAGTTGAATACGTTTATGCATAAACATAATGAGTAACATATAATATGTTTCTTTGATGTCGTTTAGCAACATCAAGGATTTTTCATGTCTGCTTCAGAGATAATTATTTGTTTCTATACTAATTATTTGCCGGATAAAGAATAGATAGGGATTAATAAGAGCAATCAATATAAATTTATCCAACTGAAAGTCCAACTGTAAACTAGTTAACTGGTTCGCATAAGCATTTGAAACAGTTTAAAAATAAATACATCAAAAATAAAGTAAATAAAATGCAATACGGTACAATTTTCTAGCTGCTCTGCAAAGAATGCTAGTTGTTGTTGCCGTGTTCTCGTGGTGGCTGTTGCTATCGCTATTGCGGCGGCTACTGTGGAACGTGGCAGATTATGCTGTATTATCACCTGTAATTCCTTATTGGCAATCAAAACTTTGCCGCATGCTGCACGTTCTCGGCGTGTCGCGCCCGTTTGCCTTCACAATATTATCGCATTTTCTACTTTCAATAAAAAGCAAAATCTGCGCATGCAGCCAAACTTTTAATTTTATTGGTAAACTTGGTGAGTGGACATGAACCACATCCGCCGAGCGGGTCTCTCTCTTTCTCTCTCTATCTATTTCTATCTCTCTTTTTGTCGGCCAGTACGTCTCTGTTCTCCTATAAGAATAACTACGAGCATAGCAACTTTATAAGTAATCGAAAAGTTTGATAGAGCTTTTTGAGTGAGCTGACAGCAAATTTCAAGCCGAAACAATTACTACATTGTTCAATAGATCAGAAAATATCGGAAATAAATTATAATTTATGCAAAAGAAACTGATAATAATAAGTATGCTGAAAATTGGGTAACATTGATTGCACGTTATTACGTTGAGCCAATAAAGTCGTGGCAACGAAAGTCTCCTTAGTGCTCTCCACTAATTAAGTTAAAGCTGGAAAAATGGGAATACAAATGGAAACTTGAGAAAATGACTCAACAATGCGGTGGCCATTAAGGATGGGCATGTCGTTCTGAGCAGTTGCAACTCCGTATGTTTTCCTCCTTTGTTTTGTGCAACCGGAATTAAAACTAAGCACTTCATGGCACTCAGCTCACATAAACAGCGCAGGCAATAGGGAAGGCAAGGTCTAGCTATGTGGCTGTGGGTTGTGCTTCAAAAATCGTAAAATTGAAATTATAATTGCAACTGCAACTGATTCGAAATGGTCTTTGTTTTCCAGCATTGTTACCAATGGGCAAAAGCTAACGACGAAGCAAGACAGTGGCAAGGAGAATAAAGGGAGGACATGGACGAAAGGGAGGAGTTTTCCATAAGTGGCTCCTAGATTCACGTCGGTTGGGCAAACGGCAGCAATCGACGGTCCACGTTTCTTCTGCTTTACTGTCCCTTGTCTGTAGGATGTTAGCTGTTGTCTGGCAAAAGATGTTCTAATTACGGTCTTAACTTGCTGAATTCTTAAAATGCTTGTCAAATAATAATTATTTAGAAAGCATTTTCAGTTATGAAATGAAATACGAGCGCATCTTGCAATTTTCCTTTATAATTGCCGCGCTCTGCTTTCCTTCGTTTTTTTTTGTTTTCTATGTTTATACCCGCTATCCATAGGGTAGAAGGGTATTATAACTTTGTGTCTGCAGAAGGAGACATCTCCAACCATATAAAGTACATATTTTCTTCAAAGGCGTCAACAGCCGAGAGGATATAGCCATGCCCGTCTGTCTGTCTGTCCGTCCGTCCGTAGGAACATCTAGATCTCAGAGACTATAAGAGAAAAAGACGGTTATTGTTATCTGGCAAGCAGATCAATTTTGTTTCAAATTGTAGTGTTATATCAATATACCAAATATTGACTCTTGGTACATTTTTAATAATTTTGCGGTATATTAACTCGGTATATTTTAAAATTATTACCGCACTGTTTTGTTTTTATTCAAAATGGGGAGCGGGTATCTAACAGTCGAGCACACTCGACTGTCATATTTTCTTACTTGTTTTTGTCTTCTTTTATTTCGAGATTCAGCTCACAGTATGTATCTCGCATTTGGTATCCAGTATTTAGTATTTCTCTTTCGCGTCCTTGTACTCAGTTCATGTTCCGATTAACATCCGATGCGTTGGCTGGCAATAGAGCTAGAGATGCGGAATCGCACCAGCTTTTGCGTTACTCCATTTGCCTGTGTGCGTAAGCCCGAATCCTTGCCAAGTGGCATGTGGCATAGAGCGTGTGGCGTGTGGCATTTGGCATGCCGGATGTAGTGACATTTGGGAAGCACACCAAAAATTTCAGCATTTTTACAAAAGCTACATCGGGAATGTGCGCCGATAGCACTTTGCGTTGTGCTCCACATTCGCATTTTGTGACTGCATTTACTCCGATTTGGCCAGTATTTCATTTGTTTTGCTTCCATTTTCACTTTTTTCACCCTTATTCGGTCTTTTCATGTTTTGCATTTTTTTGTTTTCGAAATATTTAAAAAATTTGCCAGTTCCTTTATGTCATTGAATTTGACATTCTATATCCAACCTTTTGTTGACTTTACTGGTTCAGGGGGCGAATACATGATGGCTTTGGCAATCAATATTTGCTACTGATTCTTTACTGGTTTGATTGAAATCTTGATGCTTGTTGTCGCGAATAGTACATATATCATATAGTGACAATATATGTTATATTGCAAGTCTGCAAATCTAGAGTCTCTTAATTGAGTTAACTACTCAGTTTTACAACATATTTTGTTGAAACTTCGACAAGATTTATTATTTGCTATCACAACAAAATTGAAGCTTTAGTATTATAAGTATCTCACAAGTATCTAGTGGCAAACGGACTCTCAAGGTTTTTAAATTGGTGTAGTTGCAAGCATGAAATTATTTTTAAGCACGAGATGACCGTAAATTGCACAAAAGCCAATTGCGAGAATGTGTTAGGAAATTGTTTTGTGTACATTGGAGAAGAAGAAAGAAGGGCATCGGAATGGTCGTCGCCGTATGAGGGCAGTCAGGATAAGCATAAAACAAGACAATATACACAGAGCGGACGGACGGATGGACCGACAGAGCAGACAGTAAAATATACTTAGATGTTGCCTTTTCGTTGGCACATCTTGCCACTTATTCGAGCTGCAGTTGCAGCTGCAACAGCAGCATCAACAGCAGCAACATGGCAACAGCAACAGCAACTGATTCGGATTGCTCGAAACTAGAGAATATATATGCAATGTTAAGTGTGCTAGATTGTTGTGCCCCCTTCTGGGTGTGAGTATGTGCATGTGTGTGTTGCGTGTGCGTACGTGTGTGTGTGAAAGGGCATACACTCTGGGAGCATGTGGTTAAGAGGAGGCGAAATCTGCAGCAAGTGTTTGTTGTATGCAACTGATTGCAAAGGATTTTATGGTTCCCATTGCCGTTGCAGTTGCTGCTGCTAGGCTGTGTTGTGCTGGCGATGACGATGGCGACAATGCAAAAAATATACAACAGAACACCGATCGCAGCAGCAACAGCAGCATCGGCAGCAACAACAGTAGCGGGCAGGGGCAGATGTTGCAGTGCTCTTAAGTGCAGTTGGCTGGCAAGGAACGGCAAGGAACGGGGATTGCTTGTTGCCACATAAGGTGTCGTTGCAGTGGCAAAACATGAGCCCATGACAGCAGCAACGCCAGCAACGGCAGCCACGTCGGCAACGGCAGCCATACAAGCCTCTGTGAAATGCCAACATCAGCATTACATGCGGCAATTGCTGCTGCGGATTTGCAGTTTAATGCCAACGATGCCGATGCTGTTGCCGTTGCCTTTGCCGATGCCAATGCCAACGAAATGAAATCGGAAACGGAAATACGAGTGCAACGAATATGGGTTCGAGGTTCGAGTATAGTCAGCATGATGCGGTTTGCTCTATAGCCACACGAACTGTGCCACAGTCCTGATTAGCTATCCAAACGGCAAGGCGTTCATTTGTTTAGTTCGTTT
Organism: Drosophila nasuta; assembly: GCF_023558535.2. Taxonomy (NCBI): domain Eukaryota; kingdom Metazoa; phylum Arthropoda; class Insecta; order Diptera; family Drosophilidae; genus Drosophila; species Drosophila nasuta. Next base: position 3,821,017 of record NC_083456.1, read on the forward strand.
GATTTGGCCGAAGTGTGTCGCCTTCCGCGTCCAGCTTCAAGCTCTAACTACCGAACTTCTCTTTAAAATTTAAAGCACAATTAGCAAGATTTTCGCCCAGTCTTGTCTCACTCTCTCTCTCCCGCTCCCGTTTCTATCTTTTACAACAATACTGTACACAAAAGCTAAGCAACATTTAGCGGAAAATCAGCAGATTTGAGCATGCCTGAAATGAATTCCGATTTGGTTGCTTCTTTGCAATGCACACTCTGGCTGGCTTTTGTTGTGCGACCATCGTTTTCTCTCCCCATCCCAATTTCCAGCAACGTACTGTAACTATATGGCACGCTCTGATGTTGTTTCTTTATCAAACGCATTGATTTGATTTCAAAGCTTGCGAGGCATTTACATTTGCCCGCACATTGCTTGGGTTCTATGCTTTTCTCTGTTCTCTTCTCTTCTGTGTGTGCTCGTTAACAAAAGATACTTACATATGTATTCATGTATCTTTCAGATACTTGCACTGCCATGGCATGGCATTTGGCTTCGTGTTCGGGTGGCTGGGCCATGATGCCATGATGTTCCTTACACTCTTTTACTTGGTTAGATTTAAATGCCGAAATTTCAATGCTGCACACATCACGTTCCCTATTCTTTGCCTCAGACTCTGCCGTTTATTTATTTTTTTTTTTGTTTGCTTTTGCTACCCCGAGGACATATGCGCAGTATCACAATGTATGGATGTAGTCGAGTCGAAGGGGAACACGTGAAAGTGTAATCACTTGTACTTAATATGCAGATGATGACAATGTGACAATCAAAATGATTCCAGGTCGCTTGATACTTCACTACTACGTCTACACTCGTCTCTACGAGAATGTATTCGAGCTTGTACTTCGACTCGTATAGTACTGAGGATGGCGTTATGGGAATCTGATTATTATTATCATCGTTAGAAGTAATGCCTTCCCTTTCGCTGCCAAATCGGATTTTCCTGCCCAGATTTCCAGCAGACATCAACGCATCAACGCATTAGATGGCTGCTTCTGCCAAAGCACTTTGAATTCTAAAAAGGCAATTCCATTTTATTTTCATGTCCCAAATTGTTTGCTCTCGCACATTTTCTATTGTCAAAGCGTTTTTGTAATACAAAACTGAAACATTCTTATAGTGATTGTGATTAATTCATCACCACTAATTGGTTTGATTAAATTTTGTCTACCTGATGAAATCTAGCAACAAAACTATTTTCTTGAATGCTAAATGTTAAGCACGTAACTTAATTATGCACATTCTCATACATCACATTTGAGGTTATTAATGCACTCTGTAGCTGTAGCTTCATTAAATTATTTACTGCATGCGAGTACACCAAAAAAAATGTTGGTCAAAAGTTGGTCATGAAAAATGAACAGCATGGGACGTGGACGTGTGTGTGAGGAGGTTACACGGAGTGTATGTTAAGAATATAAATGTGAGTAAAATGGTTCCTCTTGTAAAAAGCCACACGAGGCATAAAACCGAAAAAACTGTTGATGAAACAGCTGAACAGCAGAAAAGCTGAACAACTGAAGCACGCGCAGCGGGAAGCTCGACTTTTTGAACTGAAGTGAAATGCAACAGGAGGCGGCGTGTTAATGCCGAAGGGGCAAGAACAACAACATCAACAACATGAACAACAAAAGCAACAACTACCCTCGACAACATCAAGTGCCAAACTCGTGACGAACTGGAGCGCCCCTGGTCACTGGTCCTCGAACTCATGGGGTCGCGCGTTCATCACGTCAAGATTTGCAGTCGTCTCTGTTCGCTGACTTGCTATGTAGTTGATGGCTATCGGGTAGCGGGTAACGAGTGGCAGGGAGTGTGTGGCAAGCTGGTTTCGCTAGAGTATTTCATGTTTTCCTTTGAGCTGCTGCTGCATGTCTGGATGAGGTTCATTCGCCGTTTTTTTTAAGCCAGCCATTGCCCTAATGAGGCGTGTGTCACTGACTGCCCTGTGTCGAAGTCGGAGTCAAAGGCCAGCTGTCGCGCTTTCTGATTGTCCAAATGTTTGGCGTCTGCTTCAAAGTGAGTGACAAGTTATACACCAAATTGCATTTACAAGCAGTATTCTCTTTTCTCCTCTCTTTTCACTTGTGTATTCCCCAGCGTTATTACTCATACGCACAGTTGCACGTAAACGAAATTACGTATACGAAACGAAACGCAAACTCACACTCAAAGAGCTTTAGAGCGACATCGAAAATTCGCTAAAGCGTTCACATACAGAATGTTGCTATTTATTTCGACGTGCTCTTTTATTGCTCTTTGCCTGCATTTTAAATACTCTTATCACCTCATCCTCTAAATGCAAACGTTTTTTTCATGATTGCCCAACATTTAGTTAGCTTAAAGCTCCACCTTCCTTCGAGGCTTGCACAATTTAATTTTCAACATCGTTTTAGGCAACACATTTATGGCATATGTTTTCATACACTGCGCCCACATGTGCTGCCGACCGAGTTTAATTGTTCTTTAAAGCCACAAAACAAATTCCGACATAGACAAAGAAGTACATCCACGGCATACACTTTTATACACAAGGAGTTAAAAATGAAGGCGCAAACAAGGAGCCAGAAACAATTACACACAAAGATGAGAAAACAACAATAAGAACAACTGCTCGAAAGGCAATTTTAACTTTTCTGTATACCTCATAGAAAAGTACTTTGCATTGTAATGGGGAAAGAGCCTTAAGGGCCTATTTCAGACACTTGTGTCTCTTATGTAGTCGGTTCTAAACAGACTATACACGCGAGACCATCCTATACTCATTTAGCCCTGCGGTTCTCTCATTACCAGAAATTAGTTCACTTGGTTTAGCTTACCATATAGCCAAGGATATTAACATAAATGTTAATTGTGTAGGCTTCAATATGATGTAAATAGCTTATGCTGCAATTAACAATATATTTGTTTGGAATAAATTAATTAAAATTAAAAATTTTGGTTTTCATTGACAACTATGAAAATACATTATAAATTTTGAAAAACTAGAAATTCGTTCACCTTTTTGTTGAAAACACCTTTCGTAATTTTGTACCCTTCAATGAATATCCAATTTTCTAATCATTAATGATTATTTCTCTTGCTCTAGGGTGCCGACAGAAAATTCTTTTCATCTTGACAGACTTGACAGAATTGTTAAATTATTTAATTGTTTTAAGTTTAAATAGTGTGTTATATATTTTATACATATGTATGTACATACCTCAACACAGATATCAAGTTCTTTTTAGTTAACGAAATTTATTTAAAGAAATTTCGTAAATTGAAATTGGAATGAAAAATCTTAAATCATCAATCTGCTTTGGCGGCTGTTTCAGTCTCATTCGAAGTCATTATTTATAAGGATAAACTTTATCCTAATATCTGATTGAAGTTTTTGAATAACAACGACAGATAATATATATACTCACTACATTTTAAGGTTAATCTTCACCAGGGAAAAAGGTCGCTATGTTTCCGCAATATGCAATGATAGTTCGGTCGGATACATCTGGGAAAACCTGTCCCAGAAATTCCAGAAGTCCAGGTTGATTGCTGACTACTTCATAGTATTCTTCGTATGAGATTGTGCCATCCTTATCCAAATCAAATTTATTGAATATGAACTCGCACATGTCCTGAAAATAAAAATATTTGTTAACAATTACTCTTAATTAAGAGACATTCTTATTTACCGCTTGCAACTCCTTGACTTCATCGTCATCTTCGCCAACAAAGAAATTGTTAATAGCCATGCCGACAGTTTCACGATTCAATGTGCCAGAAGAAGAAGTTGTATAGACCTATTTAATATTATTATTGAATTAAATACCTAATTATTCAGACAGTTAAATAACTGAAAAAAACAAATGAACAAACTTTATAAGCAAATTGCATGCGTTCTTCCAGGTTTTTGCTCAGAAATACGGAAAACAATTTCATCCAGGCTTCTGGACCAATGAAGCTAACATCCGCTGTAATATTTAGTAATATGCGTTCTATAATACTCATGTCGTAGATCCGAAAAAGTACCAAGAATAAGTTGTACATCTGTTTCTTCTTCATTTGCTTGGCTGAGGGACCGTTAATTTGTACAAATTTGTAGTATATTATCAGCAGACAAACGACTTCAGTGTTTGTGAACTCCGTCGTTGCGGTGAACTGCTTAATCAGGCTACTGTAAAGGGTTAAAAACTTGGTGTTAGCCATGTCATCCATGGTTGTATCTATACGATTCATCGTGACGTCTTATATTGTATCTGCTACAGTTCGAAGTTAGTGACACGTTTTCTTGAATTTTTACTTTTTTACTGTCATGTGGTGTGATATTATTGAACTTGAAAATGACTTTTCAAACTCAGAGGGCCTACTTGGTAGTACTTACACAGAAAAAAGGATATATAAATATTGAGCCTGCAGCCTAATCTTGCAAAGTATTTTAACTTCACATAACCATAACAGAATATTATTTAAATTCTTAAAGTCTGCAGCCCTTGCACAATTTGTCATACTTAAGAAATTGTGATTTAAGCCCGTTAAAATACCAAATGCAAAATGTATCAATCAAAACGGTATACGAAGTACAATAAAAATCCTTTGGCTTTAGCCGCTTTGAATCTGTATTTGGCGCTCTGCTGTTCAGCGATGTGTTGTGCTGTGGGGTTTTTTTTTTTTTTTTGTATGCCGTTGTAAATCCGCTAACACTCCGTGTTGTCAACTTGCCGACATTAAGGCGCGTGAATCTTTTTTTTATTGTTATGTCTCCGTGTTGAGGGGTTGAGCCCCGTCTATACGGCCTGTGAAAGCGGTGCGGTTAGCAGGAGTTGTATGGGAGGGTGGATTGTAGGGCCGCTTGTATGACAGCATGTGTGGCATACAATTACAAGAGAGCCAGAAAAGTAAAGGCAACATTTGTTACCCCAAAACAAAATGGCAGCACGACCATTCTCTCTGTCTGATTTCCAGTTGAGGGCGTCTTTCATGTCCTTCGCCTACTCCTTGGCGCCTGGCTTCGGATTATTATATTCGCGTTTCTCATGCGCACAGCTTTAAGCATTTATACATTGAAATATTTATTTCAAAAGCTAAACATGGTGCGCATAGCATCTGCAGGGGTATGGACCCTGATGTATTTTTTATGTCTCAGCTTCTTTTTTATTGCATTTAAATTGCGCTCGTTACATTTCTTGAGGTTGCACCCCTTCCATTACTCCAACAAAACAAATGCTTGTAAGCTGACAACAGTCTTGAAGAATGTGGATAATTTCGCAAAATTTCGAAGGTTCAGAATTTGTTGCCCACGCATTCATAAAACGTCAGTTCATTGTACTTTCCCGTTTTTTTGTTAGATGTTCTAAATGGGTTTCTTATTCTGAGACTAAGTGTATCTATATATGTATGTATATCTCTTATCTCTGTTGTTTTAATACAAATATTGTATTATCAACGTTTATATTATAGAATACCAACAAAAATGTAAACAATTTTTTTTTGTTATTTTTGGGTGTGAGTTCCATTGGTGAGTTAAAAATAAAAAAACGATAGAAAATTGAATATTTATACCATATATGTATGTAAGTTAATCAATATTTTATTATTTAAACTAGGAAAACGGAATTGTTCTTATTGGGAATTTAAATTGAAGCGATATCTAACTATCGCATAAACATCTAGTTGATAATTCACAGACTAGCACCATCGCCGTTAAATGATTCTTTTTATTTATTTTGTTGTTTTGTATATAGTTCAATCAATTCGTAATATAAATAAATACATTTTTTTATTGATAATTCTTCTGCTACATATTATTATTAAACGTTTCAAGCGTCTATTCGCCAAAAGGGAAACTTTATAAGTTTGCACAGCAATCATATACTCCATAAGATGGACAACTAATAGAGCCGCATCATCGATCATATAGCAATGATTCTGAAAATGAGGAATTTCGGCTAATATTTTGGTATACTTATCGAAAAAAATGCGATATTAATAGAAATCAGTTTATTCTTCCGAAAAATATCCAAATTTTTGGCGCCTTAAAATTATTTTAAATTGCTTTGCGATGCTTAAAAGCAAAAAAACCAAAGTCGAAAAAATGAAATGAAATAGACAGGGACATAGGAAAATTTTTAAAGACGATTATTTTGACCTTTTTTGTATAGAAATATGGTTGTTGCAGAGCAAGTTACTTATTATGATTTAAAACCGAAAAAATTAAAGTAATTTAATAAATAAATAATAAAATTTATACAGACATTTAATTATTGAATGCCTTCAGCGTTCTTCTTCCTGCCTGAGTTTGTTTACTTTTTTTACGTTACATTTGTAATGTAAACACTTGCATCATAGAACTGCACTCTGATTAAAGATGGCACTATACAAAATACAAAATTATCGATACGATTTTTTTGTAGATTTTATTTTTTAATGCATATAATATTATAATGTGGCAGTGGACAATAATTCGACAATAAACACGAAAGTGTCCACATAAGTATTTGCATATAGTAGTGCATATTTATTATTCTTCCATTATAACTTATCGAAAATCATCGAATCTATATCGATATGTATTATGAATATTGATAGCCAATTTTCGCATTCACTGAATACCGCTATTAGAATTGAATTGGCTTACCTCAAAACTAAACAATTACGGTGTACCTTTAATTATTCCGTTGTAGACTGCACATTGCACTCAACCTAATTAAGCAACGCTACCAATATGTACACAAATATATGTACATACCTCACCACAGTTGGTTTAATATGTATGTGAGTGACTTGTGGGAATGTCGGTTAAGTAGCTCATTAACTTCAATACATGTATTACATTTCATTTGATTGAAATGCAGTCACAAACAATACGATTCAAACATAGACATAATTTCATATTGCTTTCAAGTACGTTGGAGTACACTAAGATTATGTGCTCTGTATTGGCAACAGTATGTTGAAAGAATAAAAAATATAGAATCAATTGCTTCATTTCATACTTGTAATTAAAACGTAAATTTCAAAAAGATTGATAAGGCCATAACTTGCTTCTGATCTACCTACAAAATTGTTTTTGCAAAATCGAGTTCAACCCCATGTAACTTCTTTAAAGCATTAAAACTATTAAACCCAACTTCCGTCAAGTCCTACATATTTGCACTGCATGGCATGAATTTAATTATTGTTGATAATAATCAAGCAATTTGTACGTGCGGCTTCTCTGAGCGAAGTTAATATCATTCTCATGCCGTCGAGTTTATTGTGGTATTTGCTGTTGCGGCAGCTACATCATTATGCTCATTATGGCTCGCTTGGGAGGCAACTTATAGCAGGGCTAAACGTCAGTCTCAGTCTCAAGTCCAGGCGTTGCAATGTTAAGCAAGCTATGCAACGTCAATGTCCCGAGCTCGATGAGGAGGTATTGCTCCATAATATGCGTTTGATGAATTGCTTTAGAGCATGTGAGTAATTACAATCAATTAAGTGACGGGCTTACAAGCAATGTAACGTATATTAAGGCCAGCAAAGTTAAGTAAAGCGTTTCAATTTGTCTATTCCCTGACAAACTATGAGATGCAAATGCATTTTTAATTACTAGTAAGAACTATCGATATAGCTTAGCTATTGTAATGTTTAATATTTACCTAATTCAATTTGAACACTTGCAAATATTCTATTTATAATGTGCTTACATTTTTACACTAAATGCACAATGTTTAATTATCCCCTTGACAATGAGAAAAACGTTCTGCTACAAATAGACTATCAATGGCCAGTTGAGTTTGAAAAGCAAACAACCAATTTGGCTCAAGATACAATGCAAACTGTGCGGAAAAGTCAAACTAAACTTTGGTGAGCTGCAATTTTCGATTAAAATTCCAGTTGGCGATTCAATTAAACACTAATTAAAAGACATTTTTCCGCTGAGCATTCACAGCTCGCAGCCCTTTGACATGGCTCCACAGACGGAGTCCTCAGTCCTTGGTTCTCAATATGCCAGCCACTATCCCAGTGACAGCTCATCTGGCAACCAGGTCCACAAAGGGCTCTGCTGAGTGGGCACTGAAGAGCTGCCAACAGGATAAGCCAAGTCGACAAATGCGCTGCAGGAGTGATAAATGAAGGTTGCAAAAGTGAGGACTGGGGGGAATAAATGTCATAAAGGAAAAAATGAAATCAAAGGCAAAGTCTTTCTTGCATTTTGCCTTTTCCTTTGCTTTTACTTTACTCTCTTTACTCTTTTTGTTCATTTTGTTTTGCTTGCCTTCGCTGGATGCCGACTGGCTTATGCTATGGATGTATGTATGTTAGTATCGACTCGATAAACCGGCGTATTCAGTTTTTATCGTATGTAGTTCAAAGTGAATGCGTGTTGGGTTTGCTGAGCGCCAATCACTGCAAAGATAAATCATCAAACCTTTGAATGTCGGTTTGAGGAAAGTGTTTGTCTAATTGTGTTGCTGCTATTCAAATAGTCGATTAGTACGCGCCTTTTAATCATCTTCAAAGTTTCAGCTAGGTAACCCAATCAGATAAATATATGAATTTAGTGATTCCAGTTACCCATTTTAAATTCTCTTTACATAGTTTCGTTATAAGTTTTGATCGATTTAATGTTTTCTTGTGTCTGCCAATCACTTGTTCGCTGCTCGGAGCTCGAAGCATGTCAAAAGCATTAACTAATTATAAATATTTTATGAGCAGATCCACCGTCTCAGCCAGAGTCTCTAAGCCCAAGGCCTTGGCATAATTTTCCGGATGTTTGGATGCGTCAAAGCGTTGCAGTGACAGGGTTGTCATGGCCAGCCAGCCATCCGGTTACAGTATATCGAATTACATGCTATCCGTAAACTACTTAATTGCATATCTGTCTAATTAGGAAAGTTTTTTGAGCTGCCGATATCTTTCGCGCCAGCCAGAAGAGTTGCCTTGCCTTGCTTTGCGTCAGTGGTGCAGTGACGCTTTGCATGCACATAATTAAGATAACGTTATGCCATCTGAATAAGACTGACAATCATTATGCTACTCATTAACAAATCATTTGCTGGCCATCGTGGAAAGCGGAATCTGGCCAAACAAAAGGGGAAACTCGTTCAGCGGAATGGCAACTCAGCAAAAGTTATTGTTGTTGACTAATGCCGTAATCCGATTTGGGATTGAAAATTCATAAAATTAATTTTTAATAAAAAGGAAAAGCGACCAATACAATCGGGGCACAAACAATAATGGTCCCGAGCTGCGGACGTGATCGACGTTAAAAACCAAAACGGAAGTGGGCCAAGCGGCGCCATTCGCATAAATTTCAACTAATTACAATTTCAGTGTCCGGTGTCCTCATCCTCATCCGAACACACACACATACATACATTCGATGGGAAACCCATAACAATTACAAGTACAAATACAAATGTGGTTAAAAAAAAAAAATTAAAAGAAATACGAAAAGAGAAAAAAATAGCACACACACTCAGGAGCTGAAAACAGATGACGGTTATGGCCAGTGCGCTTAATGGCTGAACGTGGATGTTGCTTGCTGGAGAGGGCTAAAGAGAGCGTATGGATGGGTACAAGAATCAGAATGGCCATTTTGTGGTCATGGACGGGACAACATCTACATACATGCATACGTACAAACATACAATTGTGTGGGTGCATTGATGCGTTTGTTCGCGTCTTTGTGTTTGTATTTGTGTTTGTACTTTTGGCTTTATGTTGTTAAACCCATTGGAGGCCGGCAGCCCCGGCGCGACCACAGTGAAAACTCATTAATTTATTCTTCCCTTCGTTTGTTGAACTTAAAATAACAGCGTTAATCCGCTTAGCGCCGCCATTCACTAAAACAACGACAACGACAAGGACAACAACAGGAACAATATTCGCTCCCAGTTGTCGGCGTCAGGCTTCACCACGCGGAGGAGCTGTTCGGAGGATGTTGGCGGGGAAGGAGGTGGAGTGAGCGCAGACATAGTTTCACTGCGGTTTGCTATCCAGCAGAATCCAACTGCTGACAATGACTATGACGACGCCCAGCAAACAAAATGAATTAAGGAAACCGCAATGACATAGTTACAGTGGCAAACGCACATCCAGACGGAGCAGCGACGCTCCTCTCTCCTCATCTCTTACCAACAAACACACATAACATACATATATAGTACATTGAAATCGAGTCACATTCATGTAGACATCCGTTCATGCCCGCTGTCTATCCCGCTGAAGGATGAAGAACCCGCACTTGGTCATAAAGTTTCAATACAAAAGGCAGATGAGTCGAAAATGCCAGGGATGGGGCAACTAGGCCAAATTGAGATTTTGCAGAACGTATAAAGCACATACATTCCATACATACTGACACACTCGACACTCATGGCACATAGCACATAGCTCACAGCAGCGTATCCTTTAAGTGAAAAGTTTGCAACTTGGCTTGAACTTGTGGCAACAATACTTAGTTTGGTAGGGCCATATGACCATGAAGTCAACTACTTGACCTTTGCTGACCGCGCCACAAAGTTGCTTACCCAATAGGCCCTTGGCAATTATAATTATATATACTTCAAAATTCATTAAATGATAAGGATGTGCAAGATCAGAACTTAAACTTGGAGTCCACTTATGAATTTTCAATTTGGGAAGACTTTGTTGTTCATTTCAGAACTGCTATTTTGAGTAGATTTAACTTAAATTATTTAAGTGAAAAAATATCGGTTCTTAAACCTTCTTCGATAAATCCGACAATTACAAGCAGAACATGAATATTTTCCATTGTCGGTATCTTAGGTTAAAAAACGTTTAAAATATACGAAGAAATGTACGCCGTTTCAGTTAGTTATTGTTATTCAAGCAAATTCACGATTTGTGAAGTCGTAATCAGCGGTGTCATTTCCGCTATTTTCCCGTCAGATTTGGATTTTTTTGAAGTGTAATTGCGGGAATTCTTGCTATACACAGCACATTACTTTATAAAAATGAGCTTTTTAATTAATTTATTTTTCTATGGTATTACTTTTATTTTAGATTTTTTTTCGTTGATCCAGCTTTTTTCTGAGAAAAAAATGACATCACTGGTCGTAATGGGTCAAGCTTGCATAAATCGATAGACCGTACAAATTAGAATATTCCATGCCATCGATGAATATCTAAACAGCTTTTGAAGTTGATTTTAGACGATAACGTACATACAATCATAGGCAATGTCCATAAATGAAAAATCAAAAGAAGTTCAAATCAGCTGGTGATGTAATATAAGACTTTTTTAAGGTAGGTAAGGTAAGGTAAAATAGCATTCTACGAAACTTTGATAAATCGTAAAATACAAATAAGCATTTTTTTCCATGCCCTTGAAAAATACAGTTATTAGCAGGGAGCATTTGTTCATCAGTTTTCTCATTTATTAACACTCAAAAGAAAAAGTCTCAGCCGCCGATATTATACAAATTTCTTCGCTACCCTTAACTATCGTCCTCAAAATATCGATTAGCGAAACCGTAACGTGTCGAACTAAAAAAAAAAAATAAATAAATCGATAGGCGATAAAAATGATATTGCCCTCACTTGGAAAATACGCATGTCTGATTTGCGAAGCTTACCTTAAAGTTTAAAGATTTTATAGACTTCATAACAGGAACTGATTGTTTAATAATGTCGGGTATGTTTGTTATCATTGGCAGTAACACATGAATTTATTTACAAGAAAACATCAAATAGGAAAAGAAGCGCAGCAAACTTTTAAATCGTCAACAGAGACTGCACCGACTCCCAAGCAGATCTGGACGACATTGCGTTTCTGCTTGAGATACGCGGACGACGAGGCCAATATCTTCACTCGACTACTGAAAATATTAGAGGCAGCCGATATAGTCACAATCCTGTCTAAGATGCCCGAGAGTGAGCTTAGGAGGCTGGTGTTGATGATTGCTAACCGATTGCCAAAAATTCGACTGCATTTGAGCGACGTTGTCAAGTTTAAGTCCCTATGTGAGGAGAGGGACGTCCCCGCATTGCCGCTGATCCGAACCTGCGACTTGGCACCACCAAAGTCAGCGCCGAATGACGGCGACTTATCTGGGCAATTCTTGTTTCTAGGTGCGCTGCTGCCTCACTTGGAAGTATTGAATATTCGGGCAGCCATTTCGATTCCTTTTCCCAACAACTTGCAGCACTTGCACACTTTGTTCGTCCATCAAAGTATATACGACAATATGTTCAAGGACATCTGCGAGAAGTGTCCTCTGCTCCAGCAGTTGTACCTGCGAAACGAGACACATCCGGAGGTGGCATTGGACATGGCTTGCGTTGTGAAGCTGGAGCAGCTACGTCGCCTACAGCTGCCGATTATGGTGAAGACACCTGCGGCCATTGGACAACTGCAACACTTGACGAATCTAACGCTGCACCACCAACAGCTCTGGCCTGATGTGGACTGGATGCTCATTGTGAGGGAAATAATATATGCCAAGCGCTACGAGTTGCGGCGCATGAGTTGCGATGGAACTTGGCTACCCAGACCATTGGATCTATCATTGCTCCAGCTGCACAAGTGTTGGGCACTGAAGGAGCTTTTGCTGAGCAACTGCAAGCTGGCAGCTCCCAGTGATCGACACTTCCTGCCCCTTTGTTGTGAACGCTTCTGCTTGCGGGATTGTACTCTCAATAGACTTCACGTTTACTTGAGAGGCAGTTACCAACTGCATTCACTCGAGTTGTTCAAATGCCAGCTGGTTCCCAATGATGGTACATTATTCATGGCACTGTTGAATCAACGAAAGCGGATGCCAGCTCTGCATCCACTTCAGCTGCGCTTCAGTGGGTCGTCTTCATTGCGTTTAGAACTTATCAGATGGAATAAGGAAAAATCTCAGCTTTGGGACGAATGGTTGCAAGTTCAGGAAGTTGATGAAAATGAGATGATTGCAAAACCACAAGTGGCTACGATCAACATGACTTTTGGGAAAGCCACTTATTTATCCAACTGATCTTGGACTTTTAATGGAGTAGCTCTTAAAATTGTTGAACTCAAAGTGTATATACATACGCGGACGAGGCAGATGATCAGGATCTAAAAAAATAAAAAAAAAGTTAATAAATCGGACGTGTATAAATGTTTTTTTTTGTACACTTGTATGTTTTTAGTTTATGTTGAGATATAAATATTTTCTATGCATACCTCATACAATAAGCTATGAAAAGTTTTTAAAAATTGTTGGGAGAAGTAATGCTGTTAAATTTAAAGTGTGTTTTACACACAACCAATTTATTTACAAAAAAATAAACAAACAAATGTAATTTTCATAATCATTGATTGTGATTTGTAACGCCATTGCCAAAATATCAATGAGCGCAAATTGGTTTGCTGTTTAGTTGTCCAGCGCTGGGCGTGAAACACCATCCCTATCTAACTTGGCCCTACTCTTAAGCACACACACACTAAAGGACCCATACTCACAGGACACACCCCCTTGAGCCAAATAAGACAATCGAAATTCGATAATATTCAACAAAAGGGAGCGACAAGCCGAGCTGGAGGCAATGATTGGGTCAACAATGATGTCTGTCGTCAAAAAAAGGAGCGGAAATCCGTCCAAATAAACTGCACAAAGCTTGAGAGCTTTGAAATCCGATGACAGACTACAAAAATACGGCTATACCAAAAAGAGACCAACAAAAGCAAAAAAGAAAAAAATAAGAGAAAAATGGCAAAATGAAAATAAAAAACAATGAAAATGCCCCGAATGCATGCTAAATAGAGGATTTAGGTAAATGGATTTCTGGGCATTTTCGCATTTGCCAGGGGAAATTGAATATAAATTGCGAATTCGTAGTCTCTATCTCTCAGTGTGTGTGTGACCCTTTTGTCTTCTGTGATGAGTATGTGTGCATGTGTTAGTTTAATAGCAGCGACCAATGTTAATAGGCAAAGTTTGGGTAAAGATTTCATTTTATTATGTGGAAATTTATTAAAGCCCTTAGGCTAGAACGAAGGATTTTAATCGTTTTGCGTTTTTCTGTCATGGTTGCTGTTGTGGTTGTTGTTGTTGTTATTGCTTCTGCTTTTGCTGTGTTGGCATCATTTCCTTGCATCCTTGTACCCTGGAAATGGAATAATTGTATATTCTTGTTACTTACTTGTGCAGCTCTAGCCTCCATTTTTGTATTCTTGTAACATTTCTGACGTGTCTGGCTCTCCGGCTGCGGCTCCAGCTGCTGATGATGGCGATGATTTTGTTGGCTTTTCTCAAATGCTTTAAGTAAGTTTAATGGCTTCCTAAGCTCTTGCAGAAGGGCTGCAGAGTGAGGAAACAACGACAGCTACTTGCAACTGTCAAGTAAAAGAGTGTAAGCATAGTTACGCAGAAATCACGAATAGTTTCTCTAAAAATTTAAGCTTTCTATGCAAATACTTTAAAATGTAAATGCTTAGTGAAATATTTCGAATTTATTTTGTGGAAATCATTCAACTAAATAGTTTATTTTAAGAACAAAAATATCACAAGATGGTGATTAAAATTTTTCGAAAAATGTCGTTCAGCATATCGTTTAAGCTATTCCATATTGATTTCAAGCTAGTATCAGCTTTTGTTGTCCTCACCATTCATTTGCAACTGTGGGCATTACTCATCCTTAGGGGTATCACAATAGCAAAATAGTTTGAAAGTTGATTGTAGTGTTTGCTCACTCTGTGCCGCTGTGATGATAGCTACACTTACTGTGCAGCAAACGTTATAAGGCAGTGAAAGGGAGGAGGAAAGGCAGAGATAGAGAAAGAGAGATATTGAAGGAGAGTAAGAGTTGACACAGTTGAGAGTTTAGCAAGAACAATTTCAGATATTTTTCTTTTACTCACTTTACTTTTACGCTATGTTTAGTTGTTTTAGCTGCCGTTTTTGCTACTGGCTCTTCCTAGTTTCATTTCTCATTGCCTTTTTTATATTCGCTTTTGTAGTTTACTCGCTGTCGCTTTGGGTGTCTTCGCGACAGTTCCACGACCATGACAAACAACAAGGACAACAACATCTATGACCACGACCACGGCCACGCCCGTTAGCGTAGCGTTCCGCAGCTGCAGCTGCAGCTGGGCAACAATGTTGGTGACAGTTACCATTGGGAATTAGCGCGGTCTGTAATAAGGATCGTCATCGCCCCCATAATCATTGGCCTGTGTAAACCTGCACTTAGCGTGGTCATTTCGCTTGCAGTGCCTGGTCTAAAGGAACTGAACAGCTCTAAACTGAACGGGACTGGACTGGACCAGGGTCGAGATACGCCTGCATGCCATTTGCTGCAGTATACTTGTGGCATAGCCATGCTGACGTATTCTGCCACTAACTGGAGTACTTGGGCGCAAATGGTTGCGCGCTTTGTGCGGCTTCCGCCTCGTCAGCTAATACCCAAATGGATGTTTAGCGTAAGTCGTCGTCATTGTCGCCGCTGTACCATTGTTTTGGGCATCCGAGCCGCGTTGCTGTATTGTCATTTCCTCGCATCCTTTTTCCTTTAGCCGGCTTTGTGGGCCCAGATCCGGCTTCAGGTCTTTGTCCGTGTCTGCGTCTGTGTCCGTGTCTGCGACTATGTCTGTATCTCAGTCCGGCAACACAATTACGTTACTTGTTATTGTTGACGTACTTCAAACTGTTGTCACTGACGGAACGTGGAGTTGGAGTCAAAGTCGGATACTGAACCAAAGTGGGAGTTGTTGCTTATTTCTGCTTAAAACTTAATGACACTTTCAGTTAATTATCGCGGTGGATTTGCAAAATTAAGCGATTTGGGTATGCTCGGTAATTACGAGGGATTATGTGGCCACCTTTTTTCCTTCTTCCCTTCTTCTCGTTTCTCCCTTTGTTTTTGGAAGTCCGAAACGATTGGCTGGCTGGTTGTGGTTAACAAATCAGATTTGTGAATTATACAAAGTCCGTGAACTTGGGGAGGATTTAAAAATTGATTTAATCCTTATCAAATTGTTTATTTTGCTTTGAATTTGCAAATCTTGTTAATAAATTTCTCCTAATTGTGCAGACATTTTATTTACTTAGGGGAAATAAACGAAATTAAAAAATCTCCATTTTACGTAAAAGTATAAATAATTAGATGAGTTGTATTTTAAGGCACTATAATTTGCAAGTGGAATAATCAGTTGACTTTTATTAATATCGCACATTGATGCGGCTCCATTAGCCGTCCCTCTCTCACACACAACCGCCTTTGGAATGTTGCGGCGGAAGATTCTACTTAACGGAAATTTTCAATGATGCCTAGTCTAAATAGGGTGTTTCAAGTTAAATTCTGAAACGTCATCGATTCGTTAAAAGTAAAATCAATGTTCACATGAAAAAAAAATCGATAGTAGAGATTAACTTTCGTGTCTCAGAACTGAAATATAAAATCTAAGAAAACAAATGCCATCTTTTGCGCTGTAATTTATATAATGTTAATATTAAAAGGTAAACTAAAACAAGATGTGACATTTATCTATTTTAAAATCGGTTAACAATAACATAATTCATATTTATATATATAAATTGTAATTATTTTCTCACATGTTACAAGTATGTATGTTTAACATTAAGTTGCGGATGTTATCTCAGGCTGCCGTTGAAAGTACAGCCATAAAATGCAATTTAATTTCAAGTTTGCACATTAGACTTTAATTAATTTGCAATTTTGTAACATGCCGTAAAGTTGGCGTGTGAGGGAAACATTTTTGTATTAATATTAATGCATCTTCTTTGACCCGGTGCCTTTAACGTTTTACTTTTAGGTAAGAGGTGTCTGGATTGAGGCTGCGCCTGATAGTGCAACTCTGACTGCGACTGAGACTGAGACTGAGACTAACGTGAGCAAATAATTTGTGCGTTGAGTTAAGCGAAAAGCCCAAACGCAACCACATAGAAAGTTTTTAGACAACAGTTTTCAAAGTTTTACAAGTGCTGCAGGAAAAACAGCAAACGAAAACGCAGTGAGGCAATAGTGCGGGGCAGCAAGAGGTAAAGCAGCAGCAACGCCAAATGGCAACGCTACTCGTGGCAACGCCGCTGGAGCTGAGGTGCGGCTGCAACAGCGCCATCTTGTATTTGCCCACTTAAACATGGAGCGAGTTAAAATTTATAGGTATTTCGCCTAAAATCTCGCAAAGTATAAACCACTTAGGAGCGGTAAAGGTAAGGGGCGACTAGTAGTAAGAGAGGGGGCGGATAGGAAGAGTAAGAGCCGCGCAAACATTTTGGAATTTTGTCTTGAAAGGTACTAGCAATTCTTTTTTTTTGTGCTCTCCTGGTTGCTGTTGCACTTTCAACGCATAAATCAGCCATGAGCACCAACTGCCAAAGCTACTACCCCACGTCCCTTCATCTTTAGCCACTCGAGAATCTGTGTTTTTGTTTGGTTTTAAAATCAGCAGCAGGCAAGGCGCAGGTAAAAAGCCAACAACAAAAATAGCCGAACTCGTATTACTTGCAAGTGTTCTCAACACTGAAGACCCCATTGCTTGCACATAAACTTTTATTCCAAGCAAAGTTTGTATTATTAGTTTTTTGTATATTTTCCACACGACAATGAATGCGTTGCATCAGTTTCAGAAAACGATTGTCGGATACCTAGCGCTGTACGTGATACCTACATATGTACATTTACAGGGTATTGCGAGTGTCTAGCATGCGCCAATTCTTTACTTCATTGGCTTAAAAGCCCTTCACTTTTGGTTCAGTGCAAAAAAAGGATTTCATTTAATTTCCGTGGTCGTCCATGTGAAGTGGTCTGTTTCGCATTTGCAGGTTCCACGAGAGGTAAACATTGTAAGAGAATGTTGGTAACAGGCAGCCTATTAACAAGTGGCTTTAAATGCCTTGCATTTCCATACGAAAAGAATTGTTTGCTCTGCCGCTGTGTTTCTTTTATTACACGGTTGCAAGATAACAGATTTCCAATGACCTTTACGGATTATCTCTTTATCGGGTGACGGAATCTCAGAATACTTGTTTGGTGATGTTTTTATGGCTTTATGTACCGCATGCTAGCATAATTCATAATTCCGCGCAGTTTCTCAAAATTGAATTCAAAAAACATTAAAAGACTAAGTGTGCCAAAGGCAAAGGTGTGCCAAAGGCAAAGACTTTTCCAAAGGTGACTTTTCCTTGAGGTTCATATACCATTTATTTTGGATCATCGACAACAATGAAATTCATTTTCGACTTGTTCACCTCTTCTTTCGACTTCAAGCTTTTTAAAGACCAGAGTTCACTGAATTAAATATTTAAAAGAAAGTTCAAATTAGTTTTTAAAGTTGACTTTTAAATGTTTTGAGCAACTTTTGTCGCGCAATTTGCGCCCGTCAAGCGGAACTATCAGGGTATGGAATTTTTCATTTTTTCCCTAGATTTCGAATTACAAAAAATTGACTTCTTCGTCATCGCCGAAATATTGACACTATTATCTAAGCATTTATGGCGTGTTCTACATTCTTTCACTTTTAAGTTGTCCCTCACTTCAAAATTGCATATCATCGAATGTGAAAAAGAGAGTTATTAGCTAGATTTTCATTTTCAATATTATACAAACTCAACGAAAATTGACGGTAAAAACACAGTCGTGTGTGCTGCCGCAATTAAGTTTGAATTAAAGTAAAACTATAATTGTATACCACAAAAATAATCGAAAAAATTAAATATACCAGACTTGTAGCTAAGGCAGCTAAGGATTTATTTGCCATACAAAAGTATCTACAATTGTTACCCGATCACAATCAATAAATAAATAAATAATAATAAAATTTTCTGTATCAAAATTTTAGCTTAAACATTACAAGTGGTGTTCATAAATATAGCTTTAATTCTTCATACGGACAGACGGACAGACTTTGCTTTATCATATTGGCGAAAAAAAAAAACATTATCTGAATAATTAATTCAGAAAAGTACATACCAAATTTATTGTCTCTAAAATGTAATAATGAAGGGAGTAATTAAATTATAATAAATGAAATTTATTGATTGCTGTTCTTGTTTCTTTTATTAACTGCACAACACAGCCAGATTGGCAAAGATACTGATATGTAATATACATTCCTACATTTTTGACCACATTATAATCTTAACCACGATTGTCTAGACCCCGAAATTCTTTGTTCCTTTGCTTTGTATAAATAACAGTTGTTTTTTTAAGTGTTTCCAATATGTATTTAAGAGTTCATTATATTTTCAAGTCACGGTCTAAAGTCTTTTCATAAATTAGCATTTTAATTAATTCGATTGTGAACGTTAATTCCATGGAGACCGCATTACGTTGCAAGCTATGCACGTGGCTAAACCGGAAATTATCTTAGACGTGCAGCGCTGCTTGCTTTGACATCTTTTTTCCCAAATTTATTGCATAGTGTTCGAAGGCACTTTCAACTTACCTGCCTGATGACTGAGCTTGCGATGGAGCCCTTGAAGTTTTCAGATTCTTTACTCAATGGACATCCGGTGATGTTTTAATAATTTAATTTTTTCTGCCCACTTTTGGCTGCTTGCGGGCACAAAGCTCTCCAGGATCTAGGTTTTGGCTCGACATCCTGATATTTGGTCAAAAGCACGCGACTGGGCCTGTGCGTCGTCATCGTGGATTTTATTTTTGTTTTCGTGTTTTTTTTTTGGCGTTTGCTTTTTGGTTGGGGCCAAGTGGCAGTCACTGGTGTCAGCATTGAGATTCAACGAAGCAGAAACTTGGCAAAGGCAGCCGGATACGTGGGTGGCTCACTGGCTCACTGGCTCAGTGGCTCTATGGACGATGGACTCTATGGAGATGTCTTCAAGTCTAAGTTGGCGGAAATTGTCTGTTGTAGCGATATCCTGCTGCGTTTTATATTCGCGTTATGAACCCTCTGTGTCTCTTTTGTGGGCCTTATGCAAGTGTATGTGTGTGTGTGTGTCTGTGTGTTGGGTACGTGCTACTGGATAAATTAATGGTTGGAATGTCTGACGCACACTTTACTCTCCTAGGCGAAAGCACACGACGAACAAAACACTCTTAGTTCACCTTTGCCAGTGCAATATCACTGCTCTATTTTTTCTGTCTCTGTCCAGCTTTGTTTTCATCAGTGCGTCCTTACAAAAGTTTTAATTAATTTTCATATTTTATGCTGGACTTCATCTGTCCAGAATGCTTTTGAATCTGAATGATGCGTTGGCCAGTTGCCCGCCAGAGCCCGCTTCCAATTGCAATTTGAGTTAGGTGTGTAGCTAAACATTTTCTCCATCTATTGTACAAATTAAATTCTAATTTCAATTACACATATATAATTATACATAATATATTTGCAGGATGAGTCTTTAGAAATGAATTATTAACACAGGAAATGAACATCACCCGGAAAAAAATTCAATTTAAAAAAAATGGTGGACTTGAGAAAAAGTGTTTTAATATTAAATAATATATACAACAAATATATACGAAAGGGTCGAGTTTTTAATTCATTCATATTCCTTATTGTTAAGAATATTATTTATATTTATATTTTATATATTGAGACTAAATGTGAACACACACATTCGATTGTGATGCATCTTTAACGTTATTTTACATATTTAAATCATTAATTAATGTTACAAGTAAAATAGCACAAATAGTTTGCAAATGAGTCAAGATTCCGAAAATATCGAACAGCTTATCAATAATGACAATTTCGGTATGCATGCAACCTATATGCTTTCAACTCTGCAATACAAAGTATGTATGTGGGGGGAAGTCATCTACATAAAGTCGTATTCACGCATAAGCATACACATCCATACATGTCTCAGTGCAAATGCAACTGGTGCACTAATGAATATTTATAATGCAGCTCTTGCAGTCCCCCATTGTTGTCGTTGAAACAAACTGATTTTAATTTATTCGTTCGCACGACTTTCATTTGTTTCACTTTCATCACAGAATTTCTAAGCGGGCGAAACTTTCACAAAGCTAACCCCGTCTCTGTCCCAGTCTCACTCTTAGTAATGCCTAGCATAGTGCCCTTTTCTAGGAATACACAATTCAACAATCAAGTGACAAGGAAACAGAGTGGAAAACAACACAAAATTACTACCGAAATCATTTTAAGCACACGACAGTTTGAAGAGAGATGGAGTAGATATAGAGAGAGAGAGAGAGGAGGGAAAGGGAGGCAATTGCAATGGCTTGACAAGAACAACAGCAGCTTAGTAAGACGTTTTCAAGATTTTTCTTTTGTTATATTTGAGCTTAGTGTGTGTCTTTGCATTTGCATTTCAAGTTCGACACTTGAAGTGCCTTTTGTACGATAGTTATTATGTACATATGTATATGTTGTAGTTGTGTGTGTGCACCTAATTCAATTGTATGTGAGATTCTCACGTGAATAAAGGCATTCGCCGAAAAGTATACTACACTTTTTGAAGCACCTTTGATTGTGAAATCAAATCATCTGAATTGAAATGATTTAAGAAATATTTTTTGCAAATATTTCTATTTATTCATGCTACACATTCAGACAAGTTCATTTTCGTTTTCATTTCAATTCCAATTCAATTATATTTCGCCAGCAATTTTGAGTGGCTACTTCACCGCCCTTCACCCCGCTGCCTTCACTCATTGACCCATCACATTCGCTCTTTATTGAAAACCATTTTTAATTGAAATGAAGAAAATGACTTTTGAAGTGTGTTGACGTTTTGCATCCATATCAATTCTCGTCATCGTGCGGTTCAAGCCGTTTTCAATGGAAAATTCATATTCGTTTTCATGAAATGCAATTATATTGGATTTACACCAAAAATGTATTGTTTATTTTGTGTTGCGATTGCTTGATATTTGGTTTGTGTTGCATCATTTAGTATCAGCATTTAATTTAGTTCTTAAGTTGGAATTCGTGCCAATTTACAGCATTGAAATTATCATGTTCATTTTCATTTTCAATTTTAATTGAAATTAAATCCTCAATCAAGAAAACGCTTTTCTTATATTTGTTCACTTCTGTCATTCGCATTTTAATTAAATGACAACAATAACAATTACTAATTAATTGTTGACTGGATCAACATGAAAGTCAACGCTGCTTTAATTGAAAAAAATTTGTGATTTAATTTGCCACTCAGTGTGAGCGATTCATTTAAACAAGCAAAATATTTAAATTGTCATAACTCTGACAAGTATCAATATATACTCGTATATATATACATCTAAAGTTTTGTATACTTGTTTATGACTAACCCACTTTATCTTTATAATGAGGGCTACGATTCCAAGACACTTGGGGCAGCTGAAGTGGCTGTGATTTCTGGTGCGGTTATTGTTAAGTGCTGAATAAATAAATGCAAATTTTTCAAGATTATAAATTGTATGCAGTTGTAAACAGTTTCAGGACAACGACAACATGCAACTGAATCTGGAGCTGGAACGAAGAGGGAGGAGTGGAGTGGTGGTGATGTTGGCTGGGATCTGGGTAATGGGAACTTGGAGCTGATGTGCCACAGTTGCATAAAATTGCATACGGAAAACTGCACACCACAGTTTCTGGGCCAGCGTCGATGTCGATGCTGTTGCCATTGCTGTTGTCGTTGCTTATGCGAAGCGAGCGGTTTCCTCGGTTTCCTTCACTCGTTTTCAGTATGGCGCGCCGTATGCAACGCTATGGCATCCTTCGAGGACATTTCGGTTGCGAGGCACGTTTTAAAAGGCTTGATTTATGCGCACTAACTTGGATTTTACAGCGCGCTCGGCACTCGTTTCACCTCCTCCGGCTCCTCCCCACTCGTATGCCTTTTTTCCAGCTGGTCTTCAGCTCTAGCAGCTATGGCGTTGGCGCTTGTGCTGGCACTGAAGCTGTCAGTGTCGTATGGAAAGGATTATTTAGAGTCAGCAGCGGCTTGCAAGCGTCTCAGCGATAAGAGCGCACAACTAACGGCAATGCGAGGAGGCGTTGCGTTGCGATGCGATGCGTCGCGTTGCGTCGGAGGCCCGCGACCGCTGATGACGACGAAAAGTGCTCCGATCAACGGCGTTTGCTACAGCTATCGTAGTGCCAGCCAAGCAAGGGAGATTGCTTGAAATGGGGTGGACAGTAACCAACTAAATCCATATACACACATGCGGACACGCACACACACATCACACACATACACATAGATACAGACACAATGTGACCCACAAGGGCAAAGCGGAAGCTCTGTGTCAGCTGTGCAGCTTCCACCAAAATATCAGCCACTTTAGCCACAGATAAAGCTGTCGTTCTTTATTGTGTGTTCGTGTGCGTCTGTGTCTGTGTGTGTGTGTTTCGGTGTATGCCGCCTGCGCGTTTGTAGGCGAATACGAGGTCGACAAAGGGGGCGCCATCATAAAGTACGCCTCGACGGACCCCAAATGCAACGAGATTCGGGAAACGTGCTTCCTTCGTTCTATTTAATGTGCACCTAAGGTTTACAAGCTTGGGGTCTGGTTCCGATTCAGATTGTGTTTACAACGCGGTTGTGCATCAAAAAAACTTTGATTCAGGTATAAATACTAATTTCGAATTTATAAATTATTTATTAATAATATATTATTTTCGAAAGTTTCTTTATTATTATTTTATATTTTTGTAAACTTAAAAAAATTTTTAAAAAATTTAAAATTTTTTTGAAATTACATTATAGTGTGTCTCTATGGAAATTTTGTCATTTTAACTTCGCTAAGCGAATTTTTATAGCTTATCGTGATTTATGGCACCCGCAATATTTGCATAATTCGTTCAAATTTTCAACATATCAGAAAAAATCAAGTAAGAAAGCTACAGTCGAGTGTACTCGACTATGAGATGCCCGCAACCCATTTTGAATAAAAGAAATATACTTTGCGGTATTTTTCTCAAAATATACCGAATATACTACAAAAATACTGATAATATACCAAATGGTATATTCGGTATATCGATATAGTACGGCATTCAAAATATACCATAGATGCCACAATATACCAGATTGTCAGCAACTAAGCCCCCAGTAGCAACTAAGACCCCCAGTAAATAGGCGTTTTTGCTCATACAAAAGTATTTCTTTAATAACTTCCACAATTTTTATCTGATCGCAACCGATTTCAGGAATCATAACTACTATAGTTATTAGTGTATATTCCAAAAATCCCAGCTGTAGCTCTAAAGTTACGCTTGTTATTCGATTTTTTTGATTTGCGGGGGAGGAAGTGGGCGTGGCAAAAATTTGAAACAAACTTGATCTGCGTGCAAACATAACAAATGCTGTCGAAAAATTATAGCTCTATTTCTTATAGTCTCTGAGATCCAGTGTTTCACACGGACAGAAGGACATGGCTAGATCGTCCCGGCTGTTGACGCTGATCAAGAATATATATACTTTATAGGGTCGGAGATGCCTCCTTTTTCCTGTTACATACATTTCCTGCCGGCACAGTGTTATAATACACATCTACCCTATGGGTAGCGGGTATAAACATAGACATAAAGTTATTCAAGAATGATAATTTTGTATAGTTTTTAGTATTTTCTGAATGAAATGGTATATATTAATATACGAGATACAGCTCTTGGTATATGTTTGTATATTCATTTGGTATATTTGAAAGATACCATAGTACTATATTGCTTTTAATTTTATCTCACAGTCGATAACTCTTGGCTGTAGTATTTTTACTTGTTTTAACTAATTTTTTACTTAAAATCAGCTGTTCGAAATCGTTGATGAGTATGTTACTATGCTTATGCAACCATATGAGTGAGTTGTAAAAACTTTACAGAATTTTGACATATAACTTTTTCGTGTGGCCATTAAAATACTCATTGACGATTATATATTTTAACGCTTATTTCATCGATTTTTACATAAATGCGAAAAAAAGAAGCCGATAATAAATGCTGAGCTGCTTTGGTTGACGTTGTAATTAATTTGATATTTGTTCAGTAAATTCCGTTACACATTAAAAGTAACATATAAAGAGTAAATTGAAGATCGAATGGAGGCCGCGACTTGCATTGGATACAGCATCATCGACAGCTGGTCAGTTGGCATGGAAACACAACACTTGCTTGCCCTGTGGTTGAAGTTGAACCAAATATTTGCATCTGTCATTACGTGGGTCGAGGGTTTTGCCGACACGAGAGTTTTGTGGGCTTTATGGAATCATAAAAGTAATTAATTGATATGTGTGCGTGCACGCGTAATTGCTGGCCCCAGACAAATATGCACAATACTCGTTTTCGTTCAGTATAATGAAAGCCAATACCAGGGACGTGGGTGATAATATTCTGATATGGGCACCGAAGTAGTCCTTGTTAAATATGCCACAGCGAGGAAGTAAAGACCGGAAACAATCCCCTTGGCGCCAGCCACTGTTGAGCGCGATACAATTTCTGCAATTTTTCAGCTTTTGCTGTTTTCCATAATCTCCCCCCTGCCCCATCTCCATTGATACTGTTGATGCCACTCCATGGAGGACTATTCGCAATTTTCCAACCTTTCTACATACTTCCTTTCCCCACTCCACAGCTCTGATGCCGTAATGAAACTTAACAATTACATGCTGCAAGGCTCGAATTAAATTTTGAGTTGTGGCCTTTTTTATTGCAGCTGATAATTGCAATGTAATGACATTGCCCTTGTCGATGGGTAGGGTTAACTTTGCAGGTTGCAGTTCGAGATTCTCTGGAACAGAACGACGCTTTCAACTTTTGCACGCATTTTAATTATCCCATCGCGAGCACCGTCGAATAAGATGGCCGAGCAAATACAAACAAATCTCCGAACAATTTTGAAAAGGAAACTGCTTGCACAATTGGGTCTCATTCAATTGCAATCAATTGACTGAAAGATACAATTTACTATTTTTCAGTTCTTGTTAAATCTGTTCTGATAATGATATTCTGACCATCTGCATATAAAACCTATTTACATTGTAATCACACAATCATACTGTTTACTTCATTAATCGTGCAGTTTTTGTTTCCTAATTGTGAGCGTCTCTCGAAGTATTTTAAATGCACATCACTATATCCTGAACAGCAGGTTAAGTTGACCAAACGAAAAGATTGTCCGCTGATTAAAACAATTCTGGCAAATAAAAATGAATATGATTCAATACTCGTTGTAAATTACTAAAGATTGTCTGTATTTTATTTGAAATGTTATTATTTCAAGTGCAAAAACAATAATATAAACAAAAACAAAAGCCCCTTTTGCGGTTGTTTATTGTAAATGTACTTATGGACCTCCATGGAGTATTACGCATTGTAGATAAACAATAATTACGCTCATTTAAACACACGCAAATTAACTTGAATTCATGTGTGTGAGTGTGTGTGCGTATAATGTGTGTGGATGGTTGGTGGCTATGGCGGCATCAGTATCTGCATGCGACTGTTCATATCTGGGCATAGAGAGGGAGTCGGAGTGGGGGTCATTACAGATTTATCGCAACGCAGTGTAGGTGTGCACGATTTATGCACAGTTTGCTGAGAGCGACAACAGTAACGATGCCAACAAATCACAGTCAGAATACAACAGCAACAACAACGAAGATGGAGATGATGATGATGATTATGTGGCATTGGCATCAAGAAGCGCAACAGCATCAACAATAACAATACCAACAACAACAGCAACAACACCAACAGTAACAGTAACAACAACTAATGGCCAGTGGCAATGGAAACAATGCCTAATGCGGACTTAGTCAGAGATAGTAGGAGTATGAGTAGAGCAATGAGTGTGAGTGCGTTACATAGTGATTGCCCACACACTCACACGTGTGTATGTATGTATGTATACATTCTCTTAATATGCGGGCAGGTTGACTGAACGGAGGCAACACAGAATTCAGGAGACCGTGAGTCAATTTGCGCTTTTGAATGTAGCAGCCGTATCACTTAATGTGTGGTGGTGAGGTCAGTCTCGATGCTCGAAGCAGAAACGGAAACGCCCCACAAATCGTGACCTAATGATCAGCTCTTATTTAATTAATTGTTGATAACAGTTTCATGCTCCCCATGCCTCAAAATATGCCACGGGCTAACGGTCAAACTGGCAACAGCCAGCTGGATCTGCATGGATAATGGGCCTAACCACAATATAATTACAATATCGTTCATTTCATATTCATTAAAGCGAAGGATTGCTTTATAAATACTAAATGCACATACGATTGAATTCTAAGTATACATATTCAAAAGATGCCAAAGTCAGCACAAGCAAAGTGTGCTTTAAAGTTGAAGGAAACGAGAAAGAAAACAGGAAAAGAGCATCTCATAAGATGTGAACGTTAAAACCCCGCTGTTTACCCAATTAAAGTGGCGAATCGTTATTCCCAGCATTATATATTTGCTAAGGAAACACCCTTAACTGTAGTTAATTATTTTGAGGAGAATATCATTGCGTATTCCACACTTAACACTCCACACTCCATATTCTACATGCCACACTCCGCATTCCATCCGCAATTTGTAATTAACTTATGGTGCACATGCTGCTCAGCATCTCTTCATTTAGTTGCTCTTCAAAACTGGGACGAGTCAGCGAATGAAGATGGTGGGTAAATGGGGAGGGGTGTAAGTTTGGACAGTTAAGAGATTGTAACAGGGGGAAATGGAAGAGTGTTCGGTTCACAAATTGCAACAATTTTTACATCGCGCTCCACATGCACATCAATTGCAACTTTTATAAACTGTTCAACTCAAATTATATTTACGAGCGGCCACAAACATTGACAAGAGGCAAGAACGGGATACTAAAAGTTCCGGATGGGTTGCATGGAGTCGACATTTACCAAATGTGCAAAGCAGATATGCCAAGAAGCCAGACACAGACTCCAAATTGCTCCCTCTCTCTTTCTCTCTCCATTTCTCTATCCCCCTTTTTCCCGGGCTGCGTGGCAGAGTCGCGAATATTGGTGCGATTGCATGCGGCATCATTAAGCGCACCATTTTTGGTACTTAAAACTTTTGCATCGCCCGCTGTTGTTGCAGCTAGTAACAAGAACAGCAAGAGCAACAGCGAAAGCAAAACCGGCAAAGGCAACAGTAACGGCAACTCAAAAGCACAGCTCGCGCCCAGTAAAAGAGACGTAATTTTTAATAGTTTCGCAATTAAATCGTAAAATTTAACAACTTTGCGCAGTTCTTAACGAAATTGCGTTGGGCGCGTCGCGCAAAATCTGACACTGATGCATTTCCGTTTGCCTGTCGCCTTCGCCTAACTTTGCCAGCGCAAGCATCGTCTTCCGTCTCGGCCTGCACTTCCGGTTCCGTTTTTGCTTCAACTCCATCTTCACCTACAATTTCATCTCCATTTCGAATTTCATCTCCGCACTCATCTATGCTTGGCGTAATTAGAACATTTCAAAGTTTGTTGTACCTCACTTGCGTGAGCTTTCTTCCCTCTTCGTCGCTATTTTACAGTGAAGGGTCGTTGGCATGCTTAAACTATTTACAATAAATAGTGATTATGATTTGGTGCTGAAATATCCCTTTTAGTGACAACATATTTTAATAGGCTTAAACCGAACGCAGATTTCTCCAACTTACCAAACAGCATCGGTTGAGTGTGACCAACTTAGCATTAGGAGAAATACCCGCTTACTCAACTCTACCTTACTTATATCCGTTCTACATCATAACAAGCAAAGTGCTCTGTAAAAATCATATTTCTATACAAAGTGGTTAAATTGATTGTCTCGGCGATTTTCTTTAATCATTTCTTATACCTCTGCATATTTCCTTTCATTTTGTTGACTATGACCATTTTTTAAGAATAGCTAAGCATTTTGGAATAATTTGAAGGCACCAAAATTTTCAAGTAAATGAAAAGTTGATTTCCATCGATAACGCACTTTTTTCGATAAGTATACCAAAATATTAGTCGAAATACGGTCACATTTTCAGAATCATTGCCGAATGATCAATGATGCGGCTCCATAAGCTGTCCTTTTCCTATACGCAGCTGCTTATAGAATGTTGCGGCGGAAAATTCTATTTAACGGAAATTTCTATGATGCAGGCCAGTCTAAGCAGCGTATTTCTCAGAAATATATGTACTTTAAGTTGCATATTTCGTAGCAATACACATATGAGGACTTTTAATTACGAAAATCAGAAAAGATATGTGGAGCAGTGGTGTCATTTCCGCTTTTTTTCCCGTCAGAACTGGATTTTTTTGAAGTGTGATTGCGGGAAAAATATGAAAACAGTGGGCAGCGGGAATTCTGGCTTATTAACCAAATTTAAGCAGTTTTTTCTTTAGTTTACTTCTACTCAAAATTTTAGTGATGTTTAAATTGAATTTAACAGCTGAAATGTTAACAGCTGAAATTTAACAGCTGAAATCGACATAATATCGATATTTACTTGTATCGAATAACTTCCCTCAAAAGTTTACACCTAAATTGGAGCGACTTGCATAACTAACATTGTGAAATTCGCTTGCGCTAAAACAAATTGACGATGCCAAAGGAAGTCTACAAGCTACGAATGGTTTTGGATTTTTTTTTTTTGTTTTGTTTTCTTATCTGATAATTGCAAAAATTAACATATTCGTACGCAAAATTAAAGAATTTAAATATATGTATATTTTATCAGAAAACAGAACAAGTTCCTAGAATCAATCTTAGCTCTAAATATAGTGCTCAACCAAAGCTTTAAGAATAACCTTCACTTATTCTTAAAATTGTTTCAGTTTATGTTTTTTTTCACTGTAAAGATGGTCGCATGTGACATCTGTCAGACATTTACCAATTATATTTTATATTACGTATTGAACTGAGGGTTTATAAATGAAAAACATACACCACATTGCTTCATCAAAATAAGCTTTTTTCCTAACTTTTTTCTCTGGTATTCCGCTTTTTTTTAGATTTTTATTTTCGCTGATCCAGCTTATTTTGCTTAGAAAAAATGACACCACATTGTGGAGGATTGAAAGTAATGTTTACAAGAACAATTAGAAAAATCAACAACAAGTGAAAAATGTAGAAAATAATTTGCTAAGACTTGGATTAACATAATTTAAGTAGTTTAATACCAGAGTACGTGTTCTCTCGATTGATTATTACATACATGTCATATATGACATATGAATGGCATTGCTATATTATTGACTATGTATTTACTTAATTTGGTGCAATATTTAATTATTGTGAACATGTTAAATGCTGTAATTTTTTGCAGATACACATTTAAAATATACCTTATTATATGTTTAAAATTAGTATTAAACTTATGGAAATTAAAAATTTATTGATAGAAGAAAGCTTCTGCAGCTGAATAGATCTCAGACCGTTTTCTTTATCAGTTGGCTCTAGCCAATTTGAGACCTATGCCGTGTATTATAAATCTTGTGACCACAAATGTTTTTGCCAAGAAATGAGCCAAAGTCAGCGAACAGGCGACCAGAATGTGTCTCGAATGAAGCCATAATTTATATGCACAATGTGAAAGCCAAGAAGAAATACAGCAGAGAGCTCTTCCAAAATGTTCCCCACTAACTATGGTGTAGTTGTTGCTGCTGCTGTGTCTGTCATGTTGTCGTTGCCTGCTTGGAACAGAAGGAAGGTGCAATTTATAGGAATTCCATCAATTCTAAAACCATGCTCCGTTCCAATTTCGAATCAAAGGCATCCAACTGTGCTGTTTGACCCGCACCACATGGCAGCTACAAACTACTGACTGGCAGCGGGCAATGTGCAACGAGCCAGGAGTAAGGAGCAGTGGGCAACAGGCCAGTGGCATTGGAGTAAGGGGCAAGTGTCAGCGAGTCGGTGTAGGCGTGACCTCCGCTTCGCCCGCACGAGGCTGTGAGGTGGCATGACCAGCCGCTCATCATAAATACAAAGCAGGCAACGCTTTGTCAGTATTCCTCGTTCTGACACTTTTATTGGCTCTCGTGTCGCTGAAAGGTGCTCACCAGCGATATGCCAGCAGCATCCTGCAGCTGCCACTAGCTGCACCCTTTCTCCTCTGCTCCCCCCTATTCACTCCAGGGACTGATCTGGAGCACTACGCGCTGGACAACGCACGTCTTTGTGCAACGCAAATGAAATTGAAAATTTTTATGATGCCAACGCTGGCGGAACTCGAGGTGGGGGCAGGGGGAGCTTTAAAGAGGGTTTCCATACCGAGCGTTGCGGCACTTAGAGGCGTTAGACTCAGGAGGAGGTTAACGGGTGTGTAGCATGCCGACTTGGTTTCGTTGCAGGAATGCTGGAAATTTAAGCAGCTGTATAAAGTTAGTTAATCTGCTGCTGATTAAGATGCGGCGTCTTCTTGGCATTTACGACATTGGGGGCACGACCAGTATAATTTTAATAGCCTCCAATGGGCTGCACGAGCAGCACTTCAGCTCCTTTTCCCATTGCCCCTATCCCCCGCTGTTGGCAATGTTTACGAGAGTATGAGAGTTCGCTCCTTAACCGAACTGCAGCTTAAATATTTTACGAAAATTTAAGCCACGCCTCCGAAAAGTAGCTGGCAAGTAACAAGCTTAACCACAAAACTTTTAAATAAACTTTCCATGCCACTGCTGTTGTTGTTGTTGTTGTCGTTTTTCTTGCTGCTTCTGTTGCTGGTGAAAATATTTCAGAATGCGCCCGCGCGAGCGGCATAACTATAACTTCCGATTCCGCTGCCAACAAGCAGCAGCAAAGTGCGAGAGCAGCCCAATAGACCAGATGCAGCCAAGTCACTGAAAGGGTGCAGCTATGGAGGGTGGTGTGAGGGGGTGGACTGTTGCGGGTGCGCGCCATGTAATACAGTTAAATATAAATTCAAAAAATATATAGAGTTTGTGCAACTTTTTACTTGATTTTTTTTCTCTCACCCTTACTTTTTTGTTGTTCGCTGCTTGTGCAATTTGCATGAGCGGCAAACACCCACGAACAACTAACAAGTTCTGCTTGACAACAACAGCAACAACACGCAACATGCAACAACTACAATAGGAGTGGCAAGGCAAACTTCCGGCTGATGAATAAGTGTCTGCTGCATGGCCATGTGGCTGCGCCTTAGTGGACTGTGGGCGTGGTCCGTGGGGCGTGACTGTTGCAATAGCTTACTGCTTGTTGTTTGATATGGCTGTGGGTGTGTGTTAGTCTGTGTGTGTGTGTGTGTGTGTGAGGGTCTGCGTGTGCGAGTATATGTGCGTTTAGTTTGTTTGACTGTAAAAAATAATAAAAACAACTTCCTAATTGCGAAAATAAAAATCAACAACTATAGCAACAGCAGCAGCTACAGCAACAACAACTTCAAATGAACAACAGTGGGCAAAAAAACAATAACTTTCTCAATATTTGCATAGTTGTACAAATAAGAAGGAGTATCGCGGGAGTTCTCGTCTTTGATATACCCCTTACCTATTATTTTAGGGATAATGACGCATTAACATTAGACTTCTATACATTCGATAATGCTTCATTTTATTTACGTTCAAACTTTTTCAATAAGATACATTTTAAATTTTTTATTTATATTTTTAAATAATATATTTGTTGAAGGTTATCCTCACAAGAATATTTGTGTGCATTGCATATGTGATTTACTCTTGAAATTTTAAGTAGCGTAAGAGTTCTTATTAAAGACGAATGCATTAACACATACTGTAAACGGACGAAAGGATGGATTTACAACCCGACCGATTAACGTATTTTTGTCATCGTACATATAATGGACAAAGATATTAAAATGCAAAGCAGCAAATAATGAGTTAATCTGTGAGCAATAACAATTTTTAAAAATATAATTTGATTTGATTGTTGTATTCAGTTAATGTTGCCCATTGTAATAGTATTTGGGCTGCTATTTCAGGAGCGCCGCAGTCTGGCATAAATTTAATGCAGAACAACTCGGACTTCCGTTCTGACCGAGCGGCATGTTGTTATGCAGCCTGTGCGGACGTAGCTGGGCCGCGGCTGCCTCGCTCTCTCTCTTTTTTGCTGACTGTCTCTTTCTCTCTTGATGTTTGTGGCTTCAGCTGTGTCAGTGTCTGTGCGTGTGTAAAAATACGGTTTAACAGAAAGTAAGTGGGCCCAGGGCATACAACAGTTTCAGAAAACAAACAAACCAAATGAAGTTATATAAACGCTGATAGCGCCAGCACCAGCAACAACAAATAACAACAATAACTAGTACAACAACCAATTGCGAGTTGAGGGAACCTCAGAAAGTCCCGAGGCCTGCAAAAAAATGTCGGCTCATATTAATTTCTGCTATCTCAGTGACGTTTTACATGCGTATTGCCTTGTTGTTGTTATTATGTCTACATAGTTCTGCTTGTTTGTGTTTGTGCGCTCGCGTGCGCGACTCTGGCAATAAATTTGATTTGTTTAGCAATTTGTTGCATATCGCATTGCGTATACGCCCCTTGCATTCATCTCTATGCTGTCGTCTGTTGCCATTGTTGTTGTTGCTGTTGTTGTTGCTAGTACTGTTGTGATGCACTTGCTTTTACCCCTCAGATACAGATACTTTAACGATGAATAACGTGTTCTGCTTTTGTTGTTGTTGTTCTTTTCGCTCGCAACTGCCAACTTTATGCGACATTTTATGCACTACACCAGACAATAATTTATATTGAAATATGCATGTCCGTATATCTCCTGTCTGTCTGCCTCTCTCTCTCTTTATCTACATTGCTTGACATCTGCTGTATTTAGTCGTAAAACCATGGCGAATATGCAATACACAGCAGAGTGCAATTTGTGTTTTAATCTATTAATTACTGCACATATATATTCCACGATAAGTTTACTCAATATAAATTTAAATCTCTTTGCTGATTCATTAATATTCATCTGCAGACTGGTTCGTTTTACATTTCGCAAACAACTTCAGTTGCTCTGTCACTTTGTCGTAATGTTAATCTAATTTGGCCTAAAAGGCGCATAAGTTTTAAAATTTCGCTGATAAATTGCTAGATGCGACAATTGGCAACACTTGCAGCAAATTGCAACTTCGGGCAAAGAATGCCCCAAAATGCAGCTGGCAATTTCATTTTTGGCAGTTACCAGTTGGCGCTTGGTGCTAATGTCTTTGGTTACTTTGGTGCACTTTTTAATAATTAATAATAATTTAGCATACATTTAATGTTATTCATTACTCAATTAGGTCGCCATCGTTACAAATTTAAGCGCCAAGCGCAGGGAATACTTGTAATTAAGCGCGCGTGTAATGAAACAATTTTCAGGCCACAGGCGGAAAGTTACACTTATACTGTTGGGAAGTGAACGCCACCAAGGACTCGGTCCTCGGTTCTCAGTTCTCGGTTTTCGGTGTTGATGCTGTTGTCCTTCTTGGCAGCGAGAGTCGCGTCATTAGGGACTCTTTGTGTGCAAATTTGATTTCATAACATTTTGTCAGTGTTTCGCCTCGATTTGCCGCTTTATGATGCACATAAATTTTACAACCAACTTGAACTTATAAATAGTTGACGAACTGGCGTTCTCTTCGTCCCCAATGCCAAACCAAGATGAAGTGACGATGACGATGACGATGACGATGACACTGAAGCTGATAATGACAATAATAAATAAAGGGGCGAATGACGTCGGGTGTTGAGTGTAAGGCTTAGGACAATACTCAACTCAGGATTCGGGACAAAGTTAAGAGTGCTCAGAATGAGTTTAAACTAATTATAAATTCTAAGTGCTTTTTCATAGTTTGTCAAAAAGCCGAATAATATGGACACAATTTTAACTAAAAGTGAATTTTTTGTTATCACTCAGTCAAAGCTTTAGTGTAATTCACAAAGAAGGGAGCAAAATGCAACATTTTGTCTAGCTTGATAGTTAAAACAGTGAATTGCATTTAAATATTTTTAGGCATGCATTTAATAAATCTATTTATTATATTAATGCTCTCAGTTGATATGGCTGCCAATCGAAACCAATTTGAATGTCATTAGACTCTAATGCAAGCATGAAGTAATTCTTAATTCATTGGTTTAAAATGTGAACGTTCACATATACAAGAACATAAGTATATTTAACTGTGAAATCCTAATAGCATGCGGGAAAACTGCAGTTGCGAAACAACAACATCAAAAAATTGCTCTGGGAGAAAGAAAAGGAACACAATAACAGGAAAAGAAAGAGAAAGAAAAAAAAATAAATAAATAAAACTTCATATCTGATTGAATAATAATGTGTGCTTAAGGATTTAATGCGCTTCTGGTAGAAGCAGCTGCTGCTCTGTTTATGCTCTGCTCTCTCTTTCTCTTTCTCTCTCTCTCTCGGCTCAGCTCTCAGGCAGAAAATGCCAGACTGAAAAACCAGCACAGGCCGCTTGCTGTATTTGTTTGTGTTCTGACTTCTGTTTGGCGATGTGTCTCTCGCCTTCCCTGCAGTAAATATCACTTGGGATAAAAAATGCAAAATTACAACAAAAATACAAAACCATTGTAAGAGGAATGAAGAAGCTGTGTCTCCACTCGGGTGCGGACTGGGTCCCCATGGGGAATTTGTTGGCCTGATGCTGATTGCCAAAAAAGTAAAGAAAATCTTGTTGAAACCAGCTCAAGAGAACTAACATACAACACACAACTCGTATGAACGCTTTCGTATGTATGTATGCACGTTTGATAGTCTGTATGTTTGTGTGTATGCAATACAAGCACAATACTTAGACAGGACACATTCACTAGCAGAAACAGGAGCAAAAAATTGAATTTTCTTATCGCACGTTTTCAAATTAACCCAAAACAGCGCCAAAAGCAAACCCTCGACAGGTCCAAACCCCACAAGGCTGCGTGTCAAGCTTATTTGAATTTCTAATACAGTTTTTTTTCCACCCCCACTGATCACCCCAAACTCATACTCTACGAGTATTGGTCGCCTTCGACCACCACATCACCCCCTGCGAATGTGTGGTGCTTTGTCCCGTTTGCGATTTTATGGCTATCATCATTAGCAGCACATTTAGATAGACACCCACATGTGAAATCTTCAGGCATTTACCCGAACCCAATGAAAAAAAAGGGGACAACAAAAAAATCTCACATTAGCTCCCAGTTGTGATTTTTGCTATCGAGCTTATAGTCAAATGCTGACGTTAATGATAATTTACTGCAAAGTGGGGTTCTTTCTTTGGGTACACTTGGACCTTGCATAATTTCACAAATAGTTTCGGAAATAAAAGACTTTTATGTTTATTTCTGCTTGAAAATTAAGACAAGTGAGATAATTTAATCAAATTTTTTTAGGTATCAAAATAAACATGCGTCATTCGAGCTTATTGTAAAACAGAAATTAGCACGTTGAGCTAATAAATAAACTTGACCAATAAATAATTTTTTACATGAGTTTACAGCTCTTATTTTACTTAATATACTTAATATATTGGGACCCTTCATGTTTATTTAATATTGTGACCATTATTATTATTTTAAATACGTAACTATTCAAGTCCGATCAGAAATTACCTAAAACAAGTAAGAAAGCTGCTGTCGAGTGTGCTCGACTGTGAGATACTCGCTACCCATTTTTAATAAAAGCTATTCTTAAAATATACCAAATACTGCAATAATGTCAAAATATAACGAAGGCCACATTTGGTATATCGCTGAAGTATTACACTCGAAATATACCATAGAAGTCAAAATATACCAGATTGTCAGCCAAAGCAGATAAATACATTCTACAGAAATCATAAATACTAAAAGTATTATTATAATCGGGTTTCCAGCTTTAAAATTACCGTGTTTATTCGATTTATTTTCAATTTTTGATAGCAGAAGTGGGCGTAGACAAATTTTAAAAATACATCTCTTATAGTCTCTGAGATCTAGTTTTTCATACCGACGGACAGACATGCGGACATGGGCTTATCGTCTCGGCGTTTGTGTCCGATCAAGAATATTTATAGGGTCGAAGATGCCTCCTTCTACCTGTTTCATAAGCATAAAGTTATAATACCCTTCTACCCTATGGGTAATGGGTATAAAAATGTGTTTAATATATAATGGTTTTATATAATGGTTTTATATTTACTGAATATTACAAATGTTACGTATTAAATTGTTTAGTATGTTGAGTAAACAAATTAGTTGACTTGACCATTTTTGTCTGTGTGGCTGCATTGTTCTTGAGTATTTTTGAAATTTTTGCTGTCACGGCAGTACATTAAATTTATCAAATTGACCCGACTCCTGGCATTTTGTTAACTACTTTATTTCCGTAAATAAATGTATTCTTATACTATCGACAAATATTTACAATCAACAACATTTAATTGAATAAGAAAATAACAATAATGATTATTACAATAACTACGATAAAGTTTATTATAAGCTTTTAATAATGTAATTAATTTGCAGCTTCCTGATGATTATTTAAAAGCTACAACGATGAGGTTTGGTTTTTTGATAAGCGTGATACTGATTTCATATAGCTAGAATTTGAAAAGTTCCAGCTCCAGCCAGATTAGTCGTTGAAATGATTCAGTCAGTAAGTGAATCAGACAGTGAGTAAATGAGAGTGGTGAGTGGTGAGTGAATGAGACCATCATACTGATATATATGTATTTATCATATAAAGAGAAACATTGTTTTCTTATCTGAATTTCGAATTTCGAGTGTGAGTACATGTGTGAGTACAAGTTGGCTCGCATTGAAAATTTACTAGTAACACAAATGATTATGGCCACTAAAACGTGTTCGTGGAGATATTACAGTCGATTTTCTTTATTTCTTTACGAAAATAAAATAATTTTATTATGATTTCAATATTTCTTAGTTATTAATTGTGCATAGAAAACACATAAAATTTGGTCATTTGCCTTACTAAAAACTTTTTATGCGAGCTGACAGTTTAAAATATTTGTTTACACTTGTACGAAATTTAACAGAAATATTGTAAAATTGTAGTCCTCGTTAACATTTTCCAGACACGACCAAGCAGTTTTAAAAATGCTGTCAAAAATATGAAAATTAATGTCAAGATAAAGCTTTAAAACAAAAACTTGCGCTGCACATTCAATCCTTGTGAGATGTGTCCACAGATTATTAGAATCACTGAAGTATAAATAAGATACTTGGCATGTTCATGTAATGATCTAGACCTAAAATCAGAGTTATAATTAAAATTTGGTAAATAAAAATATGAAGAACACATACCGATTGGGCTTAGGAACATTTTCTTTAAACTCGCCCGCCATATTACCTTGTGGCTTGTATCGTGCAACAACGAAACTGATACCCTTAGAACTAAAAATATAAAATGATCAGCATTTTGTGTAATAATTTTACCACAAACTATACATACTTGGTATAAGTACCAATGCCCAACGTCTTTGAAGACTTCCAAATTAGCTGCGTAAAGTGGCCAGTACTAGGTGAGTATTGTGCTTTGCCATAATCGTAATCCTTTTCTTCGTTATACCAGTCTTTGACACAACTTACAGGATCTGAGCTTGTATAGCAAAGATTTTCACCATATGGGCCTTCTGAATGCTTGAGAGTATCTAAATCAGCTAGTTCCTAATATTTAAAGTAATATTGAAAGAATCATTTAAATAATATTTAATAATAAATCCAACCTTTGCATAACTTTTACAATCGCTATTTAATCCTGAATCGAGTGACAGTGAAGGACAGCCATGTTTAGAACGGTATTTGTTATGAGAATCCAAAGCCTCATTTTCAAAACTAGCTCGTGCTTGGAAAATCTAAGAAGGTAATATGAATATTACGGGATTTGAAACACATTTTAATTAAATTTGAAACTTACACAAATGAGGAAAGTTAAAGTCCAAATAATCCAAATGTTGTCTATATACATTTTGTTTAATTTTGATCTACAGTCAAATGTTAATTGTAATTTTAAACAGTTTTTGTGATTTTCCTTTTTTTCAATGGTTGCTTTTTTGAATAACTTTTGGACCAATAGTAAAATCGACTGGGCAAAATATTAGTGCTGTTTATTATGTGTGAAATGACGAAAATTTTAATTTATTAGATAATATATTTTATATTACCATTTTTTTTTTTTAACTTATGCAAAACAATTCGTTTATAAATTCTTAA
The DNA here is from genome assembly GCF_023558535.2 of Drosophila nasuta. Lineage (NCBI taxonomy): Eukaryota > Metazoa > Arthropoda > Insecta > Diptera > Drosophilidae > Drosophila > Drosophila nasuta. The sequence goes on from NC_083456.1 coordinate 3,860,016, forward strand.
TTTATATTACAATATTTCTCCAAAAGTGTCAACAAAGAATAACTTCAGAATTAAATTAATTGACTAAATAGGGTTATTTATTGTATTAAATAAATAATACTAACAACTTTGTTTCTTATTCCGAATAAGTACTCCTGCACTGCAAAGCCTTTGGGATAGGTTTCTTATCTATTTACTTTAACACTTCTTAATTAATTTTGTCAGCTCGCAATGTATGCACTCTTTCACGATCGCTCACTAAATCCCAAACCCTTAGTTGACAGGCAAGCTTTAACCGCATGTGTGTGTATAACTTCTGCTTCTCAGCAGAGCGTAAGCTCCTGCAGCCCAGAGCTTTCGCTCTCTGCTTTTTGCTCTGCAGGGTTGTGCTATCGATCGCAAACGTTGCTTGCAGTTTAGAGCTCCAACGCGCCGAGTTTGAATCTAAATATGGAGAAGTTGGTAAGGGGCTGTCTTTATATTATATACGTAATTTAATTACTTTTTACATTGTACTATAAGTGTTTATTCAAACATTTCGCGGCGTTTAGTTCGTCAATAAGTATTAAACTTGTAATTAAGTTGCTATATAATACATACCAAGTGCCGTAAACATTCCTGGACAAAATTATACAACAGTTTTGAAAAAATTTGTTTATTTGCTCGTAGCAGAATAGGAAAACGAAAAGAAGCGAAATAAAGTAGAAGAGCAATAGCACAAAGAGTAGTGCACAAAACATTTTTGACTCTGACGGTAAAAAAGCACACGTGCTTCAATTTGAGCTAGATTGCACGTGTATCAATAGTATACGACAAATTTTAATATTTTATTTATGAATTATTATCGACGACTAATAGTTAATAACGGCGCCTTGCGCTTTTGAAACTTCCAAAATTCTTTTAGACATTTATCATTGATATCAAATATCAACTGTAAAAATAGTAAGAAAGCTACATTTTAAGTATAACAAATTAATACCACAAAAGTACTAAAGCAACTAAGACCCGTAGTATGTAGGCGGTTTCGCCTATACAAAAGTAACTTCCACAATTTTTAACTGATCGGAAATAATTTTTAGAAATCACAAAGACTATAGGTATTATTGTATAAACAAAAAATGCGAACCATTCTACCCTATGGGTATAGGGTATAAATATGTGATTTACCGGAAATTACTGTACAAGTTACCTTAACGATAAGTTTTGATAACATGAAAGGGTTGTTGTCAAAAATCTCGAAAAACGCGATTACGTAGTATATCGACAGCCCGTAACTGAGGTGTCGCAGAGTGTGTGTGAGAAATCAACAAAAATTGACGCGCAATGGTCGATTATTTCTGATAAAAGTTATGTATAGTAAGCTTCAGAACATCATATTTGTCATTACATAAAAGCGTAAATGAGCTTCTTCACGAAACGATAAGAGTAGTTCCGAAGATGATGCGATGATCGTTGTTCACCATTATAGTCTGAAGAAATTGTTTTTTTTTTTAATTCCAATTTGTTTTATATGTCAATAAAAATACTTAATACGTTATAATAGAATTTTAATATCTAATTTAAAATATTTTCATAAAACATAGTAGTGAATTTTTATTTATTTATTTTTTCAAGTTCAATTTTGTGCTTATCAATCTCATTTCTGTCGTATGATTCATATATTAAATGATTGCCTCGTAACATGAGACATAACTTGCGGTATTCAGCCATTTACAATTTACGGTTAATGCATTTTTGCATTAAGGTCCTTAAATGTACATCACGTTGCCATCTGGCGTTTGAGTGGCTGACGAATTACCCAGAAAGCTAACCATGTGGTTGCTGTTAGCCACTATGATGAGATCACAGCTCGCGGAAACGGTTTTGGGGGACGTTGTTGTGTGATGTGGTATGGAGTGTGTTGTAGCTCTCCAATTATTTTGGAGCTAGTGCGCAGACAGTACAGAGGATAATGTGATGCGTTCATATCGTCAACGACAGCAGGATAACTCTATTAGTACCACACCCACAGACGCGCACATACACACACACACTCACATGCATGTGGTACATTCGCACTCACTAGCTGTCAGATATTAAATTTTTTGCCAGTGCACTGCCAGTGCGTAGAGTTGCGCCAATAAAAGATGGTGAGCAGCCAAGTCTCGCGCCAGTGTCCTGGGATTGACAGCTTCAATGTGCACACACTCTCTCTGTCACTGTCTCTGTCTCTGTCTCTGTGTGTGTGTGTGTGTGTCTGGTTGTGTGTATATGAAGGATGGATGAGTTGTTGCCGCAACGTATGTAGCTGATGCTTTGGGCCATCATTGTTGACAACAATATCAGCGATAGCAACTGCACCAACAACAACAACGACAACTACAACAAAAACAAACACAAGCAACAATGCCAACAGCAACAACTGTTGGAACTGTTGGCTAAAACGCGGTTGCCAGTTGGCTGTGGCAACTGCTGCAACTTACTTTGTCCTCCGCTGGGTTTGGTTGTAAAATGTCAATTTGGGCCCGTGACGAAGATTTATTGTGTGCAGCGATTCAGTTTGATAGGCGTGTTTAAATATCCCATTCACCCTCTTCTATCAATATCTACCATCGGCAACTGTGAGTATGCATCGCATTAGCATACACGCGGGCGCAGCAAACTTCATTCCGATATACTCCATATCGCGGTGTGCTCAAGTGACTAACTTCAGAAATGACTATAAGGGGCTGCCCATATATTACGTAATCACGTTTCTCGTGATTTCTGATCCCCTTCCCCATATAATACAAAGTAATCCACCAAATGATTACGTAATCATACAAAAAAATTTTAAATTTTTAATTTCACTGCTTTAATCTTTGGGTTCTCCAAACGAAGCTGTAATTCAATTTTAATATCATGTATTTTTAGAACTTGGCGTATATTTCTACACGCTGAGATCATCTTCCTTCCAACGTCTTTGCATCCTTTGTCGCCCAGCCATGCGATGAAGTGCTTTCTTTGCTGGACAGTTTCTTGAATGTACTTTTATGAATTTTGCTTGCTGACTTTTGGGATACAAGCAACATGTTTTACCATGGCGTTTTTATACTCGCTACCCATAGGGTAGAAGGGTATTATAACTTTGTGCCGACAGCAAATGTATGTAACAGGTAGAAGGAGGCATCTCCGACCCTATTAAGTATATACATTCTTGATCAGCGTCAACAGCCGAGACGATCTAGCCATGTCCGTATGAACACCTAGATCTCAGAGACTACGAGAGATAGAGCTATAATTTTTTCAACAGCACTTGTTATGTTTGCACGCAGATCAAGTTTGTTTCAAATTTGAACTGACGAACAATAAAAGTTGTTGGGAATCTGGAAAAAAGAAAAGAATTTTAGCATATTTAATAAATGTTAGAGATGATTACCTGGAGATATGTATTTGTTGTCTTCATTTAGCGAAATCATGTGAGATCTGCATTGCATTATATGTACATTATATGTATGTATTAAAGGTGGAGAACTATCGATGGCACTATCGGGACTATCGATGGTTGTCCACTATCGACACGCTCTCGGTAGCGGCGCGCACTCTCGATAGTGGACAATCGCTATCGTCGATACTGGTCGATATTTTTTCAAATTTTTTTGTATACCCGCATCCTCCGTAGAGTCGGAGAGGGTCTTCAGCAAAGCAGGACAAATCATTTCAAATAGGCGTATAAAATTATTGGTTGAAATAAATATATAAATAGCAGTTAAGGTAAACCAAAAAAATAAAAATTCATATTATTTGAATAATAATTATTTATTATTTTTAGATAAAGATTGGAGAATCAATTTCATATTCTCATACTTTAAACAAATATGGATTATTTTAAAAACTAATTAAATTATTTTCTTTTACTGCACTATCGACGATATATTTTCCTTGCTATCGTCGATAGTTGATAGTTTATGGAAACTATCAATCACTATCGATGGCACAGACTATCGATAGTTCTCCACCTCTAGTATGTATGTATGTATATCGATTTAATTACTGGGGAGTTTTTGTTAGTTATAAGAGGACTAATACTTGCAATTACAGAAATCGTTATGAAATGAGTATGTAATCATTGTTCAAGACCCACCTCTTCCCACATTAACATAACGACATATATCTGCTCTTTATTAAATAATATTCAAGCATAGACCAAACGCATTTCTGTGTGAACTTTAATATTTATACCCGCTACTCATAGGGTAGAAGGATATTATAACTTTGTGCCGGCAGAAAATGTATGTAACAGGTAGAAGAAGGCATCTCCGACCATAAAGAGTATATATTTTCTTCATCAGCGTCAACAGCCGAGAGGATATAGCCATGTCCGTCTGTCTGTCTGTCCGTATGAACACCTAGATCTCAGAGAATTTAAGAGATAGAGCTATAATTTAATTTTTCGACAGTATTTGTTATGTTTGGACGCAGATCAAGTTTGTTTCAAATTTTTGCCACGCCCACTTCCGCACCTGCAAATTGACAAAAATCAAATAACAAGCGTAATTTTAAAGCTAGAGCTGTGCATACAATAATAACTAAAGTCTTCGTGAGTTGTGAAAATTTGGTTGCGATCAACCGATTACTAAGTGTCGTAGTTGGTTTGGCTGACAATCTGGTATGTTTTTCACTCTATAGTATATACTGATTGTAGTACCATATCAATATACCAAATATATATATTTTCGAATATTTTTGGTATTTTTGTTGTATATCAATTTAGTATATTAAAAAAATTACCGCAATATTTTGCTTTTATTCAAAATGGGTAGCAGGTATCTCACAGTCGAGCACACTCGACTGTAGATTTCTTACTTGTTTTGAGCTTAATTTATCAATAAGTTCTCATATTGTTATATCGATAGTTCCTAATTAAATGGTCCTATGCGTTTTAGGGCGTTAGAATACGTTCCAGCCCTGGGTAATTGATTAATAGAGACTGAAAGTGATATGTAAAAGCTAGTCGATGTAAAATAAAATACGACACTGTGCCGACTTTAGATAAGGGAGACAACGCACGCGGAAAAAAGTTGAATAGTGCAATTAAGAAAAATTGAAAGAATTTAAATAAAGCAACATATACGGAAAGCTAACCTCCTGACTACAGAAAACTCTTACAAGATTTGAAATGTGTATTTCGTGACTCGTCGGATTTAAACTTTCAAGGGATACTATCGTCGAACCTGGACCTCGTGCTCTGAAAACAAATTGACATGATAGCATGCTTTTTGGTTGAATGCGGCAATTCAATATAAGTTGTTAGTTGAAAAGCTAGTCGGGGATTTGGCTGAAACTAAACTAATTTCGCCCAAATCGAACAGCGTCGACACCCGTTTGGCTGGAGATTTTCCGCGTGTGTTCCGATTTTCCGAGTGTCAATTTTACTTTTTTTGTGTTTTCGCTCGTTTGTTGTCGAAACTTTGGCTCTTGCCGTTGTTTTGGCCTCGTCGTCAAAGCCGCAGTCTGCGTAACAGTTAAGCCAACCAGATGGCCCCAGAACCACACTCACATTTCCATTCACCATTCACCATCCACTGTCCACTATCCACCTTCCACCATCCAGCATTCACCATCCACGTGGACACACATGATGCCCAAGAGGCAGCCGTGACCGACATTCGATGAATTGACCAATGCAACTTGTTATTTTTGTGTGCAACAGTGCGTTTCATTTGCTGCCCAGTTAGTGAAAGGGGATGGGAGAGGAAGGAAGGCTGAGCAGCGTGGAGCATGGAGAATGGTGAGTAGGTGAATTGAGGGGGCGAGGAGCACTTTAGAAAGTTTTCCGTTTTTGCTAGTTTTTCTGCCATTCGACAGCCAACGTCTGTTTCACCTGCTTTGTTGCTTTTGCTGTTTCTGTTGTTGTTGTTTGTTTGCGTATTATTGCCTCTGGGTGGGAAATTGTTTGTTTGTGTCTTGTGCGTGTATGTGAGTGTACGTGTGCGTGTTTTTATATTCGTGTGCGCAGGTGAGCATGAATTTAACGCTGACAATTGTGATTTTCATGTGGATGAAAGAGGCAATGGTGGCGTTGGGAGCACAGGGAGCCGGAGGCCCAAAGGTTTTAATTAGATTTTACTTCATTTTCAGCTGTCATTTAACCCAACGCGTACAACGTCCTTCCAACCTTTCACAGTGCCAGGCTTATTCTTGTGCCTTTTGTTGTCGATGTGGTTTTTATTGTTAACTTTTTATATGCCGTATGTATAAAAATTGATTGAAAGCGGCAGAGTCAAAGAGAGCAAGAGAGAGAGAGAAAAAGCTGAAGACAGCTCTGCATGTCATGAGCGAAAAGAAATTAATTATGTAAACGAAATTAGTTTTTATTTGCCGCTTTGCGGATTCTCTTATTGTGTTTTGTATCCTATACTGCAAAGAAATGAATGAGAGGACGCTTGTTCGATTTGAATCATTGAAATTTCTACGATATTTGATATATTATATTTTTTTTAAATTCTATTAAATAAAACTTTACAGTCTTCACACATCTTCGATATGAGCTGCTTTGTTAACTGACATAAATTATGTAACACAATACAATGTTGCACAACTTTTCAAAAGGTCTTTCAAAAGCACATTCAAATTAAAAATTTAAAGTGTCAAAAATAGTAGGATGCAAATTGACACAATTACGTAAACTATGTTTTGTTCAAGTTGCAGCGTTTCAGAGATATCCCCTTAGCATGAATAACGTTTTATAAAATACAGAGGAATTTACATAGTTACATTATATAATATTTAATATTTTTAAACACTAAAGAAATTTGTCTTTTCTCACAAATTGTTCTAATATTAAACATATGTTATCTGACACCCGACATCTTTAAATGGATGACTAACTTTTTTGCATATTTCATAGTATTGTATATTGAAAATATTTTATTTCCCACTCGTAATATAATAACAATAAAGTTTTAATCAAGTGTGCTCGACTGTGAGATACCAGCTTCTTATTTAAAATAAAAACAAAACAATATACCAAATAATAGTTAAGTATCCCATGGATTGTCCCAGATTGTCAACCAAAACAACTAAAACCCGACTGCAACATCCGTGTTTGCCATATAAAAATATTTCTTAAATAACTTCTAGAATTTCTTCTAGACTTGGGTTTGAATAAATGCAAATAAAGTTTCAAATTGTTGTCAGTTTTTTAACAATATCTAATATTCAACGATTCAATAAATAAAACTCATTTAAAACTCACATATAAAATTTATTTTCTGTTGTTAATTTTCCCTTATAAAATTTATTTATAAAAATTAACCAGACGCTTTTATAATACAATTTCTATACAATGGTTTTCAATTTTTACTATCAACATAATCAGTTTCCGGTGGGCCTCTTAAAAGTCACATTAAATATGTTTGTTGTTAGCATTAAGTTCAATTATGAAGATGAATTGTTGCAGTTGCATCTGAGCCTGCATTGTGTGTGTACCTTAAGCGGTTGGCGTACTCATGAGTTTACCAGTTGAACTTTGCAGTCTACTCCTTCTTCACCATCCCCATTACCTTTCATGTGTTTGTTTTGTTGAGCTGTGCCCTGGGTTAAGTGCTCCTTAAGCTATTTTGTAAATGTCAACCATTGTGAACCGCACATTGCCATGGGCAGCTGCTCCTCCATATACTAACAAACTGGTCTTCAATATGGGCTAGACGAACCTAATTAGTTTAATCGAAACTAATCTGTGCAGCTCACCATTTGGGGGAGTTGAATTATTCTGAGCCACAGTTTAGTTTGGCTGAGATTTACTTTCTAGCCTCTGCCACCAAGGGAATAGCATTTAAACGGGAAATAAAGATGGTTATTATATTTTATACAGATTAGAGAGAGATGTGACTGCTGCTATGTTTAAAATAAAAAACATTTAAAAGTTAAAAACAATCTAAGTTCAATAAGTAAGATTTTGTACTCTATTTACTTTATGGGGTCGGAGATGCCTCCTTCTATTCCATACATTTCCTGAAGGTATAAAGTTATAATACTTATTAACACATGAGTGGCGGATATAATTATCAAATAACAAGCGAAGCTAGAGTCGATATTTTTGGTAAATACAATAATAACTACCATTTTTACGATTCCTTTTTTGTTGCTATCAGATAAAACTTGTAGAAGTTATTTAAGAAATTCTTTTTTAAGTACAACAAGTAAGAAAGTTACAGTCGAGTGTGCTCGACTGTGAGATACCCGCTACCCATTTTTAATAAAGGCAAAATATTGCGGTATCATTTTCAAAATATACCGAAAATACTAAAAAATACTAAAAATATACCAAATGGTATGTTTGGTAAATCGATACAGCAGACCATTCAAAATATACCATAGACGGCAAAATGTACCAGATTGTCGGCCAAAACAACTAAGAGCCCTAGTAAGTAGGCGTTTTTGCCCATACAAAATTATTTCTTTAATAACTTCCACAGTTTTTATTTGATCGCAACCAAATTTTCAGGAATCATAACTACTATAGTAGTTATAGAATATACCAAAATTGGGAACTCTAGCTTTTAAATTAGGCTTGTTATTCGATTTTTTGATTTGCGGAGGCGGAAGTGGGCGTGGCAAAAATTTGAAACAAACTTGATCTGCGTGCAAACATAACAAATGCTATCGAAAAAACTTATAGCTCTATCTCTTATAGTCTCTGAGATCTAGGTGTTCCTTCGGGCACAAAGTTATAATAATAAAATATAATAATAATATAAAAACACACCTAGATCTATCAAATTCAATGACAACTCGAAATGAAGTTTAAATAATATTGTAAAATAACTCAGATACCTTTGCAACATAATCTTAGTACGGTTACATAGACGATTGTTTACTCTAGAAACACATTCATACCATTCATAGAAATTATTATTTATTTTAAATTATTAGTATTATTATTATTGAAGTATTATTAAATTACTATGGACATAATAGGTGAGCTCAAAAGAATTGCAGAAGTAATAAATTCTCTTAAGTGGGTGGAATGGAACAGTATATTTTTGGCAATTCTGCAGTCATGCCAATACATAGTAAGGACAATGACAGGTCTAACAAGTCGAGTCCTTCAAATTATACGGCAGCTAATACGCAAATTAAAAACTATTGTCAGACCCCCACATTCTCCCAGAGCTCTGAAGAGGCTTGCTTTTAGATTGTAAAGAGCGACGGCACAGGCTTGGTAAGCATCTGATGTAAACAGAATAGCTCTGAAATCAATCTTCAACTTAATTAGTATATCTCACACAATTGTTTCATCATACCATTAACATTACCTTTCTGATCAAGCTCAACTTTTATTTAGAATGAATCAAAATCAGAGCTCGCAAATAACTGTTGACCGTTTCTCGTTGTCTGCAAATACTATAAGTGTCTTTTTCCGGCTCTTTACGAAAAGACTCCATGAGAAACCAATTTATGGGTTCTATTGATGCTGATTCGGATTAGGGTTCGATTCAACTGGATGATGCTTGTCCGGGAAGAACTATAAATAAATAAAATAAAATATTTCAAAAAAATATTTACAAAAATGTTCACAACCGACATACTTGAGAAATTGAGGAGCATTTTAGTTAAATATTTTATTTGAACTGACTCTGAGCTCTGTAATTTCTAGACTATACAGTCGTCTAGATAACCTTACTAAGATTATATTTGCAAAGGTATCTGAGTTATTTTACAATATTATTTAAACTTCATATTGAGTTGTAATTTAGATCTAGATTCAATGACAACTCGAAATGAAGCTTAAATAATAATGTACAATAACTCAGATACCTTTGGAATAATTACCTCAATAATTTGGAAGAAACGAAATCATACTCCAGATGCAGGGCACCATCAGGGCGGCTTTCGCAGCCGCAACTACTACAGTAGTTATTTTATATACCAAAATTCGCAACTTTAGCTTTAAAATTACGCTTGTTATTCGATTTTTTTGATTTGCGGGGGCGGAAGTGGGCGTGGCAAAAATTTGAAACAAACTTGATCTGCGTGCAAACATAACAAATGCTATCGAAAAAAAATTATAGCTCTATCTCTTATAGTCTCTGAGATCTAGGTGTTCATACGGACGGACGGACAGACACACAGACACACAGACGGACAGACGGACAGACAGACAGACGGACATGGCTAGATCGTCTCGGCTGTTGACGCTGATCAAGAATATATATACTTTATAGGGTCGGAGATGCCTCCTTCTACCTGTTACATACATTTCCTGCGGGCACAAAGTTATAATACCCTTCTACCCTATGGGTAGCGGGTATAAAAACATCTATGGACTTAAAATCTGGCATATTTTGCACTCTATGATTGTAGTAATATATCAATATATAAAATGTAGCCATTGATATATTTTTGTATTTTATGGTATATTAATTCGAAATATTTCAAAATAAATACCGCACTATTTTGATAGCTGGTATCTCACATTCGACGATAGTCGACAGTAGTTTTCTTTCTTGTTATTTTATTTCAATGACCGACCTATTTATATTATCGAAGAGAGCGAATTCACATTACAACTTATCAACCGTATTTATTTTATACAATGCGATTTTTGAAATAGGTAATTTGAGTAATTGGAAATAACATAAAACTGATCATATTTCGTATAAAACCTATTATAACATTGAACTATTACTAACCTTAAAATCATTCACAATTTATTGAACAATATTTATAAAATATCATAGTAGTTTTCTCTATTAAACAAAAATAACTCAAACAAAATTGTATTGCAGTAATTTTATGTGGCTAGTTGTACTACACTAATCGTTAATATAGAATCCAAATTCTAGCCTTCTTACAGTGATGGATAAGGAAACCTCTTCAGTTTCTGGGATAACAACCTGCAGAGCCAAGGGTCTGCCATTGTGTGAGCCTAAGACAACCACATTAAACGAGGAAATAAAACCTTTTGTGAAAATTGAACAACCAGCACCGGCGAAAACAATTCTTTGTGATTGTGCGTTAGATGACGACTCAACAGCGTTGGAGTCTGAGGATGAAAACAGTTTGAAAGAACCGTCGACCATTGACGATCAACTTCAAGTCGAGGATATCGAAGAGGAGTTATCAAAACAGAAGCAGCGAGTTCAACTAATCGATAACATTTACGACTTGAATACACCCTATTGCCCCATTGGGGATCCTTGTGTGGACATGGAGATTGAGATCAATAAGTACAAAGTGCACCCAGAGATTCTGGAACTGCAGCGAAATAATCACAAGCTTCGACAGCAACTGCAGGAAATGCAACAGTGTTGCACAGCATCGGATATCATTGTTAAAAGCCTACTGAAGAGTATAAGTCGAGACATGGAGACGGTTGCCCAACTGAAAAGTCGCTTCGGCAAAGTTGACTCCTTCAAGCGAAACTTGGAGTATGAACGGATGCTTTGTGGTCAGCGTTATCGATACTTAATGCGAGAGATGTACGACTGGGATCAATGTAATTGGTATATTCAGAATAAACTGAAGGAAGCAGAGAAAGAACACGTGAAACATGTTGCTCGGATCGATTACAAGGATCCGAAACATGAAGCTATCGATAGGCTCAATCAAGCGAAGCTGGACATCAAAGAAGTGCACGATGCCATGTACAAAAGTACGGGGAGTCCAAGGAACAGAGAAAGCTCTGAAGTCTATCCCCAATTGGGCTCTGAAATTTCCGCGTTTCTACAGCGCAACGAACAGCTCTTTAAGGAATCGCATTAAACCGAAATCTGTTTGAAATTGTTCAATTTGTCATGAGATATAGAAGGGATGGGATGTAATGTGATGGTAGGGAAGAGGGGTTGGAAGACACACCATAAGGCGACAACGGTCGACCTACCGTTTTGGAGTTCATTTGCATTTGAGAATAAGTGTGTTGAAAGCAATGTTGGAGGGGGGTTGGTAGGGGGTACGACAGATTTTGGGGCAACAACACGAAACGCCTTGATTATCTTGTTGGCTTTGCTGGGCGTGCTTGACCAGTGGTTGCTGTTCGAGTCTCATCCACGTGACAGCAGCTGTTCCAAATGGCGGTTTTTATTTTGTTGTTTTTGTCGCTGTCCTCAGTCGGCTTGTGTTTGTGTTTCTGTTTTGTGTGTGTCTTTTCGGGCCTTACAGCAAAATGTATTTAGCATAAAAATTTACGATAATGATGCCAACATCAACATCAATGGACGCAGCAGCAGACGCAACCTCAAATGCCGTATGCCCAAATAGACAACAACAACATCGGCGAAAAATGGGCACAAAAGTGGCAACATAGAACAAAATATAACGAGGTACTCCGACTGCTACAAGTGAGCATTGTGATTGGGGGAACAAGCTGGAGATGGAGGTTACAAGTGGAATAGTGGGGTGTTTGTTGCGGTTAGGGCAAATGTCATTGCTCTGTTAACGCAAAAAGTTAAATTAATATTTTTCACACTGACGAAAAACTTTGCGCTGATTTTTTTCCATTTAAATTGACGAATTTTGCGGTTTAACCGCCGCGTCAAAGTCAACTGTTGTCACTTTTCCTATTTTCATATTTCATGTTAGATTTTTGCTGTTTGCTGCTGTTGTTGTTGTTGCTGTTGTCTGTTTGCGGATTTTTAAAGTAGATTAGTAAAGTTTTCGTACAGAGTCATTTATTTAAACTTTCCTTTGATGGCACCGCAAAACCAACAGAGCACACGGCATATCCTGTTAAATTTTGTAAACAAAAATTTTGATATCGAGATAATCTCATTGATATGTCGAATGGGTCGTTGAATAAACCAAAAGTGTGCTGAATAAAGTTTAAGCCCTCAAAGAGGGGCTGGGATTTTAATAAATTATTATGTAACGCACAGTAAGTGTAAATAAATGTGAGTGAAGAAAGCCAATGTAATGTAAATATGAAAGTATATAAGGAAACAGGAGGAATTAAGTGTCTATCATACTCATAAATAATGTGCATTGAATTAAGTGTCAAACATATTTAGAAAAATAAAACTTATGCATTTTACATACATATGTATGTATATATGAAAAATGCAAATAAATATTATTAAAAGCAAAGATAATGTGAATACGATTTGTATTCAGATTTTAAATTAGACGATTATAAAAATGTTAAACCACTTTACGAAATTTGCTAATCGTTGTAGTTGTTTAAGCATTTCAAAAAACAATGAACAAGAATTGATATTGGACAAAGATAACTTTTGCTAATGCTCATACTATTTTGCTACTTTGTGAGGATTGCGATAGGTCTTTTGGTGGTAGTTTAAACAACGGTCAAAATAATTGAAAAAGGGGCACTTTTCAATATTGATATCAATATTATCGATATGGGTTACTATCGATATTTACTACCTTTTTCTTTTTTTTGTTCGCATAAAATTTGTATATTGCAGTGTCCATATTTGGTTTAGATCTTATGTAATATCGTGCTTCCGTGTTTCGCTCAATGGCAAAAATAATTGGATATCCACTTTTATCATACAAATTATAAGCATATGTGAGAAAGTAAAAATTATTTTATTATATTTTTTTCATATTAAAATATTGAAAATTTGATGGTTGCGTTCCACTTTTTTCATAATCTTGATTTTGAGAATTACCCATTTCCAAAGCATTGTCCTATGGACAACGTGATAAGAATATTGTAAGGCAATATAAATATGTATATGTAGTATACCTAAGGATGCAATGGCAAAACGCAGCACTCTGGCATTTTATTTATTTGCGAATGCACCTGCATATCCGCCTTATATGTGTGGGTGAGAGATTGTATTTGTGCATGGCTTAGATACCATCCTAGTCTGGTCGTTCAGTTGAGCTGCAGTCGGCTTACGCGTCTTGTGACAGTTGCTTTTCCCCTTCCTATCTGGATGCGTCTATAAATTATTCATTTACTTCGTTTGAGATGTTTGATGTGGCCCTGCCAGAGGCTTCTTAAAGGATGCCCTACACGTATCCTGATCTTGGCTTGGCCGGATTGTATCCAACGACTTCACAGCTGTAAGTAGTGTGGCCATGTGCAAGGGGATGCGTGCTACTACCTTAACTCCACTTCACCCCAGTTTACCTCACCACACCTCATTCAATTCATTCATTTTTTAGCAGCTTTACTGGCGTCTGCCTTGCCACTCGGCATTTGTCTTTCTTTACATTTTTCCATTGCTATTGAGGTTGTTTGTGCTGTTTTTGTTGCTGCTGCTGTTTGCCACAGCTTTGCATAAATAAGATAAACACAAGTATGCGCACACACCATTCAATGCCCTCTCTCTTTTTCATTCCGCACCTAAGACATTCTCCTGCAGCGCCTTACAAGTTGGACTCGACTGCTGTGATTTATTTTGCACTCAGTGTTTGCCAAAGTAAAATTGATTGAAGCGTTTGTTGGCGTTCCAATTGATTTTCACTCCATCCCCATCGTCGTCCCCATCTCTATCCCCACCATCTTCCCATCTGACTCTACAGCTCCTCTTTGTGCACAGCATGTATTTCGTCATGTCTTAGCTGGCGTCTTGTCTGCATTCGAGTTGGACAACGCCGGGGCTTGTCTTGTTTACACTGGTTAAATTAACTTTGGTCAATTTGGTTTCTGTTTAGCTGTCGACGTTGCGCTGAAGCAAGTTTGTTGGTCTAGATTATTGTCCTGGTCTGGTCTTCGTGCTTTTCATGCTTTTTGTTGCAGCACAACTAAGCTTTGCTGCTCTTTGCGCTGTGCAACAATTGCATATCTCGACAATGAAACAAGGAAGACACGAATTTATGAACTCTTATCAACCATTTAATTTTACAATTCAGATTTTTGGGAAAAGTACTCTTTTTAGTGTGAAAAATATAAATTTTTCCATCGTTAAATCTTAACATTGAACGAAATTATAAAGAATTATAATTGCTACGGGCAATATGATAATCTTTGTGGGTTAAGATAATCTTTCATTGCTATTCAAAAATAACAGACTGCCGCTGATTACGTAAGAGGTTTATCGGATTGGTGTTTTTGATGAACTCTTAAGCCTACTTAACTGAATTTTTTTCTTTAATGCCTAGAACCTTATTAATGGCAAAATTCATTATTGATGATTTAAATAGAAATATAGAGTGTGTACTTACTGACAAATGTAAGGAGTACGAACAAAAGCTTAAAGCTACAACATAACTTTCTGAAACTATTATTAAAAACTAGCACTATCAAATTTTAGTGAAATTAAAAGTGACTAAAGTAATCCAGATCTACTGTAATTTCCAACTCATATGATGGAAGGTTATTAAAACTACACAGAATATAAATTGGATGAAATAAAGAATTTTTTACTTGACTTTATATTTGCTACCACATACAAATATTCATAATAAACATCACAGCCGAGATGAGATAGACATGTAATCTGATTGTCTGACTATCAGTCAGAGCCACAATATTTTTTTACAATACTTGTTTTTTTGTCTTAGATTTTCCACGTCTAATTCCACTACCGCCAATAAATGTCATTTTTATATGAATACTCCTAAATTAAATCAAATTACTCGATCATACTACAGAATGTAACATAACCAAATACAATAATAATTATTTTAAAATATCTAGTTATTATTCGTTTAGAATAAATTCTATTACGTAGTATAATATAGTAATTATCATAACAGCTAAAAACCAAATAGCCTACTATTAAAGAAACATTTTGTTGCAGTTTTGCCTTGGCATACATTTTATATCAAGGGAGGAAGCGACTATCTGTGAGAAGAGCCCTCTCAATTCTTGGCGAATGCCCAACCATGTTCAGACCCCATTATGTCTGTACTGATTGTGTTGGCAATAAGTTTCAAATTGTCATTATATTATATAATTACAAATTGAGTTGAAGAAAGTCAATATGTATAAGGAATGAACATATCAACTTTATTTTCAATTATGAATACAAATACACTTGTCATTGCTCTATATGATGGCTACAGGGTATTTCGCAGCAAGTATTTATCCCCTACAGGGTTTTTTTCGTGTTTTTATTGGTACTGTCAATTGGTTTGTATGGTTCGGATAGTTGGGAGGGACTTAATTGCTGTTCGAGGCTTGTTAAATGCTTTCCACTTAAAAGCGTTGGCCGTCAGTAGCAAAAATGGCTACAATTCATCACATGTCGTGCTGTGATTTTATTAAGTGACGCTGATGGTGATTGAAGCACATCTGGCACATCAACACCTGGCAACGGCGCCAGTAGCCGCATCCCAGCAGCAGTCGATGCGACAGTAAGAGCTGTGAACTGTGCAGGCCGCATAAATCTTGGCTGTCATGTGCAGAGAATCTAAAAAAAAGAAGGGGGCCAATAGAACCAAGACAAATGAATGTAGAGCAATAAAGTGAAGAGTGAAAGAACAAACAGGTTACAAAGGATTCAATGGGTGGTAATAATTATGCAGCCATACTCTTAATCGCATACGATATGTAGATTTGTATTAGATATTTAAGTTATTAAATTGGAATACAAACACGCAACAGTAATGCCATTCGTTTTTATGAATGAACATTTATCATAATTAAAAATTCTATTTCACCGGCAAGCAGTAGCAGTAAGTGGCATGTCGCAGCCACGGGGACCGAGACGGATACGGAGACGAAGGCGAAGGCAGAGACGGAGACGGCAAATGTTTCTGACCTAAGATATGCCGCAACGAGTGCGTCACTGGCACAACAACAAGGACGAGGACGTGCACGAGGATGACAGCCGCGCATTAACGAGGAGCCATTGCTCCATTGGCTTCATTTCGCACCGTTCAACAGCTGTTTGATTGGGACAGCTTTGGGACTCTGCATATGGCATGCAAATGAGCACACAGCTAACTGTGGCATTGGAAGACAGTGGCGTCAACTCGGCAACTTGACAACTCGGCAACTCGACGGTTCGGCAACTCTCTCGCTCTTGTTTTCTCTCTTCTGGCTCTCTTAAGCAGCCTGTTGGTGTGACGCTGTTGTTGAGCACAGAGCGCAGGCTCAGTCCCAAAGTCAAAAAACACACCCAAATGTGAACGCGCTCTTAAGTATGCTATGCTTTTTGCCATAAACCTTTGAGTGTCGCTTCTCTTTTACTCGGCTTTGGCATTCGTGTGCAACAGCTACCTCGGCGGCTTTTGGCACAAAGTGTGGCCGCTGTGTTTGTCTTGCCACTTCGAATGCCGTTGTCGTTGGCTTCAGTTGTGTCCAGGACTGTCGCGTGTGATTCGTTTGGTGTGTGTTTGTGTCTGGCGTTTAACTCGTGCCGTAGCGTGGCGTATGCTCAATTTAATCAGTGATTAAGATGCCGCTAATCGAATGAGCTAAGTGAATGCCTTGCGCCGAGTCATCCCACAAATATTAAGTGGCGCATGAATATACATATACATAACTGGCTGATTGCAAATAGTTCGCGGGCGAACATCGGTGAGGGTGAACGGTAGTCGGTAGTCAGCAGTCAGCAGTCAGCAGACGGGTGAAGGATAAAGTGTGACGTGAGCTTGGGCAATCTGAATTTTTTGCCGCGCATATTCAGTCATGTGAATTTCAACAATAACAACAGATCCCACAGTCTCCCCATCAGATTATTGCGAGTTTGTGTGCGAGTGTGTCTGTGTGAATATGCGTGTGTACGCGCGTGTGCCAGCGTGTGTAATCCAAGAAAATCTGTCACGTGCTTTGGATATCTCTTTGTTCTACTACACACGCAGCGAATTTATTGAAAATAAAAGGTAAGCATCAGCAACAACTTGGATTACTCTTACTATACTCATGACAATGTACTATCCTGGTACATCCACAAGTATGGTATATAAATATACTATATGCATGCAAATAAACGCGTACACATTTAAATTATTGGGCCGCTTATGAGACGTGACTTGTAAGCTCGAAAGACGGGGAAAACGCTAAATATGAAATTTTGAAAAGCATAATTTTAGTAATTGGGTCAAAAAATGTCCAAACCAAAAATACTCTAAAATAATACAATTGTCAATTAACCTGTTGTGAGATCAAAGGTATTGTATTTATGATTGAATTGTCTTAACTATAAATCAGGTTCATTCCAATATGTATTTATACTTTTGCCTATTATTTAATAAGCTTAAAACTGCCTTAAATTATGAGCCTGAATTTAACTCGAAGTCTGCGAGGCTAAGGTTAGCTGTATTATGAGCGTTTAGCTTTCATGGGCTTTAGTTGGCACTCAAATTAAATGACAAAATTTGATTATTTTCATACACGCGACAAACAAATTGGATGCCCTTTTTCCCTCTTGTGAAAATGCTAAGCCCAAGAGCATAAAAATAAAATGCTTTTCTCACAACGTACACAAATATGGAGAACAGGTGCCTGCCAAACTGGTAAAACTTTTTCCCCCAATTGTTTATTTAACAGCTATGAAAAAATCATTAGGAATTTTTATCATAACTTCAAAGGTGAAATTTCCATGAAAATGTTGAAAAAAGTTTTTAATGCAGCACGCTCCTTCTTCCTTGCCCTCGCTCTTCAAAAAAGAAAACTAAAACAACCCAAAAAAAAAAAGAAAAACACAGATGATTTTGAATGCAAAATGAAATGACAAGCGAAAGTGCCGTACGCAGTTCGCCGTCGAATTATGCTTTATTCGTGCTTTACTTATATTTTACTTTATTATGAATTTGCCACTGCCTTCCTGTTAGCCTGTTTTCAGTGCCGTCGCCTTCGCTTCAAGCCACGTTAATGAAATTTACGCTCGCACATTTTTTAAATTGGCCATGTTTTCTGGTTTGCCGCGTGTTCCAACTTTACTTCAAGTTCGTTGTGCATTAATAATGCAGTTGTCATTGATGTTGCTCTTCCGCTTGTTGTTGCCATGTTGTCGAAATCATTGGCAAAACTCCTCTTCAACTCGTCCTCTCAATTGATTGCCACTTTTTTTTTTGTTTTTCGTTTTTTGCCATGTAATTTGATTTTGTCAACTTTGGGATAGTGTTCGACTGGTCGATAGCTGTTTGGTCAAGAGTATGTAAATTGTGGCTGCAACTCTATCCATGTGTCCTTTTTCATGTTGCACTTTTTTATTTTCCACATGAAATTTCAGTTGTTAATGGTCGTGTCTGGATACATATTCTCGTACCTGACACACAGTACAACAATGTAGCTGCCCGGAACATTCGACATTGACCACAATGCTCAATTTTATTGGTTAAAACAATTGTCAGTGCTTGATTCAATTAATTGTTGTGCAGGTTCTTTAAATAACTAAGGTGTCGAGAGCCAATTTAAATATCGTTCAGAGCAGATGACACCAATAAATATATTCATATTCAGTTCAAATCTAGTTAGACATTTGGTTTCAATTAAATAAAAAAATATTCTATTCTTTCAATACATCGGTTTTCGCTTAAAATTCTGAGCAACAGCAACCATCTGGCATATTTTGCATTCTATGGTATATTTTGAATGTAGTACTATATTATTATATAGAATATAGTCTTTGGCACAATTTTGGCACTTTTTAAATTAATGCCGCAGTATTTTGCTTTTATTCAAAGTGGGTAGCCGATACCTCACAGTCGAGCACGCTCGATTGTAGCTTTCTTACTAAATGTATTATAAACAATTGATTAGCTGTTATCTTTCTTATTTGACTTGATTGTTCACAAAAAAGTAAAAGAATACTTTTTTTACGATATGTTTATGCACAAATGAATAAATTTAGTTGTAAGCATTTGTGTATTAATTGTTAGTTAAAAGTAGTTTTCTTAGTTTTAATTTTACAATTTTCAGATAATGGGTTTTCAATTGCAAGTTTTTTATTTATGAAATTGTTTCATCATAACATGACAATGTCGACAAAAGAGTAACAAATTTCATGAAAAATTATGTTGAGTCTGTATCGCTTTCTCCATTTCTCTTTTTGTGTTCCATGTTATTTCCGAGTTAGTTTTCATTCTTGATTCTCGCCCTGTCAGACAGCTGCATTCATCTATCTTCCGTCAGGCGTTGTACAATGTTCTTTGCTTTGGACTTAGAACTGCAACTGCGAAGTTTTCAAAACAGAGAAAACGCGAAATGCACAGCAAGAGTTCGCTATTGCTGGGAAATTCAGAATAATGAGGAAACTAACGAGCCAAGACTTTTCCATTGTTTACTGGCGCAAAAATTGCACGATTATTAATTTTCTATGCTATTTTGTAGCTCTTTTGCCTGCTGTCTGCTGCAGCACATCCTGCCTTCGCCTTGTGCCTTATGTCTGTCCTCTGTCCCACAGACGATGTCGACACTTCTACTCCGTATTATTCGTACTTTTGCCGTCGCGCCGTTTGGTCGAGTTTGTTGGTTCTATTTTTGCTGCCTTTGGCAACAACATTTTTAATATTTTGCAATATTTCCCACGATTTTCTTGTTTCTCTCTTTGCCTGCTCCTGCTGCGTCCTTCCGCAAGGCGGCGCACAAGTGCGAAAACTCCGTTTTCATTGCCTCCGCTTCAGCACGCAAATGCGCCATGCAGGATACCAGGATACCAAAAGAGGTACAGGCTGAATCTAGCCAGTATTCGCCAACAGCTGCGAAGTGTTCTTTTTTGGCGGAGTTCATTACTTGCCAGTCAGCGAAACTCGTACTCGAATGCAAGGCTTGACGTCCTCGTAAACATAATTTTCGTAGCTTTACGTAAACTGACACAATTTCTCCATATTTTCGCAGCAATTTTAAAGCAAATAACTAGCGAATCGCTGTGAAACTTATACAAAATAAATTGAAATAAATAAGGCGGTTCCGTTGTCTGTTTTCGCCTCAATTTCTATGCTAATTGCTTTGACCTGCTCCCCAGAGCACGCTATGAACAGTTGAATGAATAAAACATGTCGAAATATCTAAAAAAGGGAAAAGGGACGCTATAACACAATTGGAACTGAACGTTTGGTTTATGTGAAACTTACAAATGAAAGTTATTGAATGAGAAAATTAATTGAACCTTTGGGTTGACTGCACATTCCCATAACTGAAATAAATTGTAATGTTAGAAGGGATACCTCGATCCGTGGGGCATAATACATACTGTAGAACAGCTGTTTTTTATTCAAACAACAATGGTCATAAATTGTTCTCTCTTCGTCGCGTACTTTTCAGGTGAGTATTGCGGGGAAATATTGCCAACCTGTGACACAGAGATACACACCCAAACACGGAATCAGACCCAGGCTCAGATAAAATATATGTATGCACAAACAAATTGTCATTGGCGAACGTCCTTTCAATGTCCTGCGGCGGTCACATTCGTTTATTTGGCATTTACTTGTATGTAAATAAATTTTTAATTTAAAATAAACATGGTTATTAAGTTAGGCTTGGTGTGCGCGACCAGGTGTGTGTGTGTGTGTGTGTATCTGTGTGTGTGTATGTATATATATATATTTATGTATGAGTTCCAGGGTCAGGCAATATCCGCAGTGCTGCGCAAAAAACTGGGAAACTGGCATCAAATCCAATTAGTTAATATGAATTTTTGATGAAATCACTTCCGTTTCAAATGCAAAAAAGTTTTTACTTTGCCAGCGCTTAACATCATCATCATCGAGCACATAATCATCATGATGATGATGGACATCAAAATGATCATTACAATGCTGATGACAATGACTGTGAGTTTCACTTTCGGGCTGAAAACTTTAACGCATGCCCCTTTTTGCTGCAAGTCATCGAGTTCTTATTTTTTCGGTTTTGGTATGAAATTATTTATTGTGTGTTTGGCCACAATAACCGCAATTTGCAACTTTTTGTGGCATTTTGTCGACGTGTTGTCAAAACGTTTGTGTGCCCCAAATATTTAAATATTTCATTTGTCGCACACTCTCGAGCCACAATGGCCGTCGGGAGTATTATTGGGGCCAAGAACAAATTAGAGTACAGCTAATGTCGTCTATCCTTTTGAGCAGTATAAACTGTATTGGGTGGAGAATGTATATAGTATGATAAATATATTTGTATATACAATACGGAATATTCCCATTCCATGGCAATTTGGAACCACAAGTTCCGTCAGGTATTTTATTCTTAATTTTCCTTATTTTTCTCTGAATTTTTAACTCGTTTTTTTCCGTCTGAATTTCTTGTTATGTTTAACTTTTTTAAAATGTTTTGCTTTTATTGTTTTCGTTCGTTGTGTATGCATACAGAAATTGATATAAAATTTTAACGAGCTGCGGCTTGCCTTTTGTTTTTTTTTGTGTTGTTTTTTGCCTTTTATTTTACAGCGTTTCTCTTTGCTTTCGCTTTTTGCTAAAAATGTCACGCGTTCTTTCATGTTATTTTTATACATTTTAGGAAAAATTGCGAAAAATTAAGGAATTCGAGTTAAAAGCAAATAAGATAGCCACAGCGGATTGAGAACGAAAGTTAGCTTTTAAATTCTTTCTGGCTTTGGAGACTTAAAATTTAACATGTGAAATTTAATATTGGTATACGCCATTCTACTAGCATAAAGTATACATAAATATTAGTATACAAAAGTTGCAGATTGTAAAATTGTGTAAAATGATAAATATTTTTTTTAACTCCAAACTAAATTATTCTATAATATATACCTTTTACTCTTCAATTTTAACTCGTCCATTCATATTTTTAATTAGAGTTAACGCGTCTTTTTATACCAGCTATCCATATGAGGGTTTTATAACTTTGTGCCTGCAGGAAACTTATAGTATGTATCAGCCAGAAGAGGGCATCTCCGTCCCCATAAAGTATATATATTCTTGATCAACGTCCGTCCGTATGAACACCTAGATCTCAGAGACTATAAGAGATAGAGCTATAATTTTTTTTCGATTACACTTGTTATGTTTGTATCAAATTTTTCACACGTCCATATCCCACTTGAATTGGCATAAGAAGCGTAATTTTAAACCTGAAGTCGCTAGTTACAATAACAATGATAAAATAAAAAGAATTTATTTAAGAAATACTATTGTATGGGCAATAATGCCTTCTTAATATGGGTCTTAGTTGCTTTGGCTGACAATCT
Organism: Drosophila nasuta; assembly: GCF_023558535.2. Classification (NCBI taxonomy): domain Eukaryota; kingdom Metazoa; phylum Arthropoda; class Insecta; order Diptera; family Drosophilidae; genus Drosophila; species Drosophila nasuta. The sequence continues at coordinate 3,882,971 of NC_083456.1, forward strand.
GGTATATATTGCACTCTATTGTATATTTTGAATGTGGGACTATATACCTAAGATAGCCCTTGATATTTTTAAGTATTCGTGCGGTAATTTTGCATTGCTTTTATTTAAAATCGATAGCGGGTATTTCACAGTCGAGCACTCGACTGTAGTTTTCTTACTTGTTTTTAACACACATAACATGAGTAACACAAATTACAGTCGCTGTTCAGAACCATTCGTGGTTACGGTCAGAAGCCACGCCCAATTATATTTTAGAAAGGCAGAAAACAAATAAGGGAACATTATTGTTACACATAATTTGCAATGTTGTTGAACATGAAATTAGTTAAGCTCATTAAATGGTAAAAACTATTTTAATTAAATACGGAAAATGTAACGAACTTTCTGCTAACTATTATTTGCTGAATATTCACGGGAAGCTGGAAAGTGAATTTTAAATTATAGGGAAGTATTCATTTGCCTGGATGCTTTGAAAAAGTATGCCAGCAAAATGTATGCAAATTTATACCATTTGTTGAGTTGAAATGCCAAGTCTGAAAAAAACCAAACAATAAATCACCATTAAACAAATTATGTACTCTACTCAATGAATTTAAATGTCTTTCTACAGTGTTCATTTTGCGCGAGTACCGACGAGTTATTCAAAAGAAAATACAAAAATTATGAACATATCGCAAAGTGAGAAAAAAAGGAAACAATGCGACGAGTAAAGTATATGAAAATAATGAAACTGTCGCACAGTGGTATAATTATCGATACTAGGTTTATTCCGACAGTTTATCAAACTGTTAAGCAAATTATGTATGTAGTTTTTAGAGTATAAGATTATCATTGATTGTTTGTAATTAGTACTAATTTATATATTGTGAGTGGAACTAAGAAAGAATTCTTTTTGCAGTTTCATCCAAGTGTGCGGTTGAATGCACTGGTGTCCATTATGGTTATTACAGTGTCGGTTATCTGCGATGTCTGTGCGGCATCATTGACACGTTTTCTTGGCTCGTGCTCCTGTTTCTGTTTCTGTTCCTTCGCGAAACTTCCATCTCAGGTGCGACTACTAACCATACCCACTAACAAGGTGTAAACATTTATGAGGGGTCTTTTTTGTGGCAACGTTGCAGGCGACACAAATTTATTTCTAAACATTTACGGCGCTTACTTTGAGCTTGTTTTTTTGCGTCTTGCGTCCCTTTGTTTTCATGTTTGTTGTTTGTTCCCTATATGCTGCTGCCACATGCCACATTTAGTATCTCACAAATTTTGGTATCCCAGCGCGACGGGGGAGCAGTTTCCAGGACTTCTGAACGCCATCCTTGCATCACCTCCGATGCCACCAACAGAGCAACAGAGCAGGCACATTCTTTAGCGACCACAAATTTTCGTGTTGTTATTTTTCTTTGCCCATATTTTGCGATACCCTGCAAGGAAACACACAAAGAGGGAGGCATGCAAAATTGTTCTTTAGGATGATTTACTTTTATGTAAAATAACAGTCGAAAGAACTAAAATTTCAATGAGAATATTTACAGGGTATCTGCTAATCAGGCATACCAGCAAGATGAGCGAGATCTAACTTGCTGTATTCTCTGCTTCTCGCTTAGTTGCAAATGTGCTATGTTTTATTTTTACAACTTCCTTTTGCGCATTGCCACGCCCTGCCCCAACACTATACCCGCCATCCCCCAGCTCCGCTCTAACGACGCCCCCAAGTGAAAAAGTGCCAAAAAGCAAAAACAACAGCTAAAATAACAACACAACAAACACACAAAAAACCAACACGAAAGCACAAAAAAAGTTTAGCTGCTTTTGCTGTTAAAGTGTTTCAATTTTTTGTCTTGTCTCTTCATCTGCATGTGACTGCGTATGTCTGTGTCTGTGTGAATGTGAGTGTGTGTGTATGTTTTGCTCTTTGAAATACGAGTGTATCTCGATGTTGCTGTTGTTGCTGCCATTGGCACATCCGTCCTTCGAAGTGCGTCGTCTTCCGCTTTTGCTTTGGCGCAAATTACAACGCATAATTTTCACATTACGTCAGCGCATTTTGCATGAGCCTGTGAGTGTGTGTCTGTATGTGTGTGTGTGTGTGTGTATGTGTCTGTATGTGTGTGCATATCCTGCTATTGCCTCAAGTTTTTTTTTACCCAGACGACAATGCTTCGTTGGCCTCCGACTTTTGTAATATTGCGATATGGAAATCAATATTCCTAATGGCTGTCATGCGACGCATAAACATCGATACATACCTCAGTACATACTCGTACATTAAATTACATTGGACGCTGACATACATACATTCATTACGAATGTCAGGAAATGCGGAGAATAAGCCTGAAGCATACTTCAACTAATTAAATCGTTATCGATAGAAATGAGTATTTAATTATTATTCACAGATTTATTTATCGTTATCATGATTCTTTCAATATACATTACACAGAAAGAGTTTTGATAATACTGAACTTCGATTCTCAGTTGCGTATTCTTGGGATCAATACACAGATAATGTATCTATTCAAATGAGCAATGCATATATAAAATGCGCCATTCCGAATGTTCAGCATTGTTCGAAAAGAGTTTGGATTTAACGATTCTGAGTTACAATTAGTTGGGATCAATATACAGATAATGTATCTATCTAAATGAGCAATGCACGTATAAATCGCCCCACTCCGAATGCTCAGCAAAGTGTAAATCTTGATAGTTATGAAGATATCAAAATTCGTCAATATAAAGAGACACACGCGTTTGTCAGAGTCGATTTACGAACCTTCTCAAATGGTGCTAAACTTTTTGTGGGTAAGCATATGCGCCCAAGTATGACCCACAACACGCACACACACACGCTCGCTTATTTGGTATGCCATAATAAACAAGTGGCAGAGTGGAGTCTGTTTGGTTGGGTATCCGAATTTGGTTGTTGGTGCTGCATGTCGTAACACGCTTATCCGCTGATACCGAAGAGCTAACAATGATGTGGGCAATGGCAATGGCAGAGGGAATGCCGAATGGAGGCCGAGGCCGGAAAAGCTGAAAAGTAAACTGCGAGTCAAAACAAAGCGAAAAATCGCGGTAATTTGAACCTTTTTCCATTTGAGTGATTTTTACTGTGGATGCGGGTGCCGCGACAGGCAAAATAGTAGTGCTATATGGTAGTGGGAGTGGTAAGCTTATAGCCAGCATAGAAATCAAATATCAAAGCAAAACTTTTGCTCACTATGTGTGGGTTCGTTCTGCTTCTTCTCTAATGCTTTTTCTTTTTTTTTTTTTTTGTGTGTTATTTTTATTTTTTCCTTGCATTGGGAGCCCCGGGTAATCCCCTAGCAACAGGTTACCAAGCTTTTATTTTGACAAGCCGCCTGGTCTGGCAATAACGAACCAAAATAAAGACTGCCAAGTTGTGAGGGGACTGCCACAATCTTTGTCCCAAATTTCTGGTGAGTTGTGGAAGGGAGACTTGCAGTTGATTTACCAAATCAAAGTTGCATGAAGCAATGCCAAACAATCCGGTAAAGACATAGATAAAATAATGGGCAAAGGGCAATCGCATTGACAACACAATAAACGACAACTTAGGAGAAACTTTCGAAAGCGTTAAAATAAAAGGATTTACACAGTTTAAACAACGCAACTTAACGATTTCGATTGAAATAAGCTACTTTTTTGCTGACTCTATCTGTCGCACAGTCAGACTGCCTGATGATTTGGGAATTGATTTTTATTTAAGGTCTCGCCAAAAAAAAACCGGAGACAACGTACATGACGCACAAGCTCGACGGGATGTAATCTTTCATCTTAACTGAGATTTCTTGTCTTCGTTTTAGTTTCTTTCGAACTCTGTTTTTTTCTGTTTTCATCTCAGTTTTCCGCACTTAATTTTTGCAAGTCTCTTTTCTTTCGATGTCACTTTTTCCATTCGTTTACCAATATAACATGAACACCACGCTACATTTTAGAGTTATTTATTCGAAAGTCGATGGCAAAAACCATGCTTATATAATTATTTATATTTTATACGGGGTTTAAAGGGTTGTGCCGACGGGAATTATAGGCAGAAAGAGACATATCCGACCCCATAGAATATATACATAGATTCCAAAAGCCGAGACGATATAGATTTTTGCCACACACACTGCATAAGCCTGAGTCACGATTTTTGGTACACGCAATATTAACTTCAGAATTTATGATTCCTGATTGGTTGGTTTGGTTGCGATCAGATAAAAATTAAAGAAGTTATTTAAGAAGGAATTGTATATGACACAAAACTGTAGTTAACGTTTTTATTACATTGGTTAGCAATCTGGTTAATGTAAACCTCTGTGATATATTTTCAAAGCAGTATTTCAGAGCTTTTTCGATATACCAAATTGGTGTAGTTCAAAAATAATACCCCAGTTTATTAGCTATTTTTTTATGCGGGTATCTCACAGTCGAGAATACTCGACTGCTGCTTTCTTATTTGATTTTATTAAAAGACGTTTTAATTCTCATAATTCATTTTTAAAATTTGATTTAGATAAATGTATGTACATAACAAAGTCAAACATTAAACAATCGATAAATAATTCGTGATGTGAATTGCTTTGGTGAGAATAAATTTGGCTCTACATATGGACTTATGATAATAATTTCATAATTTATAATAATAATTGTGGTTAAGTGTGCTTTCAGATTCAATTTCATAAAGAGATATTTTTTTACTTCAATTAAAATGTGAATTTTTATTTTGTTGAATATATGCTTTGCTGAATTCTAAACCAACCAGCAAATAAAATCATTGAATTTTTAATGTTTATCAATTAATTTATTTTCGCCAACAATTATAACACTTTTTTTCAACAATATTTCCCATTCTTTAGATATGTTTCAGTATATGGCTTATCCCACTTTAAATATGGGTCGAGTGTACTGCAAACAATATAGTGAATGCATGAGACCACTTTATACAAACACACACGCACACACACATACTCAGTCATTTACCTTTATTATGCATACATAGCCATAGCCATGTGTATTATTGCCATCAACACGTATGAAAATGAGTGAAAATAAACCAAAAATCCACGATGCAATAAAACCAGCAATGAAATTAAATACGTTTTCCCAGAATGAACGTCAAATAAGAGCGCGAAGAATGAAAAAACCAACGGACTGGTCCCCTCTATCCGTCTCTCCCTCGGTAGAGTAAATAACTAAAACATCCCTTAAATGCCGCTGCCTCCCACTCCCCACCTCTTCGCGCTCTTTTGGACAGCGGGAGAAAGACCCATTTAGGAGCACTCGCAATCGCACTCACATTCGCATTTGCATTTGAAACCAAAACCAGCCACATGGAGAAAATGAAATCGACGCTCAGCGAAATTCATAAAATAAAATAAAGGATATCCTAATTGCCAATTTGCATGCAGCCGCTTCTAATTTTTGCCCATTCGTCGGATAAATAAACTTCATTTTGCGCTCGCTTTTCTCTCTCTCGACTCTTCATTTCTTTTTATGCTGCACATACCCTGTATTAGCAGGGAAATGGGCTTGATCACTTATGAATGACTATGCGGAATATATGAATACTTTACTTTACTTTCTTTACAGTCACTACATATTTGTCGCACAGTTTACATACAATTCCTTGAACACACAAATACATTAAATTACTTATAGATTTTCAGCTATTTTCTTTCAACGTTGCAAATCCCATATTTAAAAGAAGATTTTGTTCTATTTTATATCATTTTTATTGCAGCAAAGCATGCATGTAATTGCAGGAAATCTTGCAGTCGGCTACACTCGATTTGCTAATTTGTTTTCTTATTCTTTTTTGCTGCCTGCGCTCTTTGTTTATAAATTTGTTTATTTAGTGAGGTGGCTTTGCTTGCTGCTTGCTGACTTGCTGCCGTGCTGGTCGAATTACTGATGTTGTTTTTGCTGTTATTGCTGTGTTCGCATTTCAGGCAAATCTTATTTGCACAACATACTCCGGCCGCTTTCATGTTGATGGGGTCTTCGGATTGGGTTACATGGAATTCCATGCTCTTGCTCGGTTTGGTTCGGTTCGCTTTGGTTTGGCTCGGTGCGTTGCATATGTAACATATAGTATTTCTCGTAAATCGCTGGCGTTTTTTAATTTGCCCAATTCCGAGCAAAACAATGGGCCACATGATAGGCCTGCCTCATTCATACATGCGAGATTATATATTTGCCCACTTCTCTCGTGTGTTATTTATGCAAACGTCAAACATTTTGAAGTGCCGCTGCCATGTAAACGAACGAAAGCAAACGGAAGTACATTATAAAGTTTCTGCCCGTGGACGGTTCACCTCGCCAATCCACTAGCACTCTTTCTTTTCGCAGTCCATGCCAATGTTATTTGGCCAACCAACAAACCGAAATGTGCCCTAATACGACCAACCCAGTTTCACCCATTGACCTGATGCCACCGTGCCTCATCTTCCCTTCCAGCAACTGCTGTAATTATGGTATTTTTGGAATGCCTAACATTTTGTTGTTGCTCATGCATTGGGATAGGTGGCAAGTGCCTAGTGGCAGGTGGCAAGCGGCAGATGGCATCAGAATGTGGGTGGCAAACAGGCGAAGCTTGTGATATTAACATCACCGTGTGCTCTGCTATTTATTCAGGGGCCCACACAGTGCATTTTTTAAATTATTGGCACGTTAGGTAAATTACTTCGCAGGAAAACATTTTTAATTTCAAATGCTAGTGGTTACGTGTCGTACGATGTATTTTCAAATTGTCTCGATTTCTGATTATTTACATTGTTTAAACAAAAATTAAATGCGGGAATGCATCTTTATATGTTTATACCTCTGCCCAAGGAGCAGATGAAAATAAGAGCTAACAATACAATTTTGGTGAAAATTATTTTTATTTGACAAAAATTGTTTTTATAAGTCATACCGATAACAACATCCTCAGTAAAAAAACATATTCTTAATGCAAGAATGTAAAGAAGTGAAAGTTCAACAATGATCAGATAATTAAAGCCCTCTACTGCCCAATGTCGCCTTTGGAAGGGTAAAGTTGAAAAAACCTTTAGCCGTTTTCATTCCTTTTTGCCTTCTGCATTTTTATACCCGGTCCTCATAGGGTAGAAGGGTATTATAACTCAGTGATGGCAGGAAATGTTTGTAACTGGCAGAATGAGACATCTCCGTCCCCATAGAGTATATATATCAGTTTGATCGGATAAAAATTGTAGAATTGTGCTCCTACTGCAATGGGGTCTTAGCTGCTTTCACTGACAATCTGGTATATTTTGCACTCCTTGCTATATTTTGAATGCAGTACTATATCAATATAAAAAATATATAATTTTTCGTTATATTTTAAGAATAATGCCACACTGTTTTGCTTTTATTCAAAATGTGTAGCGGGTATCTTACCGTCGAGCACATTCGACTGTAGCTTTCTTACATGTTCTAACTCGGGGCAGCCGATAAAGATTAAACCGTCTTGGATTCGCATTGTTTTGCTTTTTTTTAAATACTACAATACAAAAAATTTAATAGTATAATTTTCAGTTACATTTCAAAATCACTGATTTATATATTAATCGAGGAATCTAGGACCTCTCCGCCCACATGCGGAATAATTCACGCAATCCGTACGATGATTGAAATTTGAATTTGTGTTTCTTTTCAAATTTCAAATATTGTTTCAAGTTTTTTTTCTTAAAAAGAAAAGTTCCGTAAGTTAGGATTTTTTCTTAAACCAATAAGTTTTCATACTCAAGATTTGTTCTCTAGTTCTAATGTCGATATTTTTCTTTGAGTATTTTCAATTAAAAATGCGATAAGTATTTAAAAAAGTATTGTTATTTATGTTGTTATTTGCAAGAGGTCTTCAACACTTGATTTAACAATTTGTTGGTTTCTTAACGCTTCATCAAGCATTTAACTCTTCTTTGGTAAGCTTCATCATTTCCCCAAGTTAACTTTTCCGAGAAGGGATTTGCAGCTGATTCAGCCGCTTAAGCCATACTAAACGTTTCTGTGGCTAACATTCAAGCCACATTCCAACTTAAAACAGAAGTAAACACTCACACTCGCACACACTTACATACATACATATGTATGTGGTGTGGGCATGCGTGCGTGAGTATTGGCCAATTTTTTGTGGCGATTCGTTACGGCCGGCTTGCCATTCTATTTAAGATAGGCATCATGTGCAGTCATTAGATTGCTTTCGATTGACGTGACATGATAATAAATTCTTTCGTCTCTCTTCAACCCAATTTTTTCCTTTCTTTGACCAGTTTTTTCGCACTTTGTTGCCTACTTTTTGAGGCAGCCGCAAAGAGCAATTTGGAAACTGTGAAACATGTAATTTGACCAAAAGTGTTGACTGTTGATGGCAGTTGGCAAGTTTCGGTTGCTTGGATCATTTGTTTATGGCTGGCCATAATTACCAATGAAGCGGCCAATGTGCAGGTTATGGTGGAAGTTTTGCGCTTAAATTAACGCGAATAGCAATTAAAATCCACACGATATTTGCAAATCAACGAGAGTCGGTCGACCCATAAAATAACTGGTTCTTCACTTTCATTTCAATTACAATTCCTCGAAATGCTACCACATAATCTCAATGTAATTAGTGGCAAAAAAGAAACTCACAACCCAAAAGGGTCATAAAGACTCAACTGCTCGCGACGTTGTTTATGTCTATGCAAATACGAAAATGTTGCCTTCACTTAATGTTGATTTGTGTCCTTGACAGGTTGAAAAGGGACAACTGAAAGGTCATAGCTGAAATAACTATAAGATAAATAGGTGTATCCATAAGACCTCGTTAATTATTCAGAGTGAATATTAAATTCGAATATCAACAAATAATGTCGGAATGATGACCATAGAAAAGAGGTAACAGAATAAGGAAAATTAAGTATAACACGTATCACGTATTATTACGTTACTACATATCCAGTTGTCTATGTTACGTTTATCTATGAGAGTGAAATGAGTACGCCGGGCCAAAGCACTTTGACAACAAAAGTGGCTGAAAGCACGCATTTCTTCCGCTCCTTTTCTTCCTCGGCTTGCCTGCTCGGGTGCTCGGCTCAACTTGACGCGCCTCGATTTTGCTTTTGTTTTGGCTTTAATTAATACGCGTTTTTGTGCCGCAGACTTATACACGCTTGTCAGTGTCCCTCATTCCATCTTCCATTTCCTTTTCCCTTCCTTTCATACACACATTGCTGAACCCCGTCTACCAAACCTATCCGGTTTCTCCCCGCGCCTCGAGCAACTGAACAACTGACACGCAAATGCAATTTGTGTGCCTAGATTATATCGTGTCTCGGTATTTATGTCGTGGGTGACATAAGTAAAATTCTGAAACGTCTCATTTGTTCACTTTTTGCGTTTTTCATTTGGTCTTATAAAAATTTAATTATTGCTAACCGCATATTAGCTTCAGACAAATGGAATTAATTCTCTTTTAAAATTCCCGGAAGCAAAGCACCCACATTAATTAAATACGGCAAAAGATCTGAAGTCTGCGGCCACAACTTTACTTTTCTTTTTAATATACTGTAGGCCATTAATCTATTTTTAGACTGAATTATTAAGAATTATTGGGTAAATAAACTAAAACTGCTAGGACAGAAAATATGATCTTTAATAAAGATTTACAATAAAATATACGTATAAGCAGTGCATTATTCTGGCCATCGTATACATATATAGTTGACCGGAATTCTGAAAATATTCGTGATCCATGTAAATACAAGTAATGAGAAATTTAAACCATTCATTGTTTTAAATTTCACATTGTGCATGGTCGCTGCTTTTGCCTTATTATGATTGAGCTCGTAATTTGTTGTTACATAATTAAAAAGAATAATGCTGCAGGGCATACATATAATACAACAACTCATTAAAATAGTTATTATGCTGTGTACCAATAAAATTGAGAAACAACAGCTAGTTAATAAAAATAATTATAAAGGCAACCGAATACGTTATATAAGAATTATATTTAAATGTTTAAAGACTGAATTTCACAATAAATTCCTCATTATTATATTTGCAAAGAAATGTATTATGTATGAAATTAGAATTCCAATGATAGGCTAACAATGGGATTTAAATAAATGAAATTATTAATTTCTAATCTGCATTTATGCATCTGTCGACACAAATTCACAACCTCACGATTCATTTTAAATTTAATTTATTTAATATCTCGCAATAAGATAGTCAGCCACTTGCCATACATACATATGTACATATATCAAATGCATGCATTTCCGCTTTGACGCGCGGCTCTCATTTCCTGTCGGCGCTTACATATTTACATATGTATGTGTGAATGTGTGTCTAATTGCTTAGCGTTCTTGCTTGACTTCTGAACATATTCATACATAGTCCGTGCACTCATCGGCTTGTGAATTTCATTCATGTTCAGTGAATAAACTGTTAATTGATTACCGCTTTCTTGTCTCTTTCACTTCTTTGCCATATGTGCATATCTTTCAGTCTCCCTTGCTCTCTTTCCTCCTCCACAATGGCGACAAAATCAATTCATGTCTAATTTAATTAAAATGCTGATCTTATCAAAAGTCGAAACATGACAATAAATTGTTGTCTCATACGTTTTTGAATGAATGTCGTCAACTGAAAGGCTTCTTTGCTTTCTAGTAAAGTTTGATTTTGTAAAAATATTATTGTAAATCGAATGCAACTGAATATTGTTATAAGTTTGTTTCTCCACCCACACTTCCACCCCCGCGAATCAACAAAAATTGAATAGCAAACATTATTTAGAAGCTACAGAAATAACTAAAGTATTTATTGATTCTGAAAATTTGGTTGCGATCAGATAAAAATTGTAGAAGTTATTTTATATTTTTCTATGGCAAAAACGCCTACTGAAAATATAATATACACTTGCTCTAATATAAATGATCAGTATGTTAAAGTTAATAGTCAAATTAATTTGTTTCCAAGTATAGTGTATCTTCATATTTCATGGGAAAAATAAAGCTAAGCTAAGAAAGAAACAAGATAGATAGGAATAATATGATTCTAACATTTAAATTTGAATTTTTACGGAGGATGTATACTTCAAATAGAAACTGTACACCGGAAACAGGAGTAGAAATATGCCAAAAGTGGGTGTAAAAACCAAGTCCAAGTGCATGTAAAAGATTTTCAGGCCAAAACACTTACAGTGACTGTCGCTTTGCGATATCTAATACGCTTATACATACAAGCAATTTGGATTCGCGGAAAATTTGCCGGTTGCTTAACAAACATTTTAAAATGCATTACAAAATAACAGGATAACGGGCAGAGGGAGAAAGGCGGGAAAAAAATGAAAAGCAACGCCTGAGCTTAGCATAAAATATTTCATGAATACAAATTAATGGCTAGAATTGGTAATACTCGCATGTGAAAGCAACAGCCAACGGCTTAAGGACAGTGCAAACATTTTCGCATGGATTTATGTAAATTTGTAATATACACATGTCGGCTTTTTCACTGCGTCAGACAAATGCTTTTAGCTTGCTTTAATTCCACGCCTACGATGTTGTTTGTGTAAGCAGTAAACATAATATTACGTATACGCACAACAAATTGCCATAAAATGCAAAGAACAAACGGAAATTAAAACAATATGACATTTCGCTATTTGACAAAGTTATCGTTTGCAGCTGGCAAAATTAGGATGAGTAAGTGTGCAACCAAAATCACAATCTGAAACCGTGAAAATGCAGACTTATCGCGTGAGCAAATAGTTGACTCTTGCATGGCTTCAATATAGCGTGTCCAGGCAGATTGAACACCCTATTGGTGTCCGTATTGCGTGCTCGCATGCAATCTGCTTGGAAAATGCATCATTAACGAATAATTAAGGCTTTTTCAGCGTATTGACCGTTGCACATGAAGTTGACGTAGACGTAGAGCGTAGCCAGAATGTATGAGCTGTTAAATGAAATCAGTGTGTGGCAGACAAATGTGGCACGTATAGTGCAAGTGTGTAACATGAAACAGAACGCATTACGAGGCAGCTGCGACGCATTCACAGTCTCTGAGTAAGGGTACATAATCCTCAGCCTTGGAAGTGCATTAGGCAGTCAAGCATTTGGAAATTAGCGTGCCACCAATGGCACTCGAGTGCACCGTTAAGCTATGCAGCCATAAATGGTCCACGTCTGCCACAGCCACAGCCACAGTTACTGCCACGCAGTGTGCACAGCGTATAGCGCACAGAGCACAGTATGGTTCAATCTTGGCCATGGACGGGGCCAAAAGGCCACTTAAAGTATTTATGCGGCGCGTGCTGCAACGTTAAGTTCAGCGCTGTGGCAGCAACAGCGACGGCAACAGCATCAGCATCAGCTGGTCATGACTTTACCCTTCGCTTGTTGTTACTTTTATTTTTAAAGTTACTGTTGCACTAAGCGTCGGTGCTATCATATATGAAGTATTCGCAATAAAATTCACTGCAATAGATTATGACACATTCATAAGTTCAAACCGTACATCGATTACGGTCTTTGGAGTTGACTGTCTTGTGACTACGGCAAAGTTGCATACCCGTATAATCCGTGGAATGCACAGCACGCGCATTAAGCCAGCAGTAAACAGCACATTTTCAACGTCACTGGACTGCTGCATAGTGGGGCAACACTGCGAAAACGATCAACAAACTTTATTTTCTTTTTATGTCCATATTAGTTCAAAAATATTTTTTTTGTGAAACTGAGTGAGTTGATTTTAAAATTATATTAATTAATATTTATATATTATTCATAGTATATTATAATAATTATTACTATTATTTATTATATTATATTAGATATTTTCTCAATTTTATTAAAAACATATACATACATATACGATATATTCTTGAATATATTACTAAATACTTTTAGTTCTGATAATATTTGCCAAATTGTCAAATTCCTGCCCCAATTTCCAATTTCCTATTTCATTTTTTGTTAACTACCAATAATCAATTTCATAACAATTATTTCAACACTTCAAAATTCACTTCCTTTTGAAATACTGAATGCATTTTCTAATGACTGCGAACCAGTGTGCAGTGAGCATCTTCAGGAGTTGCTCGTGCCGTTGAACATTCTGCGGTTACCCCAGTGCGTTTATTATGCCATTCGCAGTTTAATAATGATAATAACGGCAGGATATTAAGCTTTTCCTGCCTGGTCTGGTGAGCAGAGACGACAAACGCTGCGCTGCGACTATGGTCTGGCTGGTGAGAAGACTGAAGAGTGGTGGGAAGGTTCTGGGAGGCGATGCGATGCGGTCGCGGCATTAAAACTATAATCAGTTTATGTAATAAAGTAAATTGTGTACGTAATGCGTGGTGATGCTGTCTTTTATTTATTTATTTTCTTATACGCTACTTTTTATTATTATGGGCCAAGCTTGCTTAGCGCAGTTAACGCCTTGGCGCCTTACAAGTTCTGTCATCGGCAGAGCTGGCGGAGAGAGAGAGCATGGTTGGCTTTGGCTCTTCGGTTCTTCTCCGCTGGCTGAGGTCACGGGAGGCAGCTGGCGTCCCGCAATAATGTTCAATATTAATAAAAGTTTGGGCCAAGTTAATTAAATTTGCTTTTTAATGTGCAGCCATGCATGAGGCAAGCGCCAATGTAATAAATTGACCGTGCTCTCCATAATGCCCATATCCGGCACATCCTGGCCAAGGCTGACAGCAGCAGAAACTCTGAAGTCGAGTGGTCTTTTACATTTCAGTGGCCCAAAAAGTTTTTATTCAATTGTGAGAGCCGCAAAAAGAAAAGAACAACGCACTAAAAATTACTGATTTATGTTGCACCTTTCTTCAAATAATAGTTAATACAGGTTTCTATTGATGTCCTAGATCTTTGTATTAATAAGTTTAGGCGAAGATTAGAAAAATGCCTCAATTTATCTTCTTTAATAAAGTGGTGCTTAGTACAGCTTTTCCACTTAAGATCTTTGCAAATATTCTAAAGTTTAAGCAACCGGCGGCCGAAAGAAGCAAAGTTTTCTTTTTCAAAAGAATTTAATTGGGCGTTTTAATGCTTCACCTGGCACAAATTCGCGTTTGATGTTGTTCGTTCGACACACTCAGCACTTACTCCACCTCCTTCTCGTATTGTGGATGTCTCGACTTTGGGTTTAATAAAGCACATAAAGCGGCATTAGAGTGGTAAAGCGACGATGGCAACAATGTCGCCATTAGAAGTTCTTTTGTGGCCTTTGGACCTCTTTGGGCGCGTCAATATTTAATGGCGCCCCGAGCAACCTCCCAGCGCCAACTGAACCATTGTTGGCCTCGTTGTCCCGACGGTGGAATGAAAGAATTTTATTTTTTATTTAATAAAGGTCTCAACTTAAAGACAATTTCAGTCGGAATTTTAAATATCGCTGATATTTAAATGGCTCCAATTATAGGACAACTTTCTGACCATCGGATGGATTTGAAGTGTTTGCAAAGTGTCAACTTTAAGAGCACTCCAATTAATATAAATTAGAAGCACTTTGTCTATCTATTGGCCGCGCCCCACTCTCCGTGCACTCTAATCGCAAACGTAATCCCTCCAACCCTCGATGTGAAGCCAAGTAAATCGAAAACAATCGAGGCAATCAGTCGAAATCATTGCGACTGGAACGAAGCGTGCACGGGATTTCCTGTGAGTTAAAGTCTTAAGCACAAGTGGGCGGTCGGATATTGTTGGGTTGGGTAGGGCGTGACCCAGCCAAGTTTCTGCTCATGCGGACGGCAACGTGGCGTATGAGCGACGCAAGACGCAGGCTGAAGGATGCAGGGCGCTGGGCGCACACGACATACAACACACGACTTTCTAAACATTTCAATTTGATTAAATATCTGTGGAACGGAAAGCTAATCCTCGGCCTGTGGCATCCAGAGTGCATTAGAGAGAATGCAGGAAATATGCTCATTTAATGCCGGTTTTAAGTGAAGCAAAATATAGTTTGCGAGCTGAGCAGCCCGAAATGTCGACAGATTTATGTCAAACTGGCCACAGGATTCTTGGAAGCCTGACAGCAAAACCGATCTGATAACATAATTTAAAGCTTCTTTGCCCACATACCGAAACGATAGCGAATGCTGTTTGCATTGTATATATTTTACCATTTGAATGGTTTTAAGTAAATTACAAGCAGCTCTGACCACAAAGCACATTCTCTGCCTTCCTGCCAGCCTGGCGTTTGCCTGCCAATGTCAATGTATTGCACAGGATACACGGGCACACACAAGAGCGAGACATAAAGCTAAAGAATGCTTGGCAAAAATTGTCTTGGCCCAGCCGCAAAGGAGGACACAGTCAGCCATGCGGCAAAATTATGTAAAAAGTCAACAGTAAACACTGTCCAAAAGAGAGCAAAGAGAAAGCAGAGTGAGTGAAGTGGAGTGGAGCATAGCAGAGCAGAGCAGGGCAGGGCAAGGCAATGCTGTCAGGGCAGGTCACTGAAATTGTCTGAGCAGCGACAAAGTGAAAGCGAAAACCCCAAGAACATGACCTCCAGGGCTTCTGGCCCAAGTGAAGACGAAATTGTAACAAACTGAAAATGAACATGCGATAAAATACACACAAACACACACACACATAATACACAACAACAGCTGCCGAAGAATTTAACAAAATTGTTTGATGCCTGAGTGAATGTTGAAATCTATTTAAAGGCACAACTATCGCAAGTAAATTCCTAAATAGATATAAGGTTAATCGGACTCAGTTTGAGATTTCTTTTGAGATTTAAAGAGATTTTAGAATTCTAAAGAGAAGGAATTACTTTGTAATTCGTCTATTACTTGTTGAATTTCCTTTTATATTCGATGGAGTAGTCTAATTAAAGGATACTTGCAAGTTCAGAATTACACAAACAGGTTACTAAAATTTCGTTCATAATTTCCCTGTGGCTGTGTTTCGATTGCATATCAATAAATATCCAACCGCAAGCCAACTCAAAATTAATTGTGCGCCTGTAGAGCATGAGAATAAGATATTTTATAGAGGTGTCTGGTGGAAGACAAGCACAAGGAAAGGACTTACAAATGAAAGTGAATTATGTGAAATGCCGCCGAGCGTCGAGTAATCGCAACTTGCTGCTAAATTATTAATACAGAAGCCTGGTAAACACCGAGCACACAGTGCGAACAACAAGAACAAAGGCATTCGGAATCTGCCAGTCATTCGGTTGGAGGATATGGCTAAGAAGCGAAGGCAGCTTCAGAGCAGCCGCAGTTCAACCTTGACGCGAAGGTGGTTGAGACCCTAGAAGTGCCTTCCGTTCCAGAAGCCGTTCTCTCTCTGTTTCTCTCCCTCTACCTCTCAATGTCCTGGACTGTTAACAAGCGAAACGAATGACTAAACAGCGGCCTCAGCCCCAGTCTCAGGCCCTAGACCCAGGCCTACCGACCATCAAATAGGCAACAACATGGCTCAGCTCAGAATGTATGCGCCAGTTGGGAACAAGAGAGAAGGGGGCGAAGGCGGTTGACTAACTTAGACTGCATAATCTGCTGATGCTGGTGGTGGTGGCTCTGCTGAGGTTAAGTTTAAATGTACATGGAATGAAGTGAACAAGGATGTTGTGTGTGTATGTGTATGTGTGTGTGCGTTTGTGTGTGTGAAAGTAACTTAAAGTTTGACTACGCAGCTGCCTTTAATTCATTATGTATGCTTAATGTTAACAATTTAGCAGCCATTGGTTTATCTTAATGAAGCTGTCTGCCCCCGTTAGCAGTTATCCAGCGAACGAGCCCAAAAATACAGACACACACGCACACACAGACATATATGCAAATACACGCTCACACACGCAGACACGCACACACGCACACACGCAGACTTAGCCATTGACACAGTTGAGCGACCTTCCGGCCTGTTTGCCTGTCTTTAACTTTTATGACGCTTTCCAAATCCGCTTGGCGTCGCTTCTCACCATTAGGCGGAGTTTCCTTCTCATTCTCCTCTTCTCTCCTCGCACTCCTTTCATCTTGGCAAGAACATTCGAATCCCTCATCATATTTTACATAACGCTGTTAACTGGGCTGCGCTTCAGCTTCGTCTTTTGTCTTTAGTCTTTTGTGTGCCGTTTTGTGGGCCTTTGTCTCGTTGTTTTGTTTGTTGTCTTTTGCATTTTTCAAGCAGTCTTAAATATTAAAGTGCTCATTGTGGTCGCCCCTCTCCGCCCGCTGTCCGGCTAGCTGCCGCTTGTCCCAATGGACGACCGCCGTTGAAAAGTGTTGACACTCGTGGGAAAATGGTTTAATAATTCGTGCAAAGAGTTGACAATGTGGCCCGAAGAAGACCCACAACGCGAGAAGTGTGAAAGGCTAAACTTTTATTTTCAACACAATCAGTTGGTTACCATAAAATATGCAAATACCAATTTAGAATTTGTACATACGAGTGCACTTACATACATATGTACTACTTATGAGCATAAATAAATGTTAATGACATTTTATCGATAGCAAATTGGCTTGTATTAATTTTTTTAAGTATGTAAGTAAGACAGCTGCAGTCAAGTGTGCTCGAGTACAATAAAGCAAAACACAGCGGCACTATTCTTTAAAGAATATAAATTAAAACGTCGAAAAATATTAAAATATTTAAACAGCTATATTTCGTATATCGATATGATACACTGTACATATGTAAGTGCTCATGTGGACAGACGGACAGACAGGCGGAGAAGCAGACACACCCACAACTATGCTATACAAAAATATATACATTTTTTGAATCTTTTCACCTACTATAGATAAAAGTATAATACGGATATTAAAGTATAATAAATAAATTTGCTATAGGCCATGAGTATTTCTGTAAATTGATTTGAAGAATAAATCAAATAGAAAAATTAACGAATGTTTATATATTTTACAAATATTTTATTAAATTCGTTATTAGATTTAATTACAGTTGCCTTAAAGTTAAAGAATTACCCAATATTATAAAATAATCTATTTCAAGCACTTTATTTCTAATAATTTATGAAAGAGTATTTTATAGCATAGCAACATTGGAAAAACTGTAGACATTATGTAAAATACAGGATAAAAGAAAAATTTAATGCATAACTCAAAATGTGTGTAAAATGTTGTTGAAACTTGTTAAATTTAACTGATGTGAGTGCTTATTCATTTACAGATGAAGAGAGGGAAAGAGAGAGGCTTGGCAAATCCAGCAAATAAACACATAAATAAACACTGAGTGAAGCTATTTAGAAATTTATTAGCAAACAAAAGATTTATTAATGTGAAAATTTGCAGCATCAGCGCACAAAGCTGCCTCACTGCATTGCAATTGCTGTTGCCGTTGCCGTTGTTACTCGAATTACCGCTGCAATTGTTGGTTGCAGCTTTGCCAAGCCTATTTGCATATGATATTGCCCCATTGTTGCCACTGTTGCTGCTATTGTTGTTGTTGTTCTTGTGTCTGTTGTGCTAAGCACACAAATAAAGCTTAAGTTGCATCTACTTGAGTAAACAGTAAAGTTACACCCAGATGCATGCAATAAGCTGAATGTGTTTGTGTATGACTTGTCTGCATGCAAAAAGGCACTTAAATTAAAGTCGGAATTTGAAATTGAAAAATACAAGTATTTATTACAATTTTCAGAATATACATTGCAGTTATGGTACACTTAAATAGATAGCCGAAGTAGGTTCTAAAACAAATGGGAAAACTGTAGGTGAGAGAGTTCAACTGTGAGACTCCAACTTCCAATTATTTAAAAATATAAAACACTTATATGACTGATGCATCTATTATTGTCTCTTTTAAATTGCTTCCATTTCTAAATAACCTATTTTATAGGTTTACAACTACTTTGAATTTAATTTTTATACCTGTAATGCATAGGATAGAAGGGTATTTTAACTGTGTCTTCAGAAAACGACGACTTCAAAAATTTATCGAATAGCAAGAGTAATATGATTATAGAGACACGATTTGTAGTACACACATTCATAAAAATAGTTTTTATGATTCCTGCAAACTTAGTTGATTAGTCCAATGAAAATTGTAGAAATTATTTAAGAAATAATTTTATATGACACATGGCGGCTGCTGACAGGTCTTATCTACTTCTGGTTGACAATAGATATTATGACAATCAATAATATTTTGTATTTTGAATGTAGTAATATTTTGATATAATTTAGTATTTTTCCAGAATATTAAATTGGTATATTTTAAGAATTAAAATGGTAAGGGATATTTGACAGTCGAGCACGCTCTACTGTAGCTTTCTTACTTGTTTATAACAACCTTTATAAAGCAAACTTAATCTACGACCAACAGTTTCAAGTGTTGTCCTAAAATTCTGTTGGCTTTAGCTTTTTTAATTTCTCAGACCTAGGTGCACATTAAGGCAGACAGAATATATTTTCTGTTGGTACTATAATACTGTTCTGTTCTATAAAAACATGAATACATTGTACCACAGACACCGGTAGTGTTAATTGGTTATTTAATTGAGGCACTGCGGAGTCAGTCGAACTACACTATGCATTTCGTAACTAAAACTAAATTGTATTCCAACACTTCAAAGGTGTCTGGCACAACTTGCGTATACGTAATTTCTATGGGTTGGCGGTGCACATAAAAAATATGTTTTTATTAAGCTGAAGCTAATATTTCATATTCATCACGAGTAGGGTTGTCAAATAAATGGACAAAACTGATATTGTGCACAACACACACAGCAAATAAAGAATATACTCAGTACTAAAGTCAAACTTTGTTAGCTACAGCCACCTGAGATGATTAAGTACTGGCAATTTATTAGCAGATGCACATTCACGTCTGTACATCCTGTGAGTTATGCGAGTGACAGGAACTTTAACAACTTCACCTTATGATACCCCACACAGTCATTTATTATTTGTTTCTAACAAACCCATAGATACCCGTATCTATTATTGTTTCTAACATAAGTGCCCAGCAAGGCAACATTCGTTTGAATGGTCACAAGAATAATTTTGGAAAATTATGTCGATAGCATAGTATCTGTATATCTGTTGATTGCACTTCATTTGGGTAATCGTTGTCTAAGAAAGCAGCATCTTTAGCTTGCGGACCACTTTGGTCACAGACAGCAAACAAACCACAAACTGTCTTAAAAATATATGTATCTCAACCTGAGATTTTTGTACTAGACTTTGCACTGTTTGCTTTTACTGTTCTGTTGCTCTGCTGTCAGCTTGCTTTGCTATTGTTCGTGAGATTGTGAACGTTGGCAGGCAACTGGTTTGTGGAGTCAATGGAGCAATATTTTCTTTTATAGACTTTACGTTTTCTATCCCAGTTGTATACATTCCAGCATTCTTCTCTCGCTCTCCTGTTCTCTTGTGGCCGCCTCAGACATATTTTCGCTTAACTACAAAAGAATGTATTGCATTTATATTGGTCATTCCTATACACTATGCAAGTGTGTGCGTACGAAAATAAATATGTGTGCTGCAAAGGTTTCGAAAACGTGACCAGGGTTCAGCTGTCTGTGACCTGAGTTCAGTAATATGGATTATGAGAAAAACATTCGTTCCCACATAAACAACTTGAGTTGCTTAAAGTATTTTTCCCCGTTTCCTGATTGCATTGATCGCGCTGCAGCGCACTTGAGACATCAAAGAAAATGTGCAATTTACTTTAAAATCTAAAAGAATATGAACTCCTATATAAAAGAAAACTTTAATCTTTGAATTTTTTTATTTGATAATTTGGGACAGTACAATGGGAGTCTCGAATAGAAGAAGCCTTTAAAAGAAGCAACACAACGTGATGACAGACATAGTGAAATACAGATAGTTGGTCAGTCGGACAGATTGAACAAAAAGGATGTTAGACGAAGGAAGATGAGGAGAAGGAGAAGTGTCTTCTGCACATTGTTGTCTTCTCGTTGATGTCGTCGTCTCATCGGACAGTTGCACGTGCCAAGAGAGATGAAGGCAGAGAGAAGCGGGATGGAGCGAGGATGTCCAAGAATAAAGTTTGAACAAAATTCTAGTTTGCGAATGGTCAGTCGTGCCAACACATGTCCACATTTACCATCAAATATATACATTCTCGTGTGTATGTAGATGTGTCTTTATACTCCTAGATGCGAAGATACTATACGCATCTCGTGGCGCTGTCAAAACAAGTTTCTTCTGCTGCTGTTGCTGCTGTGGATACGGTCGGGTCACATGGTGCGTCTGTGAGCGGGGACGGAGGAGGGGGAAGGAAGGAGGGGGACAAACATTAATTCAGTCGAAGGTCAGAACATGGGGCTCTGGCTCGGGCTCGTTGTAGGGCAATGGGGTGGTTAGTCGATGGGTCTATTCGGATTTTTGGGCCGTCAACGCTCACTCACACTGCTTTGGCTGCCACACCCACTTTTGCCCCCCGTCTAACTCTCAGCGAAAACATAAAAATTTGTTGTTGTAAATCTGCTGAGGCAGTTTGTGCGTGAGAGTGGTAGAGTTTAATAGCTACTCACACACACACACACACATACACATACACTCTTACAGACTCTTGGTTAACTATGGCCCTGTACACGTAATCTGTTGTGTAATGTCTTTAGTTGTGTCAACTGCGCTGCGTGTTCTGCCACTATAGCAAATTGGGTGCGAGCAGCAGCAGCAGCCGGGTAAAACCCTGTGGTACAAGCCATAGCCAATATACGCTGCAAAAACAGATTCTGAGTGAGTGCGAAAAATGGATTCATGCAGAGTTCTCCGTCTATATACAGCTCCCCCTCGGGTTGCACACACACACACATACACACAGCCAGAGTTGAAGTTTTGAAACAACATTTAGATAAATTTCCCAAGAGACCTGGGCAAAGCGTTGAGCAACAGCAACAGCACAAAAAAAATACAGCTTCTTCTGAAAGAATGATATAGTTTGTTACGAGAACAACAATAATAACAGCAGCAAAAACAGCAAAAGCAACAGCAATGTGATTTTTCGATTGCAGTTTATATGTCTGTGAACACAGTCAGTTGTTGAAATTGAGTAAATAACTTTCAATATTGTTTGCAAAATTGTATAAAATCAAGAAATTATTCACTTCACTCCTGAATTGTTGCTTGTACTTGATTCGATTAAACAAATTACATTTACACTAAATGTGCATTAAATTAAGAATTCTCTTTATCGTATTGTATTTTATTTTGCCTTTTCAATGTCGGTTGGATAGAAGTGGCAAATCAATTTAGCCAGCTGTCAAACTTGATTAGAAATTCAATTATAACTTTATGATTATTAAAATTTCACTTAAATTATGGTCAAGCCCATTATTTATTAATCGACCTAATGGCAATAGACAATGTTTAATTACAAACCTCAATTAACCTAAATGGCTGCGAGTAACTTTTGTAAATTCCTAAATAAAAATAAATTATTTAATAACATTTCATTAATATAATTCGATTATATCTAGCGATATTTTTATAACCCCCAACTTTAAACTTTATAATTCTATTTTTTCAATTTGATTTTATAAAAGCAAAAAAAAAAAACCTGTGACTAATAAGTTTGTGGATGTAACTTTTTTTGTTCAAAGGGTTTTTGCATTCGTTTTCACCGATGAAACATACGTTGCTACTTTTCAATTCACAAACTACAAAATAGAGACTGTAAAGGAGTAAGAGATAGATAAAAAGAGCGAGAGAGAGTTCTACACGATGTTGTTTCAACTGGAATAAGTAAGAGCTGCTCAATTTTGTAGCTCAACTATGTACTTGGTGGTTTAGTCATTAAGCTATTATGGAAAACTGTGGTGGGTAATGAAACTGCTTGTTTTGATGGTATTTCGTTTTACCGAGCAAAAGGAAAAGGAAAAGGAAAACCAATGACACGTGGAAGAAGAGCGAGAGAGACGAGATGAATGAGTCAGAAGAGGAGGAGGCGAAGGAAAGCATAACCAAATTGAGCAACATTTGTGGCATTTGGCAGAAAGTTGTGCAGCTCGAAAATTTCATCGAGCCAAATGTCAGGTCATTAATATTCAAACCGTAAACCCCACATTCCGGAACTCATGAAACTGTTTCGACTATTCCATGGAAGCTCAACAGCTCAATGTGTGGGCGACCGGCAAATAATATTTAATTAGAGAATTGTTTAGACAAACTTTTTAATTACGTTCATCTTCATACACGCATATGCGTGTGTGGGTGAATATTTGTGAGTGCCTCTGGATATCCTTTGGGTAATATGTATCAGAGTGTGTTTGTGTGTGTGTGAGTTATTAAGCGACCCGCATAAATCTTCAGATGTGGTTGGTGCTTCAAATTTTCGTGAAAAATGCACGCTTGACTGCCTCCTGCCGCCTCCTCGAGCATCGCCAGCTCGCCTACTTGTCGTTGCCCCTTCCATGAAGTAGAATGGATGACGTCGCCATTTCCATTCTACCCCATCCCACCCCACTTCCAGCCCTCTGTCGCTTTCCCTCTCGACTGGAATGACAGACTGAAAGACTGACAAGCCTGACAGCCGGGACGAGCTGTGACCGTCAGCTGCATAAATTTTAAGCGACAGCAACATTAAAGTCAACATTTTGTCAGTGGCCTACATTCAAGGCGTGGCACATCCTCCTCACAGCTGGAGAAGGGAAATAGATGGAGAAGGGGAATAGTTACGTGCATGGGTACTGCAACTACTACTGATATGGTATGCTACTGCCATTTGGTACTGCGCCTGGGAGTGCTGTCCTCTTAGCACTCTTCACTCCGCTCTCTATCTCCACTTTGCGCCTTTCACTTTCGCTGACATTCTGCTGCTGCGTTGCACTCACAAACCTACTTGTGTCATGCGTGCGACAGTGTCTATGTGTGTGTGTGTGTGTGTGTGTGTGTGTGTATGCAGATGAGTTGCCAGTAACGTGTGGAAAATTATAAAGATGAAATTGTGTTTGTCTTTTTTTGGCTCTCAGCAACAAAAAGCATACAAAAATAGCAAAAATCGTCAGCTACTCAAAGAGCATTCGCTCTCGACATACAGACATACACAAATAGTAGACCGTCGGACAAATGGATCGACGAAAGTAACGTCAACTACAGTTGGTCAACAGCTGTTGTTGGCAGAGTAATAGTAAAATGAACAAAAATATTGGAAAATATCACCCAGTAAAGTTAACAAAAATCAAGTAAGAAAGCTTTCCCCAAGCACGTTCACGATTCGAAGATAAATATCCTGACCAGGCATACATATGTTACGTACATACATATATATATTTTCACTACATTATTGTAAAATCAAAAGGACAAACTACTCTTTTTAAGAGTATTTATACATATATATATATGTAATATGGTATACTTTAAGATACTGCATTTATAAAACAAGTAAGGAAGTTAGAGTCGAGTGTACTCGACTGTAAGATACCCGCTACATATTTTGAATAAATACAAAATAATAGGGTATTATTTTTAAAATTTACAATAAAAATTCTAAAATATACCAAGGGCTATATTTGGTATATTGACATAGTACTACATTTAAAATATACCATAGAGTTCAAAATACACCACATTGTAAGTCCAGAAATGTTTTTGTCCATATAAAGTTTTTCTTTAATAATTTTTTACAATTTTTCGTGACTAAATTAGGATTAATAAACACCGCAGTTATTATTTTAGGTACCGAAAGTCGCGAACCTAGCTTAAAAAATATACTTACCATTCCATTTTTTGTACAATTGTAATAGTGGAAGTGGACGTGGCCAACTTGAGACAAACTTCTTCTGCGTGTAAAGTACTTTCGAAAAAAAAGTATATCTTTATCTCTTATAGTTTCTGTAATATAGGTGTTCATAGGGCGGAACATAGGGGCAGACAGACTGACGTCTAGGCTGTTGCTGTAGCTAATGAAGAATATATGTATATACTTTATATGGTCGGATATGCCTTTTTCCGTTTGTTACATACATTTTCTGCAGGCACAAAATTATGATACCATTCTACCCTATAGGTGACGGGTTGGTAGTTTTGGCGCAGTGGATGGTAGCTTTCTTAATTGATTTTTTTTTTTTAACACAAATAACTTGTAAGACATTCATTTACATTACTGTAATAAAGATGGATAACTTTAATCATGATCATATATCCGATCAGCGATCAATTTTACCACTGCTCAATTAGGTAAATGCTCTTATGGTTAGAATACTAATGTAGTTGCTAGTAAAAATGTACGAGAAAATACAAATAAAAATAAACAATTTTTAATAAACAAAAAAATTTTATTTTTCAAGCCTTAAAGGTTATGTTCTGTGTTCAAATTAAGTCTAGTGCTATGTCTCAATACGTATACGTAATTCACGTATAAGACTGCGTATATACAATGTGTCGTCTAATTCAATTGTGTCTGATTCAACTGTGATCAACATTACAAATAGTATTCATGTTTAATTAGATGGCAAGATACGGGGATAGGAATGCATTTTGCTGATACTATGGACTGTGGTATTGAATACAAATTGCATTGGCAAGGACACTGGTGTAGTGGCAACAGGAGTGGCATGTGGCTGGGCCAATTGGGGGGCACTAAGTCCGCAAATGGCGTAACTTGAGATAATTAATTGAGCGCAAAACTAAACACGAAAGCAGTAAAAGCAATTATCTACAATAACAATGGCATCCTGGCACATGCATGGAAGCTGATTACGCGCACACAAACATACAAACACACACAGACACAATCAGAGAAACACACACAAACATAGTAGAAAACGCCCAAAAGTAATAGTGAAGGGATAACAAAGAAGAGGGAATCAGTTGGCATTTAGTAGTCGAATATAAATCGATTGTCTATTAACGGAGCATTAAAAATCGTGATTGCCTTTTGTTTCATTCCAGATAAATGTGCCTGACCCACAACACAAATAAGAGAAGTTCGCACCAAAAACCAATACGAAGACAACAACAGTAACAACAGCAACAACATCGAATCCAAGGGATAAAATCAAACCCGAAACTTACTGCACACAACTGACAGATGTTGGCGTTGTTGTTTTAACTGCTGAGTGGCTCAGGGAAAACACATCTCAAGTGAATCGAGGAAAGTACAAGAGAGCGGGCCAAGGGACTGGACCAGAGACTAGAAGCATGGCAAATAGCCAAAGGTTGTTTATGACGAAACAAGAGGAAAGCTCATAAAAATACATGAAGAGCTAAGCAAAACAAACAAGCAAATGCATCATCTACTCAAACTTAAATAACTCGATAGATAGTTAAATCAAACGATTGAATATGCAAAAATCCAGTGTGAAAACATTTCGCGATAAAATTGGCAATAAAAACCAAAACCGTCCCACATAAATCGTCGATTATTGCAACACAGAAGAACTCCATATATTTTATTTGCCCCGAAAAGTTGTTATCTAAAGAAGCAACGGATAGTAAAATTGCAAACGCTTGCAGAAATCGAGATTAAAAACAAACCAAATATATCGCACCTCGCATTTATAGCGTTGCGTTGCGTATACGTCACATGTGACATCACGTAAAGGCGTTGTTCACTTTCTGCAAAGAAAACAAAGAAGGGAGAAAAACACGATATTAGGGTGGTGTTAAATGCGTTTACATATCTGCGGCGCGGCAGCTGCCGCTCCCCCTGGTGGTGCATCGAGATACCAGTGAAAGTGCTGAGACTCGCATTATTTCTGCGTAGGTGAACATTTATCGCTCTGAGGAAGCGCAGCATGCGCTTGTGGAAAAATCGATCAAAAATGCGAATAGACAGAACAGCGAAGGTGCACACCGCACCGCACTACCGGCCACAATTGGCACAGTTACTTATCGGCGGCATTCTCTACATGACAATTGGTAAGTACTTTTATTAAAATTAGCCAAGAGGTGGAAAATAGGTCAACCGCAGACTGTAAGAGTCTCCCACACTTAGACCAAATTATTATAGTACAATACATATTTAAAATGATTTAATAAAATAAATTTAGTAGACTGCACATTGGGTATTTAATGTTCTACCTTTCGTACAATTCTCATGCCATGCTACTTTAGAACAAAGTACTTTGGTAATTTTAGTCAAACTGATACAAAAATAAAAATATAATACAAGGGAACCAAAATAAATACAACAGCATCCAACACACCAACAAACTATGGGTTTTAGTTGTTATCAAAATTCTACAGTACATTAACAAGATGAACATGGATTGATTTACTCGTCTGTTGATGCTGATTCAGAATATGTACATTTACAATCGGGTGTTAGTAATAACTCATTCTTATTGTTTGCTTGGTGGAACTATAGTTATCCCTTCATTCCTTGAATATCGCGCCTATTTTATTACTATAGTTCCTTAATTAATTACCTAATAAGACTAGTACTGAATATAAATGTCAAATTAAAATTATATGTACTTGTAATGAATAAAAAAATAGATGTTAAACCTCTGCTGTAATCATTCGAGATTTGCGCTAATTAGCTATCTATCTTAACATTAGTGATTAACTGCAAACCAAGCAACAAGACATTCACATATCTTTCTCAAGACTTGATGAGCTTTACAATTTACCTCACGAAAGTTTTTCCAAATTTAGTTAAAGTCTATGCTTTTGGGTTGACTTTAACTAAGGGATACAAAAAGCCAACGAACTGGCTGTGAATTCAAACAAACTAGTAGTCCAATTGTCATGTGAAATGCATGTGTAATTCAACGTACATTAAAAATGAATGAGTATCTGTCTGACGCTCATGAGATTGTTGATATTACCGTTGACATCGACTGATGTCCTGAAAATATTCAACCAGTTGGATTTGTGATATTCTGAATCTAGCAATTTGAGACTGGTAAATATTCATCGCAAAATTTAATGATGACAAAAATTGATCAAATGCAATCCAAATATTTTAGCTACATGTAATATATTTTGAAATTCTGCCATGAAATTCATTGTTGCATACATAACATATGTACATCCATATTGCAAATGACTGAATATTCTAAGTGTATGGACCTGACAGCTGAACAAGGCACATAATTAAATATACGTTGGTTCAGTTGCCACAGTCGATTTACATATATGTAGATATACAAATCAAGTATACGCCCCTTGTGCATCAGCCTCTCAACTGGTTTTCAATGCAATCACGCACACTTATGCGAATGTGTACTCATACACACTTATAGATACTTAATGTCAAAGCAGTTAACTCGCCTAGTCGACGGTCGAGAGTGAAGAGATTCAAAGACTAGTGTGCTTTGTGTGGCTTTTCACTATTGTAATTTCGTGATTACAGATTATTTTGCTAATTTCATACAAGGCCATATTGCAATGCATAGAATAGCTATAATAATCTATAATAATACACCTAGTTTTGTAAACTTATTTATATGAATACCATATATCAAAACAGGTCTAATAATAATAAAGAAGAAGAGAAAAGTATAATAAAGGGGAAAAATGAAAATGAAATAAATACTATAATGTTTGCTTGATTTCGCCCCATTGCTGTTATATGTTATAAGAAGCTATTAGCGTATTTTTTGCTGTCGACATCGACTTGAAGCGCTTCCACACAAATGGAAAGGAAGTGAAAAAGCAAAACATGGAAACATAATTCATGAGCTTGGAAAAAAATGTTGAATTGTAAATGATTAGTCAGAGGCAGATAGCCACGAGGCAAAAGCAAACTTTAAACCCTAAAGAGCACACGAATATATTGTAAAAAAAATATCTGCTGAAAAGAGAGCAGAAAAAGCATAAATATGTTAAGCCCAGTGATTGGGGGTTAAAAAAAAATTCCGTGTTGGGGCTTAAGCTTTAACTATTGTAGCTGTTGCTGCTGCTACTGCTGCTGCTGTAGTACCAAAAAGAAAGTGTAACAGTTGACCCAGCTAGCAAGACTTTCACGTACTTATAGAATATTATATTGATTTTTTCTTACTGCATGGGGCAGTAAGTTTTGCCGTTGCTCTTACGAGTACATTGTACTTCAACTACCGTCGTCTGCCTCCCACCCAGCCAGCTTCAGTGACTTTTACGCTTGCTTCGGTTACTGGTCTGGCGTAAGATTGATTTATTTGCCATTTCGTTGGGAGCTTCATTTTATTTTTAAACATTATTCATAACTTTTTCATGCGCTGCGGCTTTGTTGTAATTTATTTCGAAGGAGCGTAAAATAAATTGGCCGAAATTTGTTAGCATTTAAAAATGATTTGCATTCGGCCAAAACTTTGCTCTTTTTTTCGCTTCGCTTCTCTTTCTTTCTATTTGCTTTCTCCTACTCTCTATTTCTTTGCTCGTTTGATTGGCTTGGCATTAAACGCCTCTATTGGCAGTCAAAGAAAAAGAAAGTCCAAGACTATGTCACTTAAGTACTCTAAAAGTGCTCCAAATGTCTTGTGTATGTTGTACCTTTTGTGCGTTACGTATACGCAATATTGTCCGGCCAAGGATGCGGATAGCTGCTCGGCTGCTGCACGCATATAAATTATGTCAATAAAAATAAAATCAACAACGCTCTCTTTCTTTTTTGTGTCTGTGTTTTGCTTATAATTTTTGACTTTTTTGTGTTGAAAAACTTTTCACTTTCCTTTTTAGGTTGGGACATTATTTTTCTGCTTTCATTTCCGTCTGTTTGGTTTTATTGAAGTTTTTAGATGTCATGTTGCTGCTGCCCCTCTCTCCGACTCTCTTTTTCGCTTCTTGGTCATCCACTTACTGTTAGTGCGCTCGCATTTTTTTCGCGAAATAAATATTAAAAAAAAATCCGTTTCCAGTTCCGTCTGCCATTTTCACGAATTTTTCTTGTGTAAGAGAGAAAGAATTTTGTGCCCGTTGCCTTCTATAACTTTGGCTTTTCGAAGGTTTATCCATTGCATTCGCGAATTTTCCCACGACGCCAAATGAATACTGAACAAAAACGTGGAAAATAACAAAATAAAACAAAACAATGAAATGAAAAATTATAGCTGACACCCTGTGCCCATCTTTCTGACTGCAAATGTGTTTTTGCCATCAATTTTTATTGCGAGCAGAGTGTATCAATAAATTTAACAGTAAAGTGCAGATTTAAAACCAAAACTGAATCATCGTTTATATCTCATTTCAAGCATAACTCCTCACACATGCTTGGTGACTATCTGGAGCTTATGGAGCCATTGAATTGGTTTATGAGATTTAAGTTTTCACACAATTTGGTTCTGCTTTTTCTGTATTGTTGCTTAATTATCTAAAATATTACGATAAAGTCTTTGAACTCTTAATTCTTCAGTTAAGAGTCCTATGATATAAATCGCAGTGTTTTTTGAAAGTTCAATGAGTGGCTTCCAAAAATGAAAGCCTCCTATATATTTTATGAACAGCATAAACAACATCAAAATGCTATATATCAATATTAATGAAGTTTCAACACACACAGTACAGTACAGCAGAGAACAGCACACCGGTGGATGTAAAAAAGAGTGTTGACAGCTGCTTTTATTCACCTGTCAGACACAAAAGCCGCTAAACTGTTGATAAGCTGAAGACAGGGTTGGCATCATCAGAGTACTGGGGCTGGTCCACACAATCATCCGACACAACAGCAGCCAGCTATGCATTCGACTATCTCAGTTAACCAGGAGGGTTTGTCCATGCCGTCAATTCCAGAGAGCCAAGCTGGAGACAAGCCTTTTGACAGTAAAACCAATAAAAATCCTTCACAATCATTTATCAATAAGTTTCAGGACAGTGCGGCGATAGAACGCCCTCAAACAATGGCCATCCCTCTCTTGAGGGCGCCGTTCAAGGCGAGAAGTATGAGAATGTATAAAAAGAATGGAAATATCAAAGCAGTATGTATAAGTATGTATATCTGTAAACATATATGGGATGTCCTTCCTTATTTGGGGCGCCTTAGGCTGGTTCATGTCCAGCGTGGTCAGTCCTGTTTTCTGTCAGTCTCTATAAATGTCATAAAGTTCGATCGATTACAAATGACAGTGAATATTGTTATTCAGTGAAAAAAATACAACATGTGAATCAGATGTGGAAAACAGCAAATTGTGGTAGCTTAATTCAGGAAAGTTGCTTTAACAGCTTAACATTAACTTATTGACTACAAATTAATCAAGTTATTTGAAGAATTTGAATAAAACGTAAAGTATATCAATCGAAATAACATGAGAGTCATGAAACAATTCAATGTACATTAACTTCTTTAAGTTAGCTAGAAAATTTTCAACATAAAGTGCCTTTTAATCAATACTTTAAGATGCAGACCAAATGTAAATATTTGTTGAAATTAGTTGAATGGTTTTAGGGCTTCACTCGTATTATCTTATAATTACAATGCAATAATATTTTGTTGGCTTTACGTTTAAACTGGCATCCGAAAATCGCATCTTCTTTGTCACAAGGCCGACAAAGAATTCAAGCGTGAATAAAAAGAACTACTCAAAGCAGATGAGCAATTTTTGAGTCTTAGCCAAAAATAATAGAACGAAGGAGAAAAATTGAAAATAAAAAGTAGAATCTGCGGCAGACATGGATAAAAATATTTAATTAATTTTTATCTTTGCTGTCTGTCTGTCTGGACTCTTGGCTTGTGACGGGCCTTTTACCATAAAGTACTCGTAGAGCGAAAATGTAATTCAATTTCGGCGGGCAACAATGGCAGCGGCGACGGCAGCGGCAGGGGTGAGGGATGAGGGATGAGTGTCGAGGGGTGGGTGGCAATGGTTGGAGGTGGCGGAGCCATTGCAGCTGACAGTTCAATTCGGAACAAGTGTTTCTGAGAGTTATTTGCTGTCGCCTTACTTTTGTTTACAACGATCCTGAAGCGGTGAGCGTCCTTTGCTTTGCAAGGCAAATGAGTGCCAAGTGCCGCACTCTCACAGCCAAAGCGAGAGAGAAAGCGAGACCGAGAGAGAGAACGACAAGCAGAGTCAGATCCAAACTCTCAAACAATATCTGATAAGCTGCATCATGTATTTGCATACTTCCGGCAATTTGTTTTTGTGCGAACCAAACGAATCGAGACAAATGCAATAAGCGTTGAACAACAAAAAAAGGAGAGCGCAAAAAAGAAAAGAAACAAGGAAAAAATGACACAAGGCATAAAGATAAAACCGAACGAGTGGGTGAACTGCCGCATGCTGCATGCCGCATCCTGCTGCATGTCTCTGCATTACCAAGCAGCACACATAACAGAGCACGAGCTCGGCTTGCATTGTGCATTCAAATTACGTTGCCGCATTGTTCCCTTTCCTTCCGCAGCAGCTCCACAATTCTCAGTCCCCCAATCCCCGATCCCCGATCCTTTCATGCATCCCAAACTCCGGCCATGAGCAACGCGTTGTTTATTTACGTTGTTTGCCATTTGTTGTGCGTTTTCTCTGCTCTTCTTTCCCCATTCGCCAACTTTCGTTGTGCTTTTCCTTCGACCCTGCATAGTTTTCAAAAATATTGTTAGCCATAAATTTGGCGACACGAGAGCCAGCTGAATACCCAGCGGCAGCCATCGAAAGCTGAATTGCATACTCCCAAATGCTGGCATTTGTTTAGAAACAGTAACTTGCCATTTAACATCAACTTGGCCTCAGTTACACGACATTTCCCACCAGTTTTTCAGCTTTGCACTTAAAACGATATTTACAAATGAGTCAAGAAATTCATTTAGTTCATTTAAAAAAAAAATTGAAACGCAATAGCGAAAATTATTTGAAAAATTATAGTTAGTCATGAAATTGTATGTTACTTTAAATTAATTTTGACGTATTTTTTTTTTTCAATGCATAATTAATATGTATTTTTTTAATTTCTTGCTTCTTTTCTGGTCTCAGCCATTTGAATTGTCAAGTATTAATTAATATTTTATACATTTGATTATAAATTAAATCATTAGTATTTTTGGGTTGTTCTTGACAGTAAATGAAAGCTATAGTAAATATTTGAAAGTACAAAATACCAATCGGCTTTTCTAGAATCCACAACGTTCAATGACAACGCAAACGAATAGATAAAAGTTATTACAAATTGAAACTGGAAACACTCGAATAGAAATACGTTCAAACTGATACCTCTAATAAAAAAAAGACATTTCCATTACTGCGATTAAATCGTCGGGCAGTCAGATAGATAAGAACAGCGCTGAGACCAAGGGAGGACAGGAATGAAAATGAATATAAAGAGAATACGGCATTGGGGGATTTGCATTGTAAGCCTTTCACATCAACGCCGTTGACTGGGCTGCAAGAATAAAACTGAATACGCTTTTGCTATTATTTCAATTGTTATTGTTTATATGCATTGGTTCCGACAGCTACAGTGTGCTTTTGTCCATTAAAGTAAAAAAAATAATAATAAAAAAATGTGTAGACCAAAAAATAAGCGAAGGACAGACAAGAGGGCAAAATCAAAATATATCCCATAAAACATTTTGGTTTTGATGTACATTTTTATGGCGCATAATATTAGCCTGACATAATTATCAATCTTTACGGCCAGCTCGAATGGCCTCATAAAATGAGAAATAGAAAGACAAGAGAACATAGGGCGAAAAACGTTGCGTATGCGCAATACCAAAAAAACGCTTTTCGGCGTAAAGGAAGAAAGGATTATTACACGTGCACACACTGATCAAATTAGCAATTCTAAGCCATTTGGTGGGCAATATTAGCAGCAGATATATTCATGCCGATTGCCATATGGAGCACAGGGCGTATGAGTGTCGAATACTCGTACATATCCAAACACACACACACTCACGTACACCGATGCATGCTGTAATGTTGCAGCAGTGAATGCTGCTGTCAGAGTGTTTTGTGGTTTGGCCCTGCCTTCTAGGGACTGCTGTCAATGGCGATGTACAAAGAGCTGTGGTGGGCGCGGGTGTCGGACAATTCCTATTGCCACTCCCACGCAACATGCACGTTGTGCCTGTGCCTGCGCCGCTCTGCGCTCGCTGATGCAGTGGTGCAGACCTCAGGACGCGTGTCGAAGCATCTCAGTTGGAAAATGGGTGACAATTCATGACAGAGCAATGCGCGCAATTTGCATATATGGTCGGATGGTTGGGCAACTCAACTCGTTGGCTCCGCTGGTCGTTTGGGTTCCCAGGTTGCTCTTTTTGTGCCAGGCCGCAAAATTCTCTCTAGAATTCGTTACCCGCTTCGGTTTTGACTTGGCTCAAATACCCAAACACATATACACAGCCTCACTTACCCGTTTGAGTGTTCACCCACTTAAGGACATTATGCAAAAATTCATTTTCAGTGCATTTTAGCATCAAAATAAAAACAAAATTCGTTCGAATTTTAAATGCAAATGGCACCCAATGGATGCTGGGGACTGGCTGCTGTCTATAGTATATCATGGTTGTCTATATCTAAGCAAGAGGTCAAAGGCAAATACCATATGAAGAACATTGACAAAGTTAAGCACACAAAATGTGGTTCGAACTGCTGGACTTAAAACAAAATTGGATTTCTTTCAATAATCCTATGCAAGCTGGTAAAATCATTTAAATCGAGAAAACTAAAAATGAAGATGAAAATATTGTGTGAAAATGCAAGTTTAGTCTATTTTCACATAAACTCCGACTCTTTCCTCTCTTTAAGAGAATATTGTCACGAAAATTGTATTAAAACGTTTGAAGAAAAGCTGATTGACTTGAACGGACTCAAATTATCTGAGGGAATTTCTTCAACTAACTAACGTTTATTCCGACCATTTTAGGCCTTGCTAATGCAAATTTTATTTATATTTTCACCTACTCTTATTGGAAGATTCTTTTTTGTGCCTGTTTACGATCAAATTAAAGATATTTTAAATATAATTTTGTTTTTGTACTATATAAAAAATTTTTGGAGCCTCGGTTAAGTAATGAAATAATGAATAGTCTGGCAAATAAATACAAATTTTAATTTTCTATTTATGCTTTTACTACTTTTACTTATTTACTTCTTCAAAGAATTAACATATGCTAATAATTTTATGTGTTTAAAATATATATTTATTTATTTACTGCTGAATTACTTAAAATACTTTAAGCTATTATTATGGTTAAGGGCGGAGAGTGTATTTTGCATGAGTGTTGAAAGCCTGCAGGAATTGTGAGCACAAATTTTAGTGGGCTCACTGCACAGTGGAAATAATGGCACTCCAATGAGTTGTCGGGGGAAAAAAAATAAACACAAGCACGCGATGCTATGCGATGCGATGCGAAGGGGTTTAGTTTTATTCCTTTTATTTGCTGGCAAACAATGTGAAATACTTGCGGTCTGAATGTAAGACGAAACTCGCTGGAAAGTATGCTCTAAGAACCGGATATGCTGGCCGTTTTTGACGCTGGCTTTGAAATCTATAGGTAAACATAAAGGCAACCCGCGGCGTATAATAGCAACCCAAGGCTGCGCGAGCAACCAAGAACTGTTCCATTTTCTAAGAATAGACAAACAAAAAACGAAAAGCGAAAAAAAGAAACCCAAGAACTTCAGTAAAGTAACAACAAAAACAACTGCAAGGCAGCTGCTTCTGCTGCTCTTTCTGTGGCTGCAGTCGATTCATGAGTGCAGGAAATGCTTTATGAGTTGGTCGTCATTTCCCGTGCCCCATAAACAGCATGCAGGCAAATTGAAATTTCTCTTTGCCTCCCCATTGAGTCTTGGTAACAAAGCTGCCCAAATTCATAACCAAAATAGAAGCGAATGCTGCTTTTTGCTGGCTCTCATCGTCAAGACGATGCGCAGCCAGAATGGCGTCGTCTTTGACTCAATGCGAGCACAGCAGCCAAAGGCTCTAACTGCTCATAATTTATGCTAACGGCAATTTAAACTTCGCCCGTTATTTATTAAAACCACGCAAAGTTTCCCCTTCACTTCTCTTCACACTGGCAATATAGTACAATAAGGTCGCGTTTTCCACTGACAACTACCAAAGCAAAGTTCGCACAGTGGATTTTAGCTCATAAAAAAGAGTTGAGAAATTGGAAGATATCGTTAATCTTTTATTATCTATTATTATAAATTGTTATTTTTTACTAACGAAATGCTTTATTATTGAATCATATGTTTCGAATTTATATATCAGTATTACATTCAAATAAAATCGAAATACATAAATTATATACATTAAATATTGATGGAGAAATTTATAAATTTGTTAATAGTGATATAATAATATAAAAGTATTGTAAATATTATAGCTCTATTCAAGCTAGTGAGTATTCTTCTCAATACATAAAATAAAAACAAGAAAAAAAAAATTGAAACACATTTGATCTGCCTGCAAACAAAACAAGTGAAGTCGAAAAAGTATTACAGCCTTTTTTATATTCTCTAAAATCTAGGATGGACATAGCCCTGATTAAGAATATATATACTTTATAGGGTCGGAGGAGAAGGAAAAATTATTTTAAAAATTATATTCAATTAGTTTTTAAGAATAAGTTTAAAAATATATTAAATTGTTGTTAAGCTCTTTTCGTTCAAGTACGTTTTCTTTCTTTAATTAGACAAAATGGGAACAAATAAAGCAAAGGTACAAATTGTTTTTAGTCGTATTTATTTATCCTTTTTCCACTGTTTGTTATTGGCACCCAGATGGAGTAGCATTTGGCTACTGTCTGTTGCCAAAAACTGACCCAAATTTACAGCCAGCCAGCGAACGCTGTGCCCTGTCTGCTCCTGCTCTGTTGCTTGTTTGTTTGCCTGGTAGTCTGTCGATCTGTCACTCCGTCCGTCGGTCCATCAGCCGGCTGGTCGGGCAGTCCGAGTGTCGCACAGTGCCATCAAATTGTAGCTGCTACAGGGCAAAGAAGAGCTGAGATGGGCCAAGCACTCTGTCTGGGTAAGTAAACCATGTGTGCGTGTGTGGGAGTGTGTTTGTGTGTGTGTTTGTAAGTTGTGTGTATTTTGGTTTGGTTGGAGGCATCTCTGGTACGTTCCACGTTCCACAGTTTGAATGAGTCACCGTCAACAGCAGCAGGGCAGCATCATGAGGTTCAGCTTCAGCTTCAGCATCACCATCGTTGGATGCCGTCGAGTTAAGTGTTTTATATTTTCGTTTAGCAGTTGAAAGTTGCATCCTTTGCTGAAGCTGACGCTGACGCTGATGCTGACTCTGCTGCACTAACTGCTGCCGGCTTCGTTGTTTTTATGCAAAAGTTAAAAGGCAGTTTTGTTGCTCCTGCAACAACATCAACACATTCTACTCGAAGCATATATTGCAGCATCCTCGAACTTGGCCACAATATGGAGTTGCGACGCTTTTACTATACTTTGCCATTGCAGTTTAAAGCGCTTTCGGCTGTGATTCAGCAGCAGTTTTATTGGTAAATTGGACAGATTGAGGTAAAGTGATATTAATGTTGACTCCACTGAGGTGAACCGAGCTTCAGCAAACTGAGCGAAACTTTCGTCTCTGTCCATAAAAAGTTCACATGCGCAGTTAAATAAATTTGTTAGCGCTTTGCATTTTTTATGGTACTTAAAGGATGTCGTTTATCTTTTAATATCTTGCACCTAAGTAAATTAGACGACAAGCTACGTGCCAGCATTCTTGGTACAAAGTTCAAAGCTTTCGACACATAAAGACAGGATGTGTCATATAGAAATAAGTGCAGCTGGGAAGACATGCTCCATGTATTTTTAAACGAAATTAAAGGCTATCTCTCGAGTGCACGTCAACTACTTTGCATTTGTACAGCACTTGTCCTCGTGTGTATCTGTCAGATACTTTTGCAGCAACAGCAATTATCTTTGAGTTATTTGCGCGGTAGTCGTGCAACATTCTACACAAAGTAGTTATGCAGTCCGCATAATTGACATAAGAAACAATTCCCTTTATTATAATTTGCATTTACGTTTGCATTTGCATTTGCACTTTCTTTTTAATTTTATTTTTTAATTTTTCGCAAAACGTGTTTAGAGCGCATTACATTTTTCCTCATGCATGCTCCACGGACTGCAGTCGTAGTTGCATCATTATGGGAGCATAAAAAATATAAACTACTCTCAAATGAAATTTCAGCTGCTATCAACAAATTGCGCTACTTTACAGGTTAACTGCAGCGGAACAGACAAGGTGTCCGTGACGGTGGCAAGATGAGACGAGACGGGACGAGACGAGACGAGACGAAACCAACTAACAACTACAAAAGCAACAATAACAACCACAGGCAGCAACAACTTCACTTGATGTGCATGACTTGCAACAAAGCGAGTTTCTCTGCCTGTGGCTGGTCATATCTTTGTGTGTGTGTGTGTGTGTGTAGTTGATTTCTGACTGTTTAAGGGGTGCGAAGAGGGGATGCTAAAAGCTTCGAGTTTACGACGTGTTGGAATTTTTATGCGTTTTAAAGTATTTGCAGAGCATCCGGCAATGTTGTCGCTTCTGACTCCTGACAGCGGAACAAGAAACCGAGGGGGTGACACAAAGAACGAGAGGGAGGGAGAGATGGTATACTCCGGAGTTCGGAGTCCGGATGCTGTGCAGTGCCCGTAAAACTGTATTAAGCATAGAAAACTAAGTTATGCGACATACAGTTGAGTTACGGCCAAAGTCGGTCAGCTACGTGTGAACATCGCATGCCCACACAGCCAACCATACAACATCAAATACGAGTAATGTACACTTAACTATTATGCTTGGCATACCCTGGACTATTATTAACAATTGGGTATACCAAACTTATCATTGAAAAGTTTTTCAATTCACTTTATGATATATTGATATTGATAATATGAATTTATCAAAATATTGCCAAAATTTTTGTAAAAATTCTTTGCCAGCAATTGAAATTAAAGGGTATAAAAATATACGTGTTGGCTGAAAGTTACTATGCATTTTATGATCAGCAGATGAGCTGGTAGAATGACGGAAGGGAGGCACTGTATACGAGCGGCTTGAATGGCACGTTGCGGAAGTTGTGGCTTAGTTAAAATGTTTGTAAAAAGGTGACAGCCTTTGCGTCGGCAGTCGGGAGTCGACAGTCGACAGTCGGCAGTCGAGAGTCGACAGTTTATGTCCGCAGTATGTGCTGAGCTTAGCTCAAAAATACGCCAACTTGTTTGCTCAAAAGGCATAAAACATAAAAAATACTTCAACCCCGGCAATACCTCAATTTCCCCTCAACTGCTGGTGCACACTCTACACTTCACTTCACTTCACTTCACTCCGCTTCAAGTGGAAGGAGAGGTGCGTGCTTTTATGTCACCATTACCGCATCATAAAATCCTTTTTGTGTTGAACTAATGATGGATGAATGTAGCCACAGGTGGAGATTTACACCTACACATGTACGCTATGTACTATTCGCCGTACTCGTAAGAGTGGGTGTTATATTAAACGTGCGGCGGGAGAGTGCTATTATGTCTGTATCTGGAGCACTCACGTCAGTGTCCATTAGGAAATTACATAACGTGGAGCTCAACTCGAATTCTAATTCGCCCACAACTACAACAACAACTAAATGAGTGGTAAATGCAAAATATTCTATTTCATTCGTTTCATTCATTATCAAATACATTATGCGGATTTGCCAAAAATTTAGTTAATTCCACCAGCATTCACATTATAGCAATTTGTTTGCCACTTGCAAATTGAAAACGAATGTTTTTCGGCTTGCAACATGTTACCAGCGACAAATCGGTGAAATTAACGTTGCAATTCATTCATAATACATCAATTTCACCTACCACAAAACACGAGAAAACTATATTTTTCAGATAATTCAATTTGAAATACAAGAGCGAGAGAGAGAGAGAGAGAAAGTAATTATAAAATAGTGTACATTTCGTAGCTAATTATGTATATCTAAAATTAACCATTCATGATTGGTGGCAAAAACCGCATTCGGAAAATAGGAAACAATCGGAGCTGAAAAAGAAATTTAAGCGAGCGGTCAAATCTGTTTGCATACTTGTGTGCGGTCAAGACTGTCAATTTTAGCTGGAAAGCGATAAACACATAATTTGTTGTATAATTAATAAATAAATAGCATAATAAATGGATTGAAACAAAGCGACAAATGCAAAATACGTGATAATCGATGCTCCAAATGCATTTCTGATAGACACTCTTTCAGTCTAGTGAGGCGCACAAATGGTAAAAACCACAGACTATTTGAGTTTATTAAGCATGACCTAATGGTTGTCAGTGTTCAGTGCTGCAAGGTTGTTGTTCTTCATGTTTTTGCTCTCATGTACAACTCTGTGGTTTTTTGCGTTTCATCATAAATATATTTATTTTATTATTTAGTGCGCTTTGCTATTGAAACGCGTCAAACGCAGATGGGCGTGCAATGTGTGTTATCGTAATATAAACCCAAAATATTGGTCATCACGTTTATCTGAAGTATAATTAAAATTTGTTGCTAGCGCAAAAAATGAAAACATTTTAGCATTTGGGTCATGCTGCATTCATATTAATTCGCAACAAATCAAATATTTATGGTAACTTGTGGCAAATGTGTATGTTAAAGCTTTTTTTTTTGATTTCTGAATGCAACTATAAATCATAAATGTATACGTCAGACTTTCTCAATAGTTTGAATTCGGATCGTGAATAAATTCTATTAAATCAGTATGGAATCTAAATTAATTGGATTAAATATATGCAATTGTATTTATTAGTAAGTTGGATATTACTATAACTCAAATATTCTAGTGCTTGCCAAAGATATATTTGTTAACAACTTGAATGATTTCAATAGGTTCAATTCATAGAGGACTTAAAGATTAAATTTGATTCCACCTTTGACCGAAATTTTCAGTCAGAAGTTTGTCTTTTTTGTCAAAGTTGTCAGCACCCTTTGGGGACAGCAAATTCGTTAGTCTACGGCCAAGGTGAAATAAAATAAAATACATTCGAGGTACACATTGAGATTGAGTGAACTGTATGGTAAGGAGCTATGTACCTTAAAGGGGCCGTGCAGGCCACGCCCCAAGGCCACTGTTGAGCTGACACACAGTACATAGCAAAAGAGTACCTTCGTGGGGAGTGAGGAAAAGCAGACTAAATTGGATTTGCCATGTTACATGGTGTAAACATACGCAAAGTACACAAACATGAAGACACTTTTTGTGCTTTTCCGTTTGACAAAGAAAGGGATTCGAGGCAGGCGTTGGATGATGATATGCAAATAGGTTTCTGGACTCACGTCTACCTATGGAGAATGTTGAACGAACTGATACGATAGATTGCCAATGCGAGGCGGCATCTAATTTCGGACCCCATGCGAGTGTATTAGCATGTCAGCATTCAACAGTATTATAAAAAGAGTAGAGCAATTAAAACTGTGGTAAAAATAGGTGATAACTATAGAGTGGCAGAAATAGAGGAAGAAAGACAGAGTAAAAGAGTGCGTTTACTACAGAGTTACTCACATAATTGCTGCCTTCCGGGCTTTTGAAAACTCATTTCCGGTTTGGCTGCTCCAGCTGATGCTGCCTCCATTTGTGCGTCGCAGCAGAATGTAAATTGTATGCCAATTTGTCGTTAGTCAATATCTGCGAC
The DNA here is from genome assembly GCF_023558535.2 of Drosophila nasuta. NCBI lineage: Eukaryota > Metazoa > Arthropoda > Insecta > Diptera > Drosophilidae > Drosophila > Drosophila nasuta. The sequence continues at coordinate 3,924,423 of NC_083456.1, forward strand.
TGTGAATGTGTCTGTGACTCTATGTGTGTGCGTCTGTGTGTTTTTCTAACATTAATTAACCCTAATTAAGTTCGCAGTGGCTGGACCCTGGCATTCGGTTGAGAAGAGTGCTATGTGTATCTGGAGAAGTTATCTGTAAATGTATCTGTATCTGCTGGATCCGTATAGTATATGCACAGAGAATGCTTATGGGCATTTTCCAGTGAAATTGTTAAGTAACTGCCGCAGAATTTCAAACGTAGTTACTTAGTAAGTGCTGGGAAAAGTCTGCGGGCAATTTTGCGACATTTAACAAGCATTTATTTAAACTTTTGCTTCGCTTGCTTTGCTCTGTATTTGTATCTGTTCAAGTTTCCCTCTCGTTCTGTATATGTATGTAGATACATATTCGTATATCCGACTGTGTATTTGTGTGTGTGTATGTACATCTGCAGTGTAGAATGTTTAATTAAAGTATGCAAAGTTGTGTCAGCTGCCGCTGACTGCAGCAGCTGTAAATAACATCCGGTTATGCGAGAATACGAGCATCTCACAGAATCTTGTAGTTGTCATCGTTGGCTTTGTGCGTATCCCCCGAAAAAGCTTGTAAGTATTTTCTGGTACTCATCTTTGTATTTGTGTCTCGAATGTGTATGTGTGTTGTATTTCCTTTCGGCTGCGTGTAGATGTTGTTCGTTGTCGTGTAGTGGCCCTGTCATGTTGCTGAAATTGATATTTTAATTAATTTTTCGTACACAAAGTTTTGTTTACTAATTCACATAACTTTCAAATGACCAACTTTTACCTGAGCGAAGGCAATGCAAAATGTTTCATCACATTCTTTCATTAATATCCTGCCAGAAGCAAACAAGACTGTCTTCAATATGTGGGACATTTCCTTAAAAGCTAAATAGTTTTAAGTAATTTGAAATGTAAAATTGACTTAGTATTATTTTTCTTCTTTTCACTGACTTTAGTTATATGTTGCCACAAACTAAAACAAGTAAGAGGTCGGTAGTCGAGTATGCTCGACTGCGAGATACTCGCAACCCATTTGTATTAAAACTATATTGTAATTAATATACCCAATTAATATACCCAAAAATACTAAAATATACCGAAGATTATAGTTAGTATATCGATGTAGAAACAAATTGATATTGTCAACCAAAGCAACTAAGACCCGTTTTCACTAAGCGTTATTTGCCATACAAAATCATTTGTTCAATAACTTTTATTCAATTTTTATATGATCACAATCAAATTTTCAGAACTGATCAATACGATTGTTGTATGCACTAAGAATAGTGACTTTGTCTCTAAAATTACACTCTATTCTTTTCGATTTATTTATTTTTTTTATTTTCGGGGGCCAAAGTGGTTGTAGCAAAAAATTTAAACAAAATTTATCTGCGTGCAAACATTACAAGTGGTGTCGAAAAAAAATATATAGCACTATCTCTTATAACATCTGAGGTCTAGGTGTTAAACGGACGGACAGTCAAACGGAAATAAAGAATATTTACAAGTTCCTTGAATTACAATTTTCTTTTATTGCTCGAAGTGTGGATGTCTTATATCAATTCTCTAACGGGTCATAACGAATATATATGTATATATATATATATAGATCAGTAGTATTTTGTCGCAGGACTTGAACAGTTGCTTAACCGATTGACGACGATCAGTGGGTTAGCAGCATTTGGATCCGCAACATGGACTGCAGCAGGGTCCACAGCAAGGACCACAGCAGGAGCCGCAGCAAGGACTGCAACAGGGCCCACAGCATGGTCCACAACATGGCCCACATTTTCCACAACAACTGCCACAACACGGACCGCAACAGCTACCGCAGCAGCCGCTGCAACAGCCACCGCAGCAACCTGATGAGCAACACGGTCCACATTTACCACAGCAACCACTGCAACAGTTTGGACTACAGCAGGGACTACAGCAGGGACTACAGCAGGGGCTACAGCAGGGGCTACAGCATGGGCCACAGCAAGGGCCACAACAAGGGCTACAGCAGGGTTGACAGCAAGGTACGCAGCAAGGTTGACAACAAGCGCCGGGACTGCACATCTTTAATCCGTCAACTGCATGGGCGATTATATCATTGTGAAGGATTCTGATCGGTATAATTCAATAGTTTCTTACCTTCAACCCGTTAGAGAATTGAGTACAGCTTTCAAAATTTTGAGAGTGTGTATATAATACGTTATATAAACTGATTAAAAGTACTGAATTTCATTATGATAAGTGAGAGAAAGACACATTGATTTACAATTTTATCATACGAATGTTTAGGCATAAAGATGAGGATGTTACCAAGTTTCACTAAGTTAGCCTCAGACTGATTTAATACATCGCCTAATATATGGTTATTTATGGATCATAAAAGCACATGAACTGGAATTTAAAATACACTTCATACCCCAAGAAAGAAATCAAGTGGAACATGAGCGTCACATATAAAAATAGAAAGTGTTCCTCTAACCTAGGAAGGTCTAGGATTTAAGGAAATGAATATAAGTTATTTTCGAGAATTTCAATAGTATAGTTGAAATAGAGGAACATGCAGTCAGAACACAAACAGAGTTGCCTCTTCATATTCAAATAGTTTTTTCAAGGCCTTTATTTACACATACGAAATATTTAATTTCCTATATTTATTTTCGATGGTATAATATGTGAATCAGACTTAAAAGGATACTACTATTCATCTTGTTCCTCCTTATTGTATTCTTTTCTGTTGCCCTTTGCCTGATTTCCCTCGAATTCTATGCTAAATATCGCACATTTTCTCTCTTCCATCTCTTTGCATAATTGCCAGTTTCATTGTGGAAACTGCAAATGTCACAAATTTCTGCCAGCGGCACAGTTTCAGCCTCAGTCATAGCTGAACAGAACCCAGCAAAAATTGTATGAGTGCGAACTGTCCCAGGGGCAGGACAAATCATGGCGTGCTTTGACAAATCACACGCTGCTCCTATGTGTGTCGCTCATCCAAGTGCTGGGAACCCGCATTTTAACCTCCCACATTGCCATCCTGCCATTCTTCTATAGGCCCCTCCACCCTCTCCCAGAGCACCTGCGATGCTCTCAAGCTTTCGTCACTGACAATTGAACGGCTTTGATCTTTTCAACGCGTCTCCAATTTTTGCGTGTCGATAGCTCTGCATGTGTGACTGTGTGTGTGTGTGGGGGTGTAAGTGGTTGTGTCATTGGTTGCATAAAACCTTTTGTCAATTACGTTGCTTCCACTTTTTGTGGCACTGCCATACACTGTCAATGACAGAGCGTTCATTCCTGCTAAAGGCTGAAAAGCAACACAAAAAAAAAAAATGGGCAAAGATGAAATGATTGCTGATTTCTGGTACAGACGGAGTCTCCTCCCTCTATCTTTTTCTCTCTCTCTTCGCTCTCTATCTTTCGGGGTGTCCCTCTTCAGTCAGCTGCCGGTAGCCTGCCTGGCATATGACAATCTCTGGGGTTCTAACCTGACGTCCTCAAACCGTCGCAGTTTTCATCAAAAGGTCGTTGCAATTAAATTGACATGCGAGTTGTCAAGCTCGAAGTCATTCGCCATTTTAATTGGAGCACAAGCTCAGATCAAATCATTTGCCCAAAAGGCAGACAAGCTTAAATTTACAGATCTTTTAAGTTGTTATGGTAAATTAAAAAATAAATTGAGTGTGAATAGAAAATTAAATTACTGGAAGTCTGTCAAGTAGTAACATAGCCATATAATAATCTGCGAAGTAGAATGTTGAAGGAAGCGACACTCATTATACCATTCCTCGCTTAACTACAGCTTAGCATTTTATATTTTTCACTTAGCATCCATAATATATTTATATCAAACATTCGCTTTAAAGCATATTGGTTAACGAATTACTTTTTTTATGCAGAGTAGACAAGAATTTTTGTAGACGATACCTATAGGGTAGAAGGTGATAATAACTTTGTGCCCCCGCAAATCGTTATAAATCGAATAACAAGCTAGAGAATTTCGGTACAGACAATGACACCTGTAGTTTTTATGTTTCCTGAAAATTTCTTTGACACACAAATTGTAGAAGCTTTATAAGAAATACTTTTGTATGGGCAAAAACGCCTACTTACTACGGGTCTTAGTTGCTTTCATATATTTTACTATGCTATATTTCGAATGTAGTACTATATCAATATACCAAATATAGCTCTTGGTATAATTTTAATGTTTAGCGTATTTGGAATATAATTTAGTAATTGATAATTTGGTATATTTTAAAATTAATACCGTACTGTTTTGCTTTCATTAAAATGGCCAGCGGGTATCTCACAGCTTTCTTATTTGATATTAACTGAAATGTATGCGACAAATAGGCTAATGGAATTTGATTTGTTGTTTAACATTCAGTACTGAATTGATTTTATAGTACCCCGGGGATCGCGGAATGAATTATTCACTGGTTGGTTAAATACTCCAATTAGTTTCAGCCTTTAGTTCAATGTACATTTCAAACCGCTCATCAAAGATTATAAGATTACAAAACATATATGTACATATTTATATATTTCTGTGTGTGTGTTGGCAAATGCAAAAGCAAATATTTTTCCCACAAGTTTTTGATTTTTTCAAAATTGCATTTCCAGGTGAATGGGCATTGGGGTCAGGGTAGAATAGATCCCTATTTCAATTGCCATCCAATCGAGAGATTCAAAAGTTGATGAACGCGTTTTCAATTTAAACAAACGTTCATCTCGATTCACAGCTAAAAATAGAAATATGAAAATAAAACTAAACCCAACTGAACTGAACTGAACTGAACAAAAAATCAAGTGAAACTGTCATCGGCAGGCGACAGACGACAGTCAAAGTCAAAGATGGTAACAAAAGCCCTGTTTGGGGCCTCGGAGCATTACGCAAAATTCGAATTTACTATATAACATACCAAAAAGTTGCGCCGAGTGCGTTCGGAAGTAGGCAAATCACGGCGAAATCGCGTAAAAATCAATGGAAATTTTAACGGGAGAGAGAAGGGGTGAACAAGTTGATGGGCGATTTAGCCGAATAGCATTTCATTAGGAGAAATTGTTGGTTAATTGGCGATTCAGCAAATATCATGCGTAGCAACAGCGATTGCCAATGGGCCTCACTACTGACCTCTCAACCGTTGAAGCGCTGAGCAACTCATCCGTCTGACCCGCCACACAGATGAGTGGATTGGGTTGGAGGCGGACTGAGTGGAGAGTGCGTATCGCCAAGTCATCGGCTGTGGTGACGCCGCAAACAACAATCAATTTTAATGAACGCCATTCATTAAAAAAAAAACTTTTGCTGCGCGAAAATCACAACACGACTCCTAAAGCAAGAGCTGCTTCTGTACGAGTATGAGGGCGGTGCTTGATGTGTTGTGCTGTGATGTGATGATGATGATGATGGTGTTGGTGTTGGTGTTGGTTGATGCAAGTGGTGACGACTCGTAGAAGCCACTTAAACGCCGTTGATTAATTCGAAACCAAAAAACTGACAGTCGCCACAAAACAAAAGCAGACACGCCATCTGCCGTCACCTGCAGCTACGATTTGCGAGCTGTGTGTGTGTTTCTGATGTATGAGTGAGTGTACGAGTGTTCGAGTGTGTGTGTGCGTGTGCGAGTGTGCATGAAGGTGTGGCAGGTCCTCATGTCAGGCTGGCTGACTTGGCGGTATAGCTGTTAGCTCACGCTGCGGGTTTTGTGTGAATACGCGTCATGCGCATATTTGCCACATCGTCAATTAATGTTGTTAGGTTTTCGGTATTGTTTGTGTTGTTGTTGGTAAATCTGGGGTGTTTGGGTGCTGCTCCCGCTGGGGAAGTCATCGAGCTCATTTTGTCAATTTCGACAACGAACTGTGAAATTATTTATGCATTAACGTCAATAAAATTAGAAAATGTATAAAACGAGAGCCTAATGAGCTTTAACGATATATTGGTTATTTATTATATTAAAATTATAATTTATTTCGTAGTGAGTGCTTTAAACAAAACAAAATTTAAGAATATATAATATCGAATCTATTGATGAAATCAGTAACTATTGAAGTTGTCAGTAAAAAAAGAGTATAGTGAACTTTAATGTTGAATTCAATATATGTATATATATCCAATTTAAAATATATATTCTGTAGTGAAGAAGTTTATCAAAACAAGATTATGTTCAATGACTAATGACTAAGTAATGAAATATGTAAGCAAATAGTTGCGGAAATAATATGAAAATATGATAAGTAATAATAAAATGACAAAAATGTCAGTAAAATTAGAAAATGTATAAAAATAAGGAAGACAAATGAGCCTTAACGATATATTTAATTTTTCAAATTTATAATTTATTCTTTAGTGAAAATGGTAATCAAAATATAATTAAAGATTATCTTCAGTGAAATAAGTAATCAAATAGTTGCACAAACTATTTGAAAATCTTTGCTTTAATGTAGACAACCAAGGCAGATCCTTGGCCTCCAATAACCCACACTAGCACACACACCTTTGAGTCCCACGTGTGACATGTACGTGACAGAAGCTTTGCCGAATCGTAGCTCAAATTGCCATTTCGATTAACAAGAAAACAACTTTCTTTTCTCTGTGGCCAAATCAATTTCAGCATCACATCCACAAACGACAGCAGCCACAGCAGTCACAGCCGCCGCCAATTTCGATGAGAGCGGCATGGATTCATCATCCTCATCCTCATCCTCCTCTTCCTTGGCTTCGGCTTCAGCTTCAGCTTCGGCGACATCATCAGTGGCGTCGTCAGCGAACGCAGCAGCATTTGCGGCGGCTCAGAGCTCGTCTCTAATGCCCGAGGTCGGCGCCCTGCTGGCGAGTGGTGTGCTGGTGGAGCCCTATCTGGATGGCTATGCCACATCGAATGTAACCACACAGATCGGCACACATGCTTATCTGCCTTGTCGGGTGAGTTCAACCCTAATCAGTCGCCTTATTATCTGACTGCTTATGCGGCACAAATAATTCTCCATAGTTTTGGCTTTATTTTATTTTTATGACCAGACATTTCTATTGCTTTGCGTGCTTGCTGTGCCTTTGCCCTTGCGTGCATGTTTTTATTTGTAATTATTGTTATTCTCTATCCTTCCCTCGCCTCCACTTTCCTCCGCCCTTCCCCCTCCACCCTCCATCATTGTGCATCGGCATGCCATAGAAAATACATTAAATTTTATTGCGTAAATATTTGCGAAGCAACTCGAGGCTCTCAACCATGAGGTGTGACCGCATCGTGTATTTAACACAAAGCTCAAAAACAAATGCCACCAAATTATGCCCCTCGGTCATCGCGTGGACACAAAAAGGAAAGGGGTGTAGCAGCAGGTGGCAGGTTCGTTTTCTGTTTGCGCAGGTGTTTAAAGGTCAACTTTGACCGTCGAACATGCAAATTGTTTGCTCAGAAGTTGTAAATATTGTATTGCGTTCGCCGAAAACCGAAATTAAATTTAAACAAATTAGTTTTATGGCATTACGTGCTTGCCACATCTCCTCTTCCCGTCGCCTCTTTCCCTTATTATCACGCTCGTAAAGTCGACAAATGCTATAATATCCCTCGAGAACTTTAAAAAGAGGCTCACGTAAAACAATTCCAATGGAATCCCAAATGTATTTCACGGCCCAAATTGAAAATAAAGCTTTGGTTTGCTGAAATATTAATAATGAATATTCACGAAATTATTATATTGATTTTTAATTGACTATTGTTTGTGTGACCAACATAACTACAACTCATTTTCATCTTTTAATATTGACTCTTAAATAATACTAATGAAAATATACTTAAACTAAGCTGTGCCGAAAGCTTTAATCCTTATAAGTAGGAAATTTGAAATTTGATTTATTAGCTTTCTATTTTTGGACCCCAAAAATGACAAAAGTTTTCCACCATGAAAGAAGAGAATTTTTTTTAATTTTGCTGTGAGAAGTGCACTTAAAGTTGAAGGATATTTCAATGTGTCTCTGTCAATATAAGAAATTTGCAAAATGTCTGCTTTCAAAGCCAATTATCACGCCTGAGTCGCATTTATTTATGGAACAAAGTCTTCACTCTTTAAGACATTCTAATTTAGGCATTCTCTTGATATTCGGAGCAAAGAGCATGCCCAGTAATTGGCCAAATAACACACAGCTCGACGGCAGAATGAAATTCAAATTCTTGTGTGGCTCAGACACAAAATTGTTGGGCCATAGCTATTAATCGCATGGCAGCCAGCAGGCAACCGGCAACCGGCAGATGGCAGCTGCTTCAGCAGAGAAATATTAAATGTATGGCCGTCGTCGCTTTTGCGCTGTAATTTCCCCGTTTACCATTTCTCCCCAACTTCCATTTCCACAAAAGGAACAATGTTAATTTTTCGTTGTCATGGTCAATTAAGTGGCACAATTTCAACGGCAACGGCCGTTGCTTCCTCTCCCACCTGCCACCCTCAAGAGTGAAGAGGCAAAGTGAATAGCTTGCAACTCAATGTTTGTCAATTACGAGTACTCATAGTCGTACTCATGCTCGTTCCCTTTACACTTTATGTCCAGTCCATGCTGCTGCGGCTGGCATACCGTGCAGCTCTTTGTCCAACTGCCGCTTTAAGTGGCACAGTTGAATGACGACTTGGCTTGGCTTGGCTCGGCTTGTCCTTTCTCCATCGCCATGCCAAATGCCTGGCACAGACCCAGGCTCAGGCCCAAGTGAAACTGACCGAATGGAGCTCTTTTCAAAATTGGTCTCACTTGTTCCATTCCATGCTAACGTCGTCAGGTGAAGGACGTTGAGCATCCTTTTGACTTCGTTGCAGTTGGCAATTGGCTTGTTTAAGGCATACCTCCTTCAAGTTCTTTTCAGCAATTGTTGAATGTATTAAATTAAGGAATATATTTTGCTGCTCCTGATGTTGCTGCTGCTGCACTACCATAATTAAATCTGACACATGCATCGAGTGCCTAATGAGTCCATTACATTCAAATTAGAAAGCGGCGACAAGCGCATTTAATGGATCAACTGCAGGGCCAGAAACAGTTAGATATCGGGGTTGCGGGGTGTGCCGAAGGGGAAGCTAGTTCAATCTGTTCCAAAGTGTTGAATACACAAAATAATTTTCATGTAAATGTGGATACCAGAACGCATTCACAAACGACTCTCTCTGTGTGACCCCGTCTGTATGTCTGTGTTTAAATGTATTTTAGATTTACTAACTACGACACATTTCGATTATATCAGCTAGAGAAGAGTGTGCGTCTATGGTTTTCCCTGACTGTGTGTATGTGCGTTTCTACTTGATAGGTTTCATGTTCATTTTGGTATTTAATTACATTTCAATTTTGTTTCGTCGTGTGCGTCTGTTTGCAAAAGCGTTGCATACATTTCGGTGCAGTAATTTGCACTCGGTTAATCTGTGGTAACTTTGGTATGCCTCCATTTGACTTTCTTCGATCCCGCTCCTTTTAAGCTACTTTAATTGTCACTTGTTGATTATAGACAGTACTTAGGAGCATTGAAATTACATTTTCGGTTACCCTTTTGGGCAAAATATTATATAGATTATATAAGAAATAGAAGTATATATATATTTTAGTTTCAGGCATCAACACATACTAATTGCAAGATTTACTGCTTTTTGAGAGCTTATTAATTTAATTTTCTATTAAGTTTCATAATACATCATACATTTACAATTTAACAGCTAGGTTTTAAGGTTTAGTTTTATATTCATGCTTCAATAACTCAATTATAACCGCATAAATTGTTATTATGTATTTTATTAAACTGCATTACTAGTAACTGACAACTGACTTTTGTTTGCCACAGGTTAAGCAGCTTGGCAACAAGTCCGTGTCCTGGATTCGACTTCGTGATGGACACATACTCACAGTTGACAGGTAAGACAACAAATGATACATATGTTATAGGAACTACTTTACATGCAATTAAAACGAAAATTAAATTTTATTGAGTGGCAATGAAATTTAATACAAAATAATTACTACTATTTAAAATACAGCAGAACTCATTTTTTGACGTTTTAACTCACTGTTAAATTTGTTATGCTAAAAACAAGACCCTTGCAAGTTGTAGCTTTTAACTGACAACAACTTTCTTTAAATGGTTTTTTTCTTAAGATGGAACTGAGATAACACATATTTATATATTTAATTAAGGATTGAGAGTCATCCCCATCTTTATAAAGTTAATATAAATAATAAGTTGCCCAGCGATACCAAGCATGGGCTGGTTGAACAGAGCAAAAAAAAATTTAATAAGACATTGCACAACTAAATAATAATATACTAATAGAAAAATGAAAAAATATATATGCATAGATAAATATTGTTGTGATAACTTTTTCACTACATTACAAATTACGTAATGGAGATTATTATAATTTCCACACAGAATGCGGCAGGGATTATAGCAAGCATAGTTTGTAAACGTGGAATAAAAAAGAGAATGAAAGTTTCTAGTGATCCTGACCGGAACAGCAAAATTAATTTGGGTTAATAGCCCCAAGAATCTATTTCATCATTAATTAGTGTCTGAATAAAAACATCACCCTGATGGGGTCTAGGAAGGAAGGTTTACAAAGTGTGTTCCAAAGAAAACAGGACTTTTTGTATCTACCGCTCCCTGGTTTCTCCATCTATATGTCGACTAGTGCGTTAGATTCTGCTGTCTTTATTGATTGTATAGTGAGAATTTCATGAAACGTTTCAATTGATGAAATAAGTTTATGGCGATGATTTCCTAGAATAGTGCATGAGTGGTTTTCACGTTTTCAATGTGGTCGTAAGAACACGAATGGCGATCAACATGTAGGCCAATCAAAATTCGTGGTCACCGAAAATTCCATAGAAATTCTGCGTGAATTCATCAATTCATCAGCCGAAACCACCTCTAAAATTGATGGAAATGGAATTGAACATCTCAAAAACATCGACGTATCGCCGTCCCTTCGATTGTCACTTGTGACCGATTATTTGACAAAAATCACATTTTAACTATTAACCACTCTACGAACTCACCTGAGAAGACAACGTGCGACTTCTTCCTTTTCGGAAAAATGCCCATGAAAGGAAAGCTTTATGCAGACGTAGATCCCAAAACACTCGTTTGACATACTTCTGGATCGTTCAAAAATCTGTATTGAAGAAAACTATTTTAAATAAAATAAATTAATTTTTCTGAAAAAAACACTTGATCCGTTTTTTTTGTAAAGTTCTGTTTTCTTTGAAACGCACTTCGTAGTAATACAAGTTTTTAACAGTAAGGTGGTAATAATATTAGGGCTCCAGTTAAAACTATGAAGAGAAATAATCAAAAATTGTTTCTGCACTTACTCAATTCTGTATTCCAGAAAGAGATCCATACATAGGACGAACCAGTGAGATATACAATGGATTAGTGATGTAGAGATCGTTGAATTCTTTCCATCAGCGATTTATGAATCCAAGAACAAACATGGCTTTTATTACAATGGATAGAATTTTAATTTTTTCTTTCACGGAATCTATTCGCTCTAATATAATTGTCAGCTTGTAGAGAACCGCTAAGGAATTCATAAGCTTTATTCCAATTAAGATTTAGCAAATTTACTATGCATCAAAATTGAAGATTATTAAGGTCCCTTTGCAACCTTTAGCTCGCAAGTTTGTCATTAAAAGTCTTAAGCTATGTCTGACTGACGTCATCAGGATACATGAGTACACGGGCATGCTCTATAACAGAAGGAAGATAATTTATAAACCAAGTGAACAAAAATTTCACTTTCGCAGGACTTGTTATTTTTGCACGCACATTAAGTTAGTTTTAAATCCTTGCCACTGAAGAAAATATAATAGCTGACGTTGCGATCAAAAATAAAATTATCTTATTCAATACGAAATAATTTTATATGGAAAGCAGAGTGCTGCTGTAGGGTCTTAGTTGCTTTGCTTGACAATCTAGTATATTTTGTAAATTAAAAGTAATAGTATATCGATATACTGAATATAGTCTTTGGTATACCTTAGTATTTTTCGAAAAGTTACTTTGGTATATTTCTAGAAAATATCGCACAGTTTTGCTTTTATTAAAAGTGGTTACCGGGTATCTCAACGACGAGCACACTCGATCGTGTCTTTCTTACTTGTTTTTAATTACCATCGACATTTAATTTAGCTTTCTGACGCTGCAGATGTACGGAGAAGATTCCATTAAATATTTAAAATCAATATTGATTTTATTTTTTGTATCTCTTAGATGACCAATCTGCACTTGAGCCTTGCCTCATGTTAAATAACTTTATTTTAATTGTATGTTAGTAAGTAATCATTATTGATCGTAAGCATTTAAGCATGTTTGAACGATAATCGGCTTAAGCAAAAATCTTCAATGTGAATTGATATTTTTTCCCTAGAAATTGGATGTTGGTCATAAGTTGCCCAAACGCTACGTTTAAATAAAACGACATATACGGAAGCAGCTGAACTAAAAGGTATATATAAAAAGATAGGTAAAAGCTTAAGCTGACAAAGAATACTCAGAAGCTACCTGACAAGACTGAGAAATCCTCTTGGAGTGAAAACAATTTACTTGAAAATGAATTAAGTGTGCCAAGTGGCAACATGTATTTCAATTTCAATCTGCGTGTCCAATAACAAGCTAACCATTTCGCCAGGTGGCTTTCTCTCTCAGAAAAGTTGCTTGCTGCCTGCTGACTGTGTCCTGTCCATATCGAATTTGTGTGTGTGCGTCTATGTGGCATGTGAAGCGTAAACTCAAGTCTTCAATTTCATTGCATTTTTGTGAAATTCTGCAAAACTTTACTTGAGAGTGTGTCGCATGCTCGTGTCTTCTTCTATTTTTATATATATTTTTTTCTCCAGACTCTGTGCTGTTTTAGCCAACGTTTGCCATTTGTGCTGTGGGATGAGGGTACAAACATTTCCAGCTTATTACTTTGATAGAAAAGTAAAACCAATGAACCTTTCACATTAGATAAGGCGACTGCCTGTTTGTCTGCCAAACGGATGAATGGCTGGCCCGAATGAATGACTGTCAACATAAGAAGAACTGCAGCTGCAAAGGTGTAGCGTACAATATAGTATTGGAGTTGAGCTTGACTCCGAAGATGCAGCAGGAGTGGCAGGTGGCAGGTGCACCTGCTGCTGTAGCTGAAGTTGAGGTTGAGGCTGAGACAAACAAAGTACCATTGAAATTAAGCCCAGATAGTGTCCTTACTGATTGCTTCCTGTATGCTAGCCATTGCAGTCTGCCTTCCTGCACAGCCACTTCCGTTGTCTTCTCGGTGCTCGCTGCTCGAAGCTCGGTCTCGTCGTGTCAGTTGATTGTGTCTCTCTGTGTGTGTGCGTATCCTTCGCAGCTCCAATGTCTTACGTCACATTTATCTAGAAAGTTTTCTTATTCAGACTCCCTAACGAAAGATGTCCTCGACATCAAACATACACACAATGGCAATAGATTTCAAAAACTTTTAGCTACTGCACGTTGCACTGTCCACTCCTCAAGTGGGGAACAACAGAATAGGGGCTTTGGGCAAGGGAATGTGTATTGTATAATAGCTCAAATGATGTGTTTACACTATCATATAAATGTCACATGCTTGGCGCCCTTTGTTTGCTGTCTGTTGGACGCAAAAGCAACCCTTTGTATTTATAGTCCCGCTCACACAATAGATTATTTCTGTTTGCACTTGGCCTCAAGTGCGGTCAAGACAGGACACATACAATGCTACAAACATCTCGCTTACGTCCTGTGGGTAGGGTAATTACGTCAGGTGTTGCTGCTGGTGTCAACTTGTTATCTATTATCTTTGCACTTGGGATGCGTGTCATTTATTACCAATGGGAGCACTTGCTATAATCAACCCTCAAATTTGACTTTGACGTCTACCCCCAAGGCTATAATCTCTCTTTGATTCGATTCGAATTGAACGGTTTACAATAAAATGTTGGGTTATTGGCAGATTGTTCAAAGCTTAAGTCAAAATTTAAAACTTAAATATTTAATTGTCCATGAAAATAGTGTCACTGCTCCTTCGTCAAATAAGCCACACAATTTAATACCACTGTTAGCTTCGGACGTTTCACTTCCTGACGATAACGTGCATTTAAAACCGGTCCATAACAATAGAAATATTTATAGGAAAATGAGGGGCAATGTTATGAAAATATGGAAAATAATGTGGTGAAAAAGTCAACAGAATAAAGCGAAACTTAAAATGAGATGAAAATTGTAAAGTAACTACAAAATCTGGATAAGAAATACGGCCAAAGCTTGGGAGTTGGTGTAAAAGTTGAATAGTGAACAATATGGAAGGCGGAGAGGTGTAGAGAAAGAGAGCAGTGCAAAGCATTGCAAAAAAAAAGGGAGCAAAGGAAATGGCAAAAGTCATAAAATGTCGAGTTTTACGAGTGCAAAACGCAAGGGTCTAATCTGGGTTTAGTATCAAAACTTGTTAGTGCAAAAGGAAAGTAGGGGTGGAAGTGGAAAATGGGAGAGGAGGGAGGAGGGAAGAGGGCAGCCAAAGAGGTCCTTTAATAAGCAATGTCAACGCATACATATGTGCGGGGGTCAGGCGGGGGAATGGGCTTGGTTTTTAGTTGCTGCACTTTTCTGCTGGAGACGGAAGCATTTTTGCACTTTGTGCAAATGGCAGAGGAAAATTTTGCAGCAAATGTCGTACAAAAATATCGCAACAATAACATTAAATGCAACTTATTTCAGCAACTCCGTTCCCTCTCTCTCTCGTTTTTTCTCTCTTGCCGCACTTATTTGCATGGCGTCACTTCCCACTGTTGTTATTGTTGTTGCAACATACACAACATTGTTGTCGACTCGCTGGGAACTCTTCCTGCCACCTCCCCTTCTGCCTTCTGCCACCATCGCTCGGTCACTAAAGGGGAAAGGAGGTTGAGCTGTTTAAATGCCGCAACTAAATAACTTTGAGTGTCCTTTGAGTGGCCATTAGCAACGGAGCTTAGCGCGTAAGTGGGCCTGTTTTTATTGCCACTACTGTTGCTGTTACTTTTTTGTTGCGGCCATTGCAGTTGCCTTGAAAAGATTTCCTCGTTGCAAATGAACAAGTTGAAATGTTACTCCCATCCCCATCTGAGCATAAATCTACCAGAATAGTCCTTGCATTTTACTTTGTTGAAGCTCTAATTACAAAAGATACATTCACTTATCCTATAAGAGATGAATAAGTCTAACTTATAAAAGGACTGTGAATATTTAATAATTGTATTTGCACGTATTCAAAAATATGACTTTAGTTATAATGTTTTCAATTATTTTTACACCCGATACTTGTAGGGTTGAAGACTATTATGACTTGATCCTTCAGTAAATATATGTAACAGGCAGAAGGAGGCAACTTCGACCCGATCCGATATGTATATTCTTATTAGCGACTAAAGACAATTTTAAAATGTTCTTTTGTATCAATATTAATATTAGTTAGACATCGATATCAGATAATTGATCGTGGTGTCAATATATAATTTTCGATAGTTCATAACTTAATGCGGTTTTCAATTTACACAATAGTCTATAAAACCAAGTGTATCTACTTCAATGATGCAAGGGTTTACACCAAAACTGCAAAGGCAATAGAAAGAAATCAAGCAAGTATTAGCAATTTAATCAATTATGCGACACTGGGCTCAATTAAAGAGGTATAAGTATATACAATTTATTTATTATTCATCAATTTACTCTTCTTAATTCTGCTTCACATCATAATAAGCAATTCGATCTGCAACGATCATATTCCTGTACAAAATGGTCAAATTGATCTTCTTGGCTATTTTCTTTAAATATTTTCTTCTCGGTCTATTTCCATTCATTTTTTACTTTGGTTTTTTTTTTAAGAATTGCAGAGCAAGTTAAAATAATTTTAAGGCGCAAAAATTACCAAGTGGAATAATCAACTGATTTTCATCGATATCGCACTTTTTTGGATAAATATACAAAAATATTAGTCAAAATACGGCCACCTTTAACATTTAATAATTTATTTAAAAATGCACAGCTACATTCATCTCAGAGACTATTATAACATAGAAAGAGCTAAAATTTAGTTGACAGCATTTGTGATGATTGCACTCAGATAAAATTGTATATCAAATTTTTGACACGCTCCCTTCCGTCTTCGCAAATCGAACAAAAATCAAATAGCATGAATAATTTTGTACCTAAAATCGCGATTTTCGACACATTCAATACTAACTACAGTATTTATGATGTATTTGTGTGCTTTTGTATTGCAAAAAAGCGTTCTGCAAACGGGTCTTAACTGCTTTGACTGAAAGTCTGGGATGTTTGGTACTCTATGGTACATTTTGAGTGTGGTACTCTAACAATATATAATATTAAATAAATCCTTTGGCATTATTAAGTATTTTTGCGATATATTAATTACGTATATTTTAAGAATAATACTGCACTGTTTTGCTCTTATTAAAATGGGTAGCAGGTATTTTACAGTCGAGCACATTCGAATGTAATTGCCTTGCTTGTTTATATACTAGTATATGTATATACAAGTTAGAAATTTATGTAGCGCAATTGATTATAATTAAATACTAAACTTATTATTATGAATTTTTCACTGCAATGTATATCCAATGGTTATATTAATATAATGTTTAATTTAATATAACTTTATTTTAGGGCTGTCTTCATTGCGGATCAGCGTTTCCTCGCACTCAAGCAGCCAGACAAGTACTGGACACTTCAGATTAAATATGTGCAGGCGCGCGATGCTGGCACCTACGAGTGTCAGGTCTCCACGGAGCCCAAAGTGAGCGCGCGTGTCCAGCTGCAAGTTGTTGGTAAGTCACGGTCAGGAGCAAGGATAAGGACGTGAATATGAGACTAGTCCTTGTACTGCAACATGGCCAGAGCCTTTGAAGTGCATGCAATTAATGCATAATGTCAAAGGTCAAGTGGCAGTAAATGGATACACACACACACACACGCATACACCCACACGCACACACAAACGAACACATAAATGAATAAGAAGCATGTATATGTGAAAAGTTTTTAGTCAGACAGCACAAGAGGGGGAAGAAGGGCATATTTGCATACGTGTAGAACTTTCATGCGGTCGCTTTGCTTTTGCTTTGGCAATTGCTCACAAAAATTGCATTGAAATTGTGGTTTTGCTGAATGTTCATTGAAAAACATCTGAAAACTCTTTCTGACCAGCATAAAGAAAAATTGTACTTCAGCTTTAGCAAAAGTTTTTTTTTAACGAGAAAACTTTTGTGTGTGTATTCTTAGTTGGTTTTGTTAAGGCTGAATTCTAGGTTGCTGGCCAAAACGAGTTAATTAAATTTCATATTTGCCCGCAAAATATACACACATCCAGAAATTACCTATTTGGACTACAAACTTCATTTGCCAATTATACTATTTTTGAACACACTAGATTGTTTTGGTGAATACGAAACATTAGCTGACCGGTCTTATAAATATCAAGAACTATAAGCTTCCTAGTATTATATTTCGTTTGCCAACTTGTTCGTAAGCTACTAGTTTTTGTGATGTTTAACAAATGCTGAAATTGAATAGAATTTCAAGCGAAAACTCTTGGATTTCTATGGCAGATAAGTAAATCAGTCTTAAGACCAGAGAGAATGTTTGGCATGCAGCTGGGTGGGAGGCGCCACCGCCTGTTGCGAGGAGAGCACAAACTCGATAAGGCGCTGCCAAAAAGTGATTTTCGCATATCCGGTTGAGCTAATTTGTATGCTAAGCACTCGTGTGTGCATGTGTCTCGTCTGTGTGTTTGTGTGCTCGTGCACATGTGTGGGTATTAGGCATGACAAAGAGCAAGACGGCACTGTAATGTTGAATAGCAAGAGGCGACAGTGACGTCCAACAGGTAGTCGACCGAATGAGAAACTTGTATGAAATGGTAACAAGGGGTTTGATTGAAGCAGGGGTGAGAAAGGCACAGCATGTCATGGAGGGGGTAAATTACGTATGCGCGGCCACAGTGTGCGTTAATCTAACGACAAGTTGAGGAATAAAGGATTTCAATGCGTTCGTTGCCAACGGAGAATTCGAATACAATAGATTTTTGGGCCCAGGGATATTTTTTGTCAGACGACGGCGGCGGCGGCCTGCAGGCGTTTTTCCATTTTTATTTTCGAGATTTTTCTTGGCCAGAAACAGCATAACCGTTATTTGCAGCCATTTGGCACACTGCGCCACCAACTCGAAGTCTCATGTCCAACTTTGGCTTTGTCTGTTGAAATGGTGTTGGGTTTGAGTTCTGAACTGAATCTGAAGCTGTCGCTGAAGCTAGAGCTGGTTATGGTGTTCACTTGGCTGCCATAACCATTATCGGCAGCACCTAGTTTCCCTTGCCTCCGCGGCTCCCCACCTCGAGCTCCATTGCTATTCCATTTTCAGCTTCCTTTTCTTTTCTCATTTTTGTGATTTTGTGCCCTGCCATGTAATTTGTATTTATTGCATCGTTTTGTCTGTGCAAACGACTAAAACTCCCTTTGCATGTTGTCGATTCTCGCCTCTCGCCCTCTCACCCTCCCCCCGCCTCCTCTGGAGCCCCTTTCGCAATGTCCTGCTGCCTGCTGCCTGCTCCATGGCATCGCTGTCCGATGCCAATGTATTTTATGTTAGGCTCTGCTTCTGCCTGATGCTTGATTTCTGAGCCCTCTTGGCCATTGCTCGTTGGGATAATGGGATCGTAGTTTTCGGTCAATTTGTTATGCCAATGCGTGCTTCCATGTCTCTAGAAATGTGTGTGTGTGTGTTGGTGTGTGTTTGGGTGTGAATGTGTATTTGTTTTCTTTGTTGTTGGTTAAAACGTCAGTTACTCTGGTTTTGGATCATTTACTTGATGTTTTGCTGCACAATGGTAGGAAACGTCAAAAGTGGCAAATGCTAATGACACGAACTGCTTCAGTTATAAGCTTAAATTCATGTTCATACATAAAGTATACAACAATATGCAGATCAAACAGTTGAGACACCAACGGTAGTAAAGCTGCACATTTTTAATCAATGTAATGCTTTAAATATACTTAAAAGCTTTCTTCCCAAAATAATCAATTTTCGCCCATTGTCAGTTCCACACATCCAGAATGAATGAATTTATTTTTTTCTGCATCATTGAACGACAAACTAGATTTGGTTTTATGAGATTTGTTTTCTGCTCGTCTCGTTTGATTTCGCTCTCCATCCCCTCACCTCATCCTTTGCTCTGCTCAATTCTCATTCATTTACAGGATTGAGCTCGGTTCGTCTGCTTATTTAATTTGCTGCTAATCTTGTACAGTCAAAGCCCATTTGTTTTTTTTGGATTTGGTTTTGGTGTGCGGTATTCGATGGTGGAAAGCAGCAGTCGATGGTTGGTTTTTCTTTTGGCGGGCGCTTTTACGTTTTATCTCGCCATCAAAAGTGACAATTTTGCTGAGATGTTTATACGCAGCCTCTGCACCCGGGCTGCACATTTGAAACTTAACTAATTTCCCTAAAAGCATTTTGCCATAAACCCAATTAATTTAAGTTGCCCTCATTTGTTTCACACTAATCCCCATCCACGTTTCCATTTCCTTTGTCCACTTGGCCGCATTCAGCTGAGAATTAGCTGAAATTGTGGTTACCGCATTGAAAACTTTTCGACTCCGCACTTAAAGTTTCTATGTGGTTTTATTTTATGTCATGCTATCTTGCACTTTTATAATTTGATCAAAACTCAACCTTGATTTGCTTGAACGGAATATTTTATAAATACCATACGAAAAAAATAATGCAAAGAATTATTTTCTCTATAAATTTTTGTCTTTTTCACCAACATACAAAAATGTTTCCAAATCCAATTTAAGCTGTCACCTAATACTAGCCTGAGTTTTTTGTTTTTTTGGCAAAATATTTGAAAATAAATCGAGTATAGTAACTGGGCGAGGGACCATGGTGACAGCGGTGGTGTCAAAGAGGTAGAAGCAAAATAGTAAGGGGCAAGGGTATTGGCTAATAACATTGCATACGCGTTTTGGTGCCGCGCGCATCGCGCATCCTTAGTCAAGCAACTGGAAAACTAACATGCACAACATGACGATTTTGACAAGCTGACACAGTTTGGTGTCAAACCAAAAGCGAAGAGGCTCACACACATGCACAATTGTGCTTTTACATAGAGACACATGCGCGCTGAAATTTTGTGCAGAGTTTTGTGTGTGTAACAGAAGGGAAAACTCGTCGTATACGTGATTTTGTCGAATTTGAAAGCGCACGTCGCACGTCGTACATCCAACATCGCACACTTCTGGCCAATGGAAGAGTGGGTCGAGTGATGTGAGAATGTGTGTGTGTGTGCGTGTGTGTGGCAACAATTTCAACTTTCGCCCATGTATTTTTTATAAAGGTTCTCGCATTTTGACACAACTTGTAACTTGTAAATTGTAACTGTAACTTGCAACTGACTGAGGCATACATAGTTCGTTATGCCAGCCAGTGCGTGTCTGCGGCGGCAAAGACAGCCAGCCAGCTGGCAGGGAGATGGAATCAGTAAGTGAAAAATTGAAAAGTGGATTTTGCTAGTGCCAAGCTCCGCTCCGCTCCTCTCCGATCCCTCCCGAAAAAGGTGCACAGATTTACGTGTGCGACGTGACTAGCAGCTGTTAATTCAATAGATTAGCGCCAATGTCACAATTTCACACAGACACGCGCTGCGTTTCTCGTCGAATTTCCCTTATCAACATCATCATTATCACCATCATCATCAGCATTACAATTATGAACATCATTATGTATGTATGTCTTTGCAGTTCCTCGAACCGAAATTCTGGGTGAGCCCGATCGCTATGTCAAGGCTGGCAGCAATGTCGTCCTACGATGCATTGTGCGTGGTGCCTTAGAGCCTCCGACGTTCATCATGTGGTACCATGGCGCCGAGCAGTTGGCCGCCGATTCGCGTCGCCATCGCACACAATTGGATCCGAATTTGCCAGAGGCGAGCGGCGAGGGACAGAGCACGGTGAGTCACTCCCCAATTGTTCCCTTGTTGATTTTAATTTAATTACACTTGATTTCGAATTGCGCCTCGCATTCGTTCGTGTGCCCACGTCCGTCTACCGTATCCTGTACGTTCTGTGCCAGGACACAGCACACAACACACAGCAGACAGCACACAGGACGCGTCAACTTCGCAAAATTATAATATTGTTTCATGCAAGTTTCATTTGCGAGGCATTTCAGTTACCAAATTGCCGGAAACGAAGTTCGTGCTGCGCCCAATAAAGTCCGGCAAAAGTCTTTCTGGCAAATATTCATAATGTCTGGCCATTGCAAACGTGTCACAGGCACACGATAAATATTTAGTTAATGTGCCACAGATACATATATACATATATATTGTAAATGAATATCTTCCTCACCCACTTACTCGATGTTCTTGTACTTGTTTATCTTTTGCCTCGAGTTCTGGAAAGTTGTTGGCTTTTTGGCAACATAACAACATAAAAAGCACTTTAGTTGACATTTTCTTCTTGTTCTCATTCTCTCTCTTTCGCTTTCTCTTTCTCGCCCATCATTTCTTCCTGCATATCTTGTGAACCTGACTGAATCGCAGATCGGCTCATTAATCATTGAGTCAGCCAAGAAGCGTGATACTGGCAATTACACTTGTAGCCCCTCAAACAGTCCCAGTGCAACTGTGACGCTCAACATAATAAATGGTAAGTTTATTAAATAGTATAACTTTACACAAAATTTCGATAAATTTATAGAAAGTGCATCACACACATGCCTTGTCTCCAATTCAATTAGATATTAAATTTGGATTATGTTTCGTTTTAGGGGAGTCCTCCGCCTCGGCGGTCACGTCATCGGCTCCTGTAACTCGGGCGTATACTTTATGTGTCCTGGGATTGCTGCTAAGTGTCATTGTCATCAGTGTCGGACACAGGACATGACATGTTGAGGCTGGGCAGAAAGAAAAGCTGATTTAATGGAATGGATGTGAATGGAAGCAGAGCCATTGGTTAAAGAAAAGTAAAACTACTCGGCCAACAAGATTAATAGATGCATTAAAAAAGACACAAAACACACAAGCAAATTGATAAGATTAATTTAAACACAAAATATATATATAATTAATATGCCATACGAAGTATAATCGAATACATGTTGTATGTTATGTGTAAGCTAGTTGGTTTTGTCTACTAGCTAAATTACTTAATAAGTAAATACAAGAAAATTCGGAGCAACTGAGATTAAAATGCAACATTTTCTCCACAACTTCGGAATTTTAAGCAACTCATGAAATTGCCAGTTCTGCGAGCTCTAAGCAACTAGTTGTTCAACTTTTGGACATAAGCAGTCAACGTGTTCAAGTGTCCAAGAATTCACATTTATCTGACTTTGCATTTTGTTGCAGTTCTGTGGGAAATGGAAAGTCCGAGAGGGAGTCCTCGTATGTTTACATAAATACATAACCGTAAATATTTATGCAGCATGAAATGAAATTGCATCAATATTCTTATCAACCTGTGCATAGTCGTTCTAGTTGTGTAACAAACTGAATCACAAATGAATTTTGGAATTGCAATAGAACGCAAGCAATTGGTCAACTGAAACAAATTGGAATTTCTAGATACCAAACTGAACATTTATGGTCGGAGTTCACACTCGCTATGCTGCATTAATTAAACAAAAATATTTCATTTATTTATGCCTGTTTATCTTTGGTATTTCATTTATGTCTGTTTCCATTTTATCCGGGCTTTATATTTATTATACCCCGTGAATTCTAGGGAAATATTTCAATCATTTTTGCTTTCTGATTCTAAAAATATGCAATCGATCAGATAATTTTGATGATTAAAATTCTTTTCGTTTCGATATATCTTTCGTCTATGACCTGTGAATATTATTACAATTTCTATCTACATTAATTACAAAATTCTAAAGTAAATAATTTTAAATTAATCAATTTTCATTTGCTAATTTGAAAACACATTTAAAGCATTATTCTCACTAAGTTCTTCCAGGTGGGGAAAGAATATATTTGCAAAATTTGTTTTGAGAGAAAATCTCATCAGTTTATCTGTAAGCATAGACGTAAGGCGTCAACTGTATATAATCGAAACAAGGATGTAAAATAATGAAATACGAAATTGTCAACAAATAAAATAGATAAAAAATATGATGTTCAAGCATTTGCCCATGGGCTGAGAGTATTAAAAATACTAATAAATTGCATTTAAAACAATATGAAAAGTAAAGGTAACCTAGTTGAATATAGTATAAATCTGTGTGTAAGCAAGCAGCAGTCGAAATGCACGAGTGCATGAATTTATTTACACACTTGTATCGATTTTAAATAATTAAATACATAAAAAACATACAACGTGGAATGCAACTACAAACAATGACAATGTCTGCTATAATAACAATTGCTGCTGGCCTTGTCTTTCATTTTGATTCGAATTCGTTTGATTTCCGCTCACAGTTGCAATTAAGTTGAAATCGAAAGGGTGAGAAAGAGAGCCAAATAAAAGCCAAATTGTTGACACAAATGTAATAAACAATAAACGCTTAATTGCAATTAGTTGCAGCGAATTAACTTAAAGTTCAATTAATCGAACGTGCATTGATTGCACTCAATATTAACGAAAAGCAAAACGATAAAGAATAAATATAATGCCAAATGGCGTCACACGGCGAACGTTCGAAATATGTACATACATAAAATATACATATATGTACATATGTATGAGTTACTTGTCGGTCATTAATAAAATCAACCACAATCACCGGAGAGAACATAAATGGAACAACACTGTGGTCAGCAGCCTGTGGCGCCTTGCAACATTTTTTAAATCCCATTCTGTCTCCTATGATAAACACGTATCAAATGTTTGCGGTCGTTGTGGTCTGCCAGCAATCCTTGAGCCAACCCTTCTCGACTATCAACACATTTATTTTGAACAGAGCAATTGGATTAATTAAACCCGTTTCCATTTAATACACACATACTCAAACACACACATATAGTTAACTATTTAAGCAGCATTCGTTGAAATGGTGAACAATGACGAAATTTAGAATTTAAGTGAATAGTGAAAATACTTCAAACGAAATCAAAATACATTTCTAAGCTCTTAAGTGTTTTTCATATGATTAATTACGAATACTTACCGACGTGACGTGAAAGGTAAGCTTAGTCACGTATTAAATTTAATTACAACTTTAATAATCGTACATTTAATAAGTATAATCAAAACTGACAATGAAATGAAAATCGAAAATCGGATAAAATCGTTTCATCAATAGCTAAAATGTTGAAAACCTTCTATGTAAATAAATGCCACAATACTACTATAGTACGAACGTAGCATGAGATTTATTTTAAATTCATATGCATAATTACACCTACACCTACACTATACATATACATACATATATACAATTATAGCAAAATTACCGTTAAGTACCAACTAATAACTACATACTTATATGGAAAACCCGAGCATAACACTATGTGAAACTCTCAACAGAGAAAATTTATTGCATCAAATAAATAATAATCCAAATAACTAAATCAACTTTTTTTCATTGAATCGCATGTGAACAAACATATTCTATGCAATTAATGGTAACTAAAAAAATGGAATGAAAGTGGATATTTTAAAATATAAATTTTCAGGAAGGATAAATTAAATAGTAATTAAAACCTCCGCTGAAAAATTAATTGCAAGGTCATGATCACTTAACAAAAAGGAGGCAAAAACCCCATGAATTTATGAAATTTTTATTTAAGTATTTTGTTTATTAAATAACTTATGATTAAGGAGGCAAATGTTTCAAAACTTATTTTTTTACACAGTTTACTTGTCCCCTACTGTATTATGCTCAGCCGTAATAAGATAACTTAAATATTTTCATGAAATTCGATAAATTTAGAGTTTCCTAACTATCAAAATGAAAGAGTTTTATTCACTCGTCTTCTGTATATAGTTTTGTTCAGCGTCAACAGCCAAAACGATAAAGCTATGTCCGCCTGTCTGTCAGTAGGAACACCTAGATTTCAGAGACAACAATAGTTAGTGTTATAACTTAGTGCCTGCAGGAAATGAAGTTTACTGGCAGAAGGAGACCCTATAAAGTATATACATATAATATATTTTTGATAAGCATCAACAGTTGAGACGAGATGGCCATGTTCGTCTGTCTCAGCGAATATACGAGATAAAGGTACAATTTTCAGTAAAATCATTTTCGAGAAATTTATTAAAAAAAAATAAAATATTAAGCTTTATTTTGAAGCTAAAGCGAGTCTTTATGATTCCTGAAAATTTGGTAAATCAGATAACCAGTGCTAAATTTAGCGCAATATCGATATACCAAATGTAAGCTTCGGTATATATTAGTAAATTTGAAATGTATTTGTTTAGTATATTTTTTTAGAATCTAGTTATATTTCAAATGTGTAGGGGTCGAGAATACTTGGCTGTAGTTTTCTTTCTTGTTTGTTTTTAACACAACTTGTTATTGTCGATTTTTGGCACATACGATAACAAATATCTTTGTGATTCCTTAACATTTTTTTACATTCTGGTGAAGAACTAAATTATGAAATAATTGTGTATTACGAAACCCGGTTCTGCAGTCTACATTTTAACTGAAAAGTATATTTTAAAAGTAGTTTTATATCAATATGTCATATATTTCCAATACATGCCATATTTTAGTATTTTTTTTGTATATTAATTATTACGGCGCTAATTTGATTTTACATCAAGTGGATATCTTAAAAGGATACTTATTTTTTTTTAATGATTCTGCAATTAAAAGATGATCAATTGATCGCCTAACCACTTTAGTGGCAGTATTATAGTGATATTTGTGACTTAATATTATTCTCCATATTAAAAGGTAACAAAAGTTCACAGCAATAACTGTGGGCAATTCTTCAAACTAGTCGAACAAAATTAATTAAATTAATTTTTATAATTTTGATAAGATTAGTAGCGAAACAAATAGTAAAACAACTTATATATGTTTAACTTTTTTACACATATGAGTACCAAAGCAAATATATATATGTATGTATATATAGATATGTTTGATACTTTCCAGTGGCCACTGTCTCTGACTTTCTCGTTGCTTGATTCGAGTTTTAGTGATTTTAATTTTTATTTTTTTTTTGTGCCAGAAAAAATCAATATGTAAATTTTTCTTAGACCCTTTTAGACTAAGAGACACCAAATTATGTGCTAAAGTTTTTTTATGCGAATTTATATGAATGTTCATGCTCTTACTATACAACGCACAAATCTTTTTCTAACAATGCCATGGGCCAATCTCGAAAATTATCGAAAGGATATATCGCAGACACCAAAAAGGCAATACACATAATTTTCTAATCATTCGAGCATATCGTAGTTTTACTATGGTTCATATTTTTTAATCACAATAATTCCTCCTTTAAAGCACCAATCCATTCAATAAAGAGTATCTATTCGTTACAGTATTTAACTAGTGTCTAACCGATTTGAATACCATATTGATTAGTTTTAATGGATGCAACATGCTAAAATCTTCATCAAAAGAGATTATTGTTGTGTTTTGAATAGCAAGAAAAAGTTTAATTTAATGCTAAAAGGTTTCTTGAAGCCGTACTCTTACACGAGTAAACCGAATTTATTTAGAAGGAATGCTCAATTAAGGTAAATTCAACTCATTCAGCATCGAATGACGTTTTATTGAATTGAAATTAATTAATTAACAAATTCAACATCCTTTTGGAGAACAGTTGCCTAAGTAATCGAAAGGAAGGATGTTAAAGTGTATAAATATTTGAATTTCTTTTATTAAGATCATGAGTATTTTTATCACCTACAATATTTCAGCTTAAATAAATCGCATTAATTGATGTCATATTCCTGATTTAGTTTGATTACTGCCGCACAGTATTTTCCACTTGCTCAGAGAACCGCAATTGATGTAAATCACCGCTTACACCTCAATGAGTCCGAATCCATAGGAAGCACAGCGTTTTATGATGGACTTTGACGTGACAGCATGCAAAAGCACGAGGAAGCTGACAGAGCTCGTAAATGAGAACTAATGAGGACGCATTCAAGCAGAGAAAACTTACAGGAATACTAAGGTTATCACATTTGGGAGCTGGCTGGGAGTAAGACGACTGAGCTAGCTGAGATCTTTTGTATTTTTAACAGGGTCAAAGCGAGACGGAAATGCAAAGTGCATTCACATTTTGATTTCATTATTGCCATTCACTAAGGACGCCACTCTACAAATCCGACTTCCGTGTTCTGGGCTTTTACATGAAGAGAGTGGGGGCTACATTCTATGGCGCCTATTATGGTTACACATACACACAAGCACAATTCCATCACAAGGTAAAAGCATTGAAATGTGCCTGGAGGTGGCAACCTGGACGTGAGCTAATGTCTATAGAAAGCAAAACCGGAAAAGTTCGCCGCAACCAACGAGCTCCTTATGACCGAAAGCTCGTTTCAATGCTTGGCTGCTAAACTTTTGGGTGTTAAAGTTAGTTGGGCTCTTTGAAATAATCGTGTGGTTTTTCAAAAGAATGTTTGCTTGCAGAAGTTACACCCAAAGCGATTAAAGAACCAACAAATATATCTTTTCCCTGATCTTTATGTTTCATACCAATTAATCGCTCTACTGCAGTTTTTAACCAGATCTATGAAACCGCAGAATCTATGCTCTGAAAATTTGTGTTAATCCAATACATTTCTTAAATAAAATATTAAGTAAGTGGCTTGCCCTAAGTAGTGATTAAAGACCACATATATGAACATAACTTACAGAGAAGTTTTTATTATCACATAAATTACTTGAAACCATGAAAGTCAGCTTTCTGTGTTTCTTGCCAAAGTATCGTAAATTTAGGGAGCGTTGAAAATGAGATTGAATTGAAGGTGGGTCACAGAAGAGTTGTCAAAAGGTGAAAATATGCAATACCGCCTTTGCTGTAAGCAAATGAAAATGATAGCAAAAGGATATGCTTTGAAGGTCGCGAGACAGAATACTGAATTTCCGTAAAAAAAAAAGTTGAGTTCAAAAGTTCTGCATCAATGGAAAAGGGATTTAAGTTTCTCGCCCAACAAGGTTTGGAGCATCTCGCATCTCGGCTTCTTAAAAAAGGGTGCAGAACGGAAGCTCCAAATGGTGACACCGGACATGAAATAATTTCAATTTTGTGCATTTCCTTGAGCACCAGATTTCTTGAAGAAGGCACAAGTCAAAGAAAATATTAAAACTGAATTTAAATTTTTAAGAAACTTTTGCCACAACTTTCTGACTTTGTCTTCCCTCTCTGTGTCTTTCTCTTTCCGACTAGTTTCAGTTGTTGTGGGTAAAAATGTACGACGGTTCTCCCCGTTCTCGCCCCTTTCTCAACCGCTCCCTATGTCCACGTTTTAAAAGCCGCAAAGTGGCGCTGCCTTTGCTCCTGGCTGGCTCAAATGTCCTCTGGGAATGAGGCGTCATTGCTTTACACTTTTCTTCTAGCGCTTTTCATTCATTTAATTTTGCCCCCTGTTTTTAGCTGCCACTCAGGACAAAAGAGAAGGGGAGGCCAACACTGGCTGGGTATCCAACAGATGGCACTTGGGTATTTAACGTTCGCTAATGCCCCCAGACGCTGCCGCTATGCCGCATGCCTCTACTGCGGTGTAAATGGGGCGTGGCTTTTGCCGCAGTCGCAACGCCCGCCCGGCCACCAAAACGAAGGCGACAGTTGGCGGCCGTTTCCTAATTACAAATCAGCGGTGGCGCCCAGAAAGGAGACCAAAAAATATCCACGCTGCACAAAAATAAAAAAACATACAAAAACGACAAAAAAATGGGGGAAAAAAAAGAGAAACAGAAATTACATTTCTGTTGTTGCTCTTTTTTGTTGTTGCTTTCCTTCGACTTTCTGGGTCAACAATTATGCAAAATACTCTTATTCGCGGCACAGACCGTCGCATTTATCTGTCCTTTTGGTTTTGGACCTTAAACAAAGCGCCTCTCACCCATTCCTGCATTATCCCGCAACGTTCCCGACTCCAAGGGGACCCGTCGCATCCGCTTTATAATTAGTTCGCAGCCCCGCAAAACACAGAAGTAAAAAAAGAGAAACAGAAGAAAACCGTTTTTAAACGAGTCTTAAAGATTTAATTGCTTGAAATTTTGTTGAGTGCCTTGCCCGATTATATCCTTTCTTTTGTCATTGCCCTGGGGATAGCCTTGAGTTTGACTAATATGATTATTTACGAATTGGCAATTAGGCACTAGATATTGCCATGGATAGTATTGCTCTAAAAAAAAAGTGACAACACGATTCTCTTATTATTATGTTGACAACATTCGAAAATTTGTAGATGTTTGTTGAAAATTATTGTTTTTTTATATATTCTTGAAGCGTAATGTTAACTCCAAAATACTAAACGGATAATTTAGTGATTTGTAAGAAATAAAGAAAATTAAGCTAACATTTAAAACAAAATATATAAAATAAATAATTAAAATCAGGCTACAAATTGAAAAATACTAAATATATGGTATCTCAAAAGCGACCGATCATTAAATGATTTATTAAATAACTCATACAAGTCGAAGGGCTTAAGATATAATTTATTGTAAATTAGAATAACTTTGGACTTTTATAAATAAATACTTCTCCTGCTTCTGATCTCGATTCTCGTGCCAGTCTCACGCTACACTTAAATCGAGAGCGAGCGAAAAAATAAGTGTGACAAAATCTAGTCTCAGTTTTCTACCAGAACTAGTATCTCCCAACTCGCAAACCAAATATTCCACTGCATTACATATTCCCCAACAAATACATTCAATAGGTTTTAGATAATAATGTTTTAGATTACTTGACAAACCATTTATATATTTAAATTAGAAATTTTAAAATTTGGAAAAACAAAAAATACAACTACAATCATTTAAGGAGACTAACTAAACTTCTTCTCCACACACAGCAACAACATAAATTTATCTACTAATAACACCAATAAATAATCGAATAATAATTTTGGGTAGATTATTTCTCATGAAATTAAATTATAGGTTATCTTACACATCAATACTTTAGAATATTTATATGAGCAGGTTGATTGTGAGTACCTTATAGCAGAGAACACTCGATAAAACCACGCCCAAATTGAATTTTTGATCACTGAATATGTTGACTTTCAATGACGCACGCCAACATAAATAATACATTGAGAATAACTGTCAATATTAAGATGGAGAACTATGCTTGACCCAAATTGAGGTAGTTATTGATTAGTTTATTCTATATTTATGAATAACTACCAAACACGAACTAATCGCATTGTAGCTCAATTCAAGTTTGTCAACTCTTCAAGAGGTAATTTAATCCATAGATGATTCTTCATGCCTTAAAGGCGCTTGTGGCTTTAGAAAGAAGGTAACGAAGGAAGGAATGATTTGGAACAGTGTTTGCAGGATCTTTAGGACTTGTGAGTTCCTTTCTACTCATACATGACACGCTCTATTCTGGTCTGGGTTTCTCACTGTGTGGTGGCCTACGGCAAGTGCAAGTGACATCATTAACTTTTTCTTTGGCTTTTCCTCCATTTCTCTGAGTTGTCTGGGATACATTATGGTCTTGCACTTTTCCGTTGCACCTTCCGCTTTGCCGGCTTGCCACCAGTTTGCCATTTTGCCAGATGCCGTTTTTCCTGGCGCTGGAAATCAGTAAAAATAAAATGTCTAAAAACTTTCTCGAACCTAAAGGCAGCAATGTGGCCAGTCAACCAGTTTGCGGTTATTGTTAAGGTTGTACAAGCTTCCCTTATCCTATCCCCCATTCACTTCGCAGGCCCTCGACCGCAGCAAGCTGCCTTTGTTTCAACTCAACATCAACATCCTCGGGGTGTTTATTGATTTGTATATTGAAACTGCATTACAAGTTGAGAGTTCCTAGCCGTAGTTTATTTGAACTTTTTCATTTGGTCTGGTAAACTTCTCAATGATTTTTTCTTTCTCTTTTTTGCTCCTTCTGTTTGCTTTAAATTTATTTGTTGCATGTATAAACTTGTTCATCTTTTGGAAACTTAATCATAGAATGCAAGCAGAATGCAGCACCTACCTTTCGTACACATGGAGTACATACACTCGTTTCGTATTTTTCTTTGCTTTCCTACACTACGAGAAGCAAAAGAATTCAACGAATTTCTAAAAGCCAGAGAAATGATTTGTTTGCCAAGTCTATGGTAGGGATAGCTAACAGGGCAATTTCTTTAATAGAATCACTAGCCTAGCAACAACAGCTGACAAAAAATTGCACACACATGTTGAAAAACTATTTTGCTTATTCCAGAATGCAAACGCCTTGAATGAGTGAACCCCAGTGAATTCGTGGCTGCTTGGCTGCTTGGCCCAAAAAGCCAACCAACGAGACATGATTTTGAACTTGTGCGACAAAGGGGCTGCCGTTGCCGTTGCCACGCTGCAACGTTGAGCTGGTGGCATTTGAGGCTGACATGCAAATACCTAAATGCACACATGTCGACTGCTCGCGGCACATTTCGGCTAGTTGGGCGCTGAGCATTCTCGCAGTTGCCGCCCACAATAATTCTTGGCCTGGTCTAGAGATGCGGCCACCCGCCTTTCCGTAACCTCAACCTCATTTGTTGCACATTCTCGACAATGGTCGAGATGAATACAATTGTAGTACTCATAATTGAACCAAGGGAAATGTTGATTGACTGATGCATATATTTGGATTTCATTTATTTGCCGCGTGCGACACTATTTACGGGACGAAACGTAAACTGACACCATTAAAAAAATAAATAAACGTTATTCTTTTAGCTCAGGATAAGCACTACGTTTAGAGCTAAGAATCATTTTAAGAACTTTTTCTGTTTTACGAATTTTATGGAAATTCGTTCATTTATTTGAGTTGCATACGAGTTCTTTCAGTTGGGCAACTATATTAAAACAAAAAACAATTTCTTGCCCTAAGTGCTATAAAATAGATCCTTACCCAAAAATAAAAAAATTTTTTTTTCCACTTTAGATTAGACATTTTCGTTTTTTTCATTCATTTTTTTATATTATTGTGTAGGTGTACTTTGAAATTGATGTCTTCTGAAGTTCTTTAGACTATTTTGATATTTTTATTATTAATGGTATTTATTCATTTAATTGAAAATTTATATATTCTTTAGACTGCTTGTGTTCTGATGCTTTATGTTTAATTTAATTGAAATTCAGTTTTTAAAATTATTGTTTAATTTCATTGAAATCAATTTTTTAAGACTATTTTTTAATAATATTAGAGATAAAAAGTGCTGCATTTATTTTGACAAGAAATAGTTTTGATGTCGTCCGTGGTACAATCGTAATATCCATGCTGGTCCCCTTGTCACACAATTTCATTTGTTGTTATGCACTCACGGGGTCGTCGAATACGTCTCCGTCGAGGTTGCAGTTGCAGTTGCAGCTGCATGATAGCTCGTCCTCTGTCGCCATCACCACACGTGCCGCACACGCACTCACTCCTCCATTTGTTGTCTGTTACAATTCCTCCCGCCCCTCCGCATTGGCCCGTCTCACTGGGTTCGCTTCGTCTGCCCGACGCATCGCAACAATCGCAACATATGTATATTTGTGTTGTGCCCAGCGGCGGTGCATTCCAAAGGGAGCAGCGAAAATCTTACGGAATCCATGTGTGTGTTTCAGAAGGAGGGTGCGGGGAGGGACTGCCGCCTAATCTGACATCGCTGCATATCGAGGTTAAAACTTGACAATAGTTCAACTCGACTTGCTGCACTCCCACGTCTTTATTGTCCTTAGCCGTTTTTAAGTGCAGGCTTAGCTCAGAGGTTGCGCTAACTTGTCGTCGTCGTCGTCGTCGTCGTCGTCGTCGAGTCTCTCATCCCTTTTTACGCAAAGGCAACCCACATGGCAGGCATCTCTCGACCAACAACGCCCCTCAACCTGCCCCTCGCGACCCTGTGCAGATCGTGACCCAAATTATTTGCACAAATACAACGTGCAAGTAAGTGTATGGGTGTGTGTGTATTTGGCAATTGTATGAGTGCATGTGTGTTACAATTGCAAGTGTCTTCAAGTTGTGTGGCAGACATCCTGCCCCCTGCCCCTGCCCTCTGCCCCACCCCGTTACTGTCACTGCTTTACTTCATCTTCTGCAAATCGGCATTTTGCCTGTGCGCAGATTTTCGAGGTTAATGCGTGCGAAACTTTGAAATTAGTAAATTTCCTTTCTTGCATTCGCAATGCTGGCAACTTGCTGCAATCTTTCCATTTCTTGCACTTCTCACTCCTTGCCCCTTGCTGCTCCTGCTGCTGCTGCTGGTCGACGGTTTCTGGATATAAGTGCATCTAATTTATTTGTATTTTGTGTTTGTGTTACAGTGCGTATACGTGATACTTGCTTTTTCCACTGCTGCTTAGAATATCTGCAAGAGCAACATTGTGTAGGCAACGGCAACGAGAACGACAAACGAAAAGGCAACAGTGGCACTCGTTTAAATTAAAGTTTTTGACCCAAATTTATGTTAGAAGTTGATATTTTCTTTAGCATTAGTTCTAGTTTTCCTTCTACTGCATCTCTCTCTCTCTCTCTCTCTTTCTTTCTCGTATTGCTGCGGAAAACACTGCAATATTCTAAAAAGCGACATACGTGACAGTATTTTGTAATTTTGCGTACCAGCAACGAAATGAGTTCGTTCATTTCAAGTTTCGTCTAAGGAAATGCACTTGACTCCCCCCCATACAATCTCTCTCTACTTCTACCTTCTTATTCCGCATCCCCATGAGACTTATGAGCAGATCTACAAAATCCTCGAGCTGTGCAGAATTTTGTGCGACTTAAGTTGCAGTAATAACAAAAGTAAATTCTTAAAAATGTGCTCTCATGTTCTAGAATTGTGGGTGACCACGTGCTGTTTTTGTTTTCAATTAAATTAGATTTAGAACTGAGCACAAACTCAGCACCTCGATGAAGCTTTGCTTACGTTCAAAACATCTGCACTAGAGGATAGTTCGTTAGTTGATTTTGTTTCTGTTATTTATGTTTTGAGAAAATCTGCGTAAATTTGACGCTCAAAAGGAGTTGTGCTCGAGGCGCTGAAGCCAATAAAAAATGCTTAATATTCATATAAAAAAAAAAAACGGTTTGAACTACTTAAATATTGATTAGGATGAAAATTGCGAGCTGCTTTTGTGCAACTGTAATTAGATTTCACTTTCTGTTCAACAGATTGTAGCACATTTACGAGTAACAGTATCTTATCTTGGCGCTTAATTAAACAGCTAGCGATGCGGGAAGTACGGGATGCGGGGGCTGTGGGAGCGGCAGCCTCGCAAATTGTTCAAAATGAGTTAGTCAAACAAGGCGCAAGGCCAGGCCTCCGGCTACATTGCATATAACAGAGAAGCGAAAGCGTAAGCAAAAGTGGAAAAAAATTGAGAAAGTAAAAAAAGTGAATGCAATAAGCTGGCAGTTGGATACACTACACTTATGTTAAGTGAATCCAGTAGACTTCATAGAAAGCATTTCAAATTAAATATGTAATAAATATAATTTTTAAAAAGCACTTTATTTATTCTAGAAACGACAATCTAAAGTAAAATTTAACACTCAAAATAAAAAATAAATACTTGGTAGCAACAAAACAAACCATTAAAATAAAATAAAATGTATATAAAAATGAATACAAAATAACGAAACTCGATTTCGATTTCGAGCATACACAATCTCTGCGTCACATATCACTTGACATAGCCGAGTACATTTCGAGGGTATTCAAAAAAATGCCTGGCAATGTGGAAGAAGACAGGAATAGAGGCACGAATAGGGAATAGGGAGCTTTGGACTCAGCGCATTGCCTGGTCATGCTCATGAATAAGTGTGTGTGCGAATATGTGTAAACGTATAGACGTGGATGTATGTGTGAGCCAGTGGACAACTATGTGCGCTGCGTGTTGGTTGCTGGCCAGCGTCGCGTGCTAATTATGATGAAAGATTTCTGCATCTTTTAGCGTTAATCCATTTGGAAAATTAGAAATGAAAATTTAATGAAATTTCCACCAACTTTGCGAGCATTTGCGTATTTTTTCCACACTTTGTTCCACCATTTACTTATTTTTTTTTTTTTGTTTTACAACGTCCAGGCAATTAGAACGTTCACGCCATGTCTCTTGAACACCCAATGCGAAAACTAATAATTGAATGGACGCAGAGCAGAGAAATGAGTCTCGAAAAGTTATTGGTGAAAAGTGTCAACGAAATTTAGGAAAAAGTTCAACTTAACTATTGACGTTGTCAGTTTACTAAAGTTGTGCGCGCTGCAGACAGAGTTCATATTGTCGATCTCTATGTGCACCATTTCTGGTGGCAAACATTTACATATATATTGCCATCAGTCACTCATTTGATTCAATAAAATGTTTTTAAAGGCGACATTAATTTCTTGCATAACCGCAGAGCCAGTAATTAACGCGTTTCCCTATACCTAAAAACACAACTCCTCTTTCAGAGCTCAGCACGCAATTGCTCCATAACATGTTTTTAATTACCCGTTTTACAGCAAGGACAAAATAAATATATATGTATATACTTGTATATAAAGAGAGAGAAAAAGAGAAAGAGAGAGACTGAGAAAAAGAAATTTGTAGCGTAATATGACAATATCGCAATGTGACAATACGACAATAAACGAGTGCGACTTGAAAACAATTAAAAATGTCGTAATTGTCGCATTAATGTTTTTCTGATAACATTTTTGCACTTGGCACGTGGCCAGCCCATCCAGCGGCCAGAACAGTAATTTGAGACACAATTCTAATTGCAAGCACGCAAACTCCAACAAGCACAATAGCATCAACTTGAAGGAAATTCAATAAAAAAATTTAATGAATGTCGTTCAAGCACACAACATTTTAATAGTCACAAAAATACTTACCAAGTATTCATGCCGAACTAATAAAAAAAAACAAAAATGAACCCAAAAAAATATGGAACAATTTTAAAAAAGTTTTTTGATCAAAGCTGGCACAAACATGCTTCGTGGCCATAAAACATGGCAGCGACTGTACATAATGACCAATCCAATGGACAGGCGACTGTCATTAAACACACTTGTGTCTCCCATCGACAGCCTCAATATGGATTCATATCTGGGAATATCCATTGTTGCATGCTTTAATTATCACAACTATCTTTTATCAGAATTAACCAATATTTTAATAATTGAAATATATCTTAGTGCTAATATAACATCGGAAACATTAGAGAACATAGATTATTCAATAAAGCTACTTTAAGTTAGTGATTAGATTTATACTATTGAGTAACAAGTAAGTAAGTTGCCAAAATAACTTAATTAATAATATGAAATTATCTTGAAAACAATAATCAGAACTATCTTTTACTTACTTTTACTTATTCTTACTGATACTGAACTGATAAAATGTTGAAAATTTAAAAGAGCACAGATCATCGAATTAAACGTATAAATGAAGTTAATTTATTTTGAATAACACAACATATTACACTTTAATATTTATCATTCTTAATTGCGGATTCTCTAAGTCAAGTGTGGAACAGTAAGTTGAAGCATTTTCCTCGTTTCCACAATAAATATACATATTTCAATCTTAATGAAAATAGTTACATTTCAGCTGACTTCAATAAAGAACATTTCCTTACTGTTAATGTAATTACCACAGCATTTTTCTTTAGCCTCCTACGCACACACATATGTACACAGGGACACTCGCACATGTCTGCTATTCTCTAACATGTTGCCAAAGGACGCTCGCTTCAGAGCATGCTGTAACTGGCAGTCTCCGGGAAAAGAAACTCCTTCAATTGGCGCAATGGCAACGCTTCTGATGAGGCTGTCCTGATGTCCTGTCTGTCTTTCAGAAAGTCGTTTGGTATACGTAGATATATATGTATATATACATACTATATGTATTCATGAAAGAGTGTGTGTGTGTGTGTGCTGCTGCCGCTGTGCGTGCCCCTACGTAGACTCATTAAAATTGACCAGCCATTATTACAGGAACGTGCCTTCTTTTCTGAGTAATTTATTCGTTTACCAACCACTGGACTCCACTTCTTTGATGTGCGACGCTTTTGTCTCCCTTTGACATTCATGGACAGTGAATGATTTAACAGTTACACTCAATTATTGTGTTTACTTGCTTATATTTAATATTTACAATATCCTAGAGAAGTTCAACGTTTCTATTTATAGCCAATTGATAATAAATTTGTTTCCTTCAATGCACAGTTTGAAAAGTTATAATTTTTTTATTTCTTAGAATAATGGTACAATAACGTCGCTTATTGTTTGATTTGGCAAAAAGCTCAAATTGAACGCCTACATTAGGGCTGATGTACGAGTGTCTGTATTCAATGCCATTGAAATTTTATAAATCATGTGCAGATTCCCTCAATCTTTTATTTTTCATATATATATTATAGTACTTCTTTCGCTTTTCCAATTTTTTTTTTGTAGTGTTTTTCTGTCTTTTTGATGCTCTGCGGCGCACATACGTTGAAGAGCGACCGTTTATGGAGCAGGCGAAAAGCCACAAAATACATTCATCAAATCCGCAAAGTCATTCATCATGGGTAATATATTTGACATTGTCAGTGATGGATAAATACAGCGTAGACCCAAAGCGAGAGCCCATTGGGCGAAACAACGAGTGCAAAAACAACAACAGCATATGGCAACAGACACAACGACAACAAATACATGAAATACAATAACTATGGTGGAGAAAACCAAACTACGGCTACGGCTCAAGAGGATAAGATATTCGTTGGACATGGGGAAACCCGGAAGCATATCGTCTGCATGTTAAGCTCGAATTTTTCGTTTCGTCGCATGAAAATTGCCTTGAAATTGATTTTTCTGTTTTTCTGTTTTTCTTTTTTGGTTGCTTTGAGAGCACAGGTGAACTGCAATAAACGATGCCAGCTGTAAATGGGATAAATCTGATTGTGTTCAAATATAAAACATTTATATGCAAAACAGTTTTCGATACATAGTATTAAATGAAATAATTGCAATTGTATATTTAAAAAATTATCAATGAAAATTCAATTATTACAAACTATTAATAGGAAAACATACAATTTATTACACTATGTAAATAAATGAAGCATATTTTTATTTATATTTAATTTAATACATTTTATTGATATGTTGATCAGTCGACTGTTCTTAATTGCTTTCAATTAAATATACAAACACAAAAAGTACAAAGAACAAGTAAGAAACCTTCAGTCGAGTATACTCGATTGTGAGATACCCGCTACCCATTTTGAATAAAAGAAATATATTTTTCTCAAAATATACTGAATATACTGAAAAAATACTAAAAATATACCAAATGGTATGTTTGGTATATCGATATAGTGCCGCATTCAAAATATACCATAGACGGCACAATATACCAGATTGTCAGCCAAGGCAAATAAGACCCCTAGTAAGTAGGCGTTTTTGCCCATACAAAAGTATTTCTTTAATAACTTCGACAATTTTTATCTGATCGCAACCAAATTTTCAGGAATCATAAATTCTATAATAATACGCTTGTTATTCAATTTTTTTGATTTGCGGGGGCGGAAGTGGGCGTGGCAAAAATTTGAAATAAACTTGATCTGCGTGCAAACATAACAAATGCTGTCGAAGAAAAATTATAGCTCTATCTCATATAGTCTCTGAGATCTAGGTGTTCATACGGACGGACGGACAGACACACAGACGGACAGACGGACAGACGGACAGACAGACAGACGGACAGACGGATATGGCTAGATCGTCTCGGCTGTTGACGCTGATCAAGAATATATATACTTTATAGGGTCGGAGATGCCTCGTTCTACCTGTTACATACATTTCCTGCCGGCACAACGTTATAATATCCTTCTACCCTATGGGTAGCGGGTATAACAACTCCAAAATTAATTAAAGTGTCGTTACTAAACAAATGTTTACCTAATATTACACATACTTTCTATATATGTACAAAAGAGTTTCTCGATATTGC
Source organism: Drosophila nasuta (assembly GCF_023558535.2). NCBI lineage: Eukaryota > Metazoa > Arthropoda > Insecta > Diptera > Drosophilidae > Drosophila > Drosophila nasuta. The sequence goes on from NC_083456.1 coordinate 3,963,515, forward strand.
AATTGTATATTCATATTGAACAAATAATAAAGCTACAGTCGAATGTGCTTGACTGCTAGATTCCCCCCACCCATTTTCAATAAAACAATAACATTTCGGTATTATTCTTAAATAATACCAAATAAATATATGTTGCAAAAATAATAAAATGTACCGAAGGCTATATTTGGTATATTCATATAGTACTGCATTCAAATGTGCCTTGAATTATTAAATATGCCAGACTTTCAGCCAAAGCAACTAAGATCCTATAGGCGTTTTTTTTTGCCATAAAAAAGTATTTCCTAAGCACCTTTTACAATTTTTATCAGATCGCAAATACAATTAATACAATTTAATATACCAAAAATACTAAAATATACCAAACTCTACATTTGATATGTCTATATACTATAACATATTATAGATAAAGAACAGAATATACCAGATTGTCAACCTAAAGCACTAAGACCCGACTGCAGCCGGCGTTTTATGCCATATTAAATTATTTTTTAAATAATATCTACAATTTCTATCCGATCGCAATTAAAGTTTTAAGGAATCATAAAAACTTTTGTTGTGATTGTGTGTACATCGTGACTCTAAATTCAATATTGCGCTGTTTTTTATATTTTCAATGTAATAATAAATAATAAAAAAGCAACAAGGATCAACTTCAAAATATCCTGAGCCTCAATTGAAGTGTCATTACTACAGCAATATGTATATAATATTGCACATACTTCTACCAATTATGCAACCTTTCATTAGACTAAATGAATGTAAATAGAGTTGTGAAATTTGTTTCCTTTTGAGCATGAAAATTAATTTTTCGATTTTATGCTTGAATAGTTTTTTTGTTAGAGTATTGTTATTAATGGCTAGTGACCGTATGAACTGACCAAGTGCTGGCATTTTGTTAAGTTCTTTATTTCAATTTCCGTAGTTTTCGCGAAGAACGCGATAAGTTGCCATTTGGTGACTGAAGCGAATAAAAATGAGAACAACCTAGAAAGAAAGAGTCTTGGAGAGGGGAAAACTTTTGGAATAACTTCAAATGCGCGTAGAAAAGAAAGCGAGAAAAATAGGCATAAAGAAAACTCAGAAAAAGTGGCTTGAGTCTCTCTTCTCCCTTCTCTCTCTCTCTTCCCCAACCGCCTGTGGAGGCAACTAAGCGCGAAAAGTTTCGCTTTTCGGCTCGTAAGGACAACAACGAAGATGCAGACGGCGTCGACATTGGCGTCGGAGATGGTGTTCTAAATAAAATAAATTCGATTCGCATTTGCTGAGCTGAGCTGAGAACTTGCCTGGGCACTGGGGAGCTACCCAGTTTCGGGCTCTGCCTGGCCAAAGGCCTCTTTCCATTCACATTCATCGCTCTGTTTGTTGTATTTTTTTGCCTCACTTTTGCTGAACAGTTGGCTTCGTTTTTTCTTCGTTTTCGCCTTCAAGACTCGCTGCCACATTAATTTCACTTCTTATAAATCTCGTAAGAATTTTTACAACCGACCAAATTTGGTGCACATTTTGGTTTTAACACCGTGGCACATAAATTGTTTGAAATTAAAGCCCGACTGCCACCCAGTCAATGGGAGAGCGACTGACGCGACGCGCTAGGCATCTTTTGAATTGCTTTAAAGCACCGACATAAATCTCATATTTCATTTCTTATCAGCTCAATTAGAGAGCGCTTAAATGTTGCCTTGCCTTCTTTTCAATTAGTGTCAATATTTTAATCGCCCTCCATTAATTTCGCATGGCAGCGCAATTTTTCAAATTGCAAAATATGTGTGTGTGTGTTCTCCATTAATATTGACAGAGGTGTAATTTTGGCCATGTTTTCCAATTACGCTGAGATTAAGAACACGTTCATATATTGCAAAATGTCACAACACCAAAAACATTTTTTCTTGATAAATACGCTAATAAATGTACACAATAATGGTATTTAAAGGTTATCTACATAAAGGAGAGTTCACATAAAGGCTATTCAAAATGCTATTTAAATTGAACGATAGTATACCCTGCTTCAAGGACATTTTGAGAGGGTATTTTGCTAATGCATAAATCGAGTAGTTGGCCATAAAAATAGGGGCACATAAAATGCGGAAAAATGTAATGAAAACAAACAAAACTATAAATTCGAACTAGCCTATAAAACTTTATTGGCAGAGCATTTAGTGTGCAAATAAATATGAAAGTTTCATGCCTTTTTGTTTTTGTCGTCAGCATTTGTATTTAATTATGTTAAAAGCTAAATTATGCAATTTGTCTGGGAGGAAGAAAAAAAATTATTGTTTATTTACCTTGATTTTTTTGCTGACAAATTGCAATTTATAATAAACATGAGCATATATAAATTTGTTAAAATTTTAGTGAAAATTTATTACACAAACGTGGAATATGTAAAGATATGGGTAAATGTTTGCGACGAATCCAATTGTTCAGCGAAAGTCAAACAAATTTATCGATTCATCTACACTGAAAAGCTATTTCTTAAAATTCGTAATTGTCATCTAACATACTGTAGACTCATTTCAATAACATCTGTAAACCGTTGTTGCCTCCGATTACAGCCATTTAAGTGTAATAATTTAATTACCGCCTTTTAATTATGAAACATTTGAGTATGCAGTAAACATATTGATTTTTTTGCCTAATGTTTCGACATTGTCTTATGCTAATGTCTTTTAAATTTACATGTGACTCTAGTAGAAACCCAAAGCACACTCAACACAGCCAGGCAAACTAAGTCAAACAGCAACAAGAACAATAGCAAAACGACCTCAACAATTAAGCCAAAATGGTTGCCTGTGGTTTCAGGGTGACCGTAATTATAAGTTAAGCTGCTATTAATTATGGCGCCTAATAGAGCTCTACGATGAGGGGGCGGCGTTTAGCAGTCATTTGCCCCCAAAAACTCACATATGCTCAACCTTAACGTCACACACACACAATCAGGAACTCTCAGAGTTATCGCTTTGCGTCTGGCATCAGCAAAATTTATCAGTCCCGGCAATAAGCTAATCTGGCTGACAGCTTGAAGTCGGGAATTGGGGGTTGGGTGTCGGGTGTGGGGGCGCAAGTTCATCTCCTCCGCAATTACCTATGACACGACCCAAATGAAATCCAAATTAATTTCCCAATAGCTAAAGTTTTGTATCAAATTTGCATGTCATCCACGCCCCGACCCACACACACCTCCTACACATTCGCACATCATTTAATAGCAGCTGTGCGTGGGAACTTTCGTTGCTAATTAGCAATAAATTCGATGTTTGCATCTATTGAAAATACCTGCAACTGAAATATGGAATGAAATATTGTAACCGATATGCGGGAAATAGATGGAGATTGTGTGATTCGCGTGTTCCAGTTGATAGATACAATGCTGTATCAATAGTAGGGTTAATTAGTTGGAACTGGTTGTGTTGGCAATTAACCTTAATTGAAGCCTACACTGAAAGCAATTTTTCCACTTTGCTTACACTCCCATTTCCCTCAATTTATGTGATAACAGCTAACGATTTCAAATATAATCAAGCAGATTCATTCCCTCCGTCTTTGTCTTTTTTAGTCAACTGGAAGAACGGAAAAACAAAAACCTTGAAGAGAAAAAGCTGCATAAATCAATTTGAAATGAAACTTACACTTCATGTACTTTATGTCCGCTTGTCGCAGCTTTTATTTTGCTTTATTGGGAACTGCCTTTCTCCGCTCCATCATCGTCCCTTCGCACATGCAAACACACATATACTACTATACATTGTATCTGCGTAGCTCTACATAAATTTTCCGTGCAAAATCTGCATAAAATCAACGCTAACAAGCCCCATCCGCAGTCCTCAGTCCTCAGTCAGCCAACATCCACCATCGAGCATCTTCGCCGCCAACACAGAAAAGGGAATTCGACTGACTGTTGTTCTTCTTTGGAGGCTTGGAGTGGGACACTAAAATCAGTTACAAGTAACTACAACGTTGCAATCTTCTTTCTCTCGGCAGTCGAAGTCGTTGCTGTTTCCCAGGAAATCGACCAGCAAAGATATTCAGTTCACTGAGCAAATACTGAAGCAAACTGAAGTCAAGAGTGAAAACTAAAAGACAACGTGGGGCTCTTTAGAATGCTTATGGTGTACTGCAATAAACATTCATATCTTCATGAACTATGAGATAATATCAAGTGAAACTACTCGTAATCATCTGTGGTTTCGTTAAAATAAGCCTGATCGGAATGATTCTAGCCACTTATGTATGCTAAATGAATCAGAAACGAAAATAAAGTGTATCTTTTCATCAATTACGGAAGCTGCAGGAAGGCTACACGATTTTTTCAAGCACTAAAACACCAAAAACTTAATGTTCTTACGTTGTCTTTTTCTTTTTATTCTACATTTAACATTTGAAACTTTTATTAAGTAATTTTCAAATTATAAAATAATTTTGGCGGCAACAGTTCTTGATAAATTATTGTTGAAAATAATTACAAGTTGTAAGTAAATACATAATATCATACATACACAAGCACTTGAATTGAAGCCAATAGATTTTCCATTTTGAAAGATGTTATTTTTGAGTACTCCTTGAACTTCTCCTTAAACGTTGGAGCAATGGTGATGTTTTTAAATTTTTACTCCAAAATTTCTTATACAAGCTCTATAAAATTCAAGTCTGGGTTTTTTGGTGGTAAATATATTAGTTGGGGAGCTTAATATGGCTACCAATTTTTCACTATTTAGGGAATCGCCATATATAGGGAATCGCTCTTCTGATGGAAGATGCAACTTCTAATTTTGTCCACAGATAGCTTTAAATTTTTTATTAATATAATATTTTCTTATATTGGGAGCGATATATATGTATGTTATTCCCCTCAGTAATCGCAAAATTTCCAGCTCCAGCTCCAGACTCTGCAACTGCTCCCAAAAACATTAGACTACCGCTAGAAACAGGTCTGATTTGCTGGCGAATCTGAATTCGACATCGACATCACTCGATAACAAGTCAAAAGTTGTGCGTACACATATCAATTCTAGATTCGGTCATGATAGAAATACAATTTGATATTAATTTCCGAGACTTAAATAAAATATCACCTTTAAGAAGTGAAATTAAACAGTTTTAGTAAATAATTAATATAGATACAGTACGATGAAATAGTCACCATGATAAAATAGATCCAATCATGAAATACATTTATACGTAATTGGTTTTTTTTGTATAGGTGCGCGGGTTGTAACACAGTCCTTAATCCCTAATATTTATAATGCATTTAATAGTATGCATTACAATATATCCCGACGGTGATGCAGTTATCGGTCTTTCGATAATTAGTGTTGGCTAATGTTGACAGTTTGGTATATTTATACAAGAAAGTCCTGCCAGATCACAACAAAAGACAAATTAAATGACTTTCTTTAAATGCTAAATTTATTATTACGAAACTTCAGGGAATTTAGAATAAGTTGTTTTAAATTAAACTTTTCTTTATTTGAGATGTTAACTTGGAATTTCAAAAAATATGAATTGCACATTGAATACATTTCTTCTTACATTAACAATAGTTTTTACATTAATTTACACTTTCCCAACATCTCAACCTAGTAAACAGGAAATATGTAGATTACGTATGTATACTTTTATGTACGATTTTAAATTGACACCATGCAATATTCCAAATGTGATAATTAATGAGTACAGTTTGTCTAGATTAATTGGGTGTGACGTGATATGGTAAATAGGGTGTGATAAATAATGAAAATGTGGGGTAAACTTATTTGCCTAAGGCTTCATTACCTTTTAATTACAGATTGAAAACAAAAATGAAATTATATTTACAATTCTTGAAACTTCTTAATGCAAAGGGTTTGAAAGGTATGAGAACGATGACGTATGAGAAAGGAAGCGTCATGTTTAGTAATTGAAAGTGAGCGATAAATAAGGATCGTGATTACTTCGTTTACTACATGCATTGACTGAGGTGTTGTGGATATTAGTGGTTATTTTAGGGGTCGACTATTGTGAGCGTGATCTCGACGCCAGACGGCTGACATTTGGACAGCGGGCTAATAGCAAGGGAAATTGTAATGCTGTGTGGTTTTTCTCAATGATTTCGGCATTGCCTTCAAATGTCTTATTTAGTAAAAAAAACTACAAATAAAAAATTAAGATAAGTAAAATCTGGAGTTAAAGCTTATAAAGAGCATTCAAGCAGCAATTTAAAATTGATTAATTTTGTAATGAATTAAAGAACCCAGAAAAGGTCTACTGTTAATTTAAATTACTGCACTATTTCAAATTAATATTTAACTATAGCTGGTGAAAGTAGGAAAGGGGGAAGGTATCTTTCAGGCCAATTACCAATTGCCAATCTTCGAGTAAATCTACTATGTGCATAAGCCTCTTACAGGCCATTGCACGTGTTCACCAATTTTACTTGGCCAATCTGACTTGAGTGTAAAGGGTAAACGTAAAAGGATGCAGAGGAGGTGATAGAATATGGTTGGAATGCAAACTGACTTTGAGTTTGGTTCGGAGCAAATATAAAACAAAGTTCTCAGCCAAGTTTACGACTACTGTATTGTGGGCAAAGCTGACAGATACGAAAGCAAATACATACCATAGCATGCATAGGTCATTCGGAGTACTATAGTTTCTGATTTGGGGGCACGAGGCATAATTTAATGAGCAAATATTCACACAGCTGCCAAGTGGGAGCAAAGTACATAGACGTGTATGTAAATATCTGTATCTGCTACGGTCCATGGATAACAAACGACTTTATGTTTATGTAAATTGCGTACTAGTACAACGCCATCCGGAGTGCAAAATATGATCAACGCCCGTTAAGGGCCATTTCAGACATGGGGCCCACATAAACTTTAAAATGTCGACTGAAACAACACGAGAACTCGGCAAATATATGCATATGTACATTCGTTTGTATGTGTATATATTGTGTTATATTAAATAAATACTGTATGTAGCTGCTAGCAAAACTACATAAAAATTCCATTTACCGAGTTGAACATGAAATGTGAGCGAATTGTGAAGCAGTGGAAATTCATCCACAGGGCAGTCAGAAGCTCTGAGCTCTGAGTGCTTCTGTTTTCCCATACTATGTGTTGTTGCTTTAGTTAAGACTACATTAGCATTTGACTATTGTGCCGCCAGATGATGCAAAACACAAATTGTAAAGCGCATTATGAGACATAGCGATGACGTGCATATTCATCATGTGCAAATTATGAAATATAGAGTATTGCATACTCAAACTAAAATTTGATTAAACTGGTTGATTTAAGGCTGAGCTATAAGTTATGATTTCTTGACTAGAACTTGTTGTTTGTCTGCAGCAACGACTCTAATCTAATCTCAATACTAAAATAGGGGATTGATCATTTCTATTATTATGCAAATATATCAAATAATAAAGTATTTTACATGATTACTATATTATCATCTTAAATATACTCATTTTCCACTTATCAGCCACCAGAGATACATATCTTTGTAGCAACAATTGGGCGTCACGCGATGCAATTGATATGCAACTAATTGTTAGGTGCTAAGACTTCATTCATTGTAATATCAACTAGTAATTTATAACTCCTCATTCATGTTTAATAGTTACTTTTTAGCAGTCAAGATCAATAAAAATGGGAGTAAATTGACTGATAATAACTAATATTAATATATCCATCTTGTAATCAAATGCTACGATATTTGGATTGTCGGAAAATGAATTTTGTGCTCGAAATAAAACAAGTTTGATTATCATTAGTCAACGCAGTCTGTATTGAAGCGTCTTTGATAGTGGATCGATCATGTGGCATTGGTTGACATTCTTGAGTTTCCTACATTTTCTAAGCCTGGTTGCAGCTCAGACTGATCCTCTTGTGGTGGAGCTACCCAATGGGAGAATACAAGGTCGTGATAACGGAGGGTATTACAGCTACGAGTCAATACCCTATGCGGAACCTCCTGTAGGGGAGTTGCGCTTCGAGGCACCTCGACCATACAGTCAGCAATGGAAGCACGTATTTGATGCCACTCAACCTCCAGAACTCTGCCTACAGTGGTCCATTTTGGTAGATGAGGATAATAAACTGATGGGCAAAGAGGATTGTCTGACTGTGAGTGTGTACAAGCCAAAGAATGAAAATCGGAAAACCTTCCCAGTGGTGGTTGTTATTCATGGTGGTGCATTTATGTTCGGCGGTGCGGCTGAAGTGGGTCATGAGATGATCCTGGCCCATGGCAATGTGATTGTGGTTAAAATCAGTTATCGGCTTGGCCCACTCGGATTCTTGAGCACCGGTGATGCCGACTTGCCAGGTAATTTTGGGCTGAAGGATCAGCGACTGGCGTTGAATTGGATAAAGGATAACATTGCACGATTCGGCGGAGAGCCAGAGAATATATTGTTATTTGGCCAATCTGCTGGCGGTGCTTCAGTACACTTGCAGCTCCTTCAGCCGAATATTAAGCAACTGGCAAAGGCTGCCATCTCTATTAGTGGAAATGCTTTAGATCCCTGGGCTTTACTACAAGGGTATAAACAAAGAGCATTTGAGTTGGCAAAATTTATGGGTTGCGAGGATATTAACAGTTCCAACGAAATAAAGAAATGCTTGAAATCGAAGGAACCCAAGGACATTGTGTCTTCAGTTCGTAATTTTCTCGTCATTGGTTATGTTCCGTTCGCCATATTTGGTCCAGTGGTGGAACCCGAAGATGCGATAGATTCCTTTTTGACCCAACATCCTGAGGATATTATGAAGAATTCCAACTTCGCGGAAATTCCTTGGTTAATAAGCTATACAACAGAGGATGGAGGATTCAATGCTGCTATGTTACTGGAGAAACAACCCAATGGGAAGGAGCTTATAGAAGAGCTAAATAATCGATGGAAGGAGCTGGCACCAGATTTTCTTTTTTATCGCCAGTCGATGAACAGCGTTGATGAAATTGACAGTTATAGTAATAATCTCAAAGAAAGATATTTGGGAAATCGTAGCTTTAACCTAGATACCTATGGTGATGTTGAGCGTATCTTCACCGACATTTTATTCAAGAACAGTGTGGTGAAATTAATGGATTTATACAAAAAACATGGAAAGAGTCCTTTTTATGCATACATCTACGACTTTCCCTCGAAGAAAGGTCTAGCCCACTGGCTTTCTAGAAGGAATGATATTAATTTTGGTAAGAACTTTTGCTTCTGTCATTTAAATTGAAGTTCTTCAATTCGTATTTACAGGAACTGTTCACTGCGACGATTTCATCCTGATGTTTGGCCTACAACCAAACTCCTCGTTAACTTCTGATGAGAGAACTGTATCACAATATTTTATACAAATGATTGAAGGATTCGCACAGAGTTCAACTGGTGTCTTAAACTACGCAAACTGCAAGTTTAGGAACAATCTGGATCATAAACAAATTCAACTGCTTTCGATAACACGTAGCGGCTGCGAGAATCTTGAGATCGACGTACTTCCTTGAATTATAGAAGGTGGTAATAATTTCACTAAAATTCATTAAATTGTTCATTTACAATAAATGCACACAAATATCGTTTTATCTATCTATAATTATTAAGCTTTAGTTCAATAATTTACTTATGCAATTGAAACGAACATTTTATGCTATTTAAAGATATGTGAGTGGGTTTGGTTTGGTCACACTTAATATTTGTATCCCACTCGACTCGAAGTATCATACTTTTTTATTGCCACATCAAAGTGTAATAGCCATTTCATTATATTTCTCCTTTCCGAACTCGAACTTCTTAATTAGATTCCCCTTTTAGACGGCGACTACAAAGTACGTGTAAGTGTGTTTGTGGGACCAAACGATGAAGTTGGTAGACGGATTTATAGCATATATGTATGGTTGCCGAGCACTTTTATCACTCGTAAGTGCAATGGAAAAATCTCCAAGGTATTATTCGAGTATCAAAAAAAAGAAGAGAAACAATCTTCATAAAAACTATGTATGTACCCATATAATACGACTATTAGCAATTACTCGGTGAGGCCTTTTACGATATCTTACTTATTTGCTGAAGCCAGCCAACATTGCGGCTACTCAATCAATATTGGATTTTACCGCAATCACACACACCACCCACGCTCACAAAGCCGCATACATATAGTAGGTATGAAGAATTTATTGTATTTGTTGGCGGTTTGTTTGCTGGCCAAACATGAGACCCGGCACAACAGCAGCAGCGGCAGCAACAACAAGAGAAGCAGCCACAACAACAAGAAAAACAAATAGTCTGGTTGTACAAATAAATTAAATTAAAATGTATACAAACATAAATTATTTAGAGATAATGTACTGGGTATAGGCGAGAAAGAGAGAGAGGGACAGAGCCACATTGGAAGAGGCTACTAACAATAAGCAGCCGGCCAGAAACCCACAATAAATGCAATAAAAGCAAATTCAATTGGCGAATATAACGAAAACGAGAATAAAAGTAGAAGAAATAACGCAAGAAAGCGAAAAGGAAAAATAAAGTGAGGCCAGAGCCAGAACCAAAAGCAGTACCAGAAGCAGAAGTCAGCCACAAACAATGACAAATAAGCCAACCAGCGGACCGAATTCCGAATAAATCACCAAAAATGAGAACTCAAACCCGAGTTCGAACCCCAAACTACCATATAACATATACTGTATATAAAATCCTGTGGCAAAATGAGCGAAATATGTTTCGGCCGTTATTTGTTTATTTTCTGCTTTGGCGAATTCATCTCCCCCATGGGCTGGAGTGGACGTCTGGTTGATTGTTCCGCATTTACCTGACCAACAAATTTTGGCAACTGTCGAGCATCTTGCAAACAACAAAAGCTACCAGTATTGCCTGCAAGTGCCAGAGTATTAAATGCTTTAAGGCTCCCCAAAAATATTCTAATAGAATAAAATATAAACTGAATGCAAACTAATTAAGCTGCTGTCTTTATTATGAACTGTTAAAACATTAGTTAGTCTTGATTGCAACTCAGCTTGTCAAAAGCAAATCAAATGCCACAAAATGCATTATTCTTCACAAATAAAAAATATATACATTTCAAAGTTCTAGTCCATATTTTATTTGAGATAAAAACAAAACAAGTTTCTCTTTGGTTACTTTTCGTAGTGAAACTTATTAAGATGCAAAATAGTAAAACTGGAATCGAGTGCTTGGTAAATCAATTTCTGCATTCCCTCAAAAAATTTGCATTTTCTTTGCGGAAAACAAAATACAGTTAAGTTATTGAATTATATCTTTAGCATAACTTTTCGCAAGAATTTGTTAGCAAGTGCATAAATATACGATTGAGTAAATATTTCAATTTAAAGTTAAGAATGTTTGATTTGGAGCTAACTGTTGCATTTCGAATAATATGAGCTTCAAAATAATGCTCAAATAAAATAATTATTTCAAGTACATTTCTTAGCAAGAAGAACACATTAGCAAACAGAGCACAGAACGTTTAAGTTTAAATTGCAGAGTAATGCCATGCTACTACTACACTACACATGTATATCTTCTAAGTGGAAACTTTTAAAATTTAAATGCGTTCTTATTAAAAGAAACGTATACATAAATTGAATTTACTTTAAATTAAGTTTTTCTATTGAGCTAATACATAATTACTTCATCGTGCACTTATCTTTCTGTGGTATCCAAATTAGACTATTTGAGATAGATTTATAATTTTTTTTCGGATAAAAATTTTTAAAGTTACAAACAACATGGATGACAATCTGATATTTAGCACTTGTACTTGTAGTACTATTGCAATATACCAAATACAGTATTTGATATTTTTGTGGTATTTCTGTAGTATATTAATTTGTTATATTTTAAAATTTATACTGCGCTTTTATTCATAATGGGTAGCGGATATCTCACAGTTGCGTACACTCAATTGCAGCTTTCTGAATTGTGTAATAAGTGAATTTCATATATTTAAACTACAATAATTTTTAATTGAATAGTTATATGTACACACGAGTGTATGCAATATTTAACAAGTAAGAAAGCTACAAACCAAAATATTGCGGTACCACATAAATACTAAAAAATTACTAATTGTATATTGGGTATATTTATTCAATGTATGAATACTATAGAGTGCGAAATATACTAGATTATCAATCAAAGCAACTAAGACCCCTAGTAAGTAGGCGTTTTTCCCAAAGTATTTCATTAACAATTTCGACAATTTTTATCTGATCACAACCAAATTTTCACCAATCACGGTCAGACAGACGGACACGTCTACATCCTCTCGGCTGTTGACGCTGATTAAGAATGTGTGTATATACTTTATCGGGTCGGAGATGCCTCCTTCTACCTGTTACATACATTTCCTGCCGGCATAAAGTTATAATACCCTATGGGTAGTGGGTATAAAAAAATGTATAATTGTTTTAAATAGGGCTTATAATATATTCTTGATTTAAAACTCACGTTCTTTTAAACAATTACGTTATCGATTGTAGGTCGGAATGTGAACTTTCACTAGTCCTATTTATTTCATGAAAACGACATGTGTATCTATAAATACTTGTCGACAACTTTGATGTGAGCTGAGACTGAAATCTGTTTGAGTTTTTCAGTTGTTAGTTGCCATTGCTGTTGTTGTTGCCGAGACTGATTTTTGTCATGTTGGCTTGACAGCCTTGGTCTGTGGCTTCCGGCATGTCCAAGTTTAAGACGAAGTACTTGGCAACTTCATAAAATATTCAGCTGCACTTCAGCTCGGCAAACTAGCACTAAGAAGTTGCCTGCTGGTCAACAATCACGTTCGGAGTACTTGCCAGGCAGCACCTTGTCTCTAAGTGGAGTTCATTGGCGATGGCGAATGGGAGGATTACACACAGGAAGTGAAAATCGTTGCATTGCCAAATGGTAGATTAAAACGGTGTTAAGTTGAGGCTGCCACGAATGCCACTTGCGGCACTTAGAGGATCTAACGTCAAGTACTTAAGATTATGCCAAGCGAATGGTTAAGCTGTTCATGCGACAAAGCGAGGGGCCATCGAATAGTTTATAGAAATGATTCCATTTTGCTGCCGACATTTGAATGAAAAATGAGAAGAAAAAACAAGTGACACTTGGACTTGCTTTGCTAATGCTGTGAATTGAAGAGAAATGGGAAACGAGAGGCAGCCAAGGGTAATGTCGACAGCAACACCTTCTGCAGCTACAGCTACAGCCTGCCACAACCAACAAAATGTTGTTGAAGGACATGTAGTGGATAACATGAAATACACCAGCAAACGACAACAGCAACAATGAGTGAATGCAAACCGTCGTCGGCATTCGAGCATTCGGTTGTGTAAACATTTTAATTTCTGCAGCAAACAAATGCGCAGCAGCCACAGCAGCCTCAGTCTTAGCCAACAATCCCCAGCTCACTTTCTCTTTGCACTACTGTCTTCTCATACTGCTTGCTGTCCTCGTCCTTTCAGTCTCTAATGGCAATACGTATGTACATGCTGCTCCCAAAACAACATTCATTCCATGTGGACCATGGTCGTCCAATCCCATTGCAATGTCGGTTGCCGCCATTGTGTAGGAAGAGAAGGTATTCGGGCGGCATCAAGACGATGATTGTTGTTCTTTGGATATCCGTTTTTAAATTTCCAGCCCGCCACAATTGAATTCCAGTGAAGACTGAGAGAATGTCATTGCTACTTTAGAAAGAATTTGAGTTAAAATTGCCATAAGAACTATAATCTTAAAAAAATTGTTGACGATATTTCAGTATGCATTCCAATGACATTCAATGACAACTCACGCAACCATCACTAACAGAAGGTACAGTTTATGAAATCTTAGTTTTTGAACATTTTAGCTGCAGTCCCCAAATGCCGTTTAGCTCACAATCTCTCTCACACACACACATACAACCGTACATTATGACAGGAGAATATGCTTTTTGTTCAGTTTATGGCCTTTTCTGCTGCCATAAACACCAACATGCCCCCTCCCCTTCCCCGTGCTAACCGCTTCTCAGCTCAAGTTCCCACTCCAACGGCATGCCCCATTACTGCATGCAGTACTTGTTGGAAAAAAAAAATGCACAAAAATACAAGTAAGAATGCTCTAGTCGAGAATGCTCGAATGCGATATCCTCTGCATCCAATTTGAATATCATCATCAACTTCTCTTAGAATCAAACATTGATATTTGAAAGCATTTATTTCCTACTGCAGCAGGAGACTTCGAGCTGGACTGGTATCTTTTTACCCAGCGCAATTATGTGTTATACCTTTTGACCAGGATACTGGGTATACAAAGAAAGCAAAAGGCAACTGAGAAACCGCATTTAGCAGCACCACACACAATAATGTTTATTTGTATATAAAATAAATTCATATATATATGTGTGTTTGTTGTATGTGTGTACATAAGTATATATTCATATAGCATAAGTATTCATAACATAGGGAGAAATGCAGCCATGCTTTTTGTGTGCAAAAATGGCAGATACGAGCTTGCATTTCAAGGATACTGTTACAAAGCGAAGCCTGCCTGACTTGTGGACATACGAGACTGAGAAGGACGGGCAGAAATAGTGAGACAGAGAGAGAGATATGAATTGAGAGGAAAAGAGTCCCGTTTCCACTGTTCAACAAAAAAAAGATGAAAGTTTATTTTACATTTGCACATGCACTTCGCGCAATTAATTTTGCAAAATTTCAAATTTAGCAAGCCCACAACAAAAACGAACGCAAAAAGGGATGGCGAATATCAGAAAAGAAAAACATTTTCATTTAGCTGACAGTTTATTATTTTTAATGAGGCATATTATAAGTGTAATCAACTACAACACACCCTTTCACTGGCCAGCTGAAGCGTTGATTTTGATAGCCACAATAAAAACAATGACACTTTCATTAAAATATTTATACACTGCATCCTTTATTCATTATTCTTTACACTCGACTTGAATATGGTTCATGGCTTCTCGTTTATGAAAAAAATATGTTAAGGTTACTTGTACTTGTTATTCGGCTTAATTATAATACAGCTAAATTCTGTTCGAACAAACTGTTATAAAGTATAAGTCCCGAATCAGTCCATACAATGATGATAATGATAATATATAGTTGCTGAGGTATAAGAATTAGAGTCAAATAATTGAATGTGTAATCAGTAGACATATTTCTAAATGTTCGTATCTCCCACTTGTGGAACACTAAAGGTATTTCCGATACAACAGAAGGTAAAGTAAATGAATATGCATTATTCTGAATGAAATCATATTTCAAATACTTGAACTTATGAATGTAGTTCAGACCAGGCGACTTGATATGCAAGTTATCAAAATAATATTTCTTAAAACAACCAGTAAATTTTGATAAAATATACAAATTAGATATTTTAAATACCAGTAGATCAGTCAGAGGTTATCAAACTAAAAAAATAAAATTTTATTTCTATGAAAAATAATGACTATAAACTTAAGAATACATAAAAATCACCACAGTTCCAAAAGTATTTGAATATGTAATTAGAATTAAATAAGTTTAACAAACAGTAAATATCTTAGCGATTATAATTATCAGAGCCAAAATGTTCTAAATATATTAATAAGATGAAAAAAGGTATAAATACATATTATAGCCGGACTATCAGTTTTAGCTGCTTTGCTTAAAGTGTAAATTATAGTTAATGTTCCTTATTTGTATTTAGCTTTAAAGGATTATGGAATCCTTATTTATGTTCCTATTACATATTCCGTTAGTTACAAGATGCGACAATATTTTGCTTTTTTAGAATGGCAATCGAAGCATGCTCAAATGTATTTCTCAATTGTCCTTGAGCATTTATTGTAAAAAGAAAGGAAAGAGGAAACGTTAGTAATTTGTGTATGTAGATGGCATAAATTCATACTCTCGTAGTATGACATAAAAGATTATTTACCTTGGTTTTGTCTCGCTCTGTAGGGGTTCAAAATATACTTTAACGCATGGCAAAAGTTTCACCCCATAAATTAATTCTCAATGTGGCATTTGGTCTTTTTGGAAAAGTACAATGACATTTATTATAATTTAGCCTTTACGAAAAATGCGACAAAATAAAAGCACCAACAAAAATAACACACACTCATACACATATTCACAATACTTATATTAAAACATCTTTACTGTCTACGCAGTAAGAAATGACAATAAATCTAACTAAGTATATTAAGTACACTGCAAAATTGAAAAAATATATTTAAGCATTTAACAATTATATTAACAAGAATTTTAGGTAAGAGTTACACAAAATTGAACTGAATGTTCATTTTTAGTTATAGAAAAATACTGCAAGCACTAAAAAAAGTTTAAAAATGTTTAACAAAAAAAAAAAGAAGTTATGTAGGTTTTGTTTAACTTTAATTAAAATTAATTAATTAAGATATTATTTTGTAGATGAAATATTATGAAATATTTTGTATTTAATATTTTTTAAAAATGGATTGTATAACAAATATAGTTAATTATGGATATATAATATTTAAATTCGTTTAATAATAATGATATATCAATGATCTTTTAATTTATCCAACTCGACAAAGGGAAATTTGAAGCTTTTTTACGGACTTTCAGCAGTGTAGCTACGGCTCTGCCATGATATCTCATGTAGCCACATAAACGGAATATAATATGCCCGTTAACATGGACACCAGCGACGCACACACACACACTCTTACAAAGACAGGGCTTGTTGAGAAGTGTGGGGCGAGTGCAATTTGATCTTGTGCAAACAATTGGACCGGGTCAAAGACAAAACCAACTTGAAAGCACGCCCAATCCTATGGGCTATACTCGTATATGGCGCTTATGCTAGTCTCACAGTGTCGAGTCTGGGTCTCGGTCTCTGTCTCGAGTCATGTGCAGGAACTGTGTGACTATTATCCTTTGACCACTACTCGGGCTGCTAACCTTAACCATAAATTGGCTAAATAGCCACGCAACATGCCAGGGGTTGACAGCGGAGTAAACTACACGTCTGACCGTCGATATGAATGTTGGTTATGCCGCACATACACATTAGTACGATAGTATACTATGTTTGTACTGGGATGCGTGTGTGTGTGTGTGTGCGTGAGGTCCAATCAATTTATCACTTGAAAAGCGACAAGCTCGTCGCTTGCACTACGTCCCATGTCCTGTGTCCCATGTCCTTTTGCACTACGGATGCGGCTATTTTGCTGTGTCTGTGGTTGTTTTGGCAGCCATCCACACATCCACACACGCCAGAGGTAGGGGCAGAAGCAGGGAAAGGCTCGACACACAAATGGGTGGGAGTAAAAAAGAATTATAATTTTTCCCCCCATTATAACATTTATAAACAAAAGGGATATTAGTGCCAAGCGCTTGTTTGCCCCACATGACGACAGCAGCCGCTGGTCAAGCGATTATTGCAGTGCGAAAACAACTTGGTGTGGCAAGCGTCGAGGTCGTGTGTCGTGTGTCGTGGCATTGGGAATATTGGTCAGCTGAGAGGGGACCGAAAAACTGAAAGGTATTAGGGCGCACGTTATGGGGCTCATTGAATGTGTCGCAAAAGATTTAATGGAGCATGATCCTGGCATAGGTGAAATATGCAGTATAAACGTACGTATTTAATCAGACGGGAAAACAAGCCATGGACTCTATGGATGACCGCTGACCCAACAGCAATAAATCATCACTCTGCCAGGCGGCGGCGAGTTGCGTCCAGTTCCTGGCATTTGGTTTATTGATATTGTAGTCATAGTATTACATGGCATTGTTTATCCATGTCCTGTGTCTCCATCCTTCTTTCTCCCACACACATACCCACACACGCAGACACACATTAATATTAATCAAATTTATACTTTACTCTCATATTTCGTGTATCTCGGTTTTTGGGGAGAAATTGATCATGTTGGACAAAAGTTTACTACAGCTTATTGACTTGCAGCTGCGTTTCAACCAAAACTTTAACAATTTGCTTAAGGCAGGTCCTGCCCTGGACTAAATTATGTTAATTTGTGTATGTGAGATGAGGATGAGGATGTAGGCGAAGATGGCGATGACGATGACGATGTAACTGGAGTTAGTTCAATAAAGTTGTACGTTGTTGGCCATACTTAACTCATAACTAATGCAAAGAAAGTTATTAGAGCTAAGGATTTGGGCTCGGCTCGACTCGGCTCGACTCGCTTCGACTCGATATGGCAGGGCAAGGCAAGATTACGCATACGTCATGTCAGCCGAGCGGAAATGGGCGCTTTCAGCCGCTGCATGCCACATGGGCCACATATCAAATCGCATTTGAGGCATTTAGCCAGACGAAAAACGACTGCAACAAATCAACTAAGTGAAAGCCGAGTGCTTGGTCATGCCAGTTAGCAGTTTGACAAATTGCCACTCGGCTTTATGGCCTGCAGGGGAACAGCG
Organism: Drosophila nasuta; assembly: GCF_023558535.2. NCBI lineage: Eukaryota > Metazoa > Arthropoda > Insecta > Diptera > Drosophilidae > Drosophila > Drosophila nasuta. Next base: position 3,981,914 of record NC_083456.1, read on the forward strand.
GGGAGCGGGAAACTGGATGTGTAAGGGTAAGAGTCTTGTGAAAGGTAAGAAGAGCAAAGGCAAGACGTTGTTTATTTGCCTTTCATGTCGCGCATGTTAAATGCAAATTATTCAAAATACCCTTACCACTAGTTTGTACCTTTTTTCTGCAACCTGCTAAGACCCTGCTCGAAGGACCAAACACACATTCGCACCTTTGCACATATCCTGCACGTTGGTTGACCTTTTCACAATCCGGCAAAGCAGCCATCCGCCGCTGCCTCGTCAGTCGCCCGTGTAATTTGTGACATTTTGTTTTGCTCAGCTTCGTTTTAACAAATAAGCTTCACGCGATTATGCAAATTTTTAGTGTAGTGTTCACTTGCTTTTCCTTTTAAATACAATGCAAAGTTCTCTCGCCCAGGTCGTACTCTGAGGTGAGCCTGCTTCCGCCATGAAAGGTCACCTAACCGAAGCTCTTGCCTCATTTTTTAGTGCCTGCCTGGCTGCTCGGCTGCCATCACAGAGATTTGCATGAATAAATTAGATTTCGTTTATTGTTTGAGTGGAACATGCAATAAAACTTTAGTTTATTTACGCCAACTTTGAGTAGTTTGAAGGGCGTGAAAGTCGTTGACAGTGAAATTTAATGTAATAATCTTCAAAAATGCATGCAAAATAAGCACAGACGAAGTGTTGAAAGTACACAACAAAAATAAAAATAGTTGTTCAGGGTAAAACATTTTCAAAAGAAATAAATGCATTTTTCTTTGTTATTTCAGATGAACTTCTACATAAATTTACTCAAATTTATTACAGTAAAATTTAATAATAACTTCTCATAACATTTAACCATCATTCCGTCCCCTTCGAGCCTTAGACGTGTGTTTACCAACTTCATAAGACGTGTATTATGTGCATTTGATATATTTCTCAATAAAAGTATCACGCGAGTCCAACAATGCCACATGGCGCATGAAGCATGGTGCAACAGAGGCAACTTGGCGTAGCTGGAGGCGGACAATGAGGATGAAAAACTCATGTGTCACAGGGAAAATGAGAAATGATCAAAGTGAGTGTTTGGCTGTGGAAAACTGCAAATGCAGCAGCTGCTGCTGCCCAACTGGGACATCATCAGCTGCTACTTGCAATATTCAGCAAATCCAAGCCAAGCAGATGTGTGTACTCTACTGCCCCGTCTCTTCTATCTTCTGTCCGGTCCACTAGCTTAATACGGTCTAAAACTGCAACTGCAGCAGCACCAACTGTGAGAGCAAGCTCATCTGCTACTGCGAAGTAATCAGCAAGCCAGTCAAGAGGCGTGAATGGGAAATAGGAGTCCAGAGAGGGGCGTTGCCAGATTAAAGTGGGTTTGGGGAACTGTTTGTGTGTGTGTGTCTGCCATGTGCTTAGCCCAAGTAATTAGTTGCTGTGCATTGATTTTTACGCCGCGACGCCGGCTGCTCCCTAATTTGGCATGACAAATTGTTAATACGTCAAAGCGCTGACATTCTGCAGCCAGCCAAGGCTTCAACAACAACAACAATAACAAAAATAACGCTTTAGTATACATACATATGTACACAAGTATAGCAATTGATGTGGCAACGTTGTTGCTGTCGCCGCCGTCTGCCTGAAGCCGTCAGAATTTATGGTAATAAAAGCTGTAGACATGGCTTAGTATGTATGTATGTCATGATTCAGCGTGTGTGTGTGTGAGTGTGTGTGCAGACAGAGTGCGCTGACATGAGGCGTAATGGCACGCCTCATCACATTTAGAGAATTCATAAAACAAGTATACGCCGAGTATGCGTTGAGCATAAATCATTTTAACGCAAAAGGCGCAACCCAAGAAGAACAAATGCTGTGCACCATTTCACACTGGCCACCTGTCCATATACCATATGTATTTACTTTATATGTGTTCCGCTCAACACTCCTTCATTCAATTCATATGCGCACCTCACGGACAGTCGAAGCAATTACTTAAACACAAATAATACGAGCACTCAACCCGGACTTTATAATGCCATCAGTTTATTCACAAGTAATATATTATCAGTGGAGCTCAAGTATTCACTTGTTTTTGACGATTTATTTTTTTTCTTACAACACAAGAAGGTGCTCTGCACTCGGCACTTACAAATTTTTGAAGTTTCTGTGAATAATAAAAGTATAAGGGTTTTGCCTGATTGTAGATCCTACTACCAGCTTGAGGGGCTATAAGAGTGAAATTGTCAGTGAAATCAGTTTTTTCTTTTTAGGCACATTCATTAGGAGTGGTCTTCGACTATATTATAATTATTACTTTTTTATATTTGGCATAGCGAAATGATTATATATATCAAGAAATTAATGTAGTTGTATAGCGATCCACGAAATAAAGCTGTCAGTTAGTATTTTTAGTATATTAATTCCGTAAATTTGGTATACCAAATGTCTGCATACTTTGTTTTAAATGAAAATTTACTCCAATCACTATAACTGTAGGTAAACAGTTTCTGAGCATTACAATAAATGAGGGTGTACTTTCGTTGAAAACCGTTTTTCTAAAATGAAATTACTGTGTTTATTTGAGCCAGTTATTTTAACGCAGACGATAACCGATTTATGGATCTCACCATTTGAACTGGTGCGTTTTTATACCCGCTACCCATAGGGTAGAAGGGTATTATAACTTTGTGCCCGCAGGAAATGTATGTAACAGGTAGAAGGAGGCATCTCCGACCCTATAAAGTATATATATTCTTGATCAGCGTCAACAGCCGAGACGATCTAGCCATGTCCGTCTGTGTGTCAGTGTGTCTGTCCGTCCGTCCGTATGAACACCTAGATCTCAGAGACTATAAGAGATAGAGCTATAATTTTTTTTCGATAGCATTTGTTATGTTTGCACGCAGATCAAGTTTGTTTCAAATTTTTGCCACGCCCACTTCCGCCCCGCAAATCAAAAAAATCGAATAACAAGCCTAATTTAAAAGCTAGAGTTCCCAATTTTGGTATATACTATAACTACTATAGTAGTTATGATTCCTGGTTGCGATCAAATAAAAACTGTGGAAGTTATTAAGGAAATAATTTTGTATGAGCAAAAACGCCTACTTACTAGGGCTCTTAGTTGTTTCGGCCGACAATCTGGTACATTTTGCCGTCCATGGTATATTTTGAATGGTGTGCTGTATCGATATACCAAACATACCTTTTGGTATATTTTTAGTATTTTTTTTAGTATTTTCGGTATATTTTGAAAATGATAAAAATGGGTAGCGGGTATCTCACAGTCGAGCACACTCGACTGTAACTTTCTTACTTGTTTAATTTTAATCACTGGATTCACAACAAAAAAAGCTTGAGTATTAATTAATCATTTGTTTCAAATGGAAAGGGTATATTTTAGAGTAACTGAAATTTAATCTAAATTTGCTGTCATTCGTTTGCAGACAGAAAACATTTACAGCAAATTGAAATTAAAAGAGAATAACGAATTGATGGGGTCATGAATTGAGTTTCATTGCCAAATGGCAATGCTGGGCGCGAAGCTGATATCTCGTTGCTTGCAATTCGCTGTTGTCTGCTCGATATTTGATGTAAACAATAGATAATGATTACAAATTTATTATTGTCCCATCTCGTTTAGCGCTAGCATTGATGGGACTCGGGCATCTGGAATCGGTTCAGAGAAGGACAATAGAATCGTTTAGAGAAGTGCTCAGAATAAAATAGACAATAAAATCAAGCTCGTGGCAATCTGGTAACATGGAAAGCCATAAATTTAATGCAGCTGCTCGATAAAGTACTTGTAATTATTTAACTAATGAGTTCTTTAAGTCTGCTGAGCAAGTTCAGTATACAGACGGCATGTGTACAATTAACATTTAAATATCATTGTGAAAATAGTTGCAAACTATTCCACTTTTTTCATCCCAATTACCAAGCTGACCTCTGCATAGTAGCAACCATTTTTTTATGACTTTCCACCAGTTTTCTCACTGACAAATATACCAAACGTATTTAACTTCATTTTGTTTTCCTTCGTTTCTGTTTTGCAATTTGCACAGCTCCACTGCGAAAATTTAATTTGTTTTGTGCATTTGCCAGAGGCGTTTGTGTGTCATGCATTTTTACACCTTAATTTGCGGCTAATTTGCATATTCTATATGAGTATTTTCGCCTGCTGTGCAATTTTAGTCGCACTTCTACTTGCCAACTATCTTTATTCACTTTTCCCATTCTGTGTATTTTTTTTTGTTATGCGAAATGTTGTTTGCTTAACAGCTGCACTAATTTTGGTAAAAGTGAAACAAACTACAACATAAATAAACGAGCTTCTTTCTGAATTTGCCTTCTAGATACACTTTCGGATTTCACTATATTCAAAATTGAATTTAAAACAAAATTTGCTGTTGCTTTTTTACTAAATTTAGCATATCATAACGTAATGCATAACTGAATAATTATACTATCAATTAGGATACAAAACTCATGCAGTTGAATGATTTATTTTGATAAAAAGTCAATCCGACAACGGTTGATTTTTTGTTTATCCACGTTGAACAATATTTGTTTATTTCTCATTTTTATACACTTCAATACATTAATTTAATAAATAAATTATGAACTACATCAAATTAAAATACTCGTTTATGTACAATCAAATATACGTAAAATTAATTGCAAACAATTTCGAACGGAATTAATAACTTAGCTACAGTAGCATTTAATGAATAATCTTTGAATTGAAACGAATCGAATTGTGACCAACTTGCTTCTTTTTTTGTTTTGTACTCGGATAGTTTTGAAACTGCTTTTAAAAATTCGATTAGATGAATTAATTTCATTACATTCATCACTAAAGGCCATCTAAAAATGAATATATCTATATGTACTTCTATTTTGCTTAAGGACGGCAGCCTGGCTCGACTTTCACTGCATTTCTATTCGGTGGGGCATAATCTATGATTATCCCAAAGGCCCCTCAAGGTTGATCTCACATGCAACACACGATTAACGTACTTCAAAGACAACCATTGCCCCAGCAACCACACCAGGGTATTTTGCCACCAGTATGGGAGCTAATCGAGATCTTGCGGCGATTGGAACGCATGCTAAAGCTGGTCGAGGACTCGCGGGATGAGCCAAAGCTGTTGGAATTGCGATCGGACAAGGAGGTGACTGTCTCGTGATTGCTGTCCTGGTGGGAATGGTGACTGTGGTGGGGATTGCTGCTGATCAGACTGCTGTGCTGGTGGTGGTGTCCATGGTGGTGATGATGACTGCCACTTGCCCCACCACTTGAGTTGCTAATCCGATGCACATTGTGCACGGTTCCCTCCGAGTGGCGTCGCGAGCACTTTGTCCTGTTGACGGTCGCAGTCATCGGCACTGGATCGCTGCCCTCCTTCCGATGATGATGATGGTGAGTGGTGCTGGGTGGGGCTGAGTTGGTGGCTGCAATCTCGGCATGAACCGCAGGCATTGAATTACTATTGGTACGTCGCCGTGCGGAATGTGGAGAGCTTGGCGTACTGTGGCTGATCTGCTTGAAGATCTTAATATTCGGATGGGTCAATACACTGGCTGCCACAGTCGTTAAATCGCCACAACTGGCTGTTGTTGTGGGCACCGTGTTCACCGCAGCAACGCCGCCAGCGACAGGCACAGCTGGCTGCTCCTCGCCACATACTATTGAGACCCGGCGAGCCTTTCGCTTGGCCGCTTCGTCATCCTGGCAAAAGGGAACAACACGTATGATTCCGGAATACATTAACCAACGGTTAGGGATAAGTCCTACCTCATTTCCTGCTGTTGCTTCGCTGCCATCCGCTGCCGTCGGCTCAGTGGCCGTGCACTCGACGTCCAGTGAGCGCGTGAGTTGCGATGGTGACGATCGAAAGATGGCTCTTTTGGCCGCCGCCGATGCCAAGGACTTGTACAGATGACTTTTGTTAGGCGACAAGCCAACTGGTGGCGATGGCGGTGGGTCTGTGGGCATGGCTGGACGGCGAGCAGGGGGCAACGGTGGCGGTGGCTTGTTGGGTACATTGGGCTTGGCTGCCACAGGCGGTTTTTGTCCATTCGTTGGAGGCGCCTGCCCTGGTGAACCAGCTGCCTGGTTGAGCTGCTCGAATCCAAGATAGGTGCACTTCTCCGGAAATGGGGCCATCGGATCCGGCATATGTGGTGCCGGACTATCCGTGTGTTCACGTTCAAGCGACCGCGTTCGGCTGGAGAGCTTGCGGCCACTGCTCGTATCAGAGGTGTGACTAGCCGTTGTGGTTGTTGTGGTTCCAGTTGTGACTGTCCCATTCGAGATAGTCGGATTTGTGCCGTCGTACTGCAGATATAGGTTCATCTCGGAGCGATAGGGTTTCTTGGTGATATCCGTGTTGTTGTTCGCCGAGATCAGATTGTCTCGTGACTTACTCTTCTCCAACTGAATGGCTAAAATATCCTCAGATATGGTCTCGATGTCATTAAGTATTGATTCCAGATTCACTGAATCCGTCTAAAATGAGAGTTATTTGCATTAGTCTTGAGGCAGCACAATGGAATGAATGACATTTATATCGCAACAAATCAAAGCAACTAAAAGGATTTTGAGTTTGTGAAAGGAAAACATTTCAAGGGATCAAATGATTTATTACAAAAAAAGACAGTTAAAAAGCAGCAATCGACAAGATAATGAAAATATATTTGAAAATTGTTTGAACACATTTCAATATTAAATAGGAAAAACACCCACTTGTAGAGCCAAAGTGACTTACTATTTTATTTTAAGCTATGATAGCTTGATATGTTATCAATTGAAGCAACATGTAAATAAAGGTCTAACATTCAATATTAATTTATTAGGAAGTTTACAACATAACATCAACTACAATTATATTGAAGTAGGAAAATTAATTTTTCTCGCTAAAAAAATATAGTTTCGCATAAAATAGTTTTCGCATATTGATAATTTTACAATATAAGTATAAAGTCTGAAAGTCAATGAAAGGAATAAAAACAAGCAACAAAGGTACAGTCGCGTGTGGACGACTGTGGGAGACCCGCTCCTCATTTTGAATAAAAACATTTCGTAAAAGCATACCAAATTAATATAATATGGTATATACCATATGTTCAAAATATACCAACTATGAACCAATTTCAGGTGTCGTTTTTTGTCGTACAAAATTATTTCATAAAATATGACGCTGATCAAGAAGATATACTTCATATATACTTCATGTGATCGGAGATGCCTTCTCCCTGTTACATACATTTCCTTCAGACATTAAGTTAAAATACCCTTCTACCTTAGGGCTAACGGGTATAAACATTAAAAATACAAATAGAAAATATTCAACTTTCAACTGAAAAAAGCTACTTTGGGATGAGTTTTAAAAAAGGTTTGATATAATGGCACATAAACATTAGGTATCTGATAATGATAAGATTTCCTATGATTTGGGAATAATATTCACTAGAAACGACAAACACATAGAGTATGCATGAAAATGCACATATATTAATATTTTGAAATAATGAAGATTTTGAAGCTTTTATTGTGAAGTCGATAATGACTGCTGATGATCTGGTGAAAAGATCACCCTCACCTGACTGCCTATATCCGGAATACTGGTATTCGAGGCAACTGTTACAACTGTGCTGCTTGTAAAGCTGTTGCTGGTTGAGACCTTCGTTGCCTGTCGCAAAGGCGATGTTGTTGTTGTTGGTTTTGTAGTGTGTGTGGTGACGGTCATCAGTGGCTTTGTCAAGGCAGTGGCCGATATGCAAGTGCTGTGGCAACTCTTTTGTGCGGTTGCGTAGACAGGCTCAACGTTGTGGGTCAGGGGCAGTAGAGACGGACACGGAGATAGGGACGGAAACAGAGTCGGAATCGAAATCGGAGTTGGAGACGAGGGCGCGGAAGCTGACGCTGATACTGGCACTGATTTGGCAGCTGAAGCGGCAGCAGCAGCAGCAAGCGCAGCGGCATAAATATCAACCACACTCCCAGTGCAGACGCCACCCGCAGCCTCCCCATCAACACCTAAGCCGACGGCAGCGGCAACATTCACCACTGCCCGATGCAGAGCGCACTGTTGCGATGGCAGCGACTTCAGCTGTGGTTGTTGCACTACTTGCTGTTGGCATTGGTGCAGGCGCTGCTGCTGTTGGGCGAGGCTGTGGTCGTGGACGTGGGAGTGGGAGTGAGCTTGGCATTTCTGGTGATGCAGCTGGCAATGTGCTCGCGAACGCGAGCGCGAGCGATGGCGTGGACTTACTTGAGGTGAGAGCCGCTGAACAGGACGCTGATATGGCGATGCGAGTGCATTGTTCACAAATATATCCGGTGGCTCACGCAGTGGGGCCGCCGTTTCCAGTGGCGGGGGCGGAGAACCTGGCGGCAGTGCGTCTGGATTCTGATTGGCCAGCTTGGTGTTGAGCTTGAGGCGCGGCTTAATGGGGGCGAAGAAATGCTTGGGGCTGTTGAGCGCTTGTTGCGTTGCGTTTGTGGTTATCGCCACGGTCTCAATGATGCCTCCTCCTGCACCGCCGGCTGTCGTTGCTGGCAAATTGAGGGCCACCTTGGGCAGGGCCTGCAGCGTTGATGTGGGCACAAAAGTAGTCAGCGTTGGAGCTGGCACTGGCGGAGGCGGTGACCGTGATGGCGACGAGGCGTTCGAGTACTTGCGCTGCGAAAACGGCGACTGCAGATTGTAATCCCAGCCATTTGTATGCTTCATAGTCTTGCCCGTCGTCGTGCTGGAGCTGGTACCCAGCTCAGGAGTGGGAGTCAGAACTGTAATAGGCAAGCTGTCAGTTGGAATTATCGCCATTTACCGCAAATATTCCTCACCTGTATTGGCGCCCATGTGCTGCTGCAAGATGTTCTCAAAGTAGGAAAGTGGCGGCACCATTGCCTGCAAATCATTTAGCTGATTGGCCACCAGCTCAATTGGTGTCAGTGGCGTTAATGGACCCACCAGACTGGGCAGCGTACTCTGCGAGCCATTGAGATCGGGTGTGCAGATCATCAAATGTTCTGGTGGATGGGACAGCATCATCTCCGGATTGCTAAGTGTCTCCTCCGAGACCACCGAGAGATGATCAAAGTGCATAGGTTGACCCTCTGGCTTCGCTGGAGCGCTACTCTCATTAACCTTGATGTTGGGTTCTTCGGGAGGCAGCGGCGGCTTGATCGGAGCACATGATCCTCCCTCCTGGCAGCACTCATCGCTGCAGTGCCCATCGTCCGCGCAACGACACGTATCACATGAGTCAGAGTCCTGTGAAATGCATTCAAATTGAACGTATCGTCTAATGTTAGCTTATGATTTCAATACTCACATCACTGTTTCCATCACAACCTGCACTGCCTCTTCCACCGCCACTGCAGCGACGTCCACTGCCTCCGCTCCCTCGACATCCACCAAACTCATGTTCGTTCAGCTTCGCCTTGAAGCGCTTGTTGAGCCGATCACATTCGTCGCGCAGTGTCCAGATCTCTCGACGCAGCTGCTCATTTTCACGCCGTAAACGCTTGATATCTGATTGACCTGCGAATTGCATACAACATCTTTTAATAAAGAGTGTTCCAAACCGTCTTCTAATCCTTGATAAAATCAGGATATACACTAAAGTAAAGTATTTCATTTCGAACATTTAAATTGCAAATGCTCTTTTGAGCATGAAATAAAACACACGCCTAAAATAAACTAGATTTGAATCTTATCGATTCACTAGTTTTGGTCGAAAATCGATTTATTCAGTTTAAAAATCGATCTATTGCCTAAACAGACTGTTTAATTTGGCTAAGATTGTAAAATTATAGTTCCTAAACAAATTAAAAACAAATCAATGCTCTAAAAAGATTTATTAGTGAAAATTAAGAATCGTTTTCAGTTCTTATACACACAATAGACTGTATAGTACCATTAATGGTACTTTCTGCATAATATAATATAACAGATAAAACCTATATAAAGAGATTAGAAGTTTGACAATTATTATTAGGCCAGTATGTCACCTCTAATTCCATTGTTTATGTTTGTCCAACCTGTGATTTGGCAATGAAAACTATGAACACACACTATCTCATTGAGAATATACGTATTTAGATACGTATGCACATATACATATTTATAATATTGTAGCCAGAGGGATTCTATCACTGTCTACGTTTCTTTTATTTTGTTTTGAAGATTTACGTTTTATGAATCTTCTTTGAGTTTATACGCGTTTTTAATTAGTTTTTTTATGGTTTTCTGTGTGCTAGCACATTTAGTTTATGATTATTTTCATTTCCTGTTTAAAATATGCCTTTTATTTCCAATCAACACAGTTTTGAGTAGCATTTTAATGTTTTTTTAGGAGATTATTTGATACTCACCTCGTTCAACTTCCGCATTTATGTTGATTGTGCGCAATCTAAGTTCTTCATTTTCGTATATCATGCCACGAGACGACTTCCTGTCCAATCTGTAATCAGGGCAGAGAATTAATAACTAAACTAATAGTGCGATATTAATGAATAAAATATGCTACAAAAGAACAACTAATATTGCCTTCGTATTGTCAATGGTTGCCATTGCGAACGTGTGCCAAACAGCATTCCGTTCGTGATTTTTAAACAGATTTTTCTTATCAATAACTCCGAATTTAAGGGAATATGTTGAGAGAAGGATAGAGATGATGCCTCATCGAATGCTGTAAGTCAACTGAGTTCCAGTTCTGTGATGTTCTTAGCCCAATTATTGGGTCTGTTTTGAGATCTTTCAACACCCGCTAAACATAAATAAATAGTATTAAAGAGACCTAGACAAATAAATGTATAGGCGTCGATTTCGTTAGCTAGGAACGCGTCAGAGATATGAACAATATTTGAAGAAGGTGGAACCTAGCAATAATCTGGAGCAAAAAACAAACCCAAAATAAATAAATAAATTTTGAAAACTTTAATAGTTCAAATAAAAGGGGTGATTTACCCAATTATTTGATTAGATATATGTACATTTATATATGGTACGTCTGTCTGTTTTTAGCTTGCAAATTAAATAATACACTGATATAAGTAATATTTCGATAATAATAATTTTTCTGGTCTAATCATGCCAATTAAAAGCTATATGCAAATCCCAAATGATCCATAAAAAAGCCTCTACAAATTTTCCATAACTAACACTGTTTATTATTTTTTCGAACAAAAAAAAATAAGCGCGTGAATTTATTTTTGACACTGCCGTCTGAACAATTTTGAAAAACTGCCGACCTGTTAGACCAACTGCCACTGATCTAAGCATGTGGACGCCCTGCTGATAGCATTTTTAACGCGAATGTCTTCGAATGTGCTTGACTGTTTGCTGTATTCGTTTATTTTTTTGTGTATCGTTCTTTGAGGGGGAGAGAGAACTGAGAGAAACGCATTTTATAATAGTGTGTCCCACTCTCTACTATTGTGACTAAATTTGGAGCACCCAGCACCTACAAGAATGACAGGGTATACGAGTTTTTAGGAAATGTTGGTACATTTTAAATTAGTCACCAATGGCAAGGTATAGCATAGTCGACCACTTCTCTTCACATAAATCGCTATGCGCATGGTTTATTTTAATATTGTTGGAAAAACAAATAATTAAAATCAGACGTGTGTGCCTTACTCTAAAATATCCGATACAAATATTTTTAGTCCGAATTTTAGAAAATGAAATAAACAGATATTTATTGTAATTAAAATGTAATAACTATAATTATAATATTTTATTATTTCATTTAAATGTATTCAATGATTGACTATTTATACATATTATAATTCCATGCTCTTTATTGAAATCACAGATTCTAGCTTGTCTTTACTGTTGGCAACCGACAATTCGAGAACAAGAACCCTGCTTTGCTGAATATGCTTTCAAAATCGCAGGACATCGCATCGGTACACAGTAGTCTAAAGCACAAAATTCTAAAAAACGAACCGTATCGAATAATGTATTGTGTCTAACGTCAATGTTCTGTTAAATCTCAATTGACCGATCAGTTTATCACTTAATATTAATACAAACTAGCGCAGTGTAAACATTCTTCAATTTGCAGAATAAATTTGCTGTTTCATTTATGAACAGTGAACAACTAAACTTATTAAGTTCGTTCGAGAACATCATACACACATATGCACACCAATTACTAAGTTTGTTTCTTAAATCGTAGGATATATTTAACAAGCTGAGAGAAAATTTCTAAGCTCTGAAGCACATACTCCACGAATCTGAAGACCATTTTGAATTAAAGTCAAAGTTTGCAAAATTGGTAAAATTCCAAATGCATCAATTAACAAGTCTAGAGTATTAGCGTATGCATTGGTAAAATATCGTATAGTAGGTCAAGGTACACTTGTGATATTATTTTAAAATTTTGGAAACAAATTTGTTGGTAGATATTCGTTATTATTTATTATGTACTTATTATTATTCTCTTGTTTTCAGGCAAGAGTCGCTAGAGATCATACTTGAATAAATTCACAGATGTTTTCCGATATAATAATATCGATAGACTGAAACTTAACATATTAACAGCATTAGTGTTCAGCTTTTGCCAGTATCAGATTAGCTGTCAGTTCTGTTATGCGACAAAATTAAAGCTAATTAAAATTTATTTAATATACAAATCCGATGACTTGAAACCCTAAAGAAATCCGTATATAATTAGGTTTCCAATTATTGTACAGGATACGTTAATCTTTACACTAAAATGATATCATATCGTATGAACGATTATATTGTTTTTAAAAAAATTATGGTTTATTTATTAAATTTATAAAGCCTATTACATACATAAATACTTAAAACTTATTACGATAATGTTCAATATACAATAAAGTAATGAATTGGAAACGCAAGTTTACATTGTGCCAATATAAATAAAAAAATGAACTAGTTCCGTTCCGAAAGAGCTACGATGCAACCCTAGACACGATGATCTATTTTTAAAATACGAGAGAGAATGCGTGAGCGTTTCTTTTGAATAGAAAAGCGTATCGATAAAAGTGTATGATCGATATATAGAAAAACAGTTTGGCAGTTTAATTCATAAAATGTGATGTTGATTTGGAAAATAGGAGAATGAACCGTATGAAAACAAACGTTTGCTGAAAATATCGAGTAAACTTTTAGCAATATGTGTAACATCAACTTGAACAATGCGCATGACTCGATGATAAACAATAAACTTTTATTTATATTTGTTTTTAGTTCTGCTTGGGGCGAACAATGTTTATTTTACGATCACTAAAGTGTATGCATATTAGAAACTTTAATGACTTTTAATATTAATCGATACCAGGTCATCGCGAGCCAGATGTTCGTAAAAGAAAAATGTGAATGTGCATGTGGGGAAAATAAGAAAAACTTTGGCGAATTGCTTACTTTGCGGACTTCTCGGAACGCTTGTTACTCTTGCGACTTCGATCATATTGGGTTCGAGAGCTTTTCGCGCCTTTCATTGAAAACAATCAAGTTTTTAACAAATAATATATTTATTGTCACACAATACACATAGTCCCATGAACGTGTTGAGCTTCATACACAGAATATCCACGATTAGTTTTGTTAACTTTTGTGAAAAGTTGTACTAATTTGTTTATTTCGTGTTTAACATTGTACACAATTATTTTTGGGATAATACTTTAAACAATATGAAAAATTAGATAACAACAGAAATTTCACCGCAACGAAACAAGAAATGTGTTCGTATTGCAATACCGCACGAGTCGGCAATAAGCAGAAAACTGACAGTTGGGCGAGATCAGTGTTGGCCAAAAACAGGCGACTACAACAACAGAATAGAATAAAAGCAACAAACGAACAACGCCAACGACTGGCATTGAATGCCGCCAAGAGCAACAAGCTCTGCCTATGACGGCCACTGGCTCAATTTTTAATAAAACTAAAAAAAAGCAAAAAAGAAAAAAAAATTAATAGAAGAAAACTGTGAAAAGTTTCATAAAGCAAATGCGGAGGGTAAATCTTAAAAGCACTACCAGTATCAACAAATCATCGTTCTCAATGAAATGTGCGCATGCTGCTCAGAGATTAAATATAAAAAGGAAAAACCTATGCATAACAATGCTGAGCATCGACTAAGACATGCTCTATACACCTTAAAGTGGCAAATTATTGTTACAAAAGTTACAAATCCAGATCAAATTTGCGCTCTAAACCAAAGAAGAGATATAGTTTTTGCTGTTTCAATAGATGAAAAAGGTATAAAAAATGTACAATTTTAATATCAATTCACTAAATATTGACTATTTCATTGCATTCTTTAAAAAAGGAATCACAGAAACCGATTTCACAGTATAGAGTACAAGAGACAATTTAAAGGGTATGTATATAAAAATCCACAACATTTAATTTTTCTGAAAAAGCTTTTTCAAACATACATTTGTATGTACATATGTATTCTTAAACATAAATACAATACATTGCGTACACAATTTGTATACAATGTAAGTTGTGTGCTTTACTATTTGGACTAATATAATTAAAATAAATTTCAAACCAGATACATATTAAACTTGATATTAATCGTTCTATGAATAATTAATAAATGTAAATTCATGTAAATGCTTTATAAAAACTGTATCTAAAACCAAATTGAATTTATTTATTACCATTGGTTAAATGTCATTTACGATTTGCATTTTTATGCACATTGTATGTATTATTGCTTGTTTTGGTTACAAAAAAAAAAAAATTAAAAAATGTATTAAATTTAATCAACCCATTAATCGGATTGAACGCATGGTTTGGTTTATGTCTGAAAGTATGTTTTTTGCCCATTTACAATTCGATTACAATTACTAAAGGACAACAGAAATGAATTTATTTTAACAATAAGCAGCAGATACTATAAAATTGCAACTGCACCGCATTTACAATTAATTTTACAGCTGAGCTACCGAGATCAAATTAAATAAGTTCGTACATTATTCAGCAATCTTTTTTTCCAATAGCAAAACGTAATATTTCCACAGGGTAATTATCGGCATTGTCGAAATTACGCTACGCGTTGCCAAAAAATATCAATTCTGAAATAGGTGTCTGAAATGTGTCAGTGTCAGTGACTGGCTAAATATAAATATGTGTAAGTGGTGCAAATTAAAATCATCTTAGACGCCTACGCAAATTCATCTCACAAAGCACCCACGTCTACGTAAAACAATCGTCTGTTATCTAGGATCAAATGAATGAAATAAAGCAATTTGCAGTCTGATTTGAGCCCATTGATCATACCTAAAAAAAATCATACACACAAATATATCTACGCCACGTGAAATACGAGGGCAACTACAACACGTATTCAAATGTAAAGAATAATTCCTACCGGCTAACCGATTTCTTATATGTCAACCCTCGTGAATAAAATATAAAGGCAATTATTTATTTACTATATAATGTAAAGTTCGCAGGGGTAACTTCGGCACACATAAATAATATTTTTCGTTTGTGTTTGCTTATGCAAATGTGTGAATTTAAATTATTTATCAGCCATTAAAAAATTAGCCGAGGTTATGAGGGCCAATTAATAACAATAAAAAACCTGACTTTTTTCTCATTTTTTTGGTTGACAAAATTTGTTTCTAAACTAATCGCGTCTGTCATTTCATTTGCTATTTGCCATTGTTTATTTTTATATCAATTTGAGAGAGACAGCATAATCCTGGCAAACGAGTATTTTAATATTATTTAAATTGTTGTAGAATGAATTGCATTCCTTATAAGCTGTCAGCTTTCAACTGACTATTGAAATAATCAATAATATCAATAGTTGGAGAAGAATATGGAAATTAATTTAATTTTGTTTGTTGTACGTATAAGCTGTCACTTTTCAATGGACTGTTAAAATAATAAACAAAACCAATATCTGCAAAAATATTGAACATCATTTTAATTTTGTTGACATATCATTATTAAAATTGGCTTCACAATTATTTTTACTTTTTTTAATTACCATTGCTTTCCTCATTCCAAATGAAACCAAAAGCACAATGCGAAAGGTTGTCGATATTAATTTAGCAACTAAACTCTTATACAGTTCGCGTATAAGAGAATATATAAGAATAAACTTTGTGAAGACAAAAGCTTTCTTGAGAACTGATATTTCCGGTAATATCGCCGAGCTTTGCACTGCTTTATAATGCTTCCGCTGATCGGATATTCCAACCGTTTGTTGAGCTTTTGAATTACCATTTTTTATCAATAGATCGACTGAGTATAAAGATACATACATATATAATCGTATATAGTTTGGTTGAGTTACCTGCTATTTAGCTTATAGTGGGCATGCCGTCTTCGTTCTCGGAGCATAGTCGTGTGTTAGTTTTCCGCATATGAAAGAAAAACCAACAAAACAAAAGAAAAGCAAAAGGCACATAAAGTAAAAACAAAAAGGAAAACAAAACATAACAAAAATAGTATCAAAAAAACGCAACAAGAAAATTACACGAATTATTTTCGTTTGTTATAAATGTGTGCGGGAAAGACGTGTAAACATTATGATTTAAAATTTCCATAATTTGTTTCTTTTGTTTTCCTTCAATTCTTGTTTCTCCTACTTGCTTTGTGTGTGTGTTGTTTGAATACTCGAGAGTGTATTTATTTAGTTAAAAACCAAGTGTGTAAGCGCATATTGTTAGTGAGTTACTTGTTATTGGTCAAAAGTAAATAAAAATGAAAAAGATTGAGAAACTTTGCAGTTGCATCTGCACGCAAAACATTTTGAGACATATGGAATATTAATGAATAATATTTTAATATTCTTGAACATTGCCTTAGCTTGCATATAGTTCATAGTGCCCGCCTATCTGTCTCAAACACAATACCCATGTCTAAGCATAAAATTATGTATACGTGTGTAAAATAATATGTAAATATATTTGTATATGTTAACACGCAGCTGCTTTCAGCAGTAGAAACAGGCGCCACACAATGGCATTTTTCCAACGCAGTAACCCCTTCTCGTCCCACAACAATAGTGGAGACAATAACAAGTGTGGGACACAAGGAATGGCGGCTGTATGTGAGGTCGTGAAGCATTTTGTTCGCAAGGGTCGAGAGAGACAAAGAGAAAGAAAGAGAGGGAGGGAGAGAGAGAGAGAAAGCAGCATAATCTGCCAAAGCAATTGATTTATCGATTAAGTTGTCAAGTGCTCATTGTCATCATTCATCAGTATTTGCATATGTTACTATCAAGAACTGCTCCAACGACAGTCTCAACAGACGCATGGAGGAAAAAATTTTCATTGCCTCTGCTCTGATTAAATAATTCATACATTTTAGCAGAGTTACATTTAATACCAAAAACGAAAGGACTTCTTTCTCCAATTTTCTATTAAGTTTTAGAGCATCCCTTTTTTTGTATATTAATAAAATCGTCTGCTTTTGTTAAATTATTGAAAAGAGAGAGAGGTCAACCAAATTTTGTTGCACGTTTTTACTCACTTTAAATAAATTTAAGTACTATGCATTTTTATTTTAAATAAGTTGGAATTCCGCTATCAGAATTATTCCATTTTCGAGAATATGTTGTCATATAAAATTCAATGATTGTAATATATATTTAAATGTGTCAAAAATTTTCGGCAGACAACTATCAATAGAATACGAGTATATTTACGATTTGAGTGCTACAGTTACTCCAAAAAATACTTACAAATACACCACATTACAAAAACTTTAAATTTGTCTTATTTAATGAAGAGTAAGAAATCTTGCGAAGAATTGAATAATTGTCATTCAATCATTAAATATATATAAATTTTAAATGTAATAAAATGAAAAATAAAACCGTTTAAATTTAATAAATTTTCAATTTTTATTCATTTTTGTAAAAACTAAGTTTAAGGTTTTTAATTAGCAGTTCGTATTGGAAAAAATCAACAATTTAATTTAAAATTAGGTTCTATGGAGAGGCCAGCGAACTGACAGATGGTCGAATAAATGATGCCGATCAGATTATTCGGAGAGTTTACTCGTATTTACAGTATAAAGAGAGATCAACCAACTAAATAATAAGAGAAATCATAAATATAGACTTTTTTCCGTTTCATCAACACGTATTTAAAGGGCGAGCCTAGGTTTAATTAGCTCAGAACGGAATTTATAAACGTAAAGTAATCCAATTGAAATGGTCCCACCAATTATGGTTTGATTTTAATAGTCAAACACTTTGGCAGATTTATGATTATTTATAAACTTACTCAGTATCGTAATAAGAACTCATAAATAAGTGTAAACACGCGGATTCAATTAATTGCTTTATCCAATTAATGCTTCGATGAGAACAACAATTAGCATGCCTTTTGAGGAAAACAATGTTCAACTCGTAAAGAGTTTACGAAGAATTCTTCAGGTTATTACTTGGGCACTCGCGCATGCTCGGCATATTTCAAATAAGTGGATCATAAACCGAATTTATAAATAAATATGTGCCCAGACAAAAATAATTCTGGAGCGACGGCGACGACCGGTCGATACACCTTCACATTCACAACGACGAACGAACTCGCTGCCAACGCAGAGAGATGCAGTCAAAGATCTAGTGGCTACATATGTTAGATGCAGATACGTAGCTAGCAGATATCCAAGACACAAAAAGAGGTCTCTGTGTGGGGCAAAGGCCTAGCGCGGCACGAACACTGACGGATACGGATATTCATACGTTGTGGCCTAGGAGGCACGCGACTGATAACTGCACCGCTGCGTCTACTGAGGCAACCACTTCGCGACGACGCACGCCGCTTCAGATTTGTATATATGGATGTATATATGTATATATATATTTGTATTTTGTGTGTATAAGCGTATGTGCGTGCTGTTGTTTCTCATGTTAAATAATTGCGTATACATTTTATTCGTTGTTGCTCATTTTGTGGCTGAGCTACGCGCTCATAAAGAAAAGCGCATGAGGTTGGCGGCATTCGCATACGACGTGCCAATTCAGTGACGGAATGTGCGTGTGTTTCCAAGTCAAATTTACATCCATGCGTTAGCTAAACTACTACAAATTGAGAGCAAGAACGAACTCACAGGCGCTCGCACTAATGCACAAAAAATACACACGCATATTGAATGGTATGCGAGTGTGCATGACCAAAAACCAAATGCACAGCTCAAATCCGAGTAAAAAGAGAAAGAAATCATGCCAAAAAAAACGTTTGCAAGTTTTTTAGCTGTTTATTTTCCATTGGCCTAGTGCTTGTTGAGCGATGCAGTTGGTATGCATGACTTCTGGCTAGAACATCAAATCATTTTATTACGCCTATTTTTGTACTCATCGCTAGCCAAAGACTAGACGGGTATAAAAACTTTGCGCCAATAGAAGATTTATGTAACAAGCATGAAAAGATATTTTGGATTTTATGATTAGCTTGAGTAGTCGATATTGTTTCAATAACGACATGGCGTATTTGAAGTCTATGCACATAAAATAAGATTCCAATGATCCGTTTTCAATAAATTGTGGAATTGTGAAAGTTTAATTAATTATGTTTGCTTATTATACATTAAAGTCGAACATAAAGGAAAATTATAAACCAATCTGACAGCGCTCGACTTTGAGATTCATTAACCATACCAAATTAAAATATTAAAAAATACAAAAATAGAAAAAGTATTACTTACTCCTACAAAATACTACTTAAATATACCAAATAAAAAGATTAAAATACTAAAAAAGAAATTATACTATAAAAATTAAAACTTACTGAAAATGTTATATATTGTACAATAATATAAAAGCTACCCCCATTTTAAATAAAAGCAAAATTTTGAATCAAATCAAAATCATTATATCTCTATCTCTTATAATCTTGGAGATCTAGCTGTTCATACGGACTTACGAACATCGCTATATCGTCTCGGTTGTTGACGCTGATCAAGAATATATATAATTATGGGGTCGGAGATGACTTATTTTACCTGTTATATACATTTGCTGCAGGTTATATTTACGTTCTGAATCCCTTATTATATGATGTATTCGCCTTCTAAATACTCGAACAAATTTATTTATTTTTAACAAGGCATTGAATCTGCAACACGTAACTAAGCTAAAAATTCTGTCGGATTGACAATAAAATCAAAAACAAACAAATTTATAAATATTTATCGCCCCCATGAACTCCTCTTTGAAACGGAAGCATTAACTAGGCTTTCAATGTGCCTGTCGGATGCTTGTTGCAGTTAAAGTTATTAATAGAATTAATGACTTTTGGAATTCGAAAGTATGAACTGGATCATTAATGTGACACTATCATTAATTTCACAGATTTTAGCTGTCTTCAGGCATTGACTGGACGGCAGATATTAGCAATAAATTAGCTATTTAAAGTGTTTTATATTTTGTTCATAATTTAATTGTTACTTTGAAATTTGAAGACAACCCGAGCAGCCTTTTTTTTGGAATATTTAAAATCCACTAGAATATTTATTTAGTGCGATTTAAATAAGTGTGATTGGCGTAACACATTTATTTATTTGAAACGTGTCAAAATTTCAACTTAATTAGATTCTTGCCAAACAAATGGTCTGTTTACGTTTTGTTGCCTGACATTTTTCTGACTCTGAAGCTTAATGTAGATATTTATGCATGTGCGTGTGTGGAAAGGTGAGCGCGAAGATTCACCAAAGTCTATTTTAATAATCTCTTTTGCTCTTGCAACCTCAAGTCCATTTTTGTGACTCACTCGTCTCATGGGGCAGCTGTAAAGTTGGCCAACATTCCAGCCGAACGAAATGTGCATCAATAGCAGCAATAGTAAACAATATAATTTGTCTGCCATATGACTGAATGATATATATTTACTTGTACCCCCAAGTACAAGTAACACTCAATCTGGAATTTGGACATTACTCAAGCCATTCAATTCGCTTTACTCTGTTTCTCAAGACATTTTGTAAATAATTTCCAAAATAAAAACAATGCGTCACACTGTTGTTGGCAGTGCTAATTGAAGCGATCCAACCGAAAGACATTAAAAACACCAATGTATTCACATATTCCATATGTTGAACTTGCGATACCCTTGCCAGACGTGACCTTATTCAATTGTTAACAAAGCAAGTAAAAAAGCTACAGTCGAGTATCTACGTCTGTGAGTTACCAGCTACCCATTTGGGGAAAAAATCATATTTTTAAAATATACCAAAAATGTACCGAAAAATACTTATATACACCGAAGCCTATACTTATTATTTCTATATTGTTCTACATTCGAAATATACCAGATTGTTAGCCAAAACAGTTGAGACACGATTATTATTATTAATATTTAAAATAATTTATACACTTTGTAGATAAAACAGCTGAGACACGATTATTATTATTGATAATTAAAATAACTTATACACTTTGTATCTGATCGCAACAAAAATATATCTATATTTCGCATAGTCTCTGATATCTAGGTTTTCGTCGTCTCGGCTTTTGATGCTGATCAAGAATATATATACTTTATAGGGACAGAGATGCCTCCTTCTGCCTGTATGTATGTAACAGGCACAAAGTTACCATGTAGGCATCGGGTATAAAAAGAAAAGAGAATATACCCATTGTTAGGGTATTTGACTCAGCGGGAATTTCGTTCAATTGATTCGATTTCGGGTTCTATTTCCTTGTGGAGGAGGCTGCGATCAAGGTGGCGGAAGCAAAATCAATTTAATTATCGAAAATTAGCAGAGCACAGTTTTCCAGTCATAAAATAATATACGAGATTATTGTTGTTGTTTTTTGTTATTGATTAAACAGGGGAAAATAACGCATTGCTAGCATTTGGGGGTTCATTGTTCCGATGGTGCTTTTTATGAGCGTAAATGAAATTCAAATAAGTTTTTCAAGCATTTTCCCTTATTATTTCTTGCGCTGCCAATTGTGAAAAAGCCAAATCGTGATAATCACGATGAAATATACGC
Source organism: Drosophila nasuta (assembly GCF_023558535.2). Taxonomy (NCBI): domain Eukaryota; kingdom Metazoa; phylum Arthropoda; class Insecta; order Diptera; family Drosophilidae; genus Drosophila; species Drosophila nasuta. The sequence continues at coordinate 4,003,843 of NC_083456.1, forward strand.
TATGAATTCAACTGAATTAAATGAAAAGTTCCAGTAAAACAAATTGAATAAAAACCTCAATTTTAACTCGGCCGATTGACAATTTGTCGGCCAAAAAAGCTAAAATAATGTGTTGTCCAATTAAAATAAATTTCAATAAATTTTCTTTTGATGCCAAAGACAAATTTGTCCAGCTGTGCAGCCGGATAATCGAACATTGACCGCCGCCTGTCCTCGTTTAATTAGCCATATAATAAATTCATTGGAAAATTGTGTGCGGCTCAAATGAAACAAAAAAACACAAAAATTAATTTTTAAACGATTTCAAGTACATTCTACGGCGTAATTGAAATAAATCCCGTAATGCTTTTAAACATTGTTGCGAATCGCAATCAACTGCCAGAAGAAATTTTCATTAGCAGCAGACTTAATTACAGGTAAACACATTGATCAGCATTAAGTAGAGACACACGCGAATGAAAGCATTCAAAAAGCAATTTCAAATTTGATCAATTCACAATTGTTATATATCCAAGAGACCCCAATCTTTCGCATTTAGTTCATCCATCGCTTATTTATTTATTTTATTATCAATTTGCAATTTTCCTTATGTGGTTGTTTCTTGGCCAAGTTTATGATCTTGAAAATTATTGGCGTTATTAAAAAATATAGAAAAAATAAAGAAAAGTGGTCCGAAGTTAATTGAGTCATAAATTTCCTGCAGATGCAAACAAAGTGTTAGAGAATTTTATGCGCTTACAAACTTGGAATAGAATTGAACTTTTAACAAAGCTAAATAAACGATGCTCTTCGAGTATTGAAAGTGTGTGTATTGTGTAAGTAAGTAATTATAATTTAATGCAACGTACTTGATTTTGTTGGCGATGAGCTTTGCGTTGATTTCCTCTGATTGCCGTCACTATGATCGCCGTTACTGCCGCTGGCGCGTCCGCTAATTAAATTGTCGTCCAAGGAAATGCCGTCGAGCCAATGCATGACATTATTTCACTTATCTAAACTCTTGTTTCGGGGTTGTGTTATTAGTTTTATACCACAAAAAATGCACATTCACATATTTGTCACATTCGAAGCATTTCACTTGTCAACGTTTTAGATTTTCTTACTCACGGCGAGAATAATGTAAATTTACCAGCAACAAGTCGTGTCTAGTTGGGCAGTTTCGATTGTTTTGACAGCGTTGTATCGTATGTACACACGAGTATTGTGTAGCGTATCGCTTGATGCGCTTTCAACACGCATACGCCTAGTGCACCCGTATAATTAGCACATTGCACTTTCAACAACATTTTTTTTTGTAGCGCAGAACACACGCAATTTATTACTTATTTCCAGTTGCACTGTGTGGCTGTGATTGCGGCAACTGCTATTGCAGTTGCAATTGCATTTCAATTAAAACAAAATATATTTTTAGAGCAATCGCGAGACAACAAAAAAAAAAGCGACAGCAGCAGCGACGACGACGACGACAACGACAACAACGACACGACTTTTTGATAATTCCAATCGATTTTGCTGCTGTCTCTTGCATTTGTCGATTTGCCTGCTAACTTGTTGTTGGCCCGCTGGCTAACCGGCTGCTTCTGCTGGCCCTGCTGCTTCGACTTGTGCTTCAGCCCGCGACTCTGACTGACACGCCGGACGCTGACCGGGCAGCGGCTGTTGCTGTTGCTATTGCTGTGGCTGCGGCTGCGACTGTGGCTGTGGCTGAGGCAATGTCTGTGGGCAGCGGCGTCTGTGGCGCGTTTCCAATCGCTTCGCACGTTATTGTTTCCATTGTGTTCGATATTTGTGTTTTCTTCTACTCTTGTTATTTGTACATACTCGTACACAAATGAGTCTGCGTATGTAAATGTATTTGTATATAAGTTCGCTTCAATTTATTGTACCTTTCAGTGTATGCGTGTGTGTGTGTTTGTATGTTTTGTGTTTATTTTATACATGCTCGAAATGTTTTCTAGTATTACGCTATGCCCTCCATTCTGCTCACCCTTTAAAGACGGAAAAGGCCGACAAACCCGCAGACAGTCTGATTGGGTCGTCGTCGTCGTCGACGTCGTCGAAGTTCTGGCCAATTTCCTTTTAGACATGTCGGGACATAAACATTCGAATTAGCATTTGGCATTCGCATATTCCTACCTGCTGCTGCCTACGTATTCAATGAGAATTCATTGCGAACAAGTGTTCGTAGTATATCGAAGGCTACACATGAGACTGCATCCCACGTTAACCACAAATCTATATACTTGCGGCAACTTTCACATCTAAGTTTATCCCGAATGTGTTTTAAAATAATAAAATACTCGCGGCATTCTATCAGGTATCCCATTTAGTTATTTGCATCTTACTCATTCTCTCAGCGTGATTATTTGTTTAACAGTCAGTTTGTATAAATAATTCGAAGCAGTTGATCAAATGATCGACTATCTTCGACTTGTTGGTTGTTTGTTTGTGGGAAACCCACCAAATTTCACAAACGATTTCCAATTAACTATAAAATGTACTGCTTTGGTAAACATTTAAAGGTAATTTACATCATTAGTTAATCATTTGTGACATCTCTATATATAACCTAGCTACTGTCCTCAAATTCTGTGCATTTATCGATGTTTATAATTTTATGTCGATCAAGAAATAATTTATCTCTTTTTATACCCGCTACCTATTGGGTAGAAGGGTATTATAATGTTGTGCCTTCAGGACGATATAAAGTGTAGTACTACATTAATATTACAAATATAGCATTCGGTATATTTTAGTATTTTGTGGTATATTAACTTGATATATTTTAAGACTAATACCGCACTGTTTTGTTACTTTTATTCAAAATGAGTAGAGGGTATCTCAGAGTCGAGCACACTTGACTGTACTTTTCTTACTTGCAATTTTAAACTTTAAACAATGGAACTCAACCTTAGCAAAATGACGTCTAATTGATTTGTGGGTCTTATTTCTAAAACATTCTGTTCTGGTTCTTCTTTATAATAGCTTTCAAAATGTTAAAGTAAATCTTTCGATATATAGGCATGTATTTCAATACAATTTGGAAAAGTTTGCAAAGGCCTTTTGCATTTTGATCAATGAACTATTTGCACACGAGTTAATTAAATAGTTCATTTAATTTATTTCGCTTCTTGTAGCATGTCGGAAACATTTTTAAATGCTATTTCTCTGCCCGGTGGTGTACGCATTTAAATATATTTTCATTATTATCATATTGGCAGGTCGTGAAACCACATCACAACCAGAAAAAAAACTACAAATGGCGGCACGTCGACAATTAAGGCTGACGTTCAGTTTTTGTAATTTAAAACTGATTGTTAATAAAAACAATAAGTTCAAATAGACAAATGGCTTTGACTCAATATTTAAAAATTATGTTTTCACTCCCACATGTCACAAACACACACACAAACAGACACACACACACACACACACAGATACACACACTTGGGAAATTGCGTATGGCCTTCAGCTGTGCAGTGTCGATCTTTCAAAAATGCTGGCAAAATGATTTGAAACATTAAAGTCGAAAATTGATTTATTGCACAACAGAAAGAGAGACGTCACCCATACGGACTGCATTACATTCGACGCTCGACGGGCGACGCTCGACGCTCGACGCTGAACGTCAATCGCGTGCACTTGGTTAAAAAAGTTTTGCATTTATAATTATTATCGGAAAATATTTTTCTTGGCGCTTGTTCTATGTGTTTGATTATTTACGTTTCAATCAAAAATCGCAAGAAATATCATCAACAAGAAACTACAAGCAAAGCTCGCTCACTTCTAATCGATCGCGCCACGCGGCGTATGAGCAACGTTTCCAGGGATACGTCGAACAGTGGGCACAAATGCGTCCGACGCGTTTGGAAGACCGACTTACTCTGCTACAAACTGCATTCGCACAGCACACTGCTCCACAACAGCTGTCTTCCAGGCAGCTTCAAGTGTTGCCCCTACATATCATACTACAAAACAATGTGTGTTTGTGTGTGTATGTTGTGTGTGTGCTGCCGAGTGTGCGTAGGCCGCAAATGAGGCGAGACAACGCAGACTGCATGAGGCGATTCCCTTACATTGTGCTCTATTCTATTCTATTTTATTTTATTTTATTTTATTCCGTTCTGTGCTCTGTTCGGCTCTTCACCCCTGACGCTGCTTTCTCCCCCGAGCTCTGGGTTTGCTTTGTTGTTGGAAAATTAAAAGAATCAAAGACAACAGCAAAGAGCGAAATTAAGTATTTAGTTATAGTACTCGTATCTATCGTCGCTAGACATGCATTCTGCCGCCTTGAATCTGGTTAAGGTTCGGGGGAAGTGCAACATGACGCAGAGGACGTGGAATGCATGTGTTTCTCTGTGTCTGTGGGAAGTAGTTAGGCAGTGGCAAGTGTGTGTGCAGTGCTCAATGGCAACACTTAAATACTAGCGTAGAGTGAACCAACGCCAAGTCAATTAGGTTCACTGAAACCTTGTATAATTGTAGTTAATTAGCGTTATTTTTTTTTTCATTAAATGTGTGTTTTAATATTTATTAATTATAATAATGAGTGATGTCAATGATAGAAATTGCTTTTACTATTTTGGATTTTTAAATTTAATTTTTATATTTAAATATAAAATATTTAGCATAATTTTTTTTAAATTAAACTCATACTGGCTTCGACTTACACTTTACATTTTTTTGCAAAGCGTTGCTTAATAGGCTCACCCTACGCGGCAGTCGGCAGTTGGCGTTTAAGCGCTTCAGTGTGTGTGTGTTGGGTATACGACAAAGCTGAATGCGAGAAGCAGGCGAAGATGGAAAGCAAAAAACAAAATGTGTAAGAGTCTCATTCCTATGCTGAGATAAAACTGCATTGTTTTATTTAAGAAAAAAATGTCTAAGGAATAGATGATGTAACGGAAATTGATTGAACGGGTTGTCAGCTCTTTTACATTTTTAATATAATGACAGCAATTCAAGAGGAATATAAATAAAATAGAGATACGTGTAGTGAAGGTTTCTTTTGTTGACAAAGAAATAATAAAATAAATAATAATAAAAATAATTCAATTTTCACGACTATAAAATTCTTTGTGGTTGACAACTCTATTTGACAATGATATAAGCAATTACGTTTTTTGCTACACACGCTAGTGGAGAGGAGCGTAACTCATTTCCTTGTGCCGTGCAACGTGCAACGTTCCCTCTTTCTTGGCACAGCCATCGAAAGGCAACAACGTAACAAGTCAGCATGCGGGACTTCCAGAGGAGCGCGCGCTCCATTAACACGTCATCGATGGAAGCGCAATCTGAATCAGGCCTTGTCGTCTGTCGATTATCTTATTGGAAACTCAATCGACTCGCACATACATATTTAAATAGTATTTTCCTTGGTATTCCAAGCAAATGGGAATTCATATCTTTCCACTCAAGCAAACAAATTTGCTAGAGCAAGAGAAGGAGGAAGGCAGAACGGAACGGATGAATATAGGAAGAGATGTGTGACGCCCACATGCAATATTTATTGTGGTTGGATGCTAAACACACACACACACACAGACACTCAGTGTGTAAAGCATAAACTAACCTTTGACACTGTGCCTTAGGTCTGTCTGCTGGAGTTAGCCAGCCAGAGGTCTGGCTAGCAAACGGACCAATTTCATTTATTCGAGTATTTTGATTATTTATGCCGTTACTCCTATGTATGCGCAGCGTGTGCTCCTGGCAAAGGGCAAAGAAATTCAATTGAATTTCATAAATACAACTTGCTGCTGGCATCGATTCAAACTGGCCACAAAAAAGGACTCGAACATAACGAAACTTTAACCTGAAACCAGAAACCTGAAGTGCCCAATCCTTTGCGTCTGTGTTTGTTGCCAGTTGCCAGTCGCCAGTTTGCTGCATTGTTTTTCGCTTCGATTACGAAATTGTAATCCAAACCCGTAAACACAAAATAAATTTGTTGCTCTGAGTTATTAGTTTTTCTTACCTGTTGGCAGCCAGCAACTCGTTGAGTGAAACTTTTTTTTCCTGTTTTCATTTTTTTTGCAAAAATGAAAGCAGTTTGTGAATGGCAACAAGTGCACTCATTGGGCGGCCTGCCCTCTTCGTGTTTCGATGGCATTCAACTTGTAAGTCCCCTCCGTCGCCCCTTCCTTCATCTCTTTTTGTGAAATATTCGTTTTGGTTTTCATTTTATTGGAGTGAATTACGAATGATTATTGAAAAAGGTGCTCAGCACAGTTTCTATTATATTCGATTGCAAAGGTCATGATGGCTGGCTGGATAAGTGCAGTTTTGCATTGCAAAGTGGAACTCTTAAAAATTCAATTTATTTAATAAGCTAAATAAATAACAATGTTCGTAACTTTCAAAGCGAAGAACGACTGGGAAAACAACAAAGCGATGCATTGTTAAAATTATTAGAACTACAAACTATAAGTATGTGTATCACAATGAATTATAATAATGAAGTATTAACAATAAGAGTGAAAACTAATTTGAATTAACCATTTACTGCAATCATATATTTTCTCAACATTTAGCAAATATTTGACAATTTGTAATATAAGTGAATACAATTTGTCTTAAGAAATAATACAGGTAAAGGCTGGCAATAATTTATTAAAAATTCTTCTAAAGCCCATCATCTTCCACATATTAACAATAACTTTAAGGGCAATTATCATTAATTGTTATAGCCATTTAAATTTAACGCATCATTAACAGAGGCCACTAAGAGTCGGGCGCAAATATTGTCGAAAGCTTCGGATATACGTTTATAGGAAAACCGGCAAACGAGCTTTTCACAAAAAGCTTTTGCGCTTGAAAGAGAGCCCATGATTTAAGAGAGAACACGCTACGTGTTGGTGAAAGTATTACAACATTTTTCTCGCTCGCGTTTTACACAAATTGTTGCCTATTTTTAGGCGTTCGCCTTAAAAACGTGTCTGATTTCTCAGCCTTTTTTGCACACCCACTTTGCCAACCCTCTCAAGCGACAACAACTTGGCATCTGGACGTTATGACAAATTTAATTACCAAGAGCAAAGCTGCTGTTTGCAATTGATAACCCAAGTTCAATGAATCGTTCAAAATTGATAGCCATTAAAATTTCTGGCATGCCTGCGCATTGATCAACCAAAATACTTCCCAAGGTCTTCGCCAGGTACAACAGCAGCAAAAAGTTGCCAGACAAAGAGCACATCATCAGCATGACACACTTTTCAAAGGCTACCTAATTAACACTCAAATGTTTTAGCCATCGTAAAAAGAGTGGGCTCAGTCTTTGATTTCGCTATCGCAACAAAGATATCTTGCAATTAGAGAAGTTGGCTTTAGCTTTAGGATATTTACAAATTTATGTTAAAGCTAGATAGAGGTAATAGACAATGGAGCAATGATTTTGACTATTTTTATAAAAATTACTATTTAATAATAATATTATAGTATCAATATCATTTTATCCAATTGATTCAGCTTTTATAATATTATGATTGATTTTAACTATCTTGATATCTTTCTTTGGAAATACAATCACAAGTCAGCTACACGTGGTATGCGTAAAATGAGTCACTGGCCAAGAGAAATCGTAGATAGAACATGTGCTTGTAGCAGCTGTCAAGTGTCTTGAATAATTTATGAATTAATTGTTCTTGCGTGTTGTGTTCTAGCAGCTTCTTCCAATGGGGCAAATCACGTAACCAGCAACTTATCATTGCATTGTTAATGCGAAAGATCCTTATTAAGAGCTGAATTAATTTAAAACAAAATCCTGGCAACTTCTTTCGTATCATTTCCAATTGCGGCATTTTGAATGCATTTGAAATTGAATTGCATCAATTGCATATATTATGTGCCATATTTAAGATTATTTCATCTTATTAAATGCGATTTGTTTCGGGTAAAGACCGTTTAACAAAAGCTTATCCAATCTTGTATTCACCCCCATTATTTATTATTGTGGTATTGGTTTTTGCAGCGTGTCTGGAGTTAAGCTCAGGGGTTCTTGCAAGTGGCAATGATAATTGAATATTATGGCAATCAAATTCACATGAAATCCCCTTGTGTCAGAAGACCTGATACTGCAGCACTTGGGGTGTGCATTACCCTCTGAGTAAAATCACTGAAGTGTATTTGCAACCAGTTTATTATGCATCTATATTATATCATCAGGATTTAGGAGGAAATATTATATGATATACACTTGAATTCAATTGCGTATGTTGATTTATATCGTTTAATATTTAAAAACTTTTGTTTGGTCGGTACAGAAGAGAGCAACTATGAATACCTACTTTATGATTGAGATTTTAGCACTATGGGCGATATATGTACATACGTTTCAGAAATATTAGTGTGTCCAACACTTCTTTCGCCTTTTCATCAGAAAAATCTTTAATTAAAAGTTTTCCAGAATATGCATGTTGGGAAATATAAATTACGGGCAGATTGCTTTTGATTTAAATTGTCAGAGTAACATAAAAAGTATAACACTATAATTTTGTATTTCAACTTTTAACGAATCTCAATTAAATAGCTTGTATGCGTTAATATGTGCAAAGTGCTTGCTAGAAATATCAGGTTTTAGATCGTTGTGATGTTGCATTTTCTTCAGCCTTGAATAAGCTTTTAATTAGCGTGCAGCTTAGTCCAGTAGAGTTGAGTTTTCTGTTTAAAAATGATTACCGCCTTTGGAAAGAGTTATCAAGAAAAGCGACAGCACAGACAACGAGTTGCGTCAAGTCCCATCATCAACAACAACAACAACAACAACAACAACGAGAACAACATTATGAGCAGGATAGAGGAGAGAAGCTTTCTCAGTCGCGGCATACAAAAACAACATTTAATGTTGCCATGGTTGCCAAGCAGACGGAGGAAATTCTTTTGTTTTCCTTTCATTAATGCAGCAACAATGTATGAGAACGCTACTAATTGCAATCAAGATATCTACAACTTGTTGCTTGTTGAGCTTGTTTTTTGAGTTTGTGCAACCTCTCTAGAGTCGACGTTTCAAGATATGTCAGTTCTCATTGTTGGCTTATTGGTGCATTTATTGTCTTGATAATTGGCTCCATCATCTCTTCAATTAGTTCACTTAAACATGCTTTGCTAAATATTAGCGACACTAAAAGACGTCCTTGATTCGGCAAACACTCGTCAATAAAACACGCATTAAATCGTTTTTCAATTTGTAAAATATTTGTGAATCCTGTCCTTCAATGAAGTCCATCTCACATGGGTTGCTGCAGTTTGAGCTGCAGCTGACAAATTGACAATCGACTGGCAAGGATCTGAGGCAGCATATTTGAGAATGACATGGAAATGTACATGACAGAACTTTCACTTTGATTGCCTTGAATTTTCGGCAGGCAGCTTGAATGACTTGGGCGACTTTGGATCCGACTAATGGACGCAGCAACAAAAATACCGTAAGCCCTCTACTGACTGAGTGCACCGATGACATGGCGACCCTTCAGCAGGCTTTAAGTGCACAACATCTGAACATTTGTCGAAGGTTTCTCCTGAGCAAATGCTTTGCAAGTTCAAAGTAGCAAATATTGCCACCAGCAGGAATTTCTGTTCCAAGGATTGTGAGAAGAGCATCCAAATGTCTCTTCAATTTTCACACATTCAACATACGCCTGAAATTCAATCTTGTACGGCACAATAATATTTTGTTGATAGTAAATATTGTGTTATTAATTATTGGCAATTTCATTCACTACATTCCTTTTCGATGAACCATTAAAGCAAGTTAAAAAAAGAAATTAAAATTTGCATTGAAAATGCTATAATTCCATATAAAAAAATCTTAGAGTTAAACAAAACTAATAAGGAATTTTATTTAAATGTTGCTGGAGCTGTTGATTTAAAACTTAAACGAGCAAATAACTAAATCAGAAAATGTTGAAAAATATTTTGTAGCCAGAAGCTGTGTTTAGCATCAACAAGCAGTCAGTGCCAAAAGCCAAACGTCCTTTTTATTACCTTTGTCAAATGCACAAATAGCTGAAATCCACAGAGCTTAGAGCACCTTCTCTACCACCTCCACCTCCACATCCACCTCCGCCTCCAAACGCCCATCGCCATCTCTCTATCTCTATGCCCCTCCGGGTATCCCTTGCTCTACCAGTGCAATCCATGACAAAACAGCAGAGGCCCAAAACAAATTTACACATTTTGGTAGCCAAAAAAGGGTGATTCGAAAGGTAGCTCGATAGCTTGGGTCGCTCGCTGTTGGTGGACGAGCGTCCTTGTGCCCTCTGCTTGGCCAAATATTCAAACGTCTAAAAGTATGCAATAAAATATTATATCGTAATAAAAAGCAAACACGCAACACGAAGCACGAAGCAAAGGGATTGGATGTGATGTGATGGCATGGGATAGAAGGTGGAATTGGAGGTGGTTCGTTATCATACGATTGAGCAATACTTTTTTGTGTAATATTTCCTGAGCCTGTTGACAGAATGAGAGGATAAGAGTTTGCCCGACGATGGCCATACATTGGAAAATTGTCGCAATGCTTCAAGATTTATAGCAGATTTATCGACGGCTTTAGCAGGTTGTGCAGCTGCTGCTGCTACTTTTGACAGTGCCATTGTTTTAACAAGCGCTTGCTATGAGCGTATTACGTATACGCACAGAAGTCTTTATGCTCTTCACTCTAAGCTGCATCGAATCTCTCGTTATTGCATGCTGCAAATCTCAAATTGTATGCAAATCAATCCATCAAAAGCTGCATTCACTTTATAGAGTATTTTCACATAAAAAAAAGTGGGTAAGCTAAAGTCGAGTGTGCTCGACTGTGACATACCCGCTACCCATTTTTAATGAAAGCAAAAAAGTGCGGTATTAATTTTAAAATATAGCAAATTAAAAATTAACACAAAAAAAACTAAAAATTTACTACTATATTTGGTATATTGATAAGGTACAACATGCTAACTTTACCATAGAATGTTAAAATATACCTGATTGTCAGCCAACTACGGATCCTGAAAATAAGTTTTTCTAAAAAACACGTGGAAATCTTACTGAGTGTCGACTATGAGATGACCATATCTCTAGTGATAAACAACTGAATTTATATTCTCATATATGTAAAGGTTTGTAGGTAAACAATTGTTTTTTTTTCCATAAGATAATATAAGTTCTTAAGTAAAGAAAAAATAATCTACATAAACTAAATTGCACACGTTGCCTAGTAACAGGAGAATAGATTTAACTGATTTACGACTCTCATAATCTTTCTTTAATAATTTAGGAGTATATCAAGTTATCGCTATCAAAACAGTATCTCATATATTGAGAATTAATTTTACAAATTGGATTTCGTTCTTCAGAGGCAGAATCGGATATGACGCACAGAAATAATCAACAAAATATAAAAATAGCTTAAGAATATGACGACATCATCTAGCTGTTGACTCTACTTAAATACCCTTCTACCCTTTTGATACCGAATATAAATACGCATGGTTGTGATATGTTGACTGTGCTAGTGAACAAAACAAATTCGTGACGTGTTGGCCTTTGTTAAAAAGCAAAACTAATCCAACATACCATATAAATAAATGTTTTTGTGACGCGTATGTATAATGTATGTGGACACATCCGGACATTGTCTGCATCAAAAATATAATGAATGACAGCCAACTGGCGGCTGTTGCTGAAAGTGAAATTTATGCATCAGTTTTTCTTTATTAAATTTGTATTTATTTTCGTCTAAAAGTTGTTTAATTATTAAGATAGAGAATAAGCATAAAAGTGCATATAAAATAATTCCATTTCGGATAGCAAAAGAAAATTCTCTAGCATGTTTTTTCTCATTTTCATATCAAAAGTAAATCACACACAAAATGCCCACAGAACGAAAGAGAGAGATTGAGAAAGAATACACCGATTTAAAACAAAGCTCATACAAAAATATGTTAGTTTCGAGAGTCTACTGAATATTAATTATTTAGTCTCCAAACAGTTTCTTGCCCAGATCCATCATCCGATGATTGCGGCAGACACGCAAGGCATCGGCCTTCTTCAGCACGGCAACAACATCAGCATTGACATCGACCAGCTGTGAGAGGAAGTCCTCGTAGGCAGACTTAACATTCGCGGGCAATGTGCCGATTTTCACCTTCTTCAGTGTCTTCACAATGCCCTCTGCCCAGCCAGACTCGAGGGCGAACTCCGAGAGCCACGGCACCAGAGGCAGAACCCCACACATCGTCTGCATGCCGAGGAACCACAGTTCCGAGACATCCGACCAGACACCCTTGTAGGCGATGGACACGACCAGGGCGGTGGGATCGTTGCTCTCATCGATGTTGTAGGCATCCCAAAGGAATCGAATGGTGGCCTGAATGTAGCGGCAGATGGAGAAGTCATTCTGCTTCACCTTCTTGGACTGCTGCTTAAGCAGCAGTAGACCAAGCACAGCCAAGTTGCCATGAATAACCAGGTTCTCGGGTGTATCCTTGAGCTCGGGCAGATTCTCCACCACAAACTTCAGCAGATTAGCGAAAGTGGGTGCATCCTCAGCACGCTTCGGCTCCAGCACAGTGAAGTTCATCAGAATGTTGCACAGAGCAACAATTGCACCACGAGCCTCCTTCATCTGAGCCTGTTGCTCGGGTGTTGGCACCGGGTCGGGTTCGTTCATGCGCTTCAGTCGCTCCGCACGTGGAATGGGCGGACGCTTCCAGTGGGCAATGCTGAAGTACAGCTCGATGGCCTCCAGCAGCACCTCGTCCTGCTTGTGGGTAAAGAGCACACGTCTGGCCTCATCCTCAACAGCGAAGTGGCACAATGCTGGCATCATGACCCGCAGAATATCGACTGGCGGGGTTCCCTCTCTGGGACCTGCGCGCCAGGTCTTCAGATCGTGGAAGCTCTCATTGGCAATCTTGAGCATGAAGGGTAATAGCTTGTAGATCGCTGGACGCATGGCAGTTGTCTCCTGGGCCAACCAGGCAGACAATATGCGCACCGTTGCCACAATGAAGGCCTTGTCACGTGGATTGCCATTCTCGCGAATCTTGTCCTGGCTGACTCGGGTCAACACTGCCATCACCTGGTTGAAAGCGCCCTTGAGGGCCGTGTAGGTGGTCTGCTTCTCTTTGGGCTCGAGATCCAGCTGATCGGTAGCCATGTACTCGATGCACTGCTCCAGAATGACGAAGCAGCAGGTGAGCAGCTCCGCCTGCTTGAACGTCGTCTCCAGCTTCTTCTCGTCCATCTGCATGCGCACCTCAATGGCGGCCAACTGCAGCAGCATGAGGAAAAATTGCTTCTGATCATCCATGAAGGCCCACTGAATGCCCAGCACCTGAAGGGTCGTGGCAATCAAGTGAAGTGCGGGATCCCGCTGCTTGGGTCCAATCTTTGCCTTCAATATGTCCCCGCAGCCCTTGAACAGACTCTCTGGCCAGATCTGACCCTCGAGTGAGTTCACCACAATCTCGCGACGGCAGGTGATCAGAATGTCTGCAAGAATGCGACACAGCTCGTACTTGCGTTCCGTGTGATCCGTCTCCATGTCGAGAGCGATGCGCTGGATGAGCGCATGGAAGGCTGTGGGATCCTCGGGCCAGGACACAACACCGAACTTGTTCACGAGCAGCACAATCAAGTGCAGAGCCTCGTCGGTCTGGAAACTCTGTGCCGAATAGATCTGCGACATTTTGGGAATGGCTCCCGTCTCCAAAAGTGCCTGCTGACCAGGCTCATAGCTCGCAATACTCTTGAGGCAACTGTATGCCTCGCTGACCACAATCAGATTGTCCTCGTAGTCCTCGTCGTCGGCCTGTTCGACGATCTCCAGCAACGTGGGTATGGCATCGATGATGTCCTTGTGGGTGGCCAACTCCTCCTCCTGGCAGAAGCCCGTGAGAATCGAGAGGGCGACGCTCTTGTACACCAGAGGCGGGCAATCGTTGGGCAAGTCCTTGGAGACGAGCAGTTTGCGCAGAAAGGGGAATCCAATGGCCTCAAAGAGCAGCTTCTTGCCCGCCGTGTTGCAGTCCTTGCCCTTCATAAGCTTCGTGACCATGAACAGAGCCGCGAACTTTTCAGTATCGCTTCGCGTGCCCTTCAGCAGATTGGCGCACTTGCGCACAGGTTCCGGCACGTCTGTCATATCTCCTTGCCTCTCGTATGCAGCTGCTGTATCTATGTATATATAGGTGGATTGTAAGCTATATACTTTTTTATAGGCGTCTATATGCGCACGCTCTATAAATAACTCTCACACTTTCACTTGGCTACACACACACACTCAGCACTCAGCAGTTCCCGTTGGCTTCGATCGCTTTTTCCGACCGAATGTTTTTTCTTCTTGGATTTTGGCTTCCTCGCTCGACGACGCACTCTCGCGCACTGATCGCTGTCGGAAAATCGGCTTCTCACTTGCCGCATTTTCAATTTTCCAAAGAGGCCGCAGCTGTTGCTGTTCAAATCTCATTTGGACATGGCTGAAAACCTACACAAATTTCTATTTTACGTTTCGTGATATTTGTGCATCTTGTACATTATTTTAAATGTAACTTAAAAAGCTCTCTAATAGTTGAAGTTAATCTAAATTATCTTATTTTCGTGAATTAATTCGAATCTTTTTTACCATAAATATTGTTGTCTTTAGACTTTCGATATTTCAATAAAATTTAATTATTTGTTTTCTTTTATAGAGAACATAATTGATTCTGAATTGGTATTTAGCAATAGTTTTTGCCAACAATATGACAATCAATTCAAATCGAGCGAATGACGATTTCATTTTGGTTACCCGAATGCATTTCTCTTCTCTACCATATTTAGCTCTCTTCCTCTCTCCCACTTACCCAACACTCTCAGCATTTGCTTCTCTCATGAGCAATGTTGTTTATATTTAGAACATGATTTGTCGTTTTTTGACTTTTTCATGTTTACGTTTCAGACAAACTGTGAGAATTCAGCCGGCGGCTGCATTTGTTCCAGAATTTTTTCACTGTTTCGAGTGTGAGTCTTTGTGTGTACAGCACATAGCCAGAAGATATAGTGTATATATAACGAATGCTCTATGTATACGTGTATTACTTATACACACACAATTCTCACATGTTCTTTCACGTGTTAAAGTAAAACTGCGATTAATTTCATGCGTTGCAATAAAAAATTGCAAATACAAAATAAATATACCCATGCATGCTGATTAATTCAAATGCAAATAGACATATATACGTATATGTACATATATGTATGTGGATGCACAGTTATTCTGTGCATATATTATTTAAATATGTTTCTCGCTATTTATTTGGGGTCAATGAATTCCATTTCGATATCCACTTTTAATAAAAAAAAACTGAATTTATAATTAATCTTATTTATTATTTAATACACTCAGTTCGGTTTATCTCCCAATATGCAAACAAAGGCGTTAGGGTAACAAAAAGTCGAATAAATTTAAATGTAATGATCTTACTTGTTTACAAATTCGCCAGCTGTTAAAAAATATGTACACATATTTTAGCATTTCTTAATACGTATTAGTGTAAAAGATACAATTTGCATTTCTAGTCTTTCTTGTTCAAATGTTTTTCAAATTAACTCAATCAATTTTTTTGGATCACAGTTTATTATTGTGTTTCTACAAATAACCTCAAACATATTATAATATTATTATATTTTAGAGCATTTAATCATTTGTTTGCGACATTCAACATTTCTCAGTGGGACGATTTTATGTGTCAAAACAATAATACATATTTTTAATGAGCTGAAAGAAATGTCTAAATTTCACATTAAAGTTGGCAAATAAGGAATATTTTGGCAACCAAAAACCATTTATCTGAATCATTAGCATTAACCGCTGACACTCTTTAAATAGGTGAACTGATAAACCTCACACATGTCCACATATTTGGCGACTGCTGGCGAATATGTTGATTGCAAATTTAATTATCATTGGCAATCGATCCTTCAATAACGGTCAAAAACATAATACAATATAGAATCCGTACCACATATAAGCAAAATGTGAAACTACAAAAATTATTTCAATTGTTTGTTGAACAACGAAATGCGAGCAGCGAGCTAACAATTCGCATTCAAAAATTGCACTCACACTCATTATAACCAATGGCCATGGCTAATATTTGGCAACATTTTCACTGAGTCGCAGTTTCGAACAAAAGCGAAGGTCCACAATATGCCCTGGAGTTGTGTTCCACAACAAGGCACAGAACTTAATACATATACTTAAATATTCGAATACAAAAAGTTTTTATTTTTGAAGGATTATTTGCCAGGAAACAAGTTTTAAGAGAATATAGTAGAGGAGAGTCCAATTTTGAATTTTCCATTTCAAATAGATTGATCTACCAAAAAAAGTAACCTTTTATAATAGGCTGCTTCATTACTCAAATGTAATATAGTATTTTGTAGCTATTGTTAAACTTAAAACCAAATCACAGATATTTGTAATTCCAAGCTTGGCATACTCTATAATTACCTACCCTATTAGTACAGGGTATAAACTGGACGTTGGATGTTCACCCGCATGTAATTCGTATCTCTTAATGTGCGTGTGTTTGCGTTTGTTATTATTATTTTAAATTGATAATGCTGGCGCCAGTTTCAACTCCGGGATATTTTCCACTATGCGTAATTTGAGCATAGATTCATATGGACAACTGTGTAAATCGAGAATGTTGAAATAATTGGCTTAAAGAGTAAATTGTGAAATTGTACATTTTATGCTCAAAAGCTTATGTTAGTTATATTTTATTACTAATTAGTTAAAAATGCCGAAAGCATCTTGTTTTCAATCATTGAACTGTGTATAAATCAGAATCTTTAGCATGAATTCAAATAAGGTCTTAGAAGATCAGTGGGAAAATCTTTAATGTATAAAATCCAACAGACTCAAAATAAATCCAACTTTGTGGTCTAAACGCTTCGCTTGAATCTACATTGCATGATGACTGCATTTTAATAGCACTGAGCACTGAGACACTTGACAAATGTGTCTCCTCTTCAACTGGAAATGCTCGAACAACAACTTGAAAGTCGTAATGACATACAATTTATTTGAGTTCTAGAAATTGGAACAGTCAGCGCCCAGTAACGCCCCCAAAACGACATGCGCAATACCGTTTGTGGACAGACAATCTTTGGGGCCAGTTTGACACTGTTATCAAGATGAGATGAGGAAGTTGTTGATGGAACGGCTTCAAGCTGAAATCAATGTTGATGATCTGCTCACAACATTTTGGGGCCAGTCAAAAGTTGCCAAACGTCTGACTTTGGCGGCGGTTATCTATCTATTTAATTCCCCAGCTTCCTTCCCGCCAATACACAAAATCTGCACGTGCCCCATTTAGTATACGCTGTGTGTCTTGGCTCTGTTTTGGCCGATAGCCGATGGCTGTTGGCCGTTGGCCGCAATTGGTGGCCATTGGCAAATTCGATGAAATGAAAAATACAAACAAAATCATTTGTCAAAACATTTCGAAAGAGCTTTATAAACTCTTAACTTCAATATCAGGCAGCAGTTTCGCCTTCCCCCCGAAAATCGATGATGTCCAGTGACGCAACGTCAACGTTAACAACGAGCTAAAGCAATCGGCAATACAATAAAGGCCGCAGTGTGAAGGCGGAAGTCGAATCGGAAGAGGAAAAGAAATCGGAATAGAAAGTGTGAGTACGAATGTGAATGTGAATGCGAGTATGAGTGTAAGTGTGAGCGAGTGTTTCCCATTCAATGTTGTTGAAAGTGTGGAGCTCTTTTAAGCCTCCGTTGAGAAGGTCAGTAGATTCGAATATTGCACGTCCCTTTTAGGAATCTCACTTCACATCTGCTCTTTCGTCCCATTCTCGTGATTAGTGTTAAGAGGTTTCTTTATTTTTTTTTTTTTGCGTTTTTGTTACATTTTTATTTTCTTGGTTTTATTGTGGCTATTTTGCTTTTCTTCATTTCGTCTTGGCTTTGCGGCAAACATCGTTTGTCAGCCGATTTATTTCAATTATGTATAGCGATTCATGTATTGTAATATGTTTCCTCTTTTAGCTTAAAGCTGCCCCGCCTTCACTATGTGACAAATGAGAACCAAGGCAATTGATATTGAAGGCTATTTTTAAAGCCGTATATTTCTAATGAGGTGAATTGATTTGCCTTATTTGTTGGAACTGGAACATAAGTTTGCAAATATATTTATGATATATCTGTGAATATCTGGGAGATTATCTGTTAACAACGAGCAAGGATGGAACTTAAAGTTTATGCGAATATCATTATAAGTTTATGATTTAATTAATTATTTTAAAAACATAATATAATATTTCTCATTTCTAAATATGCCATATTAACTTACTCCATTTGTTGGAAGTGGAATTGAGGGTTGTAAATAAAACTACAACATCACTCTTAATCGTTAATGGATGCAATTTTAATTTTGAGCCAATATTATTATTAATGAGTATGTGAATAAAATAATTACAAAAAAAAAAAATTTCCTATTTAAAAACGTCTCAAATTGATTCTCCTGATTTGTTGGTAATGAATCTGTGGTTTCCAAATATGTCTATAATGAGAAATTATTGGTTAACAATGTGCAAAGATGGAATTTAAATTCCAAGCGAATCTAATTTTTATAAGTTTATGATTTGTTGGTAGTGAAAATGAGCTTTGCTCTCTATACACAATTTTAATTCAAAGCGAATTTTGTTATAAGAAGTTCATGATTCAATTAAAGATCAAGTCAACTTAATCGATGCTACTTGACTTTATCTCTTGCCCTGACATTTAAGTTGTTGTGTCAAGCGAAGTTGAGCCTAAAAACGACTTAAATCCCTAGACAGCGCAGGTACAGTCCTTTCACTGTAGACACTGGGTCCCAAGGAGCAAAAAATGTCATCGAATAACTGCCAAATAACTGTATACTTTGTGCGCTTTGGAAAAGCCCAAGGCGGCAGTCAGTTGTTCTTTCATTTTGCAGCAAAAACACGGGCTCAGCTCGGTACGAGTTCCAAGTTCCGTTGAGGGTTTCCCAGCTGTTTGCGAGTGAGGCACGTGCCAATTTAAATGCAAAATCACAAGCCGCATGGAAGGAGAAATTTAATTTCACATAGCAGCAGCAAAACAATCATATTTTGCTTGCCTTTCCATTTTCCTCAGCATCCCATCGCATATGCATATAGCCCTGCAGGGCTACAGAAGAGAGGTGTGAGGGTGGAAGAGGGTATAAAAGAGAAGCATTGGGGCTCCTGCTGCCTGTTAACATTCTTTTGTGATCCCAGATATCAATGGCTGATTAATGTGAGGGTTCTGAAGGCTGCCTAGTTGCCAAGCTCTTCTGCTTTCTCTGTCTCTCCCCGATCCAAACAATTTCCAATTTCAATAGCATATATCCTCCGAGTTGGGCATGTGTTAACCGAATACACCTTAAGTGGAAAAGCGCCTTACCCAAACCATCGAGATATGGCATTGTTTGTGGCAAACACTTGGCAGGATGAATGTGACTGAATAATAATTGCATTTTATTAAATTATGGCTGTGTGGAGTATCTGCAGAATATGTCAAATCTTTATACGAGTCAAGCCAAAAGACAGATCTAATTTTCGAAATATTTTAAAAGTTATTATTGAATAGAAAATAATCACCTTGTTCACCTTGTTTGCGCGAATTAAGTGCGGTGCAGATAGAAAAGACAACAAATTATGCAAATCCCATTGAATGGCTTATGCTTCATGAATTTATATCGAATAACGAATTACGTAAACTCGTTGAGGATGCGGCTTTAAGAGTTTGCCCATCTGAACAATAAAAGCTCATTTGTTGCTATTATCGTTTCACTAACAAATAACAAATCATCGAGCAACAAAGCACACAACAACAGAATCCCTCCCACTCCCACCTGTTCGTCCTCGATGGTACAGCGAGTTGTGCTGGATGAGTAGAGCAAGGAACAAGGAACAAGGATAAGGAACGGTGGGAGGGCGACGAACTTATAGCCGAACCGTGCGTTCGCTTACGTCTCGGACAGGAGCTGTGCGCTGATGCCGCACAAACTGCTGCCAATAAATTGTGTTAATAAACCAAAAGTTGTTAATTTAAATGATTTATATCTGAAGACGGCGGGCGGTTTCCTCTCTGCGTTGCCCATTCCTTCCGCCCCCCCTGCGCTCTTGTTATTGCTGAGCCTCAAAAAATTTACGTAATTTGGCATAACCTTTGCGGGGCAGCTCTCGTCCTTAGTTAGGCTTTCAGCCCAGTTTGTTGGCTTAGTTTCAGGCCCTTCCGTCCGCCATTCCCGTGGCAACCAATGGGTCAAACATTCAGTGTTGATGTTGGCGAGGGCAGAGCGAAGGCGGAGACGGAGACGGTTGCCGCTTGCCCAACGTCAGCTTAAACCAATTTACGTTGCCGATGTCTTCATTTTGGCAGCGGCTCAGCGCCGTGTGTTGTGAATTATGGCGCCCCAAAACGGAGGCGACTGTGCGTATGCGTAATGTGGATTGCTTGCTTGGCAGCCTGCTGTTGTCTATGGTTGCCCAGTTTGCTCGAGCATCCTTCTCTTTAGTTATTATATAAATATACTATATATTTATATGTATATATCTATGTTTATATTTGTGCCTATGTTTGTATGCGTATATAAATTTATGTCTTATTGTTTGTAGTCGAAATTATTTCATTTGTTTGTCTTTATTACAAGCAAATCCCGTTCAATGCCGCGTAAGTTTGCGGGTGAGTGTGTGCCCAGGGCCCAAGGGCCGCGAGGTATGGGGAAAGGGGAAAGGGGCATGCGGCATGTGGCATGTAGTCATTTCAGTAAAGCGAAAGCAGAATCGGTAGCAGCAGCTTCCATTTTCCACAGCGTTTGCTTTTAATGGTCGGCGGCTGTTTCGGGGATTTTCCACATCTTAACTCCGGCCGAGACCTACAAATATTTGATGCTCACATTTTTCGCTGTTGTTTCGTTTTATTGATTGGCGCCGTGCCTGGTTTATGAGTTTCAGTCATCCTCTTGTTGTTGCCGCTGTTATTGTTGTTGTCGTTCATCTTTGTTGCTCTTTTTTTGTTGTTTGTCGTTTCGGCTTCTATCGAGCGGAACGCTGTGCTACATTGAAAAGGATTTCGTTCGACTTTAAACCGTAGTCTTTACATTTTGACAGGAAGCTCCCTCTCTTCGTCCTTAAATTTTGACTTAGTCACATCAATTAATGAAATGTTTCCTTATAAACATTGATTTTATATTTTAATATAGTTGTAAACATGTTCAGCAATCAAATTAAGCTTTATTCGTGTTTCATTATAGAACTGTTTTCTCATTTTCTTATTTATTTATTTTGAGTCTCTGCGAATAGCAAGCCCAAAATATAGCAATAACTAATGACTGAGTAATTAATTTGTTGTAAATTACAAATGTTAAAAAAAGATCACTTTCCTCTATTTAAAACTTGTACAAATTCAAATACACAAAAAAAAAAATTTTAAATCTAATCTTTTGTGATATCACTTATTGCACCTGATATTTATATGGACAGTAGTTTTCTTACTTGAAAGAAGTATAATTTACCATGCACAATTCTTAAAAAAATGTGTGGTGATTTATGAGACTCCAATTTATTTATATTATTTTGTATTTGGCTAATTCTCTGAGGAGTGTCGCGTGCGACCATCTTTACAGTGACAAAAAAAAAAAAAATAAATAAATAACTTGAAACACTTTTAAAAACTAGAAACGATTATTTTTATAGCTCTAGGTTAGTACTTTAATTAGAGCTAAGAATGGTTTTGGAATGTTTTTTCTGTTCTGATAATTCCAAAAATTAACAAATTCGTACGAAAAACCAAAAAAAATAACTAATTTGTATATAATATTTTATAGTAAAACAGAAAAAGTTCCCAAAATCAATCTTAGCTCAAAAAATAGTGCTAATTCAAAGCTTAAAGAATAACCTGCACTTATTTTTAAAATTCTTTTAGTTTATGTTTTTTTTTATTTTGTCACTGTAAAGACGGTTGCACGCGACATTTGCCAGAGTATTACCCATTTGCAGATTAGAAAGGGAAAATATTAATCAGGAAATGGAATGGCAATGAACGGTAATATAAATGAAAATGAATAATTCGGATGTGGGTGATCGGCAAAAGTATGATCTATTATGAATTTAATATATAATATAATATATATTTTTCCCCCTGAATTTATCTCTGTTACATTCAAACGAGACCATCGCACTTTTTAAGTATTACCTACACATTTTCGATGGGCACAGAGTCGAACAATTGTCGCAATGCACTCAACATCTACTTATTATATTCCTGATTTGAATGCATTCAGTCAGTTTGAGTGCTAGTTTCGAGTCGCAGTGGCATAAATGAATATAAAGCATCTCGTTGTCAACAGTCATTTGACAGTCAAGGAAAATGACGAAGGATGTGCAGGATAATGCGCGGGTACTTTGTTGTATTTGTACATTCTTAATAAAAGCATAAATTATGCAAAATAGCTGATGAGAACAAGAAGCTGATGGCACCATTTTTTCCATGTGCCATGCAATTCCATATTTCTGTCTGACCTTCAGACACGTCTATAGTGATAAGTACAATTTCATTTCAAGAAAAAAATCAGAAAAGAGTTTAAAAAGCTCTCTGGAATATCGCGTTATCTTCGTGTTTAATAAATTTGCAAGTCAGCTCGTAAATTTCGTGATTTGGATTCCAGACACACACATAGTTAGAGGACTCGAATAATGCAAAGTCATTGCCAGGTCAAGGTTATGCGACGAGCACAATCATCTGCATACATCTAGTCGCATGTAGAAAATGTGTCTACATAGAGCAACACTACGTGAATGAAGTGCCACAAATAAATTTGCTATTGATAGCACGGACCACCTCGTAATCAGCCGAAAAGGGATGAGAGCCCAATTCCCCGATGGTCGTGACTCCTTCACACCATAATCCAATCGAGCGAAGCGTTTTTTATGGATTCCATATGGCAAATCGCGTGCAAATTTGAATGAAATTTTTTCTCCATGCCCGCCACGTGAGTGCAATCTCTGTCCTCCCCTTACACCTTTCACACTTTCCCATTTCCCATTTCGGCAGGCTAACACAGTTGGATATTGAGGAAAAGGTTTAATTTAAGCGCACCACGTGTGTCCACGTCCTTTCTATACTCTTTGGCCATAGAACATTGTCATAAAATGGTATTCTAAATTGTAGCAAAGAATGCAAAAAAAAAACAAATGTGGCGTATTTGAATTTAACTTCAATAGATGAAATAAAAGAGATGAGTATCGCTTCATCAATGAATGTGTGAATCTTAAATTAAAATATATATTACTATTTTACTTACAGGATATTTATGTGTCCAGCATTCTCACCTACAACTTCATTGCGATAACAGATGCGAGAAAAAAAACTTATTCACATCATATGATTCGAAGAATTCCTTTGATAGCTTGCTCATATTTTGTATATGTCCCGTGTGAATTGCTCCTTGCTTGTTTGTCATTCGCCATTTGCCATTTGCCGTTTACCATTTACCATTTGCTCTTCGCTTTTCTTTTTGTTTTATTTACTTTCTCCGCATGTACACGCAATATTTATTGCATCATTTTTAACCCAACTGCCGAAAGAAGCGCAGCTTTTTCAAAAAGAGTTGTCACACAAAAACAGCAGTCTATTAGATCTATAAATTGGTATGAATGTATGCACAGCATGACAATTGCTCGGCTCGCTTTTCATATTTGCGAACTCTAATTGGATTCACAGAACATTTGATTAAATTCAGACTACCGTAGCGGAATTTATTGTGGTTCAGAGAAGCTTATTGTTCAAAAATCTGGGAACCATATTACTA
Source organism: Drosophila nasuta (assembly GCF_023558535.2). Lineage (NCBI taxonomy): Eukaryota > Metazoa > Arthropoda > Insecta > Diptera > Drosophilidae > Drosophila > Drosophila nasuta. The sequence goes on from NC_083456.1 coordinate 4,027,683, forward strand.
ATCTTAGCAGTAAAATCTAATTAATATATTTAAAATACAATCAACGTTCATAATATTGTAACAAACATAACGTAAATGATTGTAGTCAGCTTTAGACCAAGATAAACAACTATGTATGAAATGCAAAAGTGAAACTCGAATTTTATTTGAAGTTCTTTTTTGACTTTCACTGGAAAATAAAAAAACGCCTAAACATATTCAATTTCCGAACCACTTTGGGTACAGTTTTCACTTATAAATATATTAAACAAAAAGCTTTTAAAGCTTTTTATATAATCCAAGTTTGCTACCTTATAAATTACAGCTTTCGTACACAAAAGCTGTTTGCTTTTAAGCTTTTATTGCCTGAGCTTTTTGTTTATGGCGTTCAATTTATGGCATTGATAGATAAGCACTCTCAGACTACCATTTATTCCGATCTGTTTAAAACTCTTTGAATACAGTTAAGACCATTTCAAAAGAGACCTGTAAGCATCACTTATTTCACTATTTTGACCAAAAATTACAGAAGTTCTTCATCAACGGCATCATCTCTCAACCGTTAAAAATGTAGATAATAACGAAGCATGTTGGATTTCAATAAATTAATTTTCACATCATAAAAAAAAATTTGAATTTAACTAAAAAATTATCTCAAACTTCTTCACACCCTCAATATTTTTTTTTGAAAGTTACCTACGTATTTTAGAATTATAAAATGTATTTATAATATATATTGAAAATTATAAAATCTTTGCCATATCATATCATACATATATTAAAATTAAACTTTGTGAAAAGTAATATAAAAATTAAATTACATATGAATATGTACATATATAAATAAATGTAATGATAATGATTAAAAACTCTTACCGCTTTCATGGAAAGCGCCTGAAAGAGAAAAAAGACAAAAGTTATGAATAACATCTTCGAAATCAATGTAAAAACTAAAAATTGTAAGTTTGTGTAATGATTATTTGTTACTTTATTAACTTGCGAGTGGGAAGTCTAAAATGAGTGTGCAATGTTCGATAAAAATAAGAGAACGTGTTATATTGATGAATTTAATACATGATTTACTGTGCAACTGTTTTTAAACGGATTTTCAGAAAATGTTTAATCCGCACGCCGCAAATGGAGCGAATAAATTGAAACGGTAAACGAAACTAAAGTGGACGTCGGCAGCTAAATAAAAGTTCAATAAAAATATTTGCGAAATGCAGACAGTTCGGGGCAGACATAAACAACAACAATGCCAAGGAGTTAAGGAAACTGCGAAGTGAATAAGGGCAACAAAAGTGCAGCTGGCACATTAAGTGAAGAAAAATTCCTCCCAGTTCCAGTCGGAGTCCCAGAAGGTTGCAACTCAATAATCAACTGCATATGGGCCACATATAGATACGAGAACTTGCCGCGGCGTTGCAGATGATGCTGGAAGTAACTCTCACTGCATGCTTGCTGCTGTCTTTGCTTTCTGTTTGCAGACTTTGCGAATCGTTCTGTTGGGGATCGATGCAGTGTGGCATGGAGGCGAGGACTGCAAAGTGAAGAGTGTCTGGCAAAAATATGCTGCGTTGTTAATTTTGCCATCATACGCCCTGACAGCAGTGATTGAAGGCCGAGGAGCTAAACGCTTAACGTTGATTGCTCGGTAGCAACGATGCAGCCTGTAAATTGAATGTTGCCGCTGTCGGTTGCTCTTCTGTGCTTCAATGCCCCGGGCTTGATGCTGAAACGCATTATTCTTAATCGATTGCTCATACGCAGCATTGAGCTAACGAGCGGTCGTGCTCGCATTATAGAGCATGAAGTTGCTCCTGAACGGCCAGTTAATGAAAACAAGCTGCCTGTGACGAAATTAAGCCAAAAAGTTTGCTGTCTTCTCCTCGACTCCCCTCCACCAGCTGTCGCGTCTGTTAATGTTGCCGAATTTGCATTTCATGTGGCTCCTTCTTTGCTTCTTACTCGCATTGCCGCCGCACCGCGCCGAGTCGGTTGTTGGTTGTTCGTTGTCCTCCAACGTATTGTCAAGTCACGTACCCAATTTTAAGCAGAAGAAAAGTCAATACACTCGACTCATGAGGCCTGCCATCGTGTTCTTGCAGGTCTGAAGGCTGCAAAAAAAGAAAACCAAAGAATATATATCGAGTTCAGAGCTACCCTTTTTTCAATAAATTCTTATTAACTTTTACCCAGTCAACAGACTTAAACACATTTTGTAGCTGTTTTAACAACCTGATGCAGAAGAATAAATTAATTACGCAATTTAACGGCAACTTACTGCAATTTGTCTGTCATACTCCACTTTTTAAACTACAATATGTTAAGAATAATATAAACCGCACAGGAGAGTTTTTTATAAGTAACAAATTCTATAAGTTTATTACATTTACAGTCTTCAAGAATTTGAGACAAACAATCCCGCTTTATTGCAATTTTTAAAATTAAGCTTTTCGTGGAAACTTTATAATTACTTTTATTGCAATGGCCACGGTGAATACAAAATTTTATTGGACAGTTTCAGTCAGGTCTTCATTGGCATTTCCCAAGGTTAGAAAAATCCCCAATCAAGGTTCGAATCACTCTTTTTTTGGTTCTTTTCATCACCTTTTGCGATGATATTGCGTAGAAGTGAAAGTCATTTTGTGTTTTTGGCTAGTCAACAGGAATGCGATTAAATTCAGAAGTGTGTGTTTAAGAAATAAGCTTAGCTTCTGGCGACAAAGTCTTAACTGAAATTATAGCCAATAAAGGTGGAAGGGGTGGTTCTCTTTTAATTAGTTAAGTGACAAAAGCAAAAGAGTTGGAATGAAAATATACCAATATGCAAATTCTTCATTATCAATATATGTTGTCATAACATCTAATTCCGAGTAGTTGCATTTGTTTTCTCCTTTTAGAATTACTTCTTGAAAAGAGTGTATCTCTATATATTTAAATTAAATAAAGAAGTTTAGTAAGGGCGTAGCACGCCTTCCTGAACTTCTACTAAGAGATACAAATTAATTCATATATTAACAAATATATTTAAAATAACAAAACAATATTATTTTGAACTGGCAAAAAAATATTAAATAAAAATAATAAATAAAAATGCTACTGTAGAGTGTGCGCCACTGTAATATATATTACCTGCAATTATTCCGATATCCATATACTATATCATTTAATTTATTACATAAAGTCCAATATATACCTGATTGTCAACCAAAGATCCGACTGGAACAGTTGTGTTTAATTATCTTCCATAATGGTTATATGATAAAATCCAAATTTTCAGTAATCATAAAGACTGTAGTTACGATTGTATCTACGACTAAAGCTTTAATATTTTTTTTTTCGATTTGCAATCATCAAATCTTCGTACAATAATAAGAATTGCTACCTATTATAGTTTTTGAGATCCAGATATCAAATAATCTATTTAAAGACTAGAATAATGAGATTGAGATTGAGCTTTCTTTAGTTACGATTGGAAAATAAAAATAGTTTACATACTGACAAAAATAATTTTGTGTCTCAATTTTTATTAAAACAATTCAACGTAGACTAAACGTACTTGCTTACATATTCTCATTTCATTGTGAAGTTAACAATTATAACATTACGCCACTCTGTGATTTCAAGATTAGGCCGCATTTTCATCGTTAATAAAATTTGTTTACAATTAAACGCAACAAAACATAAAACCATAAAAGAAACGGTTCTTTATGTTTTAAAATTTTTCAAAAACTGGGAACAGTTCACGAAGCTGAATCGGTTAACAGCGTTCTGAATGTGGGAACAGTCATGCGCACTGGCAACTCAGGTTGCCCATGCAACAGTTTGCCCTTTATTAAGCAAAGTTCAGAACAGAATTTAAGCGGAATGGAAACTGAAACGTCGAATACGCCCGAAATGTAAAGTAAGCCCAACCAAACTATGGGACACCGTCCCATGAAGCAAAACCATTTCCACATTAAGATTTTGGATGCTTCTAGATGCAGTTACATCATGCGGGCGATGAGTGTGCGAAAAGTGCGCCTGAGATGCGATTACGATCAAGATGGTATGGGTGGAGGCCAAATGCATAGTCGCGAGGTTTCTTTGGGAGCTTAAATACAATTGAAATATTCTATGTCATAGCAAATTTCCCTTGCCCCAAGTGAGTGTGGCAAATAGCGCTAAGGGCGTCACCCAGCTACAGATTAAGAAGTTTCCATCAACTTGGCTTCAAAGCGAGCCCCAAAATTGTCACAAAGTGCGGGTAATCCTCCAGTGACAGGGCCGTATATAATTTGTTTTATGACTGACTGTTTAACATGTATTTATTTGTGTGCAAGAAATGAAATGGGAAGCGTCATCCAGAATTCATTTAAACCACAAACCCATTGAAATCAAAATCGGATTAAATGCTTTTAAATTACCATCATTTGAATTAATCGCTCAACCAATTAAACTGTAACCCAATAATATGTTCGTACGTAAAAGATGAAAAAAAATTTGCAATTTTTTTATTACCATTTTTCTTTTTTTTTAATATCGGATATAACCAGCATATGTAATCGCATGGCAGTCTAATGAATGACAAAGGAAAATCCTTGAAAACCCAACTTTGGATAATCGCATAGAAAAGGGTCTGAGGCTGAGGCAAAGGCATGTGGCAACAGTGTTGTGCTCAAAAGTTGTTGCACTTTTGTTTGAATTTCCTTGGCTTTTTCATGCCTCTGTGACCGCCACAAAAGTTTTTTGGCCTCTGTGACATTTTCAGAGCGTTTTCCTTTCCATTCACCCTTCCTGTTTGAGATCCACTTTATAACTTTTATAGAGTACACATATATACATATATATTTTTTATACTGCATACATGTGTAAGTAAGTACTTAGGGAACCGCAGGGCAAACTCATGTCTGCGTCTGGTCTGTCTCTGTCTGTCAAAGTTTCACTATTTGACTGGCTAATTTGCTGTGAAAGCTGATTTGTTTCCATTATGAAAACGATTTTGAACTGAAGATTGTGTAATTAAAGTTAAAGTTGAAACAACTGCGAATTAATTGCTGCGACTCTATCTATTAGCATTTCCATTTAAAGCATTTACACTTATAATAACATTTAATGTGCTTAATTTTTGTATCCATTACATGAATAGTTAAGCTCCCATGTACTTTTCCAGGCTTAATTGGGTGGAAAAATATAGTGAAGTTTGTTTTATAGTGAAATGTAAACTGGCCATTCAGAGAATATAAACAATTTAGCATGATTAAGCTTTAATAGTTAAAGCCCAGCCGAAACAATTGAATATTATTCTCACACTATTACAATTTTATTGGTAATTATTTAAATATTCTTTTTATTTATAGTATTAAGAGTCAGAAGGTCACAAAAATTTGAGGCATTTACTATTTTAACTGTTAAATGTATTTTATTCATACTGCCACAATTAGAGAGTCAAACATTCAAAAATAATATGAAATATTTTAGGATTAGTTATATTACTTTCTGAGTTGCTTAGAGAAGAACTTGACTGTGGTTAAATTGCAAATGAATTGCTTTGAATAATATGTGCATGTTTACATAGCATATTTCTCTTAAATATCAAATTCAGGGCATTTACGATTCGTGTGCATACTAAGTAAAGATGGCAATGAAATTCAAATTCATATATTTAAATTCAATGCAATCGACATCTATCAGACGTCACAGAGAGTTCAGCTAGGTGTGGATGATGTTCCTAAGGCACGGAATGAGCCATGATGACTCTGTCTCTGGTTCGATTTGCATGACGCTAAAATATTCCAAGAGCAAGGAAGAATACACGCACTTCGTGTATTGAATTATGTATGATAACGTTTTTTTTTTCAATTCAAGAACGAAAAAACGAAAATAACGAAATATTAGTGTTTACCGTAATCATTGCATTGACAGATGGTTAATGTTACGGTGTACCATCGTGTTCTTTAAAGCCAAGAACAGGACGATCTTTGGCATACTCTAGATGTTGGTGCTACGTGCTCTGGGGGCAACGATTGACATACACATAAATAAGGAGCGAGCCGTAATAAATTCAATGGACCATGCTGGAGTCCAACAAAAGGCAGCCTTGAGCGAGGGATTATTAATATTTTCCATACTGCTTTTGCAGCTTTGTTTGAGTTCCTGAAATGTGAGCCACATCCACAGCAGTTGGCTCCATGCGGAAACTTGGATATAAATCAGAGCAAGTATAAAAATGCACGTCAACGTGCTGCACGCATACCCTGCTGACTGCTGACTACCGCATGTCGGGACAATCAAGCAATCCATTGGTCAAGAGGGCCGCTGGTTTGCAGTTTACAGAATATAAATAGGGACTGAGGCTGGGACTGGGTGTTGCTTAGAAACCAGTTTAAACAATGCTCACCAATGCTGGCCTAATGACTGCAAGCCACAATATCAACGAGTTAAATCATGCTAAGAATAAAGCTGTAACGCAGAAATATGAAAGCCAGTTTGAGTTCCTGCACCTTCTCCAACTTCTCATTTGCCTAGAGTCTTTAATCTAACCCACATATGGTATGTGTTTGTTACAGACCACAAGCTGTCGACGACTCCCTAATAACCAGACAACTTTCATCCTGAACAATGTAATGCTCAAAGCCACAAATTTAATTGGACATTCCTCATCTGGTGTCCAGTGAACAAGGCGATTGCCTATTTGCATAATTTCTGATTTACTTTTAATGGTCATAAGCAATATTTTAAAATTAGTGAAGCCAATTATAATTGATATTCATAATTTAATCCAAATTCGCCGCAATTTCAAAGTATTGCTAAACATATTTTACAATTTGATACCATGAGTAAGATTGTGTGCAAAAGATTGAATGAATAAGTTTCGTTCGTTCATTTTAAAACAGTGAACTAGGTCGTTTTTTTTTTAGTGAATTTTGTTCCAAACATTGATAATTGTTCGATTTCGTTCATCGCTTACACATTGCTTTATTTTAAGTATGTTATTACTGTAGGATACTATTTAGATTTGTAAATGTGTTTATGTTTTCACATAGAATTTGTAACGCATATCATAAATTTAAAACAAGTAAGAAAGCTACAGTCGAGTGTACTCGACTGTGAGATACCCGCTTCCCATTTAAATAAAAGCAATATATTTTGCGGTATTATTCTCAAAATATACCAAATATACTGAAAAATACTAAAAATATACAAAATGGTATACCGCATTCAAAATATACCATAGACAGCACAATATACCAGATTCTTAGCCAAAGCAACTAAGACCCCCAGTAAGTAGGCGTTTTTGCCCATACAAAAGTATTTCTTTAATAACTTCCACAATTTTTATCTGATACCAAAATTCGCAACTCTAGCTTTACATTTTGAATTGCGGGGGCGGAAGTGGGCGTGGCAAAAATTTGATCTGCGTGCAAACATAACATATGCTGTTGAAAAAAATTATAGCTCTTTCTCTTATAGTCTCTGAGATCTAGGTGTTCATACGGACAGACGGACAGACACACAGACGGACATGGCTAGATCGTCTCGGCTGTTGACGTTGATCAAGAATATATATACTTTATAAGGTCGAAGATGCCTCCTTCTACCTGTTACATACATTTCCTGCCGGCACAAAATTATAATAACATACCCATCTACCCTATGGGTAGCGGGTATAAAAATCCATTTTAATCAAATTTTAAAGTTCAACACTTCATTGTGAAGTTGAAGGAAAATAAATCGAAACATGTGAGCACAAACGAACGAAATATCAAAAGTGAACTAAATTAAAGAACTGAACAAAGAACGATGAACTTATTGAGTAAGTTCATATTACAGAATACGTAGATTTAATTCAATCGTTCGTGAACGATCCCACATTAGTCATTCTTTACTAAAGGCTCTTTAGTATCTCCTATAGCTACGTTGAAATGTAAAGTAAATCTGAGTAAAGTGCATTTTTGCTCACGTTCTTAGCGTCACCTTTTCTTGTATACTTGGCTTATAATGTAAAGTATTCTTTTACTATACGTGTGCATGTTTAAGACGAATTTTTTGTTCCTCGACGAAGACAAATTCAAATGCTTATAAAATGCGTCTACTGTGCTTTTCATATTTCAGCTTTTCTTCTTTAAACTTCCTATTGCTAAATACATGTATATACACGAATTTATCTTTAAAATAAATACATTTTTCTCTTCGAACAGATTTAAGCAGTAGTAGCCCAAAACTATTAATATGATTTTTATTGATTTTCGTTGTCAGTTCTAGATTGAAAGCAAAGTGTGCAGAAGGATTAAATGGATCTATAAAAATTGAGTTGGTACCACAAACGTGCCGCTTGAATGCGTCTGTGGCTGGACAACGTGATTCACGATGGCGTTCTGTCATAATCCCAATGGCAATTGTTAATAAAGCTTCACTTAAATACAATATGGATATTGACATTAAAGCAAAATCAATTTGTCAATTACATGAAATATTTTTTGTTAAAGAACAGACACAGTAAATGTTAAACTTTTAATTCCATTTGCGCATGAAAACCAACAAATAAATCAAAGTCACGCCAGCAATGGGAATGGTCCAGTGCGATTGGCTGTGGGCAACGATGAGGTGGGGAGGGAGGAGAGAGACGCAGTGCAGAGGCTACAACTGCGGCAGCTGCAATGTCCAATGAATTAAAAGTATAAACAAACATACCGCGCATACAAACACAAATACATATACACTTTTATATATAATTGTATTCTGGTAGAGCAAAAGTTTACAATTTTGCTACAGTTGCGACTGTGATTTAAGTGCCGGGACTGCTGGGACATCGCAACCACTAAAATAAATTCGTAAAATACGGGAAACAAAAAGCGAAAAATGGAAAATTCATAAATTGAAAAGTATAGTTTATTTGCCAGACTTCACAAAGCAAGCCGTCTTGAAAATATGAAATAGCACAACCAATAGATTTTTGTATAAAGTATTTTGCTTGAATTTCACTTAAATGCTCACTCAATTCGCAATCCATTCATTTTCAATTCAATTCAATTCGAAATTCAATTCAATTGATTTTTTATTGCCATTTGTGCATTTCACTCTCAGCATGCTCTTTTTTTTTTAGATCAACATTTTTGTTTGCCGCTTCCACTGAATTTGCCGAGGAATCGCGTGTGTAGCAGATTAGAACCATTTGAATTGTTTGTAAAACTAAAAAGACCTATAACTTCACCGTATTTGGAAAATGATGGCTGCAAACTGATGAGTTTTAACTTAACTTTTCACAGATTTTTATTTATTATAAGAATGACAGAATACTCAAAGCTTGATTTTGACAAAAAATTAAAAAAATATTATCTTAGTAAACCAAATTGAGACAAATACAAACATTGAGATTGTTTTGTTTTTTCACAGAAAATCACAACACTACTTGGACACAGAGAATATGTATCCAGATATGTCAAGTTCAATAAATAATAAACATTGTATTTATTCTAGTATCTAATTGCTGCATTCTGACAAGAACGATTGAAATACATCTTCAATATGTGCTTGCTGTTGTTACTAAAAGAAAATATTGTGTTAAACATGTGCATATTCAACTCTTGCTTTTACTTGCAGACAAGTCGACACATTGCAACATTTATTGGTCATGGAATTAAAGACAAATAGATTTTTGGCAAAATGCAACACATTTAATAAAAAATATATAACTAGAAAACTAGAAATTCGATGCCACTGTACTTGTCAGCCGCTGATATTTATGTGCTTGTGTGTGTTGGCCCGCAGAAATAGAAAAATCCAGCCGGAACACATTTCATAAATCTTTTCTGCGATTGAGCACAACCGCGAGGCGTCATTTTGTTTTTGGTTTTATACATTTTTTTTTTCAAATTTGTCGTTATTTTTTGCTGTGCATTTTGGTGATTTGGATTCTGGTTTCTGGTTTCCAGATCGATTTTTTTTTTCGTGTTGCGTAGCGTTCACTTCTGGCTGTCAATGGTCAAGGGAGCGCTTCAGATTGTGCTGAGTTGAGTTCAGTTATCGTTTGAAGCCGCTGCAGGTGCCACTAGGAACCACAATACTTCTGCTTCTATAAGGGCCGAAACGCGACAGAGGACCAAATGGTTTGCCAAATGAAATGAATGATTTAGGTGAGGCACAACAGCGCTTTTTTCTGAATCCCGAGCACTCGCAGTCCCTTAATCGTGGTGCTGCAATGCGTCGTAGTGAACTATTCAGTAGCCATATCATGGATACAATAACAATCAAGGCCAAGCACCCGACAATCAATATCAATGCAGTTTGCCAAGCTGGCTCAAGTCGTTCCTCGTCCATCTGAGGAACTTCTGTGTTAAACGATAGTTCGGATTGTTGGCGCGCAATGACTTTCTTCAGTTTTTGGCAATCGTAAATGGATTTAAAATGTGGCAGATAATAGTAGACGATGGGATGCCCGTTTAGCCACCAATCATCCCAGAACTCGTGTTGTTTTGCAACCAATAGGCGATTGCAGAACGCTATAGCCTCACTTATCCACTTTTGGCACTCGATACTTTCAATATTGTTAGTGCAACTTGGATTCATTGTATAAATCAAATGTATTTGTGTTTTCCGATATTTCTTTTGGTGCATATATATCTCAGCCTACTCTAGACTTGGAAATCGACGGGCTTACTGCGTCTTAGCCAATTTACCCACCGAAATTTACGACGTCTTTGATCGGGTTTTGTATTTTTCGTTGTTTGGTCATAAAGTGTGGGCATCTTTTCAATAGAATCAATGGACGTGGTTCGCTTAATATCTTTGGATCCGGAGGTCGAATCTTCGTGTGATGATTGTTCAGATTGATCGCCAGTTCTATTGGTTGTTTCTGAAATTGATGACGCATCAGTAACAACTTCATCTTCATTCAATTCTTCAGTAAGCAATGATTCGTTAGTTTCTGCATCACTTGACATATTAGTTGCTTCAGCATCCGATTCATTGAACTGCTCTTTATCTGCCATTTCTTCGGTTTTCTTGGTTTTCTGTACGAACTCGTTCATTGGAAATCTATTCCAGAAGGAGGCAGGCACATAAAAAGCATCACTATGTTTGGAAACGGTGCACTTATCTTGCAACTGTTGCACTACATCATCCACTGAAGAGCGGCCACCCACTTGTCGATCCTGACTGCTGATATCAGTGCAATCCTTCTGAGGTGGCTGCGAAATGACAAAAGCTTTTGCCAAAAGCCACAGAGCCAGCGACATACAAAATATTATAAACAAAACAAGCATTAGGATTATCCAAAAGTCTGTTTCACCGTTATTGGTGAAAAAGGCATGTCGCAAATCACGTTTCAGAAGCATACATTCATCTGTTGTCATCAATTTATGTGCACCATTAACGATACGGTTATCGGGATCCTCATCCAATTTCCAGTTGGGACACTGCGCACACACTTCTTCTTTCCATTGCTTGCAGGCGTTACTATCAACATGAAGGCCACTCTTTGAATTCAAAACCATCCTGAGTAAGTATTTGTAATAATGGCAGGCAACAATATTTCTATTAAAACTAATTTTTTTTGACAAGTTTGCATGACACAACTTACTATTGACATAATTAGTATTGTATACTAGCACTATCCTTCAGGGCATTTTCATTGAAGCTACTTTGGTCACACTCAACTATTGCATATTACATTATTGTCATTACTACTTTAAAAAGACGACATGATTAGAACACGGTTGTTAAATAAACTTTAAAGGCCAATTTCAAACTTTCATTTTTGTTTTATTCGCCAACTTTTAATTTTAGCGTATTAATGTTGACCGACTCTTAAAAGTTCATATGTAAGTGATCCAAAACGGATTTTTGAGTTGTTTTTCTAAAAGCATCCCTTACATATGTAACTAAACTTCTTTAATTTAAACTCCATCTCTTTCAATCGGCATACCGAGCTGTGTGCTTTAAGAGTATCGCAAACTGTAGAAGTCTAAATTTATTCTGCGAGGCTTACATCCATTTCACCATGTGCATTGATACTTATAAAAAAAAATTTAACGTTTGAAAATGTAAGGAATATGGTGGTAAGTTTTAATGAGCTCAACTTGTCAATTTTTGAGAAAGTCAATAGTAAATATACTAAAGCATAGTATAGTAGAACGTCACTATTTTTCCTTCTAGTTAGAGTCTTCGCAGCAACGTGACAAAGATTGACAGAACAAAATGAATTTGCTCACTTGCGAGAGATGCTAATTTCGGTAACAAGTTCGCCAGCAACTTCACCGACTCCTTTCGAAATCTTTGGGCCATTGAGCGAATGTTTGGCGGAACTGACGGCGTGTTTCCGATGATGATAATACCTGTGAACGTGCTGATGCCTTCAACTGATACCATTGAAATATTGCTCACCACCGCCAACACTCCGGGACAGGCTGTGCGACAAGGACACATAGGCAATTATAATTAGATGTGGAGGCGGCGCTTCAAGCTCAATTAAAGAGGACGTGGTTCAACGGGCTGGCAGGCAGTTGCAGAATGTTGGCCGAAAATTGGGTTAAAACGTGCCCTAGTCGAAGCGTATGCAAACTGGTTTCAAATTGTTTCTGTTTCAATTTGTGTTGCAATTTTTGGTCAACCAGGCGGATGCGTGACATTTTGGCTATATTGAAATTTATGCTTCCGACTCCAATCCGCACATTTACACAACTTTCGGGCGAAAAGTTTTCATTTTCATACCAAAAATTTTCGGCTTAACTTCCACTTCCGCGCCTGCGGTCGCCCAACACAGTCCTAGCCCCCCACACCAGACTCATACAGCCATATAACCGCCGGCTATGCGGCGGGAAATTGGTTTATTTTATACTTATTGACTGTTTTCGGCGGTCGTCAACAGTCGGTCGTCGGTCGTCGGTCCTCGGTTTCTCGTTGTCGGCAGCATTTGGCAATTTTAAATTAACATGCAATACGATTTGTTGCGAATTCCAATTAAAACATTTTTATTGCTCATTTTCAGTGACTCCTATGCACATTGATTCAAATTATTTACAATGTTAAATCGTTAAACCATTCAGCTAATGTTCCAAATTGAAAATGTTTACTAGAATTTGGTGTAAAATTAGCTTATAATACGGCGAAGGGATATACCATTACACTTTCTGAGTGGTAAAGTAACTCACTAAGCCACACAGAATAAATTAAACGACAAGTAAAAAATCTACCCTCTTTGAATAAAAGCAAAAGCAGTGCGATTTTATCCTAATTCTTATTAAAATATACCGAAAATATACCACGAATACTAAACATATGTCGAATGGTATATTTGGTATATTGATATAGTATTACATGCAAAATATATTTACTTGTTGAAAATTATATCACATATTGTAGCATCTCTGTGTAATCATATTCTCATCACTTAGTTTGAATTTCTTTGTCCTATTCTCTATTCTTATTTTGCAATTGGCCTGTGTAGATTTTTATGTCCAACACTTTAATTTAACCAAGGTTAAGTAAATCCATGAATGTAGTTTGCGGCAGATAAAAGCAAACCAAAAGCAATCAGGAAACAAACACAAATTATCTTCACCAGCAAGGATGAGACAATAACATAATTGAAATTAATATCATAATTGCTTTACTTTTCGAAATATCTTTGTGCTATTCACGAACAGAGTCAATTTCCTGTTAAGTGCTCAATCGACTTGCAATAAATGCAAATGTAAATGGTTTCAGAAACGTGCTTTCCGCATTGCAAACACCAAATGGTCACCTACATATTCGAGCATACTCGTATATCTGATGGCATAAGTTGAAGCCTCAAATATATAGCACCATTTGAAATGGGCCTACGACTCGATACGATAGAAGCAATAGGTCTTTGCACTACTGCAAGTGCTAATGAAAGCGGACAAACATGCACACAACGAATGAGTCTAGGCATTTCATGTGGTTAGAACTAAGGGGTAGACTGAATGGTCATTTTGACCACACGCATCTCGAATGCATTTCCGGCAAAGGCCAAAAAGTACAATTCAAGAATGGATGAAGTGGAAGGCATGAATAGAAAATGCTATTCCAGCAACAACTAAACTCTGCTCGTTAGTAGTTCAAAAATGTCTCTCTCTCTCTCTCTCTCTCTCTCTCTCTCTCTCTCTCTCTTCGTTCAATGTTCCTGTTGCATACTCCACATAACTATCTGTGCTCCCATAGTTGCAGATGTGAATAAAATTGTAAAATGGGTCGCGTTCATGTCTGACTCTGTAAGCAAGTGTGAGTTGTTTTGCCGCAATGAAACTGGTTTAAATTTACCATTTTTAATTCTCAACTGGATGCTGAATTTTAAGCAACTTTATGTTACCAAACTAGAGAAGTGTAAAAAGTCTTATATAATTAAGGAATTCAATTTCATATATCTTATGGGTATTCAAATATATATTTCTTTAAAATAGTTGCTAACCATAGGATAGAATTAAAAAAATTAAATCGAATAATTGGCTTCGCTGGTGTTAGTTGCTGTGGTAGACAAAATGGTATATTTTGTACGCCATGGTATACTTTTAATGTAGTATATTAATGTGTTAGACTTTGGTATATTTTTATTAGTTTGGTATATTGAAGGAATAATACTGAATATTTTTGTTTTTATTGAAAATGTGTAGCGATCGACCACAGTCACACTTTACATTCCGATATATTCTTACATTTAACTTTATTAAAACAACTCAAAAAAATAATAAATAAATAAAAACATCTTAGTTATTTTTCTTCGACAAGATTCTACTGACAAAAGTAGCACTTTCGCAGGAATTTAAGCCTTTTGACCGAAGGACCATTTAACGCATTACTTTTACGCCATTGGCAGCATAGAATAAGAAGATTCTCAAATCAAAGTTATGCGCTAGCTATCTAAATTAAAAAATGTATTGAAGATCATTAGAGTGCGATCAGTGTGCAAATATCAACCTCCTAACTTGTGCAATTAAGGCGATATATATTTCAAAGAATATTCCATACAAGAATAGGTTGCATTTAAGATTTTAAAATTGCTTATTTTAGTTTTCTTATTATTTTTTGTCATATATGCATTAATATATTGTTTTCGCAAAAACTATTAGACTATTATTACAAAAAATATAAGTATAAGTAGTCTAATCAGCATAATTATAAGTATTTTTTGGAATCGAAACTCCAAATCAATATCTTTCATTTGAGAAGAGTGTTTT
Source organism: Drosophila nasuta (assembly GCF_023558535.2). Taxonomy (NCBI): domain Eukaryota; kingdom Metazoa; phylum Arthropoda; class Insecta; order Diptera; family Drosophilidae; genus Drosophila; species Drosophila nasuta. The sequence continues at coordinate 4,042,841 of NC_083456.1, forward strand.
TCAATTAAACCATGACATCGAATTACTTATTGCAAACAATATTTTTCAAAGTAATTCCATTCATTACAATTTTTATCCATATTACAGTAAGTTACAGTAAGTTAGGTCGCTAATGCCAACACGTTCTATGGCTTGGCAAATTCACGTATCCTCATGGCATTCTGGACGGTCCGACGCTGTCCTCTTTGTCGCCTTCATCGCCTGCATTATAGTCCACGTCCAAGTTCACGTTCAGCGGAGGTATTTGCAGGCTGGGCTGCCTTTTTGGCGAACGCGTAAATCCATTTGAAGCAAGGGATTTTATCTTTCAGGTTGTGCTTGCTGGCTGATGTGCTGTTGCTGTTGGTGTTGCGCTGTTGCTCCATGGTGCTTAAAGCATTGCCTAAGCGTTGGCCATGCGCTTCCGGCCGGACTGGAATTATCGGAGTTGTCAGGATTTATGTTGAAAGCACAATGTGCTGATTACGCGTACAATGGCGTCCACTCCATGTCCAGTCCTCCGTTTGACTTAGGAGATTAAAAGCATCGCTTATTCAACATTAAGTTATGGCGACACGGAATTTCCAAAGAAAGAACACATCTGCACTTGAGCATTCGGATACTGAATGCTGAATGCTTTTTTGTACAAGTGTCAGTGTACTTGGAAGCTTATGTCAACTGATGACCATCACTTAAATTAATACTAACTTTTACTTGGCAGTCTCGTCCGTATAAGTTGGGCTTTTCGAGTTCTCCTTGAATTTCATACGTCTAAAGTTGGTAGATATATTCACAAATAAAAGTCAATATATTCTTAAACTGGCGAGAATTTCCATGAAGCTGATATGGTTGCCAAGCAAAATGCGAAAAAAGGGAAATTTAATGAAATTTCAAATTTGCCACTCGCTTTCTCTCTTGAGTTGTCAGCTTCTGTCTGCGTGTCAATGTGTGCATGTCTCTCAGTCTCTCCGTCTGCCCATGTCCTTTCATTCCTGAAGTGTGCGTGTGTGTGTGTGTGTCTGTGTGTGTATGTGATTGCGTGAACCATGGTCGTGTCTGTTGAGTGTCCTTTGTGCTCCAGTGACAGCTGCTCATTTCACGCTTGGTAATTTCAATGAATTTTTGTTAGCGCTTTTTGAGCCATGGCTTCTACTTATTTGTATGCCGCTTCATTAATTAAATTTTTCTGTTTTATTCAGTTCATATACATAAATGAATAGTTTATGTAAATACGCAACGTTCCTCCCCTCAGTAAATACCCGGAAAAATCACGTTTAGAAATTTTAATTTTAAAGCATTTATTATATCTTCTGGACTTTCCAAGTATTTTAATAAGCTTAGGACTGACATTCCAATCCGATTTTCTTGAATTGACATTCATAAGATCATTAACTTTACTTGGTGGAGCACCTGATTTATTTTCGATGTGCTTAAATATTTCACTGCAAATTTCCTCTAAGTTTCTATTTTTATTTCTTATTGTATTTATTCAGTTGTTTTTTGATCTTCTTTTTCTCAAGGCGTGATTTTCGTCGTTGAGTCTTGCGCCATTTAATCCAATATCTTTGAATTGTTCTTGCGGCACGATTCATCATATATGTCAAAATTCGACGTTGGTTGCGGAGAATCTCTTCATTTTCGAATTTAACCACAATATCATTGAAAATTGCTGCCTCTCGATGGTAATCAATCATAACTTTATCAAGTTCTTCTTGTGATTTAACCAGCTCATCATGAAGTTCCATGTTTCTGATCATTTTTTGACGAATAGTTGAGTCATATTTCTCAATGCTGGCTTTGAGTTGAAATTCCAACTTAGTTCTGATAATTAAATACGAATATATAAAGTGTTATAGAATAGATTGTAACTTAGACCCTTACTTTTCATCTCGTAAATTCTTTAAATCGCTTTGATTTATTTTGACTTGTTTTTCAAATTCCGACTGCAAGGGTTTAATCTCCGCTTCTAGCACTACTAATTCCTCAGCAACACTTTTTCGATTCATTCGTATAATTTCTTGACAATTTTCACTGCAATAAAAGTTAAAGCTATTAACAATTGCAAAATTGATTATTTTTAAATTGACACCTTTCATTACGCATTCGCTCTTCATGTTGTTGTTTTTTCTCTATAATTTTCGCTTCGCACTTGTGTAGATATACTATCTTGGCAGCCATTTTCCATCGTTCTCGGACAATCTGCTTGGCCAAATCCTCCTTTAGTTTCTCAATTTTTCTCTTAATAGTTTCATTCTCCAAGTAGATGTCATTAAGCTGGCGTTCATTGTGAATTTCTTTTTTGGAACTGCGTAACAGGTGATGCTCGCAGATGTTGTAAAGCCTCTCAAAAGTAATCAGGAAATATTTGTCGCGAAGTGATATTTTTTTCATTAGTTTTGGAAAAAGCTCGTAGATCTTATAGTTATTTTGAAAGAAATCAATTATTTTAATCATGCCATGATCACTTAACGGTGGTATTTTCTCCCTGATAATCATATCACGGCGCAGCGTATAATCTTCCAGAAGCTTTAGAGCTGGCTCATATTTTGATCCTTTCAGAGCACTTCGAGCTTCATCTGGATTCTCCAAAATATGCGGTAAAATCAGCGAAATTTTTACGATTTCTATGGACTCCTTAAGTACTTTAATTACGCAATTAATCTGAGTACTAAGCAGATTTGTGCCGAATTCAACAGTCTGCACATGCTCTCCAAGTTCATCAATACTCGTAGTACGGCTCAATGTTAAACTCATAATATCGAATGAAAAAGTATTTTTTGAAAGAAAGAAATGTTCCTAGTAACATAAAGCAAGTATTTATTGTTTACTAGATTTCGGAAAGGTTGCTTGAATTTTCTTTCATTCATTCATTACTTAGAAATTTGATTTTTTTTCGGACTTTCACGGATACGAGCAATGAACACGGATTAGCAATGAACTTTAAATTATTATCGAGTGGAACATTTTTTTAAATCTGATAATTTAGTTATAGTACTTCCTTTAATATTTCTTTTTGACACGTCTCACTTTTGATTTCGCCTTCAACTCTTTGCGCCACTTTTTCCAATATTTTTGTATTTTTCGGGCAGCACGATTCATCATATATTTCAGAATTTTCTGCATTTTTTCACGTTCTTCACGTAGTTCGCGCTTCACTACAATTTCATTGTAGATTTTTTCTTCTGCTCGATAGGTTACCATAAAGTTGTTTAATTCTTTATTCGCTTTTTCCAACTTATCTTCTACATCGAGATTCTCAATTATTTTCTCAGCCATCGTGGTATCATATTTTCTTACCACGCTTTGAAGCTGTAACAAAAGCTTGTTTCTTAAAAGGAAATAGAACGATGATTACATTATATATTTAGATTAATAATAATAGAGACTTACTTCTCTTCACGTGTGCGTTTCTCTGTAATTTTGCTTTCTTTATCTTGTTTTTTAAATTCAATTTTTGTAACGTTTAGCTCTTGTTCGATTTGATTTTGATTATCCACGCTTGCCTTTTCGTAATTGCGAATCTTACGATTTATTTTATCACTATATTTAAATTTTTTTAATTAAACCATAATATAAGTATTAAGTATAAGTATATAAGTATTTGAACTTACGCTTCATTTTCAAGGAACTGCTCATTTTCGATTTTTTTTTCATCCCACTCATGTAGGACTTTATCTGTATATACTGCTCTTGTCATTACTTTCCATCGCTTCGTTTTGTTGAATAACGCTATTTTAACCCTGTTTCTGGCAATATATTTTTTTAGCCTTTTGTTTTCCTGATAAATTTTTAAGAGACGGCGCTCCTCTTGAATGTGGGCAATCGAATCCTTCTCCAGATGTCGCTTAGCGGACTCCAACAGCATTTCAAAGCTTCTTATAAGTTTCTGTTCCTTAGCGGTTAAATTTTGGAAATAATCTTGAAATAGTTTATATATATCATTGTGGCTCTGAAAGTAGTCAATTATCATAATCATGCCGTGATCCATCAAAGGATTTCTTTGCTCTTTTATTATAATTTCGCGCCTTCGAGCAAAGTCTTGAACTAATTTGATAGCTCGCTCATGTGATGATCCAGTCAGCACCTTAACCACTAATTTTGGGTTCTCTAACATTTTTGGTAATATTATCGATATTTTAAGATGTTCCATTGCATCTGACAGAACTCGCAGAACTCCTACTATCAGCGCTTGACGGGCAGTACTAAAATCTACAAGCATAAATGTCGTGTTTAATTAAATTTGTTAAACTTGTCAGCGATATTTTAATTACCCTTTAAAACGCCCTTTATTTCCTCCATTGTATCTGCATTACCTTCTTTAAGGTTCTCCGACATTTTCTTGTTTAGTTTTTTTTTTAAGGTTTTTATTTTTTTATGTGAGGAATGATGTAATAAGTTGAATGACATTACAAATTTGTCAACGGATAACTGTGTTGTTTTTTTTATTATATATTATATATATTATATATATATATATATATATATATATATATTATTATTATTATTATATATATATTATTATTATATATATTATTATTATTATTATTATTATTATTATTATTATTATTATTATTATTATTATTATTTTTAATATTATTATTAAAAATAATTATTATTATTATTATTATTACTTTGTAGCATTCTTAAGTAATAAAGAAATCTGATTACATTAAAAACCAACCGAAATATATTCTCAGCAATTCTCTTCATTTAACGGTCATCGTCCATCTGGCGAGGGATTATTTTTACAGTTGTTGAATAGCGATTTCAATGCTCATTTACACATACTAAGTGAATATTCCATTACGAATGCTGACATTGACGAATTTGTTTTGTTTGAGTTGACTTTCATTTACTCAGCCAAGGGATGAACTTCATATGCTATACGGCCATCCTTGGGCCTTGGGGACTAATAACTTTATCTCAGCCATCAACATCATCGGAGAATGTTTCCTAGTTGACTCCAAAGCATAATAGAGTAATTTTCTGTACGCTTGACTGTCTCCAACTGACGCACCGAAACAATTGGTTGTCCGTTGCTCGCGCCACATTTCAGACACTTGACCATATGTTACTGCATTTGCAATCGGGCGAAGGAAGGGCAAATCACATAAATTACTTTATGATGGGATCACATGAATCTGGCTGAGAGAGACAAATACAAAAATAAAACAAACAACAAACAATGAAGAACTTTGGGAAAGCACATGTGGTCACGGAGTAAAAAAGTTGAATTTTGCCACTGCCACACAATGCATTACAAGGAAACAACAAAAGTCATTCTGAAGTTATTACTTCTCCCCCCAACCAGCTATCTAGCCAGCAGGCAGTTTCCTCTCTTCAAGGTTCCAGTTGTCAGTTGCCATAAAAAATAGGCGAGAAAACAAAAGTTTTAAGTTTTTAGTCAGCCAACTTTTGGTAACTGGCTGCGACAAAGTTTTTCTCTGACCAGTACTATTTTCTAGCCATTTTCAATATTTATTTTGTTTTGTTTTTTTAATACCCTACAACACAGGGGCAATTGAAAGAAAAATAAACCCATATGTTAAGTAACGTTAAGTTATTCACATAAATATTATTTAGTTTTTATGAAGAGTATTCCCACGTCGTTGCATTTCTTAACGAGCATTCTGAGTTGTTTTTATAAAGTTTGTCGTTGTAAGAAATTGTGTAAAATGCAATTTCATATAAATCTAAAAGTTTTTAGTTACATTTCTGTAGACGATTATGCAAACTCTGAATGCATAGGCTGCAATTTAAGCCTGAAACCTTTAATAAAATAGAAATTAAATGAAAGTCAAGATCTCATAGAGAACGACGTCTATCCTATAGGCATCCAATTTTCCAAATTAAATTTTTCGTTATGAATTCTCAATTACCTTCACATAATATTGAGCTGAGTAAAAAGAAACCCAGCTCGGACGTTGAGCGCATACCTTCCGATGGACCACGGAATCCTCGCGATCGTAAAGAAGGGAAAAGATATATAAAAACAAGTAATTAGAGAAGCAAATACTGTAATGCCCTACATTTATGCAATAACTTTTCAGCTGAGGATCAATCTAAGTCAACTTTTGAAATTATTGGCACTGCATTGTCATGGTTTATGGTGATAATCACTTTTCCCATCTCAATATTTATATGTTATTTTCGAGTAGACGAATATGATCGAGCTATAATATTTCGTCTCGGTCGCGTTAGGTAAGTATTTGTAAATTTAATAGTAATATTAACTGAAACAATTGATATAGAAAAAATGCTCGAGGACCAGGCTTGGTCTGGCATTTGCCATGCATTGATAGTTACCGACTGGTGGATCTTCGTACCAGGGTGGAAGTGATACCCTCTCAGGATGCGATTACTAAGGACTCAGTAACTATTAGTATCGATGCTGTTCTTTTCTATTGTATTAAGGACTCGATGCATGCCACAATTCAGATCTCAAATGTTCACGAATCAACTTTGTTTATTGCACAGACAACATTGAGGAATATGGTTGGGTCCTTGACACTGCATGAGTTGCTCATATCCAGACAAATATTGTCTGAGAAGATAACAATTGCTGTTGATCACGCAACCGAAAAGTGGGGAGTCAAAATTGAAAGAGTTGAATTGTAAGACATTAATTTCGTCTAAATGATTTACAAATGTACTTGCAAACGTTCTTTTAGGAAAGATATTAGTTTACCGGAAAGTCTTGAGAGATCATTGGCCAGTGAGGCAGAGGCGTTAAGAGATGCTCGGGCTAAAATTATACTAGCAGAGGGAGAACTGAATGCATCGAAGGCCTTAAAGGAAGCTTCCGATGTAATGGCGGAAAACAAAATTGCTCTTCAAGTAAATATTTTTCAAATAATTGTGCTTTATAATTGATTATTAATTTAAAATTGCTCAGTTAAGGCATTTGCAGATCTTATCTTCGATTGCTCAAGAACGCAACGTTAAGATCTTGTATCCTTTCCCTTTGGAAATGATGAAGCCTTTTGAGAACAGTAATAGAAAGAAAGGTGGTGCAGCTGTGGGCTTTGGCTCAATTTTTCCTATATTGAGCTCCCGTGAGCATAATTTACCCAAGGAACAAGCTAATAATAATAAAACGAATAGCGATGAAGCTCCTATATCCAGCTCAGCGTTGTGCCTGGCCTCTAATATTAGGGAAAATATAAAAGACTCTTCAGAGTCATAGGTTTTTATGGTTGATATTAATGTAATAGAAAGTTCAAGAATATAGAATTTATTTTATGTTTATTTTAATTTCACAGTCTTGCTTAGATTTTTAAATCTTTTTGTTAGAATTGATTTACAAAATGTTTTTTATGAAATCGAACTATAATTACTAATCATATTTCATAAATAATACAAAAACGGAAGAACTTTCAAGATTCAATTATGTCTGCGAGTGCCAAGAAAAATAATAATAAACGTAACGAAGATAGGCAATACATTAAAACATGTAATTAAATTAAAAATTAAATACGAATTAAAATTGACTTCATTAGATTAATTATTTTATAGCTGAGAACCAACCGAAGACTTCATTTGAAATAATTGGAACTGCATTGTCATGGTTTATTGTGATAATCACTTTTCCCATCTCAATATTTATATGTTATTTTCGAGTAGATGAATATGATCGAGCTATAATATTTCGTCTCGGCCGCGTTAGGTAAGTATTTGTAAAATTAATAATAATATTAACTGAATACAATTGATATAGAAAGAATGCTCGAGGACCAGGCTTGGTCTGGCATTTGCCATGCATTGATAGTTACCGATTGGTGGATCTTCGTACCAGGGTGGAAGTGATACCCTCTCAGGATGCGATTACTAAGGACTCAGTAACTATTAGTATCGATGCTGTTCTTTTCTATTGTATTAAGGACTCGATGCATGCCACAATTCAGATCTCAAATGTTCACGAATCAACTTTGTTTATTGCACAGACAACATTGAGGAATATGGTCGGATCCATGACACTGCATGAGTTGCTCATATCCAGACAAATATTGTCTGAGAAAATTACTAGGTCTGTGGATCATACGACCGAAAAGTGGGGAGTCAAAATTGAACGAGTTGAATTGTAAGAATTGTATTCCAATTTATATCTGAAAGATTATGGTCGCATAGTAATCTTCAAAAAAAAATTCTATGTTTCTCCAGAAAGGACATAAATTTGCCTGACAGTCTGCAGCGCTCATTAGCATCCGAGGCTGAAGCACTTAGAGATGCTCGTGCTAAGATTATATCTGCAGAGGGCGAACTAAAGGCTTCGCAAGCACTAAAGGAAGCATCCAATGTGATGGCTGAAAACGAAATTACTCTCCAGGTTTATACTCTGACCACTTGTGCATAATTTATAAAGCTAACGTATATTTTCTTTTTAGTTACGCCATTTGCAGACATTATCATCGGTAGCTCAAGAGCACAATCTTACTATAGTATATCCATTTCCCATGGAAATGATGTCAGCATTTACAAATAGTGGTGGAGATGTTCCCAAAAAGGATACAGATAAATTCAGCGATATATCGTCGCGTGATGGTTCGATTTTATTTTCATCTCTGGTATCATCAATTTTTAGAAGAACTCCTGAAGAGATAACCCCAGCCACTTCGCTTATTAATAACAATAATGCAGAACATCCAGAAGTTAACGCCGAAAAGAAAATTGTTCCCAATATAATTGAATACAGTATATTTATTTTAATTAATTCGATGACCTTTTCCGAAGCCAATTTTGTATTGATTTATTTCATTTTCGCAGAGTTGGATGGCAACGCTAAGTCAACCCAAACTGACTTTCCTAAGTAGATGTAAAAATGGATACCAAGGGTCGTTTCCGGCTCATTTAGAAAACAAAAGCAAGCGCAAATTACTTGAACTGACAATAATAAATTATATGTGATTTTATTAAAGAAAATGTGAATGCTATATTTTTATATATAGCGCTTCATTTTTGTTGTCTATTATTATTTTAAATTAAATTTGTCCATTTCCATTTAAAATATTCGTGAAATAATTCTTGTTTAAAAAATGAAAAATGCATTACCTGCATCTCATTCGAATGTTTATAACTATGCTCATTTATTATTTAATTGTGCTCGGGGCACAGAAGCTGCCACTAAAACTGTGTGCTTGTAGTTGACACTCGGATCCTATAATAAACTTATTTCAAAGAAAGTTAAACAACAAAGAAAAATGAGGAATACACTCGACAAACTGAAATACAGCAAAGTTACAACACAGAATCGTTTTAAATTTCAAACTTCTTGATACTAGAATAGAGTGTTTTAAAGTAATTGAAGTCAATATATATTGCACGGCAAAATTAATGTAATTTTTATTATAGATATGCATCAAATAAAAGAAACGAGAAAGCTACAGTGTTCGATTGTGTAGATATTTCGCATTTTCTCTCTACCCATTTTTGGGAATAGCAAATCAGAGTGGTTTCAATATACAAATATACCAAATCAATATAAATTATAAAATATACCTAAGGTTATATTTGGTATTTCGATATACTATTGAAAATAATCTATAGAGTGCAAAATATACTATCTAAATCATGAATCATAAAAACTGTCTTTATTATTAAATGTACCAACAATCTTAACTCTAGCTTCAAAATTACCTTTGCTATTTTATTTATTATTTTCCAGTGATTTGCGAGCTTGGAAGTGGAAATATAATAAGCGCTGTCGAAAAAAAATGGCTGCTATATCTCTTTTAGTTGCTGAGATCTAGGTGTTCATGACTATGGCGATATCGTCTCGGGTGTTGAGCTGATCAAGAATATATTCACTTCATGGGATCGTAGACGTTTCCTTCTGCCTTTCGCATACATTTTCTGTAGGCACATACTCTTCAAATAACAAGCGGAGAATTTTGGTACAGACAATAATAACTATAGTGTGTAAGATTCCTGAAAATTTATTTAAGACATACTTTTGTATAGGCAAAAACGCCCACCTACTACGGATCTTAGTAGCTTTGGCTGTATATATATAATTTGGTATATTTTAAAATTAATACCGGAATGTTTTGGTTTCGTTAAAAAATGGGAAGCGAGCACACTCGACTGTAGATTTCTTATTTGTTTACAATTTATTATAAATTGCTCTCCCTCTTCTTATATCCGCTACCCATAGGGTAGAAGGGTATTATAATTTTCGACCGGCGGGAAATGTATGTAACAGGTAGAAGGAGGCATCACCGACCTCATAAAGTATATATATTCTTGATCAGCGTCAACTGCCGCGACGATCTAGCCATGTCCGTCTGACCGTCTGTTCATTTGTCCGTCTGTAAGAGATAGAGCATTAATTTTTCGATTTGTTATATTTGCACGCAGATCAAGTTTGATTCAAATTTTTGGCCACGCCCACTTCCACCTCCGTAAATCAATAAAATCGAATAACAAGCGCAATTTTGAAGCTAGAGCTGCGAATTTTGGCATAGACAATAATGACTTTAGTCTTCGTGGTTTCTAAAAATTAAAAAAAAAAAAATTGTCGAAGTTATTAAAGAAATACTTTTGTATGGGCAAAAATACCTACTCACTAAGGGTCGTAATTGCTTTGGTTGACAATCTGGAATGTTTTGTACTCTATAGTATATATTAAATGTAGTACCATATAAATATACCAAATATATACAGTTCAGTATATTTTTGGTATTTTGTGGTATATTTTTGTAGTATATTTAAAAAATACCGCAATATTTTGCTTTTATTCAAAACAGGGTAGCGGGTATCTCACATTCAAGCACTCTTGACTGTAGCTTTCTTACTTGTTTATCCTTAATTTCAATATTTACATAGAATATACCATTAGATTACTACTAGCAATGCTTTAATATTTTTTTGTGGAGTGGATGGTTGTCACAGTCATATTACTTTGTACATACATACATTTGTATATAAGCACATCTCTGGGTAAACTCAGTGCGTGCCTTTCCCCCTGGTGCGTGATCATGCCCAGGTGGGGCATGACAAACTCCGGCAATAACAGCAACACATGCATAGTGAGTCGTACAGCAGCAAACATTTCGGTGAGTTTGTAAAGCATTCGTATCCACATCTGGATTCACATTCTCTGGTGGCCTGGTCTGGTCTGGTGGTGCCTCTTCTAGTCAGCGATGCATATTCAAATTTGATTTATGCAAATGGCAAATGCAGCAAGTGGCAATGTTGGAAGTTTGCCCCTTTGCGTGCACTCTTTTCCCCCAGAAGTGGACAACTAGAGCCAAATAAGCCATCGCACATACATGCACGTATGTGTGTTAGTTGGCAATTCAGCTGGGATCCTTTAGGGTATTCTTTAATTCTTATTTAAGCCAGAGCCAAAATGTTTCCATATCCGGAGAGGGCAAGTGGAACCTTGTGCACTTGACGTTTGGTCATTTCAGTTGTTATTTGATTTTCCCCCCTTTTCGTTGCAGTTGTTGTTCGTGTTTCCAGGAATCGGTCGGACACCGGCTGACACATGGCCACTGTGGCCGTAAATGTTCTGCCATCTGTTAACCCAGACGTTCAGCTGTCACTCCTAAGGGTTCATTTCGGTTTAAGGTTTTTCGGTCCAGTTTCGTCAGTTTTTTCTTTTTCTGCTTGTCTTTTCACAGTTGGTTCGTATTTGACCTCAGCACGATTTTACTATCAGACTGATTTCTTTTTTTGTGTGTTTTTATTGACTCGGTAACTGGCATTTTTTCATCTTCGTGTTAACCTCAGTGCCTGCATTCGATTTCATGTTTGTCATTGTCAATCTCATTTATCGACATTCGTTTATTGCCCAACAATTTGAATGGAAACTGCGAATATCGTTTGCACACTTCTCTATTATCTAAACTCTACAAGGTCGCACTATGGTCCCTTGGCATTCCTACCTCGTTTTTAGATTTGGCTTTTTGACTTTTGGCAATTACTTTAAGATTCATTTCTACCCGATGTCTGCACAGAGAAATTTGTTTAACTTATCACTAATTGTTATTGTGTTGCTTTGGTAGTTTTACATTTGCGAGCCCTAATAGTGCTCCAATTAAGAGAGCCAATGTCTTTAATTTATTAAACGACAATTTTATAAATAAAGAAGAGAATTTGCAGAAGAGTATATGAGATTGTAAGCTAGCTGTTAAATAACGATACTCCAAATTAGAGATAACATTAATGATAATCCCTAGCGATTGTTGAATATATGGCAACGCCTTGTTGAATATATCGCAACCTAATATATTACGTCTGGTAACATTACAAAAATTGTCATTCCGCATTAATTATAGAATGGTCATACTTGCATGTCTTTTCTTCTTCTTGCTGGAAACTTCAAAGTGGCTGGTTGTGTGCTTGTGGAAAATATAAAATAACATAAATAATATACATACGACATATAGGCTGCATTTACAACAGCGATGAGCGGCTCTTTAATTTGAATGATAGTGCCCTCAAATTAAGATGCATCTGCAGAACCGAGATCGGGATTGACGACACAGAAACATTTACTTAATTTCTTAGTGCAATTTAAATTAAATTTAAAACTTGTGGGGGAACACAACAACAACAACATTTGAGGGTTTTTAGTATAAAGACAAATTTTAATAAACTAGAATGTTTAATATTGCATATTAGAGATACGCATCAAATAAAACAAGGAAGAAAGATAAATTGGGGACTCGATTCTGACATACCTGGTACCCATTTTTTTTTAAAGCAAAACAAAGCCATGCAATTCTTTAAATGAACCAATTCAACATAAAATATAGCGAAAGAGAAATTCGGTATATCGATATACTATTACATAATATACCATAGATTCAAATGTACCAAATCAATATAATTTCTAAAGTACTAGATGTTATTATTTAGTATATCGATGTATTTTCTATCATATGATATATCACTGAGTACAAGGCTGTTTGCATTGTAAAACCGTACTTAGTTTTTGCTTTAAATTTAAGTTTTACGATGTTTAAGGCGGTAAGATAATGATAGCGGACTATAGACGATATTCTGCTTCAGCAACAATAAGCACGTCTATTCAACTTGGTGTAAGTGTCCTTTGTGCGCACTGAGCCGAGACTTTCAGTTCTTACTTCGCAGTGAAGTTGGAAACTGCCTGGTAATTGAAGCTATCGCAGCGAGTACAATAGACATTTACTCTCATATGTAAAAGGACAAGTTGTACATTCCATGCCACATGCGGTAAAAGTGTTGGATCGTTAGCTGTTCTTGCTGGCTGACTCTAGCTCTGATTCTGTCTTGAGGTAAGCGGAGGATGGTGTGTTGTAGCAATTGTCTATACACACAATGGCCGTGCACTGAAGTATCATAACTTGAAAGTTAAAAACCTGTAAGCTGTGATTCTAGCAATGAATTGTATGAACAGAGCATTGAGAGTAAAGGCCAAAGTAAATTTGTACCGACAAATTGTGCTAGCGCATGTTATTAAGGAGACATTTATGCAGGAACACAAAGGTGCTCGGCGCTCAAGCAATCTGTAGGAATCTGGTCGGCATAAATTAGCTGCCAGGCACTCGCATTGTGTCAAAAGCAGATCCAACGACTCTGAAAACATGTGTCGGCGCTTGTCAGTCAGACGGACAGGCAGACAATCGTACTGAGGAGCCACTGAAATAACTTACAAACACTCAAACTTTATTCGTGACAAAGTGCCAGTTGGACGGATGGGCGGATGGAGAAAAGGCGGACAACTGGGCGTATACGCAACGGAACGCAATCTGTTTACCAGACGTCAAGGAAATGCAAATTGTGTGCCTGGAAAGTTCGTAGCCGCAACTAACTCGACTTCAGACTCCTCTTCGTCTTCTACTTGATAAGAGTTACTAAAATTTGTTTGCCAACAAAAACTGCTCAGCCTGTTACTGTTACCCCGTTGCGTAATGAATGGCGCCTCCTACGACGACACAAGTGTGGGAAGTCACGAGTGTTGTGTCATGATGTTGGCTTTCGTTGCCTCTTGTTAAAAGTTTATATGAAGACTCATTCTATTTTGTTAGATTTTTTTCCTTGTCAACATGGTCTTACTTGAGGCCTCTGTCTGTGTCTTTCACTGTCTCTGAATTTGTCATTGGCAAGTCGCATAAAGTTCTGAAATCTCGCAGACCGAACGAAGTTGAACTACAATTTCATTAACTAAGTGGCCGTAGCAATTAAGTTCGTGCGTTTTGGAATAATATAAATTAATTAGAATATGCTAATGAGTTGCTTTTCGCAATATCAACGTGCGTACCATTGAGTACCCCTCTCACTCGCATCCCACACAACTCCCTCTCTGTCACCCCATCACTGAACTGGGCTCCATCGAAAGCCGAGTTAATTCACTTGAATAAATTAGCGAGCAATGCAGGCGAATGCTTCTGCGAACCATTTAAAGTTGTCGACTCAAGTACTGTTTAACAATTTTCCCCTCCATGCTCTCCATACATACTTAATTCGTTCGGATACTCAAATGTCTCTGCTGGCATTCACCAGCCAACTTGACTAAGACTCTTTAGACTGCGAATTTGACTTCAAGAATGCCCGTTCTCTTCAGTGAAATTTTATGCATTGTACTCAATTAGAATGTTTATTAGTTGTACACCTAAGTAAATGACTTTGGTCTGGATTTGAATTGGTAGCTTTGTGCAGCATTGGATGCTTTCAAGTAACAAGAAATCACAAACATTAATAGTCCACTGTCCTTTCGCAAGGTAACATAAAGTGTGTATATTCTTGTGAATTACTAAGACATGTCTCTCGTTAAATTAGTTTATTGAAAAAGAACAATTCTTTTTATAATGTAAACAAATAATGTTTGGCTAAGTGGTTTGAATATCTTTTCATTGTTCATTAAAGAAAACATACGTTTGTTTTTGTTTATTGCACATAACTAAAAAAATATATTTATAGTACAACAAGGTATATTTTAAACATGTAAAAGCAATTTGTTTTAGATGAATACACCTAGGATTTACACAAATATTTTTTTAATTCAAACATGACATGCTCTTGACAATCCCCAAAATATTTAAAAAAGTTTCGTTCAACTTCGCCTCATTTGCCACGAAATCGAGGATGCCTCAAACACACAAGACTGAAAGCAGGCAGCCCATTCGCAACTCATATCGATGCCAACAAGTTGCATCTTTTGATGCGTGTGGACGACAATTCATTACATTTCGATGTCATTTACATGCAGACGATGTGATTGTCTGTCGAATGACATCATTTCGATGTCGCCAAATGTTCGATAAAGCCATTTCGAGCTGCAAACGACTATTGCATTAATTCGGGTCCACAAAACGAAATTCTTTGAAATTCAACAAGGTTTCTGCTACACGTGCAACCCATCTATGTTTTGCTGGTCTGGCTGATGGGTTAGTTGGCTGCCCCATTGTTGGAGCGAATGCGTCAGCCTGGAACGTTGCACAGCGACGCTATTGGCATTAGCAAGTAGCAAGTAACTGGGAGGTGGCAACGCGCCAAATAAAATGAAAAGGAATAAAAAACGAATTCGAATAGAATGGTGAAAACTTCACCAACGATTTAAACCAATTTTGGATCAGTCACAAGCGTCAATGAATTCGGTTTATGCCATTTTACTATTTGGCCATCTCTCCTGAATTGACAAAACCAAATTACTACAAAACTTGTAACACAATATGCGACAGTTTTCGCTATGCCTTTTTTGCTTCTCCAAAAAGATGATTGCTGCGAGTTGAACTCATGATTAAATAACATCTGTCAAAGAGAAGTATTTATAAAATGGCCCTCTAATATCTATCCTCCTACTCGTCACGTACTAAACGAGTAATTTCTTTAGCTAATTATGTGGCTACAAGAGAATTTTAATAAAAATATTTGCCAAGAAGCTTTGCAATTCTAATGGAAGCGTTCATTTTGAAAAATAGCTCAATTCAAGGAACTCACTTCAATGAAGTTATTTGTTATGGAATGGCCAAAGTTCTCAATGGATATCTCAACAATTAAAAGTTGAAACTGGGCTAAAGTAAAGTCTAATTGAGAAGCATTTGGATTTCTGGAATAGGATATGCTTCTTTGATTCATGTAAACGTTACTACTTGGAGTATCTACATATGCAAAGCAAGACTAATTCTTTTTTTTTTGTACATAATATGTATTTAATAGTTATTTCGCTTAATTTGGCTCCGCAATTTTAAATATATCAGAAAACAATTAATGGAAATCGATTAATAATAGCCATACGCTTTGGGTTTTGTACAGTCTATCAACGATTATCAAATTAAATCAAAACCCAGTTAATGTTCGACACTCAACATGATCGCTAGTATTTGGGTCGCTTTCGCTACAACGTCGGTATTTGGCATCGGCCAACTTACGCAATGTTCAAAGGTTAGTCTAATACTACGAAATTTAGCTACACATCCTTTAACGTTAGTTCAATATAAATTAATCCGCATATCTTAATAGCCAAAAGTTCAAGCTTATTTTACCAAAGTGGAATTTGTTAATCAATTACCTGAGGTACTTCAAATTAGTCACTATTTGAATCGTACCGACGAAAATATTACTGCACTTTATGTGAAATTCGATCTTCGGGAAGATTTGGATCAACTGAATGGGATTTTTAACATTAAATTTCAACATGGTAAAAATCTGATGAACTATTCTACACTCGAGTTGAACTACTGTGAAGCGTTTCAAATGGTTCACAAGCATTATTTGGTACGAATGGTATTTGCGGGATTAAGACGCGTTTCTAATCTACCTCTAAAGTGTCCTTTCAAAAAGGTAAACCTATTTAAATTTTGATGAAAAAGTATGAAAATTTAAAAATTTAATTTTTTTATAGGATATGCAATACTATGTCAATGGATTTATGATTGACAATAGAGTAATACCAAGTTATATACCTCAACTTGCTTTTAAGGCAGAGATAACAGCTGCATCAAAACAACGTAACATTGTTGATATTATACTTTTTGGTCAGGTGCAACGAAAATAATTATATTGACAAATATAAATTTAACATACTTATTTTCAATAAATATTAACAAAAAGAAATTTTCAGAAAGCTACATTTAGTATACCGATATACCGTTAGGTTCAAAATATACCGTAGAGTTTAGAATACACCTGAATGTGTTTACAATCCAACAAAAATACAAAGCTTTTTAACACGTAAAGTATTATGTATATTAGGCGAGGCGAAATCAATTTGATTAATCGCTTTTTGAAACAAAAAAGAGTTGTCAACTAGCAATTATCAAAGTAATATTATAATTTTCATATGCCTTTTTCATAAATTAGGTCTCGCCCATTCTATCGATTTCGCTAACAGATATTTAAGGAGCCGCTTAAGGGAGGCCAATCAAAAATGTACAGTAGGAAGCTTATCGACAATTATTTTATATAAGAGCATAGGCAAATTAAGAAGCATCTTTACTTTTCTTTAATATTCAAATATTTTAATCTTGCTTTAGCTAACCACATACAGCTTTGCAATGCATAAACAGTATTAGAGGTAACAAACTTTATCAGAATATTAATGAGAGTGGAGTGTGCCAATTGTTTATATCGAAGTAACAAATTGCAAGCAAAAATAATAAGTAAAGACATTAAGGACTGCAATATCCACTTTTAATATACAATTTTTTGACATTATAAATACTAATTCTTAGCAAATGGAAAAATAGCATTTTGTTGTTCGAGAAATATATACACTATTAAAATAAACAAAAGACCAGCCAACAGTTAATCGTCGTCGTCATCATCATCGGATAGCAAGTCGGATAAGCTCAAGTCTGAAGAGCGTTTCTCGAGATTTTCAGAATCTCTGGATCGACCCGTCGTAACAATCGGTAGAGCGTACATTCTGAGAAACATTGAGACTGTATCACGAAAATCCTGTTCTGAGCGCTTCATTATTGCAGCCGCATGATGATTGAGAGGATCATGCGGATTCGGATGTCGCAATAATTGGGGCAAAAATGTTTCAAATATATTAACCAAGTCATAATTGGCAGACCATGCCTGCTTGAAGACATTCATGCACACCAGTCCGGTGGTAAATTCAATGTTCGGGTGTAGAATCTTTGTAACGAAACGCAAGCGAGGCGCCTTCAGCGGATACTCCTGTGGCATGGCGACATTAACGATCCATATGCCGCCCTCATAGGCACTGCCCATGGGACCCACGAAACTCACATCTAAATTAGTCATGTCATCGTCAATGACTGTTTGATACCCCGCAGCCAACAGCCGGTTCACGTCCCGGTTCAATCGGCGTCCAGCCATCGGCGAGGTTGTGTTCACGACTAAATTGGCCATTTGGTCTCCTGTTAATTCAAGTGTGTCTCCGAATCGGAACTACTGAGATTTTGCGTGCATTCGTCTGTTCCCAGCGGTACCTTCAAAAGCATTCATCTGCCGAAGAGTCAATAACCGTAATTATTCAAAGGCTTTTTATTTTCCTCATTTGGAAATCGACAACGACCAAAGAAAAACGAGTAAATAAATATATACAAAAATAAATTTAAGCCAAATAAATACTTACGTATAAAAGAAACAGAAATTTTGTTAATGCATTACTATTTGATTCAAATTATTATATCCATGCCTACTTTTAACAATCGGTTCAAACGATCTCTTCTATCACATCTGAAAGCTAAGCATTTCCATTGTGTTTGTGGCTTATTTATGTTCCTGGGTCTTATCCAAGTTTGGCGCATTGCGCACAAAAAACACAAATAAATAACAGTGCTTAATATATGCAATATCGATGCAAATATACCCTATACATGGAATTGAAAGTGCATTCTGAGCTAGACAAATTTTATCTAACACAGAGTAAAAATATAAAATAGCAGAGGGATTTAAGGCATAATTTGAATATTAAAAAAGGGTTTAGTGTTATTTACCTTTAACTGCTATAATGATTTTCATCAGTATTAGTATTTGTTAATTGTAGGGTATATAAAACATTTTGGCACCAGGCCGAAAATAATATTCGTTAATTGCGCGTGGGTTAGATGCAAATTTTTGGCAGCGCTGCCAATTACTTGTCATTTTCTCAGGGTCAGTAGAGTAAATATTTGGGGCCATGTAAATTTCGAAATGACAGTGTCTGATTGGTTTAAAGTCGAACTTGTGAATGCCTGCAGTAAGTCTCCGATAAAGGATTGTCCAGTGTATTAAAGTTAAATGGACTTTAACAAAGTGCTGTAAATCGCTGCCATAGCAAACAGATATACCGAATATGTACGAGTGTATCTAGTAGATACTATCAACGTGCACACATTGCATACATAACTTTTCTATGCTATTTGTAGCTTTATCTATTTGTGTATATGTATGCTCTCCTGTAACTGCTGTACGTGTGAGGGTGTTGTCAACTACAATATCAAGTGAAACAATGGTAAATAACGACTAGAAAATTGCAAAAAATGTCAACGATGTTTCGTTCATTGCTCAAATTCTTGCCCCTGACGCGCCATTTTTGTGTCCATTCCTCAAACTCCCCTTCAACTGACTCTCTGTCTGTCTGACTCTCTCTCTATCTCTCTCCTCTCTTTTTCTGGTTTACTCTTTCCCTCTCCTTTACTCACTCATACTCTATGAGTCTCTGTCTGTGTGTCTGGAATGCGCATTGTTGCAGTTTTCACAGTTGAGTGCGTTCATTGTTTTCGCTGTCATCGCTCCGCGTTTACAATGAATAATTAGAATTCGTTGAAGGTTTTCACTTAAACACCTCGTTTGTCGTTAGCTCGAATGGGTATATATCACTATATTATGAAGTTTCAAACGGTTAATACAATTGAAATGTATCCGTTATTTTTTTAATGGAAATTATCAACTGAAAATTATCGGAATTTATCATGAAACTTCAAATGCATTTTAATTTGATTAAAAGAGAATGTTATGCACTTAAGTATCATTTCAATCTATTCATATAATAATATTAATGGGTATTTACAAGTTATTCGCATCTTGTGTCAAAAGAACTTGTTTATAAATTTGTTGCCCAGCTTCATGCTACATTTAATGTGAGTGCATCAGTACCAAAATAGCAATTTCTTTTATTTCATTTCATTGAATTCTCAACTCCTTTGGGTACAAAAATTACTGCAATTGTTGCTCATTTCGAAAGTATCCTTTATAGACAGACTGTTAAATTTTATTCGCAATAAATTGACGATTCAGTTCACACTATAATTGTTCCCAGCTATGACCGGAATTACGAATTTCCGCCATTGGTTATTATGAAATTGGAGACGACAGACAGACGGATGATCGAATAAATACAGTTGTTTTAATGACGTTGGCTCTCTTAACTGGCAGAATGTTGCCCAGCTGTAAGCGAAGGAGACGCATGCCTAAATGTGATTTTCAAGTGCATAAATTAAATGTTTAATAGATACCATTAAGGGCGTTATCCGCCATTAAAACAATATGGAAGCCCAGACGACTACGAGAATTGCCCGCATGCCTGTCGAGTTAAGAGAGAAATGCGATTATCGCACGAAATAAACGTGAAATTAATGCAAACTACGCGGCAGCTTAGAACCCAGAGCCCAATTCCGTAGAAGGAGAATGACTGAGCCTGAGACTGCGACGGAATAAGACCGTTGAATGGAATGAAGATGCTCTACCCAAACTGTGACAACAAATGACATTAAGAAATAATCGCAACATGGGCGTTAATTTTATGAATCTCTTTATTCCCGCTGACGTTACTCAGTAATGAAGTTTCCCAGTGCCAAAGGCAGCCGCAAACCCGGCAGTCAACACCTCAAAACTTAAAAAAATTTCGACTTAGGCATAACAATGGCTTATGGCAAAGAGCAAACAACGCCATCCACTAAGCAACTTGCCTGAATACAATGCGAATCGTCCAAAATAATGACCAAGCGACAAAAGACAAGTCTTAAAGGATATTTCACACGGAGGGTGCCGGAGCATTAAAATCATATTCATTAATTGCCGAATGCAAAAAAATTTAATTTCTACAAGAGACAACGATTTTATATAAAACTCAAAATATCAATATATTTCTAAGCCGATATTTTTTATGTGTTTTTTTTATATTAATGAAGAATTTACGTCATCAATTCCAATAGAGGTTATTCAACAAATTTTTTTTAAGTTTTTTATTCGCCCTGAGCTAAATCGCTGACATAGAATATATTAACAGACATTAGAGAGATTAATATTTAACAGTGTGAACAAAAAATTTAAACAGACTCTCTTAAAGTTGCAGTGAATAAAACAAAGATTTTTTTTATTTTTTATTAATAATTTTGTTGAAAGCTTAACGCGGCAGAAGGCCAAGCATACAAAGTAAATTGTTGTTGTTCGCTGGTAATAAAATATTTGTCGAGCGCCATTTACAAAGTCATTTTCAAGCTCAATGTGCTTTCAAAGTAATGCGCTCCACCTGCCCTTTTCCGTACACATTTTCCATAGCCACGCCACACGAAGCGGTTGTTTTAGTTTTTATTGCTTTCTTTTTGTTTTTGTCGAAAGCGTTTACCATTTTATGGTCTCGTTTCGGGTTGTATGTATTTGCAAGCAAGCACACCTTGAAGCTCAGCCAGGTACAGAAGTGAGAGCATAACCAGAAGCTAACGCAAAGGACAGGAATGAGTGTACTAAAGGTATATAAGCTGTGCCTTTGAGAGGCTGAGCTTGTCGCTTGTTCAGCGAAACACGTGCTTTCATTTAAGATGTCGTAAATACTCGAAATGTTTTTGCTAAAGTTTAAAAATTTCCACAAGTTATGAAAATATGAATCATATGAAATTTTACGGTTTTTTTTTTGTGGTTTACAAAATTATGTGCTTTCAAAATAATTGATTTAAATGTGTGCAAATCTATGATAATGGTATTAAGTAACCGAAAATTTTATAAATACTGTAACAAGTCCCATGGATTTATTTCACTTAAATTCGTTTTTCCACTCAGTCTCAGGATGACAAGAATTAGCTGCATTAAGCCATTTTTGGTAAATGAAGGCTTTGAATCTGAAATCATTTAGCAAATCCTAAAATTTCTCACTCCTGACATTCATGATACTGTCGGCACATATCGCATCCAGCTATTTGAACAGAAATGCGCAAAACTTTAACAATAAATCAGAAAATTTGTTACACATTACAAGCAGGCGAAAACTTTCTGCCACGCCAAATGGAAATTCGTTTACAATGCTGTGCGAGGCAGCTGCTCCAACAACAGTTTCGACCATTTTCTAGAGCATGTTACAAGTATATGACGCAAGGAAGAACTATTCTCATATTTAAGCTTAAACGTTAGTAACGAAAAAATTCCTGCAAAGATTGTCTAAGCAAAGGAAATAATAAAAAACATTTGATTTCATCATTTATCAAAGCAAAAGTGACATATTTACCAGTACACAAATAGTTAAATAATATCTAACAGACATCGCCAAATCGTCTTAACTGTTGACCGTGATTAAGAATAACATGTAAGAAAGCTACCACCTAGTGTGATCGACTGTGAGATACCCGCTACCCATTTTGAAGAAAAGCAAAATGGTTTGGTATTATTCCTTAAATCTACAAAATTAATATACCGCAAAACTACAGTACCAACATTTACCAGATTGTCAGCCAAAGTAATTAATATCTCTAGTTAGTGGAATTTTCCAATACAAAAGCATTTCTATAATAACTTCGACAACTTACTTAACTACTGCAGTTATTATTGTATGTACGAAAGTTCTGATTTGAATTGATTTTTGCCGATTTGAGGGAGCGGAAGTGGGTGTGGCAAAAATTTGAATCTAATTTGATCTGCCTTTAAACATAACAAGAGCTGAGCACATTTATAATACCCTTCTACCCTATGGATAACAGGTATAAAAATTGACAGATGACTCTTTAGGCTTTTTAAATATATTATATGTAGTATTTAACTTATAATCGCCTTCTACCACTGCTTTATCCTTTACTGACTTTGATAAGATTTCTGATCTCTAAGTATTACCATTCCAGGGAATATTAAAAAAATGTATTTATTTACGTTTTTACTTCCTGATCAGACCTGCAGACCTTTTTAATACCAAAAATAAAATTCAAATTGAATTTTTACTTGCACTATATATGGATTACATTGTTAAAGATAAAAGCCGTTATTAAAGAGCGCAAAGTGTTCGTTTAATCAATTATTAAATTGTTTGCTTGTACAAATTTGTCATGCACACACTCAGCCTTACACTCAGTTGCACACACCGAGTTGTCCAATGTCGGTGGAATCGGGGTGTGTTCAGCAAGAGAATCCTGCAATAAGCTCTGAGCCAATGAACACATTCAGACCGTTCAGCTATAACAACAACAAAGCCTCCGAAGCAAATATTGCAAGCAAGCTGGTCTAAAACAGTGGCAAGAAACTGCAACATTTTTAGACAAATATGAAAAATGAAATAAAAACAATATGATGACATAATATTTTAAGAAGCTTACTTAGGGTGACTTGCCATACACTTTTTATACACTTAATTTTTTCTTAATTAATTGAATGTAGAAAGTAAGTAGTAAGAGAGAACCATTTTGAAGCCTAGTATAACCTAAACATTCTATTATTAGCTCTGATTTTTGTATGAACCCCATTGTAGACATTAGCCCACAGGTTTGAGTTGGACAATCGCTTGTGGAGCAATCAAAGAGCGTGACGAATGAACTTTAACGATTATGGCGATAAAGAGATTTATCGATGAACAAATCAACTGAAACAAAACACACACACACACACACATGTTGTTGTGTACGGTTCCACCCTTCCGGTTTTATGTGCCACGATGTAGCTCGTGTGCCTAAGAGTCCTTGAGAAGATTGACTGGTTAATGGTGTTGTTGCCAGCATCCAACACCCAGTTGACTCCCCAATGCATCCGCATCCGCATCCGCATCCGCATCAGCATCCGCGTGTGTTTTATTGAGCACTTCATTGCGCTCACTTATGGGACGATTAAAATCGATTTAATCCATTCAAGGCATAAATCAGCTGCGAAGAGCCATTTGGCCAAAGTCAAAGCCAAAGTCAAGTACCAAAAATCTCGCATTGTATCTATTTTGAAGGTCAGTTAGCCATTAATGCGAGTGATGGATGACAGCAGCCAAATATTTTCTTCGTATATGCATCCGTAGTATTTATTGAATGGCCGGAAAATGGAAAACTATTCGTATATGATGTGAGTGGATTTCATTAGTATATTCAAATTGTGTGCTTTCCAATTGTATAGTGTGCTCGTAGTGCCAAAAGCTCATTCATCATTTATATTGATGAATAAATTCCCACAATGGTAACCGAGACATGATGCAAATTTATTGTTGGCAAAACGGACAATATTGAACTGCCATACATTTTGTTTGGTCACCGATAAAAACCTTTTAAATGTAAATATTGTATTTATTTTGATGCAAAAATTGTTTATTGATTTACCGCACCACAACAATACAATGTATTTTAGTTCAAATGTATTACAATAACACAACCTGAGTGTCGAGTTCTGTTCCGAAAGCAAAGAGTTCGGTTCGTTTATCTTATCATCTTTCTGTCCATTAAATAACGTTACATATTTTTACGGTTTGCGTACACAAATCTATTTTTTAAAATAAAAAGGTAAACGTATAAATAACATATATCATATTTAGATGGAACTCAAGCAATTGAAGAGTACCCATCCTGAAACTATGTTTATTTTCAGTGAATGTCCATATAAGATACCACGCTTATTTGTACAACATATTTATTTGAATAAAACAACTGAATTGAAAGTTTTATTCCAGTTCATGACTCGGCCAGCATTTAGACCTTGTTTAATATTAAATCGCATAATGAAATTATTACTATTATAGCAAAGGGAGTCTGGCCCTGTTGCATGCTCTCTGAATAAACGTTGAAGGCAGCAGCTGCAACGCCTTGCCTTGCAATACCTCGCGTTCCAGACATAAATATTCATATGAGCTAATCGGTTTATATGGCTGAAGAGATCGTTTGCTTTTGCTGTGGCACGTCTTTTGGACATGAACTTTAACTTTACATTTCCTTCTGACCCTTGGCTGCTTTTGCTTTGACGTTTAAGCCACAATTGCTAGTTGAGTTCAGTATGATATGCGATATGCCATATGGCTATTTGCATAGAGCACAACTGAGGGCGGAGATAACGAAACCGTGTCATTTCGGGGCGTTATATCCATATGCAAATGCCACACCAATTTGTTAGTACACACATCCCGCACCTCAAACCACACACACACACACACACCATGGGGTGTGCATTTTCATCGTTGCAGCTGCTCCTTTTCAACTTATTAACATGTTCATTTCAATTAACCGCAATTATGCAAATTACAGTAGCATGCGATGCATTTGAGCTTTTCGTTAAGCGTGTAAACTTCGTGGTAGAGTGTCAAGTTGTTGCACTGTGGCCTATACTTAAATACAAGAGCTTGGGACTTCACCAGTGTGTTGTATATGCGTATTGGGTGTGTGCTTTTTTGAATAATCCTTTAATATCTTAGCGGTAAAAACTTGAAGTTACTGATACATTGTAAAATTACAGCTTCTTAATGCACTTTTTAAGCCTTATGCAATTTAGCAAGTGGTTTTCATTAATTATGCATAAATTTCAGACACAGAATTATGCATTCATTTTATTAAAAGTAAATGGAATATGATGTTTGCAATAATATAATTATTTCTGGGAAACAAATCTACAGTCGTGCGTTCCCGACTGTAAGACTCCCTCTATCCAATTAAAAAAAAAAAAATAAATAAATAAAAACAATGCGGTATTATTCTAAAAATATACCTAATTGAGATTTTTCAATAAATTAATTTGGTATATTTTTAGAATAATACCACTTTGTTCAGCTTTTTTGAAAATGGATAAAATATACCGCAGACTATATTTGATATATGGATATACTATTATGATCAAAATATACAATAAAACCCGACATCATCCTTGTGAAATTATTTCCTAAATAATTTTTACAATTTTATCTGATTGCAACGAAATTTTCAGGAGTGAAAAATAGTGAATTGTATATACTAAAAATTTTATATTTAAAAGTACGATTGATTTTTTTTTTTTTTTTTTGGTTTGCGGGGCGAAAGTTGGATTCTTCTTCTGTTACATACATTTACTTAAGGCTCAAAGTAACTCCCTTGTACTCTTTGAAAAGAGCATATAAAAAGAATCGGTTTATATATCTGCTGTATCAGTTTTAAATTTTAGAGAAATAGATTACTTTGTTTAATATAAAATTGTAGGAAAAATCTGTCAGCATTTCAGTATGTACTTCCAGCTATTTTTCTTAATCAGCAATGCGAAATGTTTTTAATTTCAATTTTCCCTTGATTTGCGTCATCTTGTCGGAGATCCAAAAATAAATTGCAGCACATTGATTAGCCTGTCTGCCATTACATCCGCCACGTCCTTTGAATTGCCAAAATCATTTCCATTGGCCGCAAGTCTCTCATGCTGTTTGGACAGTCAGAAAATATCGATTTTCAGTTGGCTTTTCTTTGCTTGAATATGAAAATTGTTTCATAAGAACAGCTGTTGTGGTTATTTATCAAATTTGGGGCCACTTGTAACACAAGAGAGTCAGGCCTGGCTTTCTTATAGTGTGTGAATATGTATGGGATTGTTAATGAAATGGACTCGAGAATGAAGCAGAGCAGACGGAGAAAATGAAGTTTTTGTATTATGACAAAATCACAAGCTGAAGCATAAGCAAAAGTAGAAGCAGAAGGCAAAAACAATGATAAATTAATTAACATTCCGGAGTTCTCGACACTCGAGGGCAACACGTACCACGAAACGTGCACAGAAATGTGTTAAGCTAATTAAATAAGCAAGTGTGAGTCGCATGTATAAGCCAACTGTATTGTGTTGCGAACGAATCGCACGCAGAGCACAGGTTTAAATATAATTAACATATTTAAGTCACAACCGCTTGTCAACTGACCTAGCCAAGTAGAAAACATTATTCGTGGTCCAAACAAAGTCAGCTTCAACTTCAACTTCTGCGATAAGCCAAGAGTTATGGTCGACACCGCAAGCCAATCAGAACTGCTCTGAAGTACAATTACAAACTGTGGAATGAGGGTAGCCAAAAACAGTTTGCAAAACAATGCGACAAACTGTGTAAGGCTAAACCACTTCGGCAGGTCGAGAGATTGTTGAACAAGTTAAGAGTGTGACAAGCTGATTAGCGAGCAACAACAGAGCAAACACCTCGACTTTAAAGTGGGCTTAATTTTAAATAGGCAAATCCAAGATATTCCTATCACTCATACGCATCGTGGTACGGCATCTGTGTTTGGTTTTGATGTGCGGCCATTAGGCCAATGCTCAACGGACATGCGGGCTCTTTCGGCACGTCTATCAAGCTGTCAGAACGTTTATCACTGGCCATCATCCGATTTGAGCTATTGACCAAACTGAGATAGCATCTCGGACTCCCTCTCACACTCTCTCAAACACAGGCGCGCTCTCACACATGAATAATTTATGCAACAACAAGAACAAGAAACAAAGCAAGAAAAGAAGGATGAAGAACATCAGGCTCATCACTCATCACGCACAATGGACGTCAATTGAGAATCGGTTTCTCATCGTTTGCTGATTGCTCGCCGAATAAAAACCAAATGAAAGAAAGCTTTCTCCACGTTTTGGATAATTGCAGAGCGAATCCAATAGTATTTATATATATTATATTTACTTTCACTGCACAAAATAAAGAATGAAAAGGTGTAAAAACTGTGCAAGGTGCACTTTAAAATGTTCGCTAAAATACTTATTTTCATTAACAGTTTAAGATGCAAACTGAAAAGTTGCAACCGAGTTGTAACTTAATACTATTATTATTATTATTCTCATTCTCATTCTAATTCTTAAATTTGTGTATTTTCCCACTTCCGGAAAATAAATTTTGCCACAATCTGCACAATTTTCAATCGTGTCAAATTTTCCGTTATTCTTAACCAATATTTGCTGATTGCTTACAACAAATAAATATACACTTATAGACTAAGCAGAATTTAAATGAAATGAATGAAATAAAAAACTAAAGCTTGCATTTTGGGTAATTACATCATGGATCAATGGCTCTCAGAAATGGCAATTAAAGCAAAAATAATAACAAGCTGACGCGTATACATGTCATATGCATATGTCAATATTTGATTGCTTTAAATTAACCTGTAATTAAATTTTGATTTAATGGAAAACGTGTTTTTAATGCTCTTTGTTTAATTAGCGAACGGAGTTAATACCACAATTTAAATATTAATTTATTTCTTTTATCAGTCATCCTACTGATCTCATGCGATGCAATGATCAAAAGAGGATATTTTTATTCCGATGGCTTTTCTTTTTTAATTTATTATATTTTTGTCATCGTATATATGTATTTGTGTAGTACCCAATGATGCAGTGTATACTACTATGCATATAGTGCAGCATAATTAAACAATTAATGTAAAGTACTCAAATGTTAATCAATTATATCACAATTTCAATTGGATACCTTTTCAATTATTAGTATTAAATTTTATTTATTAATTAATCTGATTTTTGCCTGATTGTCACAATAGTTAAATTGTATTCAGATATTATTACACTGAATTGTTTTTCCATGACAACAAAAAAAACTGGTGTCTAGTTTTTACCTAATAAAATTGTTTGTGAGAAATTGAAATATTGCAATCTGTGACTAACTTTTATAAAACTAATTGTTTTTAAACTTTTCATTATTCTAATTGAACCTTATAGCCTTGAACTCATATGGACGCTTTATTGTGTTATAAAAATATCGTTATCGAAATTTTATATCGATACAAAAGTATTTTTGGAATAATGCGATAACTTAAATAATAAATAACATCAATCTTATATGATTCTTCATTCACATTCGAAAAAAAGAAAAATGTATGAAATTGTTAATTATTTTGAATAAGTAAATTTAACATAAATAAATAGGAGAAAAATAGAATGTATATATAATATATGTTATGTATATAAAATAATGATAAGTTAATAACACCCATAATAAAAATAACTGTTAAAAAAGTTGACAAATTTAAAAGAAATAAATACTTTGCGTGGTGCGTAGCAAATAATATTCATAAAATACATAATCAAATGTGATACAAGAAACGCTTTGTATATTTGAAGATTGTGTACTGAGTCCGGATGGCCGAGTCAACAAACTTCCTGCCAAGAGGCTATGAACTGAGATCCCGATTGCTCTGACAGCTCCGGCTGCAGTTTGTTGTCCTTTTTCTTTTGTTTACAGAGGAAGAAGCATAATTTTCCTGTGTAATGTAAGCTTCAATTTCTCTGAGCAATTCTAGTATATTGTGAATGGTACGAGTATATCTCGCTCTATGGCTTGGCGGGCATATTGTGAAACTAACTCAACTTATTTTGCATATTTTAAAAATAGAACATACGCACATTTTGCAACTGAAACCACAACAATGACAATTGTGAAGGCGAAGGCGACCGCGATGGAGACAGTGACAGAAACAGCGACGTCGACAGAAGCAGAGGCTATTATATAAAAATAACAGTCTTGGTAGAGCTCCATTATCATGAGAACAGCAGCTGCTTCAGCGCCATACACAGACATACACACACTCATTCAAGGCTATAATAAAGTTTGACTATGCGAAAGTTATTGCAGTTATCCGGCCACTGAATTGCGGAACTCGAAAAAATAACCATTCAAATTTAAGCATCATACAATGCATCTCGCTAACCAGTGGATACGATTCTGATTTGGTAAGCAAAGCATATACTCATAGATAAACTTTGCGAAATGACGATGTTTGAAATGTATACAGATTCTGTAATGTTCATTGTAATTACGGCCACGGATTCACAGATACATTTCACATAGGTGCATCTTACAAGCTGTACAACAAATTTTCCGGCGCGTTACAATTACGAAACTGTGTGTATTGATATTGGTTACGACGTTTCAGTGTTTTGCTACTAATTAATTGCCTGAAGTGGAAAACAGATTGGGGAGAGCTTAAAGCCAATTCGCAAAAATACATTTGTGTGTGTGTGTGTGAGGTGATTTTTAATCTGCGAACGGGTCTGGTAAAAACGAAAATGAAAAAGAGTCTAGCATTACTTTTGTTTTAATATTCCAGCAAATGTTTGAAAGCAACTTGGCATATTTGCGAAAATTTTTATATGAGCACGCAGCACACACACTTTTAAAAATGTCTATTGTATTTGTGAGAAGAAAAAAAAATGGGACAGCAACCACATGGGCCAACATGCCACCCCCACACTCATGGGTGAGTCGGATGTGTAGCTCCTCCATTCACCAATACATATCTACATATGTATGTATGTATGTATGTATGTATGTGAATGTTCACAAAAACAGAGTCAACATTGTATTCATACGAGCATATGTGTGTGGAACTGAGCGTGCTTGAGTGTGTTGTAAATGTGTGCGTGTGTATGTTTCAATGTTACTTGGCTTCATCCCCTCGCGTCAGACAAGGCGAAAGCCAAAGCGTGCCGCTGCATTTTCATCCAAAACAATTTCAAATTATGTTTGAAAAACAACAACAGCAACAACAAGTACATACACACACACATGCAGACACGCACACATACTTTTATACACACACCAAGTTGCGATAAAAAAGTTTGTGATTTCACACAGCAATAAAATAACTGTGCGGAAAATAAGTAAAAGCACATAGTTGATGCTTTTATTAAAACGTTTTACAGCACATTTTACACAGTCCGTAAAAAACATTTTTCAACTTTACCACTTGACATGCCCTCATTTCATTTAGCTAATAATCTGCCAATGGTGAACTAACGTTATTCAAGCAATTTGAGCTTCTTTCAAAATGTTAATAATAATATTTGCTATGTAGTTCTTGGCACTAGGTTCATCTCTGATTTCCCACATCAATGTTTAAACAAATATTGTGAGGAAAAGCATTAACTAAATAGCCTAACATTTAAAATGATTAACCGATTAATATGACAAAAGTCAATTAAAATCAAATTTATATATGTTGTTAAAATATAATATGAAATCACATACACGAATCTAAATAAATTAGTTGCTTATATGTATAAAAAAACTGTGTTTGTATTTCAATTGTCAACAATAAGATTAGTAGTTTATTTCATTTTTAGTTATGTTTGTTTGGTTGGCGTTGGTTGGCGTTGATGTATGTAGTACATACTATGTACATAGTACATAGCACATTCAAGTGGCCCAAGCGACACTCAATTGAAATACGAGTACGTAAGAAACCTACGTCCATTTTGAATAAGAGCCAAATATTGCGGTAATTTTAAAATATACCAAGTCAATATACCGAAAAATATTAAAAAAAAAAATCCAAATGACATTTAGGTATATTAATACATTACTTATTTCAAAATATACCATAGAGTGTAAAATATACCAGATTGTCCGCCATCAAATACAAAAGTTTTTATACCCGCTGCCCATAGGGTAGAAGGGTATTATAACTTTGTGCCGGCAGGAAATGTATGTAACATATTCTTGTATATTCTTGATCAGCGTCAACAGCCGAGACGATCTAGCCATGTCCGTCTGTCTGTCTGTCCGTCTGTCCGTCTGTGTGTCTGTCCGTATGAACACCTAGATCTCAGAGACTATAAGAGATAGAGCTATAATTTTTTTTCGACAGCATTTGTTATGTTTGCACGCAGATCAAGTTTATTTCAAATTTTTGCCACGCTCACTTCCGCCTCCGCAAATCAAAAAAATCGAATAACAAGCGTAATTGTCAAGCTAGAGTTACGAATTTTGGTATGTACAATAATTACTATAGTAGTTATGATTTCTGATTTGGTTGCGATCAGATAAAAATTGTCGAAGTTATTAAATAAATACTTTTTTATGGGCAAAAACGCCTTCTTAGGTCTTAGTTGCTTTGGCTAAGAATCTGGTATATTGTGTATATTGTGCCGTCTATGGTATATTTTGAATGCGGTACTATATCGATATAACATTTGGTATATTTTTAGTATTTTTTAGTATATTCAGTATATTTTGAGAAAAATACCGCAAAATATATTTCTTTTATTCAAAATGGGTAGCTGGTATTTCACAGTCGAGTACACTCGACTGTAGCTTTCTTACTTGTTCTTTATTATCTTCAATATCTGATCTGATCGCAAACAAACTTTCAGGAATCTTAAAAACTATAGATATTATTTTATGTTCCAAAATTCGTAACACTCTATAAAATTACACTTGTTGTTCGGTTTTTGTCGATTTGATGAGGCGGAAGTGACGTAGCAAAAATTTCAAAAAAACTGGATCTTCCTATCTATCTCTTATAGTCTCTGTGATCTGTGATGATCATATCATTTCGGCTGTAGACCATGATCAGAAATATATATACTTTATACGGTCGAAAGATGTCTCTTTCTGCCTGTTTCATACACTTCCTGTCGGCACAAAGTTATAATACCCTTCTACCCTATGGGTACCGGGTATAAAAATAATATCAAGCATTATTCTCCGGTTAGCAAGGGACGGTAAATTAATTAAATGCAATCTACTCTTAAAAACATTCTTACTTCAACATTCCAATTGAAATCGCGCAAAGCAAAAAGGAGAACATTTTTTTCAACTATCATGTCTATTGTCATGGTGAAGAGTTGGCAAACACTTTGAGCGACACAAATGGAAATTCCATAATAATTTTTGGTGATGTAGGTCGCACACTGGTGATTTTCAAGGTTTCACTTAGTACTTCATGATTTTAGTAGTAGTATTTGATCTATCATAAATATGATTGGTTGTGGGCTAGGCTGGAAAACATTTAAATGTTGATGGGGATATTTTCATTGGGCCAAGCTATTTAATCATTTATCATTTATATAACATGAACGCAAAATATTCTAATAAATTTACCTAATTATTTGATATAGGGTATCGTGCGCATTATATAATCTTAGATTTTCTAAATAAATGCCGAAATGATTGTTCAATACGATAGAGAAATCATTTTAAGAGTGACTTATTGTTTGTCAATTTGGTAAATGGGTCAACGGATACCAATTGTATATTAATAGTGAACCCCATGTGGCAGATTCTTAAACCAGAGTGCGTGAAACAATTGAAATCAAAATAAAATATATATAGCATATATATTTGTGAAACCAACAAACAAAAAAAAAATGCTCAGCACATTTGAGGGACTCTTCAAATTATCATGGAAAAACCAAATGCACCACACACAAAGGGACCTCAACTAAAATCAATCAGTTGATGGAAAGCTTTTAAAAATATTAGAATAATAAGAGCTGCACTTCACATTGTTATTGCAATTGCGATTGGGGAATGCGAATCTAGGGGTTTCATTGCTTTCCTGCTGGTTGTATATCCAAGGGAGCTCACATAAAATGCCCGCTGATAATAATGTGTCAACAGTTATGAATGCATAACATAGAGTAGATCGATTGTGTGTCAAATTAATGCATAATTTAATTGGATTTGAATTCATAGTTTTATCTAGTATAATTGGTATCACATTTTCACCATTTTATTTTTCACACAATAATCTGCCAGTTTCATAAAACTAAATCCAAAATAATGCTCTCATTGAAATGCAATCAAATAGTCAATTGATATTTTATTTATGTATATTTGTGATGATTTTGATTTTCGTCGCATTTATTATTTTTATTAAATTAATTTTTGGCATCATGCAGTGCGCTTTATTGGTTGAATTTTAACGCCCGCAAATATATTGATGTCACACTTAATGCAGAATATGCACACTCGTAAATGCTTTAATATTATATATGCTTTACTTTAAAGGAATGAAATTGGTTGAGTTTTGACAGCGTAAATTGAGTTTCGGAGTACAAAAGAATAATTTCTTTTTATTTGTGGAATTGTCATAATGAATATTCTGTGATGCGTATCAAATTTAACCTGCAGATGTCACATCGGATAGATGAACAGACATCTTTAAGTATATCAAAGGAATTCCAGCAAATATGTCAACATCAGCATAGATTAATTACAGAAAGACGTAATTAAAACTTGCTCAACTTACATATATTAACATGTACGCCTAAATAAATGTATATAAATATGTATAAGCATATATATGTCAATGTTAGTATCTGTGTGTGTGTTGGCATAAGTAAACACATGAATGCATGCAAATATATGGGCCAGCGTTATGTTGCTTGTGCACGAAACGAAACAAGTCTATTCCTAATATGGCTTTGGGCCAAGCTTCGCTGAAATGTGAGTATCTCATTTTTTTCCATTCAAAGTGTTTTTACAAGGACAACCCAGGTTTGGGTGCTCTCCTATTCTAATTGCAGAAAATAATCTTGCTTCTTATTTTAATACCCGCTATCCATAAGCCAGAAAGGTATTGAAACTTTGTGCCTGCAGAAAATGTATGTTACAGGCAGAAGGAGGCGTCTCCGACCACATAAAGTGTATATTGTTTTGATCAGCGTCAACTGTCGAGACGATGTAGCTATATCTGTCTGTCCGTACGAACACCTAAAACTCAGAGACTAAAAGAGACCGAGATATTTTCGACAACACTTTTAAGATATGCACGCAATTTCGAAAAGCAATCGTAATTTTGAAGCAAAACTGATTTTTTTGTTGGACAATAATAACTACAGTATTTATAATTCCTGAGAATTTGATCGATCGGATACAAGTTTTCGAAATTATTTAAGAATTACTTTTGTATTGAAAATAGCGCGTACTGCAATCGGGTCTTAGCTGCTTTGGCTGACAATCTGCTATACATATGTTTGTATTCTATATAATATTTAGAATCTTATATATACATATATAATATATATGTATATCAAAAAAGCATTTGGTATGTTTTAGTATTAATTTTGATATATTTTAAAAATAATACCACATTGTTTTGTCTTTGTTCAAAATAGGTATCTCACAGTCGAGCACACTCGACTGTAGCTTTTTTACTTGTTAAATTTAACTATGTGTATTTTTTTCTGTTAAGAACATTTCGAATAAGGAATTCTAAAAAGACGCAAATATCAAAGTTTTATATTTTATATTCTGCATGCTCGTACTTTAAATACAAATTAAATAAAATTTAAAATGATTGCCACTCTTGTAAGCAAAGACACAGCTTTTTTAAAACGTGCAAAATAATTCGTTTAGTTTTGAATCATTTGTCGTTTGTCAGCTGAGGAACCAAAAGTGTAAAGTGTGTCAGTGGCACATTTACGAGTTTCTAGTGCTCTCGACGCCTTCGTAAGGAAAACTTTTTGGTACAAACAAATTTAATTCATGTTTGTATTCCACGTCCAATGGAATGTGTGTTTGCATGTGTGTGTGTGTGTATGTTGTGTGGGGCATTTGGTGCATTGCATGTTGCACGCAGTATGGTGCCTCAACGGGGCAACTCTGCATGAAATTGCAAAAATTAAATATCTATTTGTGCGCAGCCATTGGGAATTTGTACCGTTCATCCAAACTATGTACGAGAATGTGAGAGCTTGCTCTGCCACTTTTGCTGCGTTTTTTTTATTTTGGTATACCCTTTGTCCATTTGAAAACGTCCAAAAAGGGTATTAACCATCAACATTGGTAATTAGCAAGTACTTCGTTGAAAATTTAATATTTTTAGATCTTGTATATTTCTGTATAACAATTGGTAATAATCCCGGACTGATGTATTATATTACATATATTTTGCGTAAGAATTTTATAAGAAATACTAAATTTATATCAGCTATTGACATTATTAAATACTTTCATGAAACTCTTGGCTCAGGATATTTCATAGTCGAGCGCGCCGAATTTTATTTTTTCAGGGCTGCATTTCGCAAATTGCGGCTGTAAATTTATGTTTGCTTGTTTGCCGTTGCGATTTTGGGCAGATTTGGGCGCATCCTCTTTATATGTGGTGCAATCAAAAGAGTTTGCTTTTAATTAAAATATATTTTGCAAACAGTTTTTGCAGTTTTGTTTTCATTTTCTGTTAAATGAAAATGAAAACTCAAACGGATAAGCTCCGCAAATGACCATTCATCCGTCGACAACTATTTGTACCTCGAATTTTTGAGAGTTGCTTACTTTTATACCCTGTACTAAACATCCTTATAGAACGGGTATATTATCAAAACAGATCATTTCCATCGCCGAGCTTCATTATTTAATAAATATATACATCAGAATACGTAGTGTCTCCTGGTTTGCCTGCAGATTTCCCAGTCATTCATGAGACACTCGTCGTATTAATTATCATTCAATTAGTTGCAGTGAATGCGCTCAGTCAAGTGCCATTCAAGTCATTCATAATTAAACGAATCAAGTGCATTTCGCCCAGTTAAATAAAAAAAAATATTCGCGGGTCTTTTTTCTTTCTATAGAAATTTACTGTTCAAGAGCAATTTTACCTCATTTTTTTAAACCACATTTTCACAGTCAGATCCAGATAAAATTATGTGCGACAAGTTTTCCTTGGAAAATGAATTTCTGTTAAAATATATGTAAGGAAAAAGACCCAAGGTCCATACGGTGAGAGCTCGGTCTAACATAACTTAACTTAAAATAAATATTTATAGTTTTTTTTAATGAATGTTTTAAATTGTTTAGAATATAATTTAAGCACCAAAAACTTTATCAAACAATAAAACTATATTATTTTAAATTTATTATTTAATAGTTAACTCTTGACTTCTAAATACTTTAAAGATTCTAGTAAAATTCACAGAAAAAAACGTGGAATTCGCTTTACGTTATTCATTTTAATTTTAATTTTAATTAATATGAATAGAGATGCTCTCATATAATATTTGAACTTTATCTTCGTTGCGATTTACTTAATTTAACTTCTGAAAGTACCCTACAATTTACAAGGGATAAAGTTAAATAAAATGCAATATGTAAATGTAATTCGAATATTTCAGCATCTGACGAGTATTTGTAGCATTCGATATTCCGAAAACTTTATTGGAGTTGTGCTGTCGAGTTTGTAAACCAATCGATTGTCGTAGTTGGACGAAAATGTCGCATGCAACCAACCGAAGTCAACGCGACACACATGAGAGCTCTAAAGAAACAGAGACAAAGAGAGAGAGAGAGAGAGAGAGAGAGAGAGAGATAGAGAGTGCGAAAGAGAGATAGTTCGAGGCAGGTTCCCATCAGAACTTTCGACATTTGAGCTAATGAAATTTTTTCGTAACATCGATGCACACACATTCATAAGTTGTCGCAAGTAAGAGTTAAGAGGTGTTCGCGTTTCAATATACAGACTACATACATATAGTACAGTAAAGGTGCGTGTGGGGAAAGAGTGAGGAGTATTTTCGTTAAATAGATGTGACTTTTGTTGACACCACGTTCAACTTGTTCCTGGTCTCATTTCGATATGGGGAAAGCTGCTTAAGGTTGAACGAAGCCAAGGCGATGTAAGGTCAATTGGGGGCGTTGATTGTGACAAATGGCAAAAGGAGAAGTAAACACGGTAACCTTAAAGGTGACTACTCAAGTCGAATGCATTTAGCGTAACCACATGACCGAGCGAACAAACAAAACGAATGACTCGCAATTTGTTAAGGGTCAACATTCAAGTTGGCTGCCAGTTGTCAGTGTTAAAAGTGCAGCCTTGACTATACGTAATGTACTATAAGCGTTTTACACTTTAAATATATATAAAATAATACTTAAATTCAGGCTAAAAAAGACCAGCGAATAAGTTGCTCATTGATTTCAACATTTTTGGCGCATTTGTGAGATTCATTGAATAATTGATAAAGTGGCAATTAAACATGTTGCGTAATTAGGCCAGCGAAATGCAGTTTAGGCTCTCAATTCGTTTATGGCACACTGCCAACGAATGGAAGCGGATAATTTAAAATCAAATTGATTGAATTCAAGCATCATTTAATCGCTAAGTATTTTCGTTTCCTTCTGCTTCGTGTGGGAGATGCCTTTTTATCTTACTGTTGCAGATGAAGTGAAAGCAGCCTGAGCCGAAAGGTTGCCAAGTGGCGAGCATTTAACAAACAACACACACAACATGACACAGACACACACACACATACACATACTTATTCACACTCATACACTGTGCACTTCACATATACATATGCAATTGCTCGAAGTCTGTCAGAATAACATTCCTTAGCGGAGCAAATTGAGTATTAAGTATTTTCGAATTTTGTACAAAAGCGGAAGTGGCTGGCTACGCAGGCGGAAGCGGAAGCACTTACATTACTCAGCTTAGCAGTAGCCCAAGCCCGATATCCTTACATATGCACATATATTACTACAACCTGCTGTTGCGTCTCACGATGTTGCCACATCACCTCCATCTCTTAAGTGTTTTTATTATGTTGTAATGCCGTTTTTTAATGTGCCATTTTCTTTCCTTTTCTGGACTGCATAAAAAACTGAGTTTACAAATAAGACAATAACTTCCTTAAATGCATAAACTGTGATACATTAAACGTCTCTCTTTCACAAATTGTAAAATAAAATTTAAGAAAATCAAAATTATTCTTTTAAATCGAGCAACGTAGTTTGTCATTTGCTAACAGGAAAATTACATCAAGTTTCTGTTGTCTTTTTACATCGCCAATGAGGTAAAATTAATAGCAACAATATTTGGTACATGTAATGATAACTATAGTCTTAATGATTATTAAAAGTACAAGGGCGATTAGTTGACAAACTATGAAGTTATTCAATAAATAATGTTACGTTGTAAAAACAGTTGC
Source organism: Drosophila nasuta (assembly GCF_023558535.2). Lineage (NCBI taxonomy): Eukaryota > Metazoa > Arthropoda > Insecta > Diptera > Drosophilidae > Drosophila > Drosophila nasuta. Next base: position 4,081,586 of record NC_083456.1, read on the forward strand.
AGCTGTCAATCTGTCGTGTATTTTATACTCTAATTTACAATAATATATTTTTAATGCAGTATCAATATACCAAATATAGATTTTGGTATATTTCTGTAATATTCGGTATATTAGTTAGATTTATTTTAACAATGATACCGTCCGTTATGCTTTTATTGACTACACAGTCGACTACTGCTTTGTTACTTTCTTAAGAATAATATTTAAATGAAGAAGTTACTCACAACTCTATTCTACATAAAAATATTCTTAACAAGCGATGTACTTAATAGCGTAACTTCTCCTTTCAGACAATTAGCATTAGTCAGAATTTTAGATTTAAAGGGAAACTCCTCATTTTGCCATCTCCTCTTTTTGCCACACTCATTTCTCAGTTTAAACCTCGACGGTTTGGCTCGCAAATTAAAATAAATTATATCACATTTTTGTTGTGATGCCTTCGCTCTTCTGTTGTTTTCGTTGCCTGAAAGAATGGGACAACGTCGACATTGAGACGACATTAAGTAGATTGTTTACTTACAATGACACGACACTGCAGTCTTTAACTTCTTACCGAGCTCTGGAATTGTCTTCACTGTGATTTTAATTAGCAACAAAGGTCATTAAGACTGGCGAAGTGTAAACGATGCAATGAAGTTGTTGTCATATAAAAATGTATCAACCCAAAAATGAGTCGTAGGCTATAAGAGTGGAAACCGAAGGGTACTTTTGTGTTTGCCTAAACTCACAATAAATTGAGTGCAATTTGTTACATAAATCTGAAGCGCCAAACCGAAATTACTGCGAAACCCAATTAATTCCGGCAACTGGCGAGTTAATCTAGGGGCGGGTTGAAGATGCGTGTTCCATCTATTATAAACAACGAAATTATTATTAATTTTACAGTTATGGTTATGAGCTGCAATTTGCACTAATTAGACACACGACGACGAACGTTAAACAAATTGAGGTAGGACCTGGACCTGGACCTAAACGGATCTGTGGATAAACTAGAGCGATGTCATAATCTGCTACGGTTAACGGAGCAGCTTCCCCTTCCCTTTTGTTTTACACATACACCTGCACACGCACGCTCTCTTTCTCTTTCGAGCGTTGTCGTCTTCTCGCTTTCCGGGCAGAAAGCGTGGTAATTATATTTACTGTTAATTCCCAGATTTTAAACCCTATTTGCAACGAAGGCTGCGCACAAAGCAACGCAACAAATAGAAAGGGCAAACAGTAGGAGCACACAACAAAGGATGCAAACGGATGCCAAAAGAATACGACCGACATCCTCCCTCTCGCTCCCTCTGCTCTATGGATCTAGTTAAGCGCTAGAGCATTTTCATCGCAATTGTCATTTGAATGGCATTCGATTACGCGTTCTGTTTGCTTTTAATTGCAACACTCATCCATTTCACTTAGAAGTCAGCTAGCGAGTTCTCTCGATTTTCCATTGGATTTTCCCCGTTGATGAAGCGTTCTGCTTGTCCTTCTCCTCTCGGCTTACACTAAACCGTGTTGCCGTGCGACACCGACACAAGAACAAGTTCAAGAGCTCAGTAAGTTCCTGTGCACTCAGCCATCGAATCACTTACATTCACACAGATTGGCTGCATTCAAGCACATCTCCAATTCCTACTGGCTCGAAACTAAGTGAAAAAGTGCGACAGATACTATATATAGTAGATAGTATATGTAATATAAATACAGTTAAAGTAAATATCAACATATTTTAGCTGCACTTGCATTCGCTATCTAAAGCTCCTAAGTAATTGTGCCTCTTCGTGCGTACAGACCTTAATTATATCCAACTGCTGTGTTTAACATTGGAACGCAATGCGTAAGTAACCCAGTTCCTGGGATCATATAAAGGTGTATAAACATGTAATATAATATGTATCTATAAGCACACGCAATTTAATGAACATTATTCGATGCCTCTTGATAACATGTTCACGTAAACAAGCTTTTAATTACAATATATGGGTAATTCTCTGAGGGATGTCGCGTGCAACCAGCTTTACAGTGACAAAAAAAAACATAACCTGATAAAATTTTAAAAATAAGAAAAGGTTATTTTTATAGCTCTAGATTAGTATTTTAATTAGAGCTAAGAATGGTTTTGGAATTTTTTCTCTGTTTTTTTTTCTATTCTGATAATTGCAAAAATTAACAAATTCGTACGCAAAACCAAAAAATGAACGAATTTATATATTTTATCAGAACAAATAGTGCTAATCCAAAGCTTTAAGAATAACCTTCACTTATTTTTAAAATTGTTTTAGCTTATGTTTTTTTTTTGTCACTGAAAGCTATTCGCACCCGACATTTACCAGAGAATTATGCATATGTAATATTTAAAAATCTATGTGTTTACTTTTAATGTATGAATCTAAAATTTCTCACCGATTATCAGTTTTGGTTCAATTCTCAGTGTAAATTAAATGAAACCAATATCTATTGTTATTAAAATGTGTTGTAATAGCAAAATTTTTGGCAAGACGAAAAAAAAAATATAAAAAGCAATAGTAACAAATCAACCAAAAATTATCAGATTTAATAAATTATGCGCATTCAAAATATATAAGTAGTATATATAAATTATATTTATTATTCATCAATCGACTCCTCTTATTTTCGTTTTGCGTCATAGTAAGCAACTCACTCTGCAACGATCAAATTTGTAATAAAAATAGAAATTTTTCTTAAAAAGTGGTCAAATTGATCGTCTTAGCAATTTTCTTTAAACATTTTCTTATGCCTTTGCCTATTTCCTTTCATTTTTTCGACTTTAGTTTATTTTTTTAATTCCGAATCAATTTGAATAAATTTAAAGCGCCAAAAATTGCCAATAGAATAATCAGCTGATTTCCGATAAATATACCAAAATACCACCACATTTTTGGAATCATTGCCGCACGATCAATGATGCGGCTTCGTTAGCCGTCCCTCTCTTACACACAGTCGCGTATAGAAAGATGCGGCGGAAGCAGGTTGTAATTTCTATGATACAACCCATGGACTGCAGTCTAAACAGTTTATCAAATTATTTTGAATTGCTGCCCGAGTATACATATTTACTTTTTTACCCTTCAACAGCTGTTCGCGTGATTCAGTTTTAGTGCAAGCACTTGCATGATCGAAGTATATCATTGAAGCAAATACACTTGGTCTAAACGTGTTTGCGTTTTACAACACTAAATTAATCGATAATAATTTCGATGATTTTAATCTTATTTGGCAATATTCAGTGTAGTAAGTACAATTAATTTAAAGCCCCTGCGGATGCAGTATATCTCGCATAATTTGTGATTAGACTAAATACTAATCATGTTTCAAAATCCGTAAAAGCAGATTTGCCTTAAAGTGTGCTACTTATTATACCTTCTACCCATTAGATTGAGAAGTATTGCAACTCCTTGATAGTTTTTATTGCGGATGGAATGCATTTTTTTTAAAAATAATTATTTATAAAATTAAATAACAAATTAAATGATTTCTCCGTATGGCTAAGATAAAAGCTATAGAATTAAATTTTATAATTCTTGAAAAAAATTGAATGGAATAATTTTCTCACATTTTAAATAACCTAATTTTATTTATATGAGCTAGAATTGGAATTGGGTTTATATTTGCAGTTTATAACTTTTACAGAATAAATATTTACAACCTATTTAACTTTCCGTTAGGCAAAGGGTATCCAATAGACGATCATTCTCAGCCTGAGCGTTTTCACTTGTTTTAGAAATATTTAGTTGTTGTTCCATTCATTTAGGCCATAAACATGAACAATTTACGAGCCAGTCACATAATGTGAAACACTCAAATTAACAGCATCTGAGTTGACTGGGCGTTTGTTGATACGGATGGGGAAGAGGAGAAGGAGCGGGAGTAGGAACAGGGAACAGTACGACGGGAATCTGACAACATGTGTTGTCTTTTGGCACAATTCATGAGCTTTGGCTGTTGTCGACGAGATGTTTTGGAGTGGCTACAAATGCCGCATAAAGTATATTTTGATTATTTTGTGAGCCGAAAGTTTAACATTTTTAAGGCCTTACTTGCTCTATACTTATACGTACAAGGAGCGGGCACCGGCATCATTTGCATTTCAAATTTCACTTTAACGGCGCAAAGGCCGCAAGAAGATCTCATTGGCGTGGTATGGGAGAGTGCCACATCGAATTGACTGGAAGTGCCACAAATGGTGTGTTAACACAACAAAGAGGTAATAACAATGGCACTGCTCCCTGCTGTGTCTGTTTGTGTGTGTGTGCATGTGTTTGTTTGCATCTGTGCTTGTGTGCTTGGCATTCCTGCAGCCTTTCGCGAGGATCCGCCACCAGATCCACAATCAGCTGCCACACTTTCCCTTGCCACTTGCTACCTCGCATTCCCACATTTTGTAAACATTTTTATTTGTTTTTTTTTCGTATTCGGAAGCTGTGTCAATACACGATAAATTGAACTGTGCAAGAATTTATGTTGGCACTTTGTGAGAACGAAATATTCCAGCGATACCAGCTTCACCCACAGTTCCTCTCTCTCTCTCTCTCTCTGTTACATCCACACCCCTCACTCAATTGCCTGCTGTGCGTTTGCCTCTTGCTTTTGCCCTCTAGGGACTTAAAAGTTCAATAATATTTATTTATTTGTTACTTGCTCTTTGACAAAAGCACACAAGATTAGACCAGGCCGTATATCACGTCTCGCATATTGGGTCAGATTTAATGGCGTTGCGTAGTTTTATTGTCACACAAAGTGGCGGACACAATATTCTTGTGGCAGCCGCATCTCCGGCGGCAACAAAAGATGTACTAAATTAGACGCCAGCCAAAGGATGTGGAAAAAAATTTTCAAAAGCTCAAAGCCAAAGTTAATTTTAGGTGCCAACGTAAAATGGTCTACACTTTGATTTAGGGTCGGCAATTTGTAGCAATACCATCCAGATCTTTGCGCTACGAAGGAGCTAAAATTGATCATCTATTTCCTACACAATTTCTGCTCCAGCTTATTTTAAGCCGAAAATTCAGTTTAAAGTAACAAATTTTTATTATCTATGGTAAAAACCATTTTGTATATATGAATATTGAGAATTTAAATTATATGTTGAAATATAAATACAATTTATAGCGACACTGTACTAAACACTTTAAAATGGGGTTAACATATATATATATATAGGATATGCTCTTCCAATATAATTCTTTAATAATATATTTTCATTGCATTCAAATAAGGTTTTATTCAGGTTCGTAACAAAAATTGAATATGGTAGTATTTCTTTTTTATATATATGTAAATAAATATGATATATTTTAATTTCATTCTTATAAAACATTCTAAGGTTTTTGAGATTACTTTTGTATTTAACAGTTCAAGTTTGTTATAAATTTAATTTAATAAATATTAAGAAGTTTAAGTTCGCAGTGTAAATAAAAATTCCAACGATACTTTAATATCCCTTTAATAACATGTTTTTTTTTAATATGTGTCTAATGCCATTCTTAGAAATCATTCTAAAACACAGCAGATTATTTTCGTAATATATTCAACAGTTTCTCTTCAATTTCACTACAAAAACTGAATTTTAAACTGTGAACATTCCTTTTATTTCTGACCCCACAGTTACTTTAATGTTTCCGTCTTCATATCCTTTAAGCATTCATCAAATGCCATATACGAGTACAAGTCTATTTGAAATAGATTTATCGTCTGATAGCTAACAGAGTGCAACTAAGCTGTGAACAAATACATTATTTGGCATTTATGTGTTTCATTCGACGAAATCCTAAGTCTTGACAGACATGCGCAGACTGTGCAACCGGCAATTTGAAGGGGAGAGACTTTTGGTCCATGTTCGTTCCCAACAGAACTGAAACGAAACACTCTGAAACGAGACGAGTGCAGGAGAAATGGACCAACGATATGGCATGGCTGCTGTTAGCCGGCAATGTGAAACAGGCGGTCTAAGGGTTCACAGCAGCAAGGCCGAGCAGAGCAAAGTCGGGTCGGGTCGGATTGGGTCTTCAGACAAGCACGGAGGAGCACGAGTTTCCTGCTGTTAGTTGCACGCGATTTAGTTGAAAATTTGCATCCTTTGTGAACGGACGTGACTTGCTGGGGTAAAAAGAGCAAACGGAAGCCAACTTGTCGCGTACAGCGGTTCGAATTGAAATCGTGCGTGATATTAGCATAAAGGACAAGCCGCATTACGTGTTCCAAGGATGAGACAGCGCAGCTGAAGTCCTCTTATTTATGTTCAAACAGACACACAACTTTGTACCACAAATAGGTGTTAAGTGAATCGCAAAAAAAGCAGCAAAGCAAAGATATTTTCAGGACGAACGGAGTACAACGCAACCAAAAGCAACGTCTTGATGCCTCACTGGGACCGAATCAACGTATCGTTGGTGAAATCACTTTCGAAATTTGTTTGTTTTTGTTGTATTCAAATGGATATTGGAATGGCGCCGCAAATGGGCAAAAGACGCTGAAGTGCTCAGCATATTAAAACAAAACAAACTGTATAAAAATGCTATAGTCTGCGTATACTTATATACATATGTACATGGATATATTGCTATAAGAGAAAACCGAAACAATGCCGTAAAATGGGATTATTGTGTATCATCAGCGCTAAATAATATTTTATATTACGGATTATGCGATCGAGTTGGACTCAAGCGTAAACACCTACGCGAGTGTGAAATTTGTGGGAATTATAATGTAAAATATACTGCAAATAATTTATTATAATCATCTTAAAATACTCGTATGAGCATCTGCTAAAAACCCATAGAAAAACAAGTGCGAACCCGCTAAACGCTGCAAGTGCTGCAAGTCATGCAGTCTTTGTGAAAAACTTTTGCCATTATTCATGCCAAATAGTGTTCGTGCTAGTTTGGCATATGGAACGTGAAATTTACAAAACCCAGCGGAATATCGAAAGAATATTTAAAGTTTTCCCTTTTGGAATATTATATGCAAATTCTTATGATAAATAGATCCCAAGTTCGACACCGGGAAAAAGATAATATTCTCTGTTGAATATTTGATAAACCAACAACTTATAAATCCAAGACAATTAAGGTATACTCGGAATAAGAATTATGTATCTCAAATATGAACCCTAATTTATGATACAAGTGTTGCAATAAATTCGTAAAAATATCTTTTTTAAAGTTACTAGCGTAAAGAGCACTAAAACTACAAAATCCATCCAAAAACCGCAGCGACCGCAAAATTGTGAAAACTGTAAGTGGAACAAGGTGAAGCAATAAGAAAAAGAAAAGCTATGAAAACGCGTGGCCGTAAAATCAAAGAAAGACACAAAAAATTGCAGAACACATAAAAGTTGCAATTTGGTGAAAAAGAAAAGAGAGAGAGAGAAAAGCGAGCAAAAGACAGCAGCGGCAACAACAGTAGGAAGGACGCCAGACCCCCGGTGAATTAATTCAATAAACCTATTTATCTGGGACTGGGATTGCGATTGGGACAGAGACTGGGAGTGGGACTGGGACTGGGACTGGGAATAGACACATTTCGCATAGAATGCGAAAAACTTTGCCGGCAGAGAGCGGGCAGTGCAATCAGAAAGAGCGAAGCATTCTGAGCTGGCAGAGGGCAGCAACGTGCCGAGCACTTGGAGATGATGCTACCGATGGTTCCGCAAACGAGTCCCCAATGGCGGCAGACGACAGGCAATGAGCGCACAAAAGATGCTGTAAGTGTCATTGCAGCAAGGAACTGTGCCACTGGGACTGCTACGGCAAACAGGACAAGCAGGACAACTGCCAACCGAACTGGCATGCCAAAGACGATGACAGCTACAACTACAACTACAACTACAACTTCAAAGAAGCGTTTCCAATTTTTACGCACTAGCAACAAGGCGATGGCATGCCAACGAATCCTGCCTTTTGCTCCGATTCTTGTGCTCCTGTTTGTCAACTTTGGGACATGTAAGTGCAGCTCGGGGCTGAAACATTCATACATACATCCTATGTTATATGTATGTTTGTGCGTCTGTCATTCATGCATGTTTTATTTAATTTAAAATATTTCTGAAATCAACTTTACCCGCACTTCGAGTTATTTGTTTATTTATGTTTCAAAGCTTACTGCAAATTTCAGCTGTTAAATCGATTATTGGAATTACATTTTATTTATATTTTTCATTAAAACAATATCTTTAAAGTTGTCGGTAACTTTGCTCGATTGCAAATTGTAAGGCTCTTTTAATTTTGTCGTTTTTTGTTTGCAATTACTTATTCCAGATGACTGCAACGCCTCTAGGTCAATTATAACTTCCGCTCAATAAATTTACTTAGTATGTTTGTTTTCCCTGTTGACCGCCCGATTGCGCACAGTGGTATAATTTCGTTAGCAATATAATAATGTACACATGACTTATTCGCAAGCATCTTGTGACTAATAGAATATCTAAGAACTACGGTATTCGAGTTACATACGCACACAAAATAAGTTAAACAAAGCACTTTCAAACTTTTCGACCATTGTTAACAAGAAACCCAAACAGTTCACTAAGCTAGTCGGTAAGATATTCTTGTTTACAACTATTATTTTTGAAATGACTTTTTGTTTTGATAGTAATGTGAAGTATACATATATTTTGTATCACTACGTATTTTCTGATGATAAAACTAAGTAAGTTATTAAACCCTATAACCATATGGCTACAAGATTTATATCAATCGAACGATGGGACCCTTGAAGCAGTCAAGCAAAATTTTAGCCCATTAATGTTAGCAGAAATTTCATTTTTGAATTCAAAAGTTGAGATGAGCCTGAAACGAGGCATAAATACCTTCATTTTGTTAACTTATTACAAGCTTAAGCGCCTAATCGGATCAGCAATACCAATTACATAAAAAACAGTTTCTATACAGTATGATAGCATTAACAAGTTCAGCAAGTCAGTTATTGTTTTGAAACGTATACTTGATTTATACACCGAGTTAGGACTTTATGATTTTTGTTCTTCTTGATCACGGGAAGTGAATTTTTAATCGATTATAACGAGTACACAGAAACAAATATTGAAATCAAGAAAAAATTCTTGAATCATGTTGACAAACTTAAACCCAGAAGAAAAATTCTTAAATCCATCGAAAAAATCTACCATAATACTTGATTAGCTATTCTTGAAATTAAGGAATATATTCTTAATTTAAAAATGCAAAATTGTCACACAGATTTCTCTTTTGAAATCAGTATCAAAAGTTCTTGAATTTAAATTGTTAAAAATAATAAATTTTAAATTTCAGAAAATTGTTATCCTCAATTCGATTATTGAATTCTTGCTTTAAAATTATTCAGATAAAAACTTCTTATTCCATAGACTATAAGAGATAAAGCTATTATTATTCCATCTTCTTTTTATGCGCACTACTCATAGGGTAGAAGGGTATTATATGTTAACTTTGTTTCGCCAGGGAATGTATGTAACAGGCAGAAGAAAGCACCTCCTACCCCACAAACTATATATATCCTTGATCAAGGACAAATGAGATCGTATGTCCGTTAGTCCATATGAACAACTAGATCTCAGAGACTATAAAAGATGAAGACAGAAAATACCACACTGTTTTGCTTTTATGGAAAATATTGGTATGATATTAGAGTTGTCAACAAAAATGATTTGAACTTTCGCACCACCTAAACACAGTTAAGAAACTAAAAATGCAATACACAAAGTTAAGTATTATTGCAGCTTATAGTTAGTGTCCAATCATTTAACTAAATTCAATTGGATTAACTTTTAAAACATAGATTTGGCAATTCCGATAATTAGATGATTTAAAATTAGTCATCTAATGAATTAACAATTAATTATGGTAATTAAATGAACTAGCAATCGCAAATTCCTTAGACTGGATGTAAAAACAGTTAAAAAATTCACTACTAGTACAATCATGGTAATGATAAGTGAAACACGATCAGTAAAACCTTATGATACTTTGCTCGCAGAAAAGCTATGCAATATTTATAAAAGCATACATACGTATACATACAAACAGATATTGGATATAGTTTTAAGTGCTCGGAGTGTCCGTCATTCTCTTGAGATCCACTTGACGATAATTAACGAGCAGCAGTTGTGAGTTCCTTAACCCGACTGCCCCATGAAGTTGCATTGTAAATGGAAAATGGAAAAGCACTTGCAACTTTCGTTGGACCGGCCGCATATGCATGGTAAGAAAAATAAAACAATAAATTTATTGTTGCTGCAGGCCAACTGCTTCAGAGCGAAGAGGGCTTTGGAAAATGTGCTGAAAACATTAACGAAATTGAAAAGTTGCCAAAAATGTTTAATAAACACATTTTCAGTGGCACGTAGCACTTTGTGGATTCGTTAAGGGTGGCAAATGCACAACCAATTCAGATGCAAGCAGCATCACCCACCAAGAGCGGCAACAACAGCAACAGCAACATCCCGATGCGATGTGCTTTCATAAAAGTTTGAGTGCAGCTCGTTATGCCAAATAACTGAAGTTTTCTATGCTGCTGTTGCTTTTATATAAATTTTGTAATATTACAGGATTTAGCGTAAAGAGTGTTGCACTGTGTGCACTCTGCTAATTTGGGGAATGTGCCAAACTTTGTGGCAAACACCCGTTAGTCCCGTTACAGGTTGACGCTCGTCTGTGGTCCACCAACAACCAACCACCGACCAAGGCAATTCCAAAATGCTTAGCAACGCCGTGATGTCATGACATCCCATCCTCTGGTCTTTCAATACACAGTATCCTTTAAAGCCAAACAAAGTGGTGGAGAGGAGGAGGATCGTGTTGCTGCTCTCTGTTCACCCCACCAAAGGCCAAGAGTGTTTGTTTACCTTCATAAATTATGAATCCACAAGAACCCCACATGTTCTGGGGCATGGACATGGGCACATGTCGGTTGACCTCTGTCGCTGATGCTGTCACCAGCCTGCACTTGACGTGTTATCCCAACAACGAACCAAAAAAAAGTCAACTCAACTGAGCTGAACCCAAACGAACCGAACCGAAACGGAACGGAACGCCAGCTGTGAGCCGTGAGCTAAGTTGAGCTGCGAGCTACATCCTCGCAAATATTTTGGTTTATGATTCACACTGATTCACAGTGGTAAAGAAACCCATTTATTTTACTTACCGAATTACAGATTATACAAAATCCCGTATCCAATGGGTGAATATGAGCATTAGCTCAAAGAGGCAAATATCCAATATTATATTAGCATATTTGATTTTTGTGTACCATTCGGATTTGTTACGTTGATAAATTGCTGAAATTATTCTTTATGAATTCATAAAAGAAAAAACAAATTGAACTTATACACGTGCGTCTATATTTTCGCATTGAAGAAATAAAAAAGGTATACCATTTTAAATTATTTCCTTTACACTTTATTTTATGATATAAAAATACAATTATTTATTGATATGCTTCCTCAAACTACAAGCTAAAATTATTCAATTAGAACTATTTATTTCTAATGAAATTCTTTTTAGTTCTCTATTTCCACATCATAAATAATTGTTAAAGGATTTCCTAATTTAGTAGGTGTTGAAGAGTAAGGACGGTATTTATTATTTGTACATTTAATTTATAGTTTCAGAATCTTTCGAAGTCGACTTCTGTACAACTATTTACTAAAAATTCATTAAGGGCTCTGTTTGAAACAATACATTTAAATGAAAGTCTGAATGTTTCCGAAAGAAATTACAATAGTGAATGTACCAGATGTTTTCATCTTCTTCTTACGAGTATATATGGAAAGGAAAACAATTTTGCTTTTGAAAATAGTCTTAAAAGATTTTTTTCAATGTTAGAAGACGTTGTGTTTTCCACTTTTGGTACATTTCTTGTGTCTGACTTTTGTATCCACTGTGCGTCCTTAAAACTAACCATTTTCTTTATGGCATGAGCATCACATTTTAGTTCGTACCATTCGCTGCTCTTTTAGCTAAAAAAAAAGCGAGAGGGCTTAAATTATTCAGAGGGTCAGCACTGTCAGCGCAGACATCGCGTTGTGTCGTTGTGGCACAATGGAAGATACAAGACACAAGGCAACAGAAGAATAACACAGTAGAAAACAATGGCGAAATGACAACAACAAGTGTAGAATTAGTGGTTGGGGGCGTGTAATTGCTGAAAAATAGGAGAAGTGCCCAACGCGGATGACAAAGTGCAGTCGACAAAAAGTCAACGAGTCTTACGAGTACCCCCGTTGTTTCAAGTGTGAAAATGGCCCAAAAATAACTAACCGAAATGCCAGTATTACGAGTATGGTGTGTGCCCACATGCTCGAATTGAGTCACAGGTTCAGTTCAGTTCAGTGGGCCAACGTTGAAATTTATGAAATATTCCCAGAGCACACGCCGACGCGTCTGCCGTCTGAGGACGAGAGACGGACTACGGTCGACGGTTGAAGTTGTGCCTAAGCCTGATGAAAAATGTTTTGTTTTGGCGACGCTGGAACTTATTTATGAGCTGGGCCGGCGGCGGCGATTGAGGCACAACAGCGGGGAGGAAAGTTGGCGAGGTGCGGGTTTCACTCGGGTCGGTGTCAAAGTTGGAGCACAACATTTCCTGGGGGCGAGACGGGAAATGCGGATGGTGTGCGGGTGGGTCAATATTTGGTTACCAGCAATAAAAGCAGCGAGATAAAAAGCATTGCGGAAAACTCCAAAGGAGATAATGTAATGTCCTGCAGATTCGCATAATTATTTTGCTTGATTTATACTCGACCACTTGGGAATTGTCCACACAGAGCATTCTGATGTTATTGAGGGCAAATGTTTGCATATTAAAAGTGTCTACTTCATTTAAATATGCGAATTTGTCGTTTACTTCATTTCGAATAATCAGTGCGAGAATGCAAAATCGTATTCATAAATTCTGTGAATATTCTCTTTGAATCTTATTTTCACTTTTAATAAGGCTTTTAGCACGTGATCGGCCTACGTAAATATTAAGGGCTCTGTTTGAACCAATATTTTTAAATGAAAGTCTGAAAGTTGTTTCTTCAGGCCGAAAGAAATTACAATAGTGAATGTACCAGATGTTTTCAACTTCTTTTTATATATGGAAAGAAAAACAATTTTGCTTTTGAAAATAGTTTTAAAAGTTATATGTTCAAACTGATTACTTTTGAGTGTTAATAATTTTCTGAGCCAGAAAATTTAATAAATTAATATTATGCTGCTCTGATAAACATAATGTATTATCACTTTTTTGTTTCTGTAGTTTTATTTGATGATTCTCCGTCAAGAACAATAAATGTGGTACATAAGTATAAGTTTGATTAGAGTGTATGACTCGGGAGTTTCTCTTGAAGGCAGACGACGTTAAGTAGAGCACACAGTGCGTATGTGTAATGTGACGCTGGGCTATGCTCCAGTTTCAATTTACGCAGCTGAAAGTGAAGCCGAAGGCGAGAAAACTTCTTTTGCCACACGTACCGACCGAACACGATGCCATAAAAATAAATTGAAGCTGCTCCGCCAAAAAGCGAAAGTATAGAGCAAAAACAAAGGACTCGAAGTGGGCGTAAAAGACCCTGAGACAGTCGGATGGTTACCAAAAAGGGATGGGCTTTGCGACGCGTCGACTCAATGCGACTCGACTCAAATATTCGTTTCGAGTTGTTTTCCTGCTATTGAATTTCGCCTAACGTAGCGACTCCTCCCCGCGGTTCGCATATATTTTAGCTGTGACACCCAACATATGTTTCACTTTGAATGACTACAAGAAGATTGTTGAAGCAATTTTCACTAAACACAACATTCCAGCAGCAAACACACAGACTGTCTATACTGCCACCCACTTATGTACGTACATACAAACATTTCGCTGCCATCTTAGCCACATATCCATTCACCCACACACTCACATGCAATTGTATCTTTAATGCGTAGACAGCATTTTGTATTTACATAGCATACAGATACGATTCCTATATAATTTTATGGCTGCAAATATGTTTATTTATTTACACACATGTTCATGTATGTATGTTGCCGAAAAAAGACTCTCGTAATTGCTTATTGATCGATTTTGTAAATGTTTTCTAAACACAAACTCGAAATATTTATGAGAAATTCAGTGTAACAGCACAAATGTCAAATGTCATTACAATAAGTGCAATGCAAATCGCACAGGTTAAATATTTGGCAACAGCTTGGCTAAAGTGCAAATTGATTTCCCATTCGCCAGAGTTCATAAGACATACAGCTGAACCAGCTGAACTGTTAGAATATAATTTGTACTTTGTAGCATAGAGCGATCAAATAACTTTGTGGTTTTACTGATGCAATTCAAAATTGCTTTCTTCTCGAAATCTTGACGAATGCAAACCAGTGTTTGTCCACTTGGCAAAAGTTTAAATCGTTTATTAATGACACCCCAAGGATTGTCATTTAGAAACAGGAGAGCAACAATCGCAATCTGCAACAAAACTAACAACTTAAAATTGTCAACAAGAAAATAGACGCAATTTCAACTTCTATGCTAACCGAGTACTGAGTTATTGGGGATAACGAACGGGATGGCAGATTCCCATTCTCAGACTTTGAGACTTAGTCAAAACGCCTTGAGCAATCTACTAGAGCGTATTTTATGCTCACTCTAGGCGCCCATAACCCAAAGTAGTCCCCGATGGAAAGTTTTGCTTTTATGGCAGTGTGCGACGGTGTTTAATTCGTGGTCTGCATAGACCATCATCAGTGGTTTAGAAGTTTGACATAGTACTCGTCGTGTGTCACATGGTAAATATCAGATTTGCAGAGCAGAAGTTGCTTTGGCCAAAGACTAACGCGGATAGCAACATTTTTAATTATGGTCACATCCAGCTAGCATGACTTTTTATTGGATATGTAATTACTTTTAGCCCTCGGCGGCTCAGAATTACAGACGCATATTTTTTATAATTACATAGAAGAGCCCATAAAAAGTTTCGCCTGCCGTTGGACAAAGTTGATGCCAGTTTTAATACTCCGCTAATGATGTACGCGCACGTGTATGCGCATCAAATGAACGACAAAGCGCTGCTGAGCATGAAACCATAATTAATCCATTGACCTTTAACGGGTCACACATCGTTTTTAGTTTAATTACGATGTGGCAGCCAATTGAAGAACACATATGAGTCTAGTTTTTGCTATCTGTTGCATCCTCTAGTTTCTAGAACTTTTTTATTTAATTTTAAAAATATTATCCTTACGATGTTTCAAAAATATATTAGTAAAGAATTGCGACTCAATTGAGCGCAGAAATTCAGTAAACTATATCGTAATATTTTACTAGTTTACAAGTGTAATATAAAGTTTGCTTTAGTCGGTTGTATATTAGAACAACTTTTAAAGCCCGCTTTAAACGATCAAATTCTTAGTAGCACTTTATGAGCGACGAAAAAGTTTGTTATTCCCCTCGTGTGCAAGCCATAAATCATATAGCTTTTTACTTAGCCATTGAACTAGTTATATTTATGCTCACATGGTATATTGATATCGTACTGCATTAAAGATATACATGTAAGTCCAAAGTATACCACATTGTCAGCCACAGCAACTAAGACCCCTATTACCAAGTAAGTAGGCATTTTTGCCCATACAAAAGTATTTCCTTAATACTTTCGACAATTTCTATCTGGAAAAAAGAAATCTCAAAGACTATAGCTACGATTATTGTTGTATAATTCGCGACTTTAGCTTTAAAATTACGAGTTTTATCAATTTGTATGTGCGGAAGTGGGCGTGACAAAAATTTGAAACAAACTTAATCTACTTTCAAACATAACAAAAGCTGTCGAAAAAATTATAGCTCTATCTCTTTTAGTTTCTGAGATTTAGGTGTTCATACGGACAGACGGACAAACAGACGGACATGGCTACATCGTCTCGGCTGTTGACGCTGATTAAGAATAAATTACATAAATTTCCTGTCGGCACAAAGATATAATACCCTTCTACCCTATGGGTATAACAATAATCAAATAATGCGATTTTTACGTATATGAGGCAATACCACGAGTTGACGAATGTAAAGCAGCCAAACGCTTGTTGATATAAGATCTTGTGTATAGGCGAATGTTCTGTTAGGGAGAAGAAGTCTCGTACCTTACAATAGTAAATATCCTTCTAACTGGCAGAACTCTTCGTATACCCAATTTATCTTAAACTAAATGCATATGCTTCAATGATGCTATTCTATGATGCAAGTGTTCCCACAGCTACATTTTCAGAATCATTGCATCATTTATGATGAGTTATGCGGGTGAAGATTCTACTGATCGCAAACTTTCAA
Source organism: Drosophila nasuta (assembly GCF_023558535.2). Lineage (NCBI taxonomy): Eukaryota > Metazoa > Arthropoda > Insecta > Diptera > Drosophilidae > Drosophila > Drosophila nasuta. The sequence continues at coordinate 4,097,882 of NC_083456.1, forward strand.
TGATGCTGCCCAGTTTAAACAGGTTAATAAATATGTAACTTAAATTTATTACTGAAAAGCGAAAAAAATGTAGAGATGTAAACAAAATAATAGTTTTGGTATTTGAAGAAGGTATCTTCCACCTTTTAATTAAATTTGATTACAATAATAAATGAACAGATATTAACATGGATTGTTGTGCTAAGTTATGTTCTAAAAACAAAGAAGGCAATCTCTTATTTTACGTTAAACATAAGTCTCGCTTAACACGAGATTTTCCGGAAACATCAGGTATAATTTGATTTCATGACTTATTTTGCAGATCTAGAAAATAATAAGTTTTGTCACCAATTGTTTGGCTAGTAAAATGAGTATGTTGCACAATGCCTTAGATTGACAGTTAAAATAGCTACACTTCCATACCATGTTCATACATATGTAAAAATGTATACACGTTCACACACTCAACACAACCAATGAGAGGAGTTGTGTGTACCTGTGTGTATTTGGCTTTTGGACATTGGGTAAGCACTACAATCCTAATTTGAGTAATTTTGGGGCTCATTTAAGAGCATTACTATTCAGTCAGCGTACTAGAGAACAAGCCAGCTGGCTGAGAGTCGTAGAACTTGTGGTAGTTCGTTTCGGTAACATGCCTAAATTATGAACCTTTCGGCAGACGGTCGTTTTTTGGTCCATCATTTTGTGGCGAGTTTAGTAAACCCAACTCGTGGGCGCAACTTTGAAGAGGTTGAAGCTAAGCCACTTACCATCGCCACTGGCAATTCCAGAAGATGCCCAGTGGCAACAAAAACCATTTAAGTGTTATTGCACGTTTCGCTTACATGTCCTGGCAGCGCCTACTTCGGCTAGTCATCGCCCAGTTACCATAGTCCTTTCACTACCCATGCGGCTTGCGTGGCCATTGTATTTGTTTTTGTTAGCCGAACCAATTGTGTGGCGTCTCTAGAATTGCTGGCGTCTTCTGTCTGCGTCATTTTGTCGCCGAAGTGCAATAAGTGTTGAGATCACACTTCGTGCGAGGTACTCGAAATACAACATAGTAACACATACCCGCATTTGGCCTGAAAACAAAATAAACACACGCTGAATTTGTTGGCCTGGAAATTAATCGGCTTAGAAGCCATCAGAACCAAATCTCTCTAACATACACACAGAAAGTTTTCGGTTACAAAATCGGAAAATTGACACACAAAACAAAAGGAATAAAAATGCTTTTGACCAACTCGAATACAGGTAAAGGCCTAAGCCTAGAAGCGGCTTACTGCATATAATTGAATAATCGCTTTTAATTGAAAATCCAAACTCTGACAAAGTCTTCAGCTGCCTTGAGCAACAACTCAACTCGCACTATTTGGCTGTGTATTCATGGTTTGCAGTGGATATTGTATCTCAAACAAGCAGGGATAACTGCATATATCATCGAGCAGGCAGGTGGCTATGGTCTGGGTGAGGGTAAGAACTTGTAGTGGATTTTAAATTTACTATTGCGGTTCGTTTTCAATTTGCATTTTTACAGTATTTCACATTTTTCCGGCCGGGTTTGGCTTGGCATTCACCTTTTTACAACTGGCTGCCGAGAGCCCAAAACCTTATCGACACACCCAAATCTCACGCATTCACGTTCACATTCACATTCGCATTCATCCATTCGTATGAAAATTTATGCGGTTTTTTCGCTATTTTTTTGTTGCCTGGAAGTCTGAAAACTTGATGTCCCCCGGTTTGCTTGTCCGCCTGCTGCTGTAAAAAGTAGCGTCAGGTAGACGTTGTACCTAAATCAAGACCTGACAAGAACGTGAAATGAAATAATTTAAAAATGCAAATTCTTCGTTATCAAAGCGTTGAAATCAAACAAAAAAGAAAACTGCAATCAGCTTAAACCCAGGGTTATGTTCACTGGATTTAGGCTATCTACAGAAAAATTAGATTACCTTTTACGTTAAATGGTTTCTTTCCAACAGATGTTACATCTCTTAACATACCTCAGATTTTTCATAAACTATTTATGGTAAGTCCAAGATTAGGCAATCAAAACAAAGTAGTAGTAAATAAAAACAAATAACATATTTTGGATTTTTTGGATGTGCGATACGACCTTATGTTTAATGACCCAATTCTTAAATCTAAAGTCTGTACTCAAAGTAACTTTTTTTATATTTTGTTAATGTATTTTGTACCTAGCGTAGAATCAATATGAATTTCTAAAGCTAATCGTTTCTATTGATTAAATTTCATATACTTTCGAACTAATAAAGGCAACAAAAATAAGCTTTCGAAAAACGCTCAGCTCAAACTTTTTTTTCGCCTCCTAAACTGTAAATATAACGCCTGCTCCATTTGTGAAGGAGCTTAGTAAACTTTTCACATGAATGACTTCCACTTCTGAGTTCACGCCATCATAAGTTTTTTTTCTGTTTCTTTTTTACTGTCGACTGTTGCTGCACACGCTGCCTATTGACCCCGAGGCGGCATGTTCTTTTGAGGGTCGTGACAGAAAGTTTGTGAGCGAAAAGTTGAGATGTATGGCAAACTAATCACTGGCAAAAATGTTACCCAAACACATCATAACACACAACAAGCATTGACTGCTTTGAAAGAGAGACGAGAAATGTTTAAATTTACTGCCTGAAGTGATTAGCTTTGGATATTTTAATATAGTTTACACAACTTTATTGACACATTTTGTGATTATCTGTTTGTTTGGTCACACCTAATAAGTGATAATCTTAAATGTTCACATCTGCGTATACCAAGCGAATACAAAAGGTGTGGATTAATGATGACAGATTTACTAAACTAAACTAAGTTATTTTGAATAACTTTGAATCATAAAAATATATTAAACACACAAAGAAGAAAACATAATTATCGATATATATTTCAGAATTGTAAAATAAAAACCGCAAATACTTATATTTGAGAGGCAAACTAATTATTAAAGACAGAATTCTATGAGATTTAGTTTTGCTCTGGAAAAATTCAAATTAAAAATTTTTTTAATTAAATTTATAATTTTATTTGGTTTTTGCTTGTGTGATTGCTGCATGAATTCGTAAACTAGACGCGCTGATTAAACCATTCCGACATTTCATTCGATTCTGCGAAATCTGACTGTTTATAATTGTAAACAGAAAGTCTCATTTCACATAGTATCCTATAACAATTTCAAATTTCGCAAATTGCGAGAAATCATTTTCAGCCACAAAAGGAGAAGCAAAAGTTTTCAATGGGGCAGCTCTCATTCTTTCGCTTGACGAATTGGAAACCGCGACAGCAAGAAAAAACGAAATATTTTTATGCTTTTAATTAGCATAAAAGCGTAATTGAAAATTAACTGAAACATAATACATGAGAGAGTTGTCCCCCCACCACAGATTAATTTTGTATAAATGTAGCATGATTAATTTTGCAATTTTATAAAAGAGTCTTAAACAACTCGCTTTTATATGCCCTCGAGTCAGTTTCTGTTGCGTTTATCATCTGAGTATTGCTTTATACTTTTATTTATTTATTTAGGACTTTAACGAAGTCAATTTCTTTTTATCCTGTACCTGTTGGAAGGTACACATAAAGAGTATATTAAAATTATGGAAAAGTTTAATTTAATTTGCAGTTACATATATGTAAAATATTCATTTCACATATTTCATTAAAGTAAAATTTACAATTTTATTAATTTAATTTACTTTTAATTTATATTGTCTAAATATATTTAATTAAGTGGTATCTCATAATCGAGCATTCTTGAATGAAGAGTAAAAAAGTATAAACATAAATTACTTTGAATAAATTGCGTAAATTGAGTCCGTAATCAACCTTCGTAGTGGAATGATTTTTATAAACTAATTCTCTTTTTTTTACGTTTGATTAGTAAACATTGTAAGTCAATTAAATGAAATATTCGTGCATATAATTTTTCAACATGTTCATTATCTATATCTTTAATAAAACCAATTAAAGTACAAGTTATTTAATTAGCTTGCGACAAATTCATTACCTTGGTAAATCTCATCAAAATAAACAATTTAAATTTGTTCATTAGACATTCATTTTTTCGAAATTTTAAATGCGCCCCAAATGTCTTCATCACAGTTAAGCAGTTGAGTTAAGTACAGCACGATTCGTATGCTCTGTTTACCCACAGACCTTGTCACCTGCAGCTCAGCCTCCGACCAGGGCAGTGGCGTGGAGCCACAGTTAACGACATTCCCGAGATCCACTTTGCCAGATAGGCCAATGACAACACAAAACGATCTAATTACGACAGCCCGAAACTCAACAACATTGCTGACAGCGAAAAAGCCAACAGCAACAATAACAACAACAACATCAACAGCGACAGCGACAACAGCGGGTCATAGCGGAGCAAGTCTGGTCATGTCATCAACAGCCCCAACGATAATAACAACGAGAACGACAACGACAACGAGAACGGCAGCAGCAGCAAGAGGAGCAACTAAGTCCGCACAAATTGGGCTAACTACGAAGCCCACAGCGGCCGCGGCTGAAAAGCAAACACCATCTACAACAGCAACATCAACAACAACATCAGCAACAAGGACGATGTTCATATCAACAATTTATCCGGCATCAACAACAGAGCCAACGACAGCATCGCCAGTCTTGCCAGTCCAAATGGCAGCAGCGACAGCGTTGGCGCTGACGGAAACGGATGCCCGCAACTCCATTGAAATGGCAGCAGGGAAGATGGAGAATAAACAGGTGGCACAGCACGAGGAGGTGGAGGCAGAGGAGGAGGAGACGGTGCTGTCGCCTCATGCGGCCAGCGCTGATTCACTGACTAAAGGTTTCTCCATTCCAACATTTCTGCCACCATTTCCCGTGTTCGCAGCCGCAGATCTGCCAGCTTACCGCGCTGCAGCAGCTGCAGCTGAGGCAGCCGCTGCTGCCGCCGCTGTGGCCGCAGCAGCAGCTGCAGCAGCAGCAGCATCTACCATGGCCTCGGAGACTGTGACACTGTCACCGGAGCAGCAGCGACAACAAATGTTTAATGAGCAACATTCGTACTTGGCCTCCCACAACGGGCAACTGGAGCCCGGCCAACAGCCACGCAAAAATCTGACAATGCCGGTGCTAAACATCACCGCGCAGATGGGAAATCACGCGTACATGCCATGTCAGGTGAGTGAGATGCCCCAAGCCCCACCCTTCAACTGTGTCTGCGACTGCGACTGCGACAGCGACAGATATAAATGCCAAAGCACCAGCACATATTCAAACCCAATTCCAATCCTCGCGGTGTGGATTTGGGTGTGCTTCCATGCTCAACACGCGCTTAGACTTTGAATTAAACATGACACTGCTAGGAATTGAATTTATTCAAGGTTAAAGCTCAAGAGAACGACAGATATGATTACATTAAACATTGCAAAATTTTCCATACAAAAATTTCAGTGTTACAAACGTACTTAAAGACAATGTCCATATTAGTAACGGATTTGCTGACTTTTTACATTGCTCGCCACAGGAATAGTACACCTCTGCAGATCGATAAAAATCGAATAACAAATGTTAATATCATGTTTAGGCAACCATATTCACCAGATCTTAAAGCAATTGAAAATGTTTGGGTGGGCTAAGACGGAAGCTATACGAAGGCCCAAAGCATTACGAAGATAACTTTAGCTGAAGCTAGATTTCCTTTATCTACATATATTTCTTGTTATGAAGGACCAGATTTTTAAAGTTATTAGTAACAATGGAGGGAGTATTCTCATCCCTGCATTTTTGTATTTCCAAGAAATCAAATATTAACACCAACTTAAAATTTAAATTAAAAAAATTACTTTTATTATAAAAAATTAAGAAGCTTAAGTTCGTCGGTTCTTATGAACAAGAAAAATGCCTCTTATTTTTCGAGTAACTTTAAGAAAATGTTTGTTGAAATTTTGATAAATTTGCATAATTAATGTAAAATTAACTACAAAATGTCTTTGCATATCATTTTTATTCATTAAAATAATAAAAATTGAAGCAAATCAACGTAACCTAAGACCAGCAGTGTATATAGAAAATTCTGGCATTCAATTTGATATTCGTCTATACTTAACTTGCGCATAACAAGGGCTTTAAATTATATGTACATATAGTATATGAAAATTTTTTGGATTGACATTAAAATAGTTTTTTCCAAAATGACAACATTTGTTGGTTGGCATCAAAGCAAGATGAGGTCAAGGAATGTATATTATTACAATGTTATAAATAATACTTGCTATGGAGTTAAAAGAGATGACTTAGCAAAAGTGTTTCACAAGATATTCAAATTACTCGACGATTTCAATGCTCAGTGATTTGTGATCATAGAGGAAACAACTTGCAAATTATCTGCGAAGCAATTGTTCGTGCTTTAACAATTTGAGCAAGCATTTCAGACACATTTCAAGCTAAAGAGCAAAAGAAGTTCAAAATGTATCCACGTCTGACTGTTTCTTGCCTTTTTTGCTTGTGTTCTCTAGGCAATCCGTTGCCAAAGGCAGCACGTTGAGCGCGCTACGTTTTTTTTTTTGTCTGGGCAAAAACTTTGCAAAGAGATCAGCATAATTTCATTTGCATATCAACAATTTATTTTGTTTACGTTTATTTTTATGACGTAAACAAGGCCCCAACTTGCCGTAAGCTCGTACATTTCTGCAATTTACTTTTTACGTCGAGTGTTCTTTGGGTCTCGTTTAAAGTGTGTCACACACACACACACACACACACATACGCACACCCACAACACACATACACATAGATACGATTGAAAGAGTCTCAAATACAGACACAGCTACTCATGTAAATGTAAATGTGAGGCCTCTTCAAATAGTTGTTGCTACTCGTATTGTAGTTGACTTTTTGTATACACAAGTATAAACATATACTATACATATACACAGAGATATTGTACTTTACAATATATTGTACAATATGTAGTATGCATGCAAATAAGTGTGCTTTTCATATGTATGTATGTATTTATACTATATATCTGTCCTAGTTAGCAATATGTTAATATACACTGTGTACCTAGTTTTATCTGTGGTCCAGTTAAAAGAAGACCAAAGAAAGAAATTTCCTCATGCAAAGAACTTTAAATCTACGACGCTCTATGCACCTCAGACACTTGACACTCTCTTTGAATTGTTCAAGACTTTAAGGCACCAATTCAAAACCAACAAACGAAGAACACTTTTTAAAACGTAGTCATTGCTTATTAAATTCCAACGAAGAGTCTTGAATGTGTACAACATCAATAGTAAAGAATTATTTTACACCCATTTAAAATAAAAAGAAAGTCTAAATACATTGTACAAAAGTATGATAAGTATGCAATTAATTATCTTTACTTGAATTTCAAATACAGCAAATGACATTAATTTATATTCGCTTCCCAGATTCATCGCCTGTCGGATAAGCCCGTTTCGTGGGTTCGTTTGCGTGACGGACACATAATCAGCGTGGATGAGACCACATTCATAGCGGATGAACGCTTTCAGTCGATATTCCAGGAAGACCACGACTACACTTGGTCACTCCAGATCAAGTATGTGCAACCCAGCGATGCCGGGTGGTATGAGTGTCAAATGGCCACAGAGCCCAAATTAAGTGCCAAAGTGCATCTGGAAGTGATTAGTGAGTTCCAAAATAACCTCCCCTCAAAATACATTTCTCATATTAAGACGACGCATTTCCTTGCAGCACCCAAGACTGAGCTTATCGGCGATCAGAGTCGATTTGTCAAAGCCGGCAGCAAAGTTGCGCTTCATTGCATCGTGCGCGGCACTCTGGATCCTCCAAAATATATCATCTGGTTTCGAGGGCAGAAAAAGATTAGCGAGAGCGATGAACGCACTGGCTGGTATACGCAATTAGATCGTAATATATTTGGCTCAATTGCTGATAATCAGAATACGGTAAGTATCGCAAGTATAATGCTAATACTCTATTTAGATCAAGTGCATCTACTTCAATGATGCAGTTCTATGTTGCAAGTGCTTAAACCAAAACTGCATCACGCGAACAGCTTTTTAGCGGTGAAAAAGTAAACAAACTCAGGCAGAAAGAAGAATAAAAAAATCAATCAAATCAACTGAAAATGATCAATTCAATAAATTATGCGAAATGAAGGGCAGTCTAAAAGAATACGTATATATACATTTTATTTATTATTCATCAATTGACTCTACTTATTTCCATTTTTTATCATCATAATCAACTCGCTCTGCATCGATTATATTCCTGTATGAAGTCGTTAAATTGATCGTCTTGTCAATCTTGCTTTGTCTATTTGCTTTTATTTTTTCGACATATTAAGTTTTTTTGTTTAAGAATTGTTGAGAAATTTTAAATAATTTTAAGGCGCCAAAGTTTGTGAGTGGAATAATCAGCTGATTTCCATCGATATCGCACTTTTTTCGATAAGTATGCCAAAATATTAGCCAAAATACTGCCACATTTTTTGCATTACTATATTGCCGCATGATATGATGCGGAATGCGGCGGAAGATTCTACTTAACGGAAATTTCAATGATGCAGTTCAGTCTAAACAGCGTACAACGAACTGTAGTGTACTGTACTGGTCAACGAGCCAAAACTATTAACGTGAACAAGTTCAGCATTTAAATAAGTTTACATTCGTGATTCGTTTTTGTCCAATTGTTCATTTTTGATTTCTAGCTCGTTCTTGTTCAATTTGAATATAGTTCTTTCTGTTCAGATTTTCCTTTTTTGATTTGTTGTTCCTTGCGAACCTATTCAGAAAATCTAATGACGGCAATTGAATTGTATTATAGTATGTACATGTACATATGTAGTTCATGTTGGTGATGCAGTCCGAAAGTTCAATTTGAAGTGAATGAACTATAAGTTTTTATAGTTCGTTTAGTTTGTTGAGTCGCAGGTCGTTTCAGTCCCGTTCAAGCTGATTTAGTCAATTAATAGTCGCAACTTAAACAAGATACCAAACAAACGTTAACAAAATACCAACAAATATGTCATTAATGGTTTAATTGACTAAATTGGTAGAGAATGAGATAATGGGACTCAATCAACCCAAGCGGATAGAACCAAGAATGATGAAATATCTAAGCGAACGAAATATCTGGAACTCAAACTATGTAGCTTGGCTATGTATAAGAACGAACATCCCACATATTGTTTGAACGTTCAGCTGAGTGAATTGTTCTATCGAACTAGTTCAGAACGATTGCAAGCATCACTTGTACACTACACTATCAAGATGATTCCAAAATGGAATTAAGAAGAGCTTACTTGTATAATCTGCAAAATGATGTGGTTATTAACGCCCTTAGCTATTTTCAAATTAATTCAAGTGTTGAAATAATAAAGTTCACATTAATTACAGATCGGCTCATTAATTATACCGTTCGTGCGCAAGGAGGACTCCGGTAACTATACGTGCCAGCCATCGAACAGTGTCTCCGTATCCGTTGACCTGCACGTCCTAAGCGGTGAGTCCTTTATCTATATACATACATATATAGATAGTAAATATATAACTCTCTACTGTTTGACTGGTGTGACGTGAGCGATTGTGTTTCTGATTGTGAATGCGAGTGCGTGTGAATTATTTTGTCAGCAAGTTAAATGATTCATATTAATTGCAACTGTCGTCACACATACTCTTGGCTTTCCCTTCGTGTATGTTATTGCCAACAGGTGAATACTCCGCATCGGCTATCAAGTCTTCCGCAACAGAGCGAGCGCAGAGCAGCACGTTCCTGCTATTGGTCCTCAGGCTGGTCGGACTACTGGGAGGAGCCCTAGGAATGCGGCGGAGGAGCGGGCCTTGGAGACTGTTGCTGCTGTCCAAGACCAAGACGTGACTTGTGACGTGACTCGCCTATTGAGAGGCCAGTTCAAGCTCGGACTTCAATTATTTGTAAGCTTTGCGCAATGTGCAGTTGTACAATTTAGGTTAGAGATTAATTAAAGGCGACTTTGTAAATAGCTGACAAGGGGGATAAAGGGATAGACACGGGCAGAAGGTATAACTTTCTATAATTAAGTTAAATGTTACAGCATACTTTTAACCTTATTGCAAGTACGCTTGTGTGTGTGTTGTATATTTAAATCAAACTACTAATTAAGTTACGAGTTTTCATTTCAAATGAGTCAAACAGAAATTCTCCTAATGATTTTCTATTCAAATCATTGCAATGTTTCTTGGAACTCTAAATAAATCCAACATACGAGTACATATACAAACATACGAGTAATTTGTAGTCTATGTAAGAACTAATTCTATAAACAAAATCAAACAAATGTTGCCATTTAACGTTACGAAACCATCAATAATTAGATTACTGTAAATCAACTGAACCTAAAACAAAATCAAATTCAATAAAATAATGTAAAATCTACTCAGAAACTATGTTTTATTTGCATCTCTTAATGAGCAGCTAAAAAGTATTCGATTTCATGACCATCTCTGAAATGGATATTTTATTTTACGGTAACTGTAATACTCAATTTAAACTATGATACTTTCTTAGTGGCCATCGAATGATTACCATTCAAATATGTAAGTTGAAACCAAAACAAAAAGGAAACGTAACTTCTAAAATAAATATTTCGGATTTATGCCACTCGCATAAATTTAAACTCCCCTATTTTATATTTTTACAATAATCGTTAACGCACATTTAAATAAGCTTTGTATTGATTTGCTTTCAATATTGTAAATGGGCTCTAACGACAATAGAACCCAAAAAATTGGTCACATTCGCAACAATCATAAAAGTCGTTCAGTGCCGTGTCTTCTGGGAAATGCATAAATAATTTAATATTTTATGGTAATATTTTCAAGTTCGTTTCGAGTGGTGACCTAACCCAACAACAATAATAATATGGAAAGTGAACTTCGGGGCAGCACAGACCAAATGCTAAACTCTTACGACTGTGACCGGAGCTGAGTTGAGTCGAGAGTGCATAAAAAGCATACTCTCAACCATAAAATGTCGAATTACAGGCGGCCATAAAGCCTTTAAGGTAGTCGACGACTCTATTTTATTGCTACGGAAATCGCATCTCATCCAAGTCGCCAAAAAATAAATTGCAGATGAAGAAAAAACAAAAGGGAAAAATTTCAAAACAGCACGTAAAATTTGTCGTTGCCCGCAATGTGGAAATGAGTTAAGAGAGCATGATGCTGGGTGACTTTCCAAGAATAACAATGCGAAGCAAAACAAAAAATGCTAAGAGGACGAAACAAGAAGAAAATATTTTTCACTATGTTCCCAAAGCCAAAGCCAAGGACTGACTGACTGGCTGACAGCCCGTTGAAAGCAAAAGAGGCATGGGATAAGATAAAACTAAGTATAGCTCAGCAAAGAACCCATTAAGACAGGCCAAGAGACAGTTGAAAGCTTTCCACTTCTGTAAATATAATGTTTAGAGTAAATGCTGTCTGAGGCAAATGAAGGCATCTTCATTTGGTCAATAAGAATATTGGACCTCCAAATCAGCTTTAATTTTAGTGTTCATCGATTTATTATCTTAAAAAACGTATTTCTAATTTCTTTGATCTTATTTCTCTTAAATTTCTATCTATTTTTCTTACTTTCAGTTAACAGAAAATGAAACCCTGAATGAATGAAAACAAATGCTTTATTAAAAAAAGCCTCATTCCATGTGATGTCGTCATTTGAGTGGGTTGTCAGTTTGAAATTAAAGACTTCCTTAAATTGATAACCTTCAGCATTTCTTTTCTCGAAGAATTGATATTGATAGCTATTTTTATAACAATTTTCCCAGCTTGCTATGAAAAAATCTTAGACGTTCATAACAGGATATAAAATGTTCCCTTTGAGTCGAAATCAAATTACATTTAAAGAAAATTTGTACAGAGGACATCAGATACTTTGCAAGGACAATCTAAGTGACAGCTACAAAAAAAAATCTCATAAAAAATGATACACTCTCTTTTTTTATCTGCTACACTTTTAGAATTTTTTTTATTTTGTTCGCCCATCTAAAGAAACAATTTTTTAATATTTGGTTAAGAAATGCTCGGAACTTGCCCCCGAATGATAAGCCATTTGTTGCAAGAGAACAATAGCAACAATAACAAGAATGGGGAAAAAAACAAAGCAAGTCAAGAGAAGAAAAATAATGACTGAAAAATACATAGGAAGCAGAGGCAAGTGCACAAAATGACATCCTGCACTGACTTGTCGGTCATCGTGCAACATTTTGCGTTTCGCCTCGCTGCCGCATGTCCCCTGCCCCACACCGAACCGCGCCCACTTAATTGTGTTAAGATCGAGGCTAGCTCTCGGCTGTCCACTTCTTCGAGTGTTCCTCTGTGTGTGTGTATGTGTGTGCTGGGTGTTTTAGGTGTGGATGTGTGTGTGGTTGCTTGCTTGTGTGTTTTATGCTTTTGATGTCTACTGTTTGAGGGGACAACAGAACATCAGGCCACTTGGCTAGCTGGGGAATCACTTCAGCTTTTTGCTCTGCTCGGTCGCCTTTTTACATATTTTGTGTTTCCGAGTTTGCCCTTTCACTGCTTTACGCCTTCCACTTTCCACCTTCCGCCTCCTCCTTGCGTCTGCCAGTTAACATTTTGCTTCTTGGTCTTGCTGCTGCTCTTGGATTTTGCCTTTGCTACTGCTTTCAGTCTTGGTCTTGGAGCAGTTTTCTGAAAGGCATTTAAGTTGGGTAAAGTATTTTTGGTTTAACTTTTCCGCATGCAGGCGATTCATGCCGGCCTGGCCATCACTTGCGTTTTGTGACCATTTTCCTGGCTGAATGTTTCGCATGCCTTGTGGGGTTAAGGGCAGAAGAGGCTTGTCGCTGTTGCCTATGCTGTGGCAGTGGTTGGGGTAGCTGTGTTTGCGGTTTCGCATTTCAGCAAACAGTAAATAAGCGAGTACAATCCAACGGTCTTAAATGTCCAAAGTAAATAAATAAGCGTGGTTTCAGCTCTTGTCCAAAATTTGTTGAATGTTTGCTGTTGCCGTTCCCGTAGCCTAAAATGCCGCAAAAAAACAAAAACTTTATGTAATTGAATAACAAAAACAAAACAAATAACTTTCAATCAGTGCAAATAAATGCCGAAAGTAAATAAATTAACGTTTTCTCGGGATCTTCTCAACGTAAGTAAACTAATTTTTGTTTTGTTTGCTCTATTCTAACATATTTTACTTATTTCGTCAAGCGCAATGGATGATTGCCAAAGTGTTAGTTACAATCTCGTTTATCTGGTATATTTTCAAAGTAATATTATACCGATATACCAAACATAGACCTCGGTATATTTTAGTGTTTTTTTATTTTAAAAAGAATACTGCACTGTTTTGCTTTTATTGAATGGGTAGCACACTCGACTGTAGCTATCTTACTTCTTTAATCAACTTTTTGTTTAATCTAACTACAAAAGTTGCTTCAATTTAACAATACTGCAAAAAACCAAAACCTAAAATAATCACTATCTAAAAATAGGCAATGGAAATGAATAAATTTAGCTTGACAGAGCTTTTTTTATACGTAGCCCAAGGAGACAATTTGAATTACAAATTGTTACGCACTGTGACGTGAACATTTGTTGTGCAATTTGTGCTGCTAGGCGGGATGATAAACTGTGAAATCCGAATATGATCCTTTATCGCAATACATTGAAAATGCTGAAAGTTGAAGAAGACAAATGACTTTTGGCGGCTGCCAAAGAATCCAATTCGTTTGGCATTAGCATCATCATCGCAAAACAACATTAAAATGCGATATCCAGCGATGCCAAGGTGGGCTTAAACAATCTGCCAATTCCGCTCTAGCTAAATACCAGGCACCAGTATCTGTGGCCTTTGCAAATAGTGTGTTCATTGTGCTGGGCTCTTCGCGTAAATGCAAATCATTACCAGGAGCATTTGCATTGCGAATGCGATGCGATGCGATGCTTTGAGAAGTGATGGGTGGGCGTAGGGTAGGGGGGGTAGGCAGATGGCGCAGGGGACCGCAAGCGGCGCGTCGGTACGTGGCATTTGCAGTTGCCACAGAGCATGAGGCAGCCCAAATGGCCTATTGGGGTTATCTGCGGTGCTTTTATGGATTACATGGGAGTCCGGTGGGTCGTCATTGCGTTGATAGTGGCCATTTGGACAGAAGTGAGCATTGGACACGGTAAAGCATTGTTCTCCGGTCAACTATTAGCGCTGATGAATTCACATCCTAGTTATAAATACATATTTGGGAATTTGCATTTAACTGCGTATGCGAACGCAAACGCGAATGCGAGCGAGAATGCGCAGCCGGAAATCCAATTTGTGGCTACGTCTGCCATGCAAACAAGCGAAATGAGTGCGATGCCACTTTCAATGAATAACTAACTCATTCCGTGAACAAACCCATTTAATATAATGTCGCACGTGGCGTATACTCAATATTTACTCACCACTGTTGTATAAGCTAACGGAAAACGAGTCAAAAAATAAGAAACAACTCGACACTCAACTTGCCAACAACGACAACGGCGACAACAAAAACAACAACAACAACAAGAATGTTGACTACAACATCACACTCGAAAAGTACGAGGGAACGAGAGAAGCACAAACACTTGACTTCATGGCAGAAGTTAGGCTCGTCGGCCCACGCAAACTATGAGCAAATGTTGAAGTGTACATTATTCTTAACTTTTTGGCGTTCGATAAGACCAAACAAAATTATGAAGATGATGATGACGATGACGTTGGCTACCAGATAACAACTTTTCTAGACAAAGAAATAAATTCTGGAAGAAGCCAGAGATTGGATTTCTCCTCCTCGCTTTTCTCCTTTCTCCCTATTGTTTTATTTTTATTTTCTTGCTATTTTTATTGTACTCTTTCCCGTCTTAATATTCCACGGCAAGGACTTAAATGCTTAATTTAAAATAAAATGGATTTTAAGACCCGGTACTTAGCTAGTTCAAGTTCAGTTTAGAATAATTTATGTTGTCTGTCTCAATGAAATTAAGCCAAAACCCTTGTTCCATCCCGTCTCTGCGTTGTTTTTATTTGGCCGTAAACTCCACGGGACTTTGCAGCTCTAATTAAACCAATTGGCGGACAAATTTTAATTAGCAACTTTCGACAACAAAACAATAATAAAAGTCTGCAACATTTGCGGCATCGTGTTTATTCCCAAATTTGTATTTATTGACAGCCAACCGACAATTGTTTTAATTTCGCGTTGTCGAGCAGCCAGAAGAGTGTTTGGGGGTTAGGGGTGGCTAGCATTTAAAGGCTAATAAAAAAAACATTTGCCAAGTACAATTAAAAAGTCAATAAGGTGAGCGCCTTAACGAACTTGAACTTGGCAAACTTTTTTATAGCCAGGCCATATTTATGTCTAAGCATAAACCGTCAATTTCTGGGCCAATCCGAAGTGTCAGCCTGTAGCAAGACAGCTGCCTGAAATACCCAGTAAGAGGCATTTAACAAATGGATCATATAAGCTAGAAAGTTAAATATGTAGTAGAAAAAAGTCATGAATTATTTTAAATTCATTCTATGTTATATTTAATCTTGCACATTACTTAAAACTTTTTAGAACCCCTCTTTTATGTCGTTAATTTTTAAATACCTTGTTACTTTATATATAAATACTTATATTAATAATATTTTATAATAATCATTTTAATCTTAATACTTATTTATCTGAAAATATATTGTATTATATTCCTTGCATTGTTTTTTATTTTTTAATTTCATTAATATTTCAGAAGTTGAATTATTCATTACTCTAATTGTGCGAAATGAATTCCAGTGCTTTGGGGGTTTTGTAAATATAATATAAATATTTATATTTATTTTGCTTCTGTATTCTTACACCTTTTTGATACTGACTCATGTCATATTGTATAATATCTCGTAGTCGAGTCAAAATATTTCGAAATATTCCCTGTTATTATTGAGCTCATTCCACCAATTTTATGAGATTCTTAAACAAATCTTCGAGTAGAGTTTACGATCATGGCCGACCTGCACTTTGTAGCAACTGCTGATGCAAGACAAAAAATTTATATCACATAAAACATTGACGGGTTTATACACTCTTTATCGATGGGATAAAAGAAATTGAAAGGGTTTTCGATTTGAGCTAGCTTTATGGTTCCAAGTCGAAAGGGCGTATTTACTAGATTGTCGCCAAGAGAAGTGAAATACGTATTGAATTTCGATTTGTTGGGCTCTTTGGAGTGAAAATCTATTAGTAGGCATGCCATCGATGAGTGGACAAGGTCTGTGGACCCAATCAGATCAAGTCAATTAATCAATTCGGTTTGCTAATTTGGTCAGACAATTGAGTTTGCTCTCTCTTTTTCTGTATCTCTGTGTATTTTTTTGCCTTTGAGTTGGAGCAACCAACTTAAAGACACAGTGGGAGTGCACTGAGTGGCAAACTGAAGTGTTCTTCTCCAACTGCGTGTTCTGACAAATAAATGACCATAATAAAATGATAATAGTATTGGCATCAATCGAATATTGATTTGATGGCAACAACTAAAGGAGGAAGGCAACAGCAACAGCGAGAGCAAAAGCAACAGCAACAGCAACAGAAATAAAGCGAACACAGAACACAGAGACCAATAAAAGATAAATGCAATATATTCTTTTTTCGCTTTTTTTTCGTTAGGCAAAACCAAGTTGAGTCGTGAGCAAAGTTGGCAGTTGATTTCGGTGCGGAAGGGAACCACACAAACGCAGAGCCAGCAATTTTCCAATTTAAGCAATTTGTGCCGGGAACAAGGCACAACCAGAAAACAGAAAACAGACCAACAACAAAAAAAAAATGCCACTACATCCCGGGGACTGTCGGACTACTATCACGGCCAGTTGGCAGTTGGAGATGGCGTCGATAAGTTCGACATGAAACTGACTCAAACAGGCGCTATAAATACATCCCGTGCGGGGCGGTTAAAATTCAGCACCGAGTCCATCCAAAATATCGCAGACTTGGCTCTTACAGCGGGTCATCAAATTCAAATTCAGGTCAGTGACATATCTAAATTGACAGACATTAACGAGGCGCAGCGATACGTCAATTATGGTCATGATATATCCAGGCATTCAAAATGTTATGAAACAATTTGTGCAATACACTAAAATAGTTAGAGTAATAGTTTTTTTTCATTTTTCTCATTAGCTAGATAAATGAAAAACATTTTAGATTAGTTTCTCAGCTAATTATATGTTCATGTAAGCTTACTTTGCTTGTTAACGCAGTTACCCAAAGGGCAATAGAGTAGATCAATCGTCCTTAGCAAATCAAATGGATGTTAGTCGCTCTGACAGCTTGTTTACATCAACATCGCCGGCAGATGGCAATGAAGACGGGAAAACGTGCGGCAATGCTACAGTTTAGGGATAGCGATAGGACAGCAAACGAAGCAAAACGAGCCTATGCGAACTGATGAATCCTCTTTCCCCTCACTCTCTGCTCTCTCACTGCTTAAAACGCCCCCAATCGAATCTCCCTTCTGAGGGGCTTAAAACGGAAAGTAGTTAGTAGCCAAATGGCTTTTTGCCATGTTTGTTGGGGCTACACATAAAGTAGGCACTGTGCGTCTTTCCAAATTTCTCCTCCTCCCACTTCCTCCCACACCATGAAATCCTTATGTCAAATGCAAAATGGTACCTCAGATTAACCTATGGAAAAAGCCGATGTGAATGCTGGACACGTGTGGAGAGCTGCATGACCCGTTTCATTTATACATTTCAATTAAATATGCAAGGGTCTAAAACCGATTTTATTAATTCAATACAGAAATCCGCACATTTCATGCAACAAAGAATTCTCAATAATTTACTTTACGTGATCAAAACATATTGCTAAGCGCCGTTCAACACACAACGATTTGGAGCAACACTCAGCAAAGGCAAACGTGGCGATTTTTCCAGTTGAAAATTCAAAATTGTGCAACTTTCAACAACTGAAGAGTGTGTGAAATAGAAATGAAAAAATCAAGTTACGCCAGGGCAAGCAATACGATTTACAGTGGGCTCGGATATTGCGGTCTACCAAATATTTGTTAAAAAATGAAGCAGACTTTTTAGCGCAGAATTATTTCAATTTTAGATGCGGACTAAAAGTATGCTACAGTCTAAATACTTGAATCTTCTATTTTACTTTTTTCGCCGAAATGCAAATCACAACCTTATCAAATTTGCGTTGTACCTTTTGCTGGGGGACGTACAAGATAATCTGCAATAATGTTGAAAACAATATAATAAGCAGACGAAGGGTCTTTGAGGATGGTTGTAGATGTGGATGTCGATGTGGGGCTTTTTCGATTTCTCCATTGCGACACCGAAAAGCCAATAACGTCGCGTTTTCGTTGTTGATGCTGATGCTGACGCTGACGCTGATGGTGACAACCACTGACATGCTCCTCGAACGTACACACACACACACACAGAAACACACACACATGGATACATACACGTGCAAATGTACATGATGCTTGGGGGGCATCTCACAAAATGGGTTTGTAGCACAGAGAAGCGTACAGTCCGGTTCGGTTCGGTTCGGTTGGGTTCGCTCTGGTCCCTGTGCCCTCTCTTCTGTAATAGGGGCCTCGAAAAAATCCAAAAGCAAATTTGGCACAGTGTCACACGTTATTGGTTTTGTGTCGTTTATAGTGTATCGATTTAACTGCCTTGCACGGCGACCCGCAGAGCGGCCTACGGCGTTTCGTTGTGGCTTGTTTGGTTCAGCTTTCTGTACTTTTTTTTTTCTGTTTTTGTTTTTGTTTCGTGTGCTTTTTGGTTTTTGTTACTTCGTTTGTTGTTGTTGGTGTTGTTGTTGTTGTGTTGAGCCTGCAACTCTCGTTGTAGTTGTCATCGGCAGCATTCGGCGGCGCGTGTTCCTTGTTGTTGCTTGTGGCAGGAAATTGTTGTATGCAAACATTAAATTTTTAATAGGACTTTATATATTTTTCCCTCTTTTTGTTTTTATTTATGTTTTGTTTTGCCAGCTTGTTTTATTTTTAATTTTTTTTTCGGTTGTTTTTTTATCGCAGCGACCACTTTTCAGAGCTTTGCAAAATGCCAGAAAACAATGCTGAAAAGCCGTCTGGGTTTAAGGAACATTTCAGATTTTGTTTGCTTTGCGATTGTCGCTCACTTTGCTTTTCTGTCAGGCAATTAAATGATCATCGAACACTTGAAACAGATTTGTGCCCATAAAATAAATAATATTGATTTTATTAAACAGTTTCTTTATAGAAGGGTTAAATTTCATAAGCCTAATTCTACAATTTATAATTAAATTTTAATCCAAATATCTATTATTTATACTATTTCCAGTCGGATTCAATATTTGGACTCAATTAAGTCATTTATGTGAAACTGCAATTTAAGGAGACGAAAACAAATAAGATCGTTGTTTAAACTCGATTGCTTTTTTCTGGGTGAAAGAATAAAAGATATGACTGCTGTGATGTCTGCAGTTGCTGTCCAAAAACTTTGCCCCACTTGCAGTTCTAATTAGCGTTCTCCAAGATATTCAACACTCGACGTAATTAAATGGAATTTTAAGCGATGCAGCAGCCAGTAGCTTCTTTAATTACTGGCGAGCTGCAACTGCTGCTTTGGCTGCTGCTGGTCTTAGACAGATAGTGGAAAATATGCAGTTGTTGGTAACTTCATTGCGACAACTGAACAACACGAACAACAACACAAATGACGGCCAACTTTTTGGTAAACGGCAAAACTTGGGGCACAAATTAATCATAACTTTGGATGCGGCTGTTGCATTCAGCTTTCAGCTTTCAGCTGCTGGCGAATTGGAAATGCAATACAAGTGGTACTTAGTATACTATATACAAACACCCTTGCTCTGCCTGCATATTGCGCGGCCTCTCTTTTAAAAGCCATTTCTTCACCTTCTCGAGTTTCACATTTTGCCGCACATGGCCATTAAAAGTGTATTAGAATTTGTGCATGCCTCAGAGAGCAGAGACTCATGTAACGTGTCTCAGTTTGCTCTTAGCCCAGTCATTTGCATGGCTAATAAATTTCAGCCAGTTATTCACAATTAATCAAAATGCCACAAACTTTCTAGCAGTTGCAGCTGCGCATTGACATTTACACGATTCACATGCATCTTTATTATTGTTCTTCTCTTTATTGTAAACGAATGGTAAATAATCACTAAAATGTTCATTGATTTCGTCCTCAGAATAATCTCATTGATTTGCAGCCAATTTTAGACAAACTACCGAACAGTAATCAAAAATACAACATAATTCTGTGAAATATGGGAAGTGTGAACAATTCGTGTTTCTAAGTTCCTAAACTTTAATATTTATTTACAACAAAATCATATATCAAAATGAATTCAAATTGTACGGATGAACTGCTTAAATTAGGACTGCTTGAATACTGCTTGTTGGCGGACGACAAATGAACTGCTTGAAATATTGCTTTCAGCTCGCAAGCAGAAGCTGCATAATATAGAACACATAGCAGCCAGCTCGAAGCTAAGTACGACAAGCAGTTTTGCAAGCAGTGCAGTCAGTTATCTTCAAGTTTGCGTAAAGTGCGTTGAACCAAACTATTAATTAGATAACTGAATAAAAAACAATGGATTTTTTCTGACATAAAAAATGTATATTTTCATCGTACTCATTGCAGATAAGGCGAAAGGCGAGTTTTGAGCAACGCATATTCCGCAACATTGTTGTAAATAAATACAAGATTTCAATAAATAATATAAATATCTAAAAACTAGTTTCACGTAAGCACGTACATAAATTAATTTAATTTACTTTAAGGAGTCCAGTCATAAGCACTGAAGAAGAGGAAGTCACTGGCGCTAAACACACACTTTGGACCTAGACCTAGACCTCATTGCACTCCAGGTACAGCTGGCGACAATCGAAGCCGGAACGCCCCCGACGGCCAGCATCATACAGATGCTCGAAGCTGGTGTTGCTGCTGCGACCCAGCGCATAGCTGGTAGCATAACTGTAAAGAGAGAGGGAACGGAATTAGGAGCAAGTTGATCCAAATCGATTGTCAAACTTACGATCCCAGTTGGCAGAAGATGCTGCTGCCTCCGATTTCGCGCACACAATCGGTGTTCGCATCACACATGTAGCGCTGCATGCACTTGTCCTCCGAGTTGCGGTAGGTGCGCACATAACCCTTGAGCAGCGCAATGCCAGCGACGGCAGCATCGCTGACCGAGTCACGTTTGCCCATGGAGCGGGCTGTGAGGGAGCGGTGTGAGAAGGAGGTCTTCAGGGCGTCGAGCAGATTCATCACGATCTGAATGAACTGTGAATGGGATAGCGTCGAATAGTTGTTGGTAGAGTGATGGGCGTGGCATGGGCATGGGAAGCATTAGTCAATTAGTTTTGCAATGTTTGTGCCAATACTAAAGCTATCAATTGAATTTCTTATATATAAAGAGTGTTCTATGTTGGTGTGTATGTATGTGTTGTGTCTGTGTCTGTGTATGTGTGATGCGTGTGATTGCTAATTTACATTGCTTACACTATGCAACAAAGACTGGGCAGCTGACCCGAATTGCTCTTATTTACTTTGATCATTCATATTTAGCTTAAAATTGCTATTTCAGTTTTGATTGTTAGTTTTCAATTTAATTCTAAATCCGTTGCTGTTCAAGTAACACCTCAATAATTATCATTTAAAAGCATTTCTTTAGAGCAACGTTTATGACTAAAGTCAACTACCGTGATTAGTCAAAGTTTTGGGACATTAGTCAAACCGAACAACAAGCATTTCGAGAAGCAGCTCAACTTTGTTGCACAGTGGATGATGATCTGATCTGAGTGATCAATTATGTTTTTACCTCGCCAGCTTGCTTGGCCATCGAGTTGACTTGGTCTGGATCTCTGGTGCCCAACACGGACGACAACACGGCCGCCAAGATGCCCTGTGCGAATCGGTTTTAAGAGGTAGAGGAATAGCAGGAAATTAAAACAAACAAAAAACAACAACACAGATAGAAACAAAATGTAGATAGAGAAATAGTCCATACACCTTATGTATAAGTATATGCGAGGGTTAACTGAAATTTACTGAAAGCGGCCATAACACAAATCAAACAAATGGCACAAAAGCGAGTAGTTCTATACAAGAATACGATCAGGCCAAATTACCTGCATGGGAGAGCCACCATTGTCGACCTTGTCGATGCCATCGCTGGGTGCTCCGCCGCCCAGAAGTGTGTTAATGATGCGAAGACCTGCGGAAGGCATTTGCACTTAGTCAAGCACTTGAGATAGTCTATGCAGTTCACTTACCCATCGAGATCACATTGGCCCAGGGGCTGCCTCCGAGTCCGATTGAGCTGTCGACATCGTCGGACTTGGTTGGTGCGTTGGCTGCATTGTTGAAGAACATCGTCATCACAGTGGACAGCATGTTGGACCATGTGAAGCCACCAGGACCGCCGATGCTCTCCTGTATCTGGTTGCCATCGATGTCCTCCTCGATGTCATCCAATGCCACCTTCTTGGAGGCATTCGGTTTCACAGCGAACTTGCGAGCGCTGCTCTCGGGGCGATAAACTGGCGACTGCGACTGTGACTGGGACAACTGTTGTTGACGCTGATAGACCTCTTGCTGGGGGTAGGCATAGGTCAGCAGCAGGCAGTTGCTGGCCACAATGGAGAGCAGCAGGTAGGCGTTGAGCTTGCGTTGGTCCAACATGGCGAACAGTCTGTAACGAACAGAGAAGCGACAAGATTGTGTCTTTAGTCTTTCGTTTCTTCGATACCCGCTGTTAAGCGCTCCCCTCTCGCACTTTCACATTGCCAACTCGTGTTGGACTACGCATCGGAAATTTAAATGAGTCAACTAATTTATTTCCTCGTGCAGCGTTACATGATGTGCATTGACCCAATTGTCATCGGTGTTTTTAATTAAATTGTTATATTATTATATTGACCGTAAATGTAGTTTTAATCATCAGAACTCGCTGCGAAGTGCAGCAATAAAAATCACAAAAATTCACACGCCGCATGTAGAGTTACAAACAAAAAGAAATGTATTTTTCAATGGAAGAAAATATGAAAGTTGTTGGTGGGGTTAATTAAGAAATGCAAACCACTTCCGAAACGCTTTGCTTTACCTGGGCACAGAAACTAGTCTAACTGCTCGCAATTAAAGTGTCGGTCAAACTGAACCTGTTCCCCGGTCCCATATTAGACGGTAGTCATGAAAGCGGCTAAAACAACGAAATTGGTCAAGACTGGGAGAGTAACAAGGGTAACAACGAGAAGTAACGAAGACACCTAAGAAATGCAATTGCTCGACTCAAAAGAAATCCAAATGCGAATAGAGTAAGAGCACTCGACAATCTCATAACATGGCTACTTAGAAAGCCGCTGTGAATTGTACGAAGTGCAGAGAAGTAGCTGGAGAAGCGACAAGTGCAATTATAGTAAATTACTTCCTGACTTCTTTTGCTTATCATCATCACATATGTGTGTCGATATTCAAATGGGAATTAGCAAAGCGATCGCTGATCACCGAGTGAGAGAATTGTTCCTCAAGCTGCTTGTGGCAGAAAGAAACCAGTTCAGTCTGTTGCTTGCCTCGTCTAGCGGTTCTTCATCAGATGTCATGCAACGTGTTACCGTTAAAATTATAATGAAAAAAGCCAGCGGCTTCAGCAGCTGGTGGCAAAAACGAAGACAAAAACCAAAACCAAAGCAACTTAAGAATGCGATTGCATTGATATTCCATTTAATTGTCCAGCATGTTTAAGTTTGCTGGATAGCGGAACGAAAGGAGGCCAACAGAATGGGTCAACACCGAATGGGTATCGAGTATCAAGTTTTATCATATGAATGTAAATTATTTTGCACACACTCAGCTCAGCTCAGCTCATCATTAATCATTGGCTATTGCGACACAGTTCGGACTGAACTGTGGAACGTTTGGATGGAATTATTGCATCTATGTAAATTTAGAAAGCTGTTAGGAACGTGCAACATCACTTTAAGTTATGCACAACATTCCGTGGGAACAACTAATTCGTCGTATGTCTCGTTTTCTCGCTATCTCTCTTTTCTTTTAAATCATGATCCAAATGGCTGTGATTCAAGTGGATTATATAAAATATAACATTGAATGGTTCATTCTCTAAGCAAAGAATAATCTAATTCACAGAAAGACAGAAGCAAAAGTTCTTAAAATAGTTACAAATTAGATTATGAAGATAACATATAATTATCATATAATTTTGGCCACACTTTTCAGCTTAAGTTTTAGATATTGTTAGAAATTCTTTATATCTATATAATTTTCAAATAAGTTACATGTTACGTAACTAGCTTTGTAATATTTTAAATGAGTTGACATTCTTCTACCTATATTAATTTCAAATAATGTATGATCTGAAATATATTACAAATTAAAGATAAACTTGAAAAGATCTTGACATATTGTTATGTACTCATTGATATATTTGCAATATGGAAATTAAAGTCAGCTGAATAATTGCGGATAGCATAAAATGATCATATGATATGATATGATGAAACTTTGTAAGGTGAGCTGAATATTCATGTTGCAGTTCTGTTGCACATAGTATGTTGATTAACATAAAATAAATGATATAACATTGGTACAACATCTAGTAATGGAATTTTCTTAAACGGTTGAACACTTTTTGCACGATATGTGAAACTAATTGAAATAGATTTCGGAATGGGAGGCAACTAAATAGATGGATAGAGAGTTAAGTGTTATTATTTTTGTGGCATGAAGCACGCAACTTTTACTTTCACGAACATTTGCGAAATGGAATGAAAAGAGCCAGCAATTAAACAATCAACGTTAAATGGAATTGATTTAATAAAGAAACAACAACAGAGTGTCCTATAATAAATGAAATGATATGATGCGACGACTAACCGCAATTGCACTTACAAATACAAATACAAAGTCAGATTGTTGGTCAGAAATTAGAAAGTGTAGAAGAAGAAAGAAAGAGAAAAAACCGCACAAAACGAAAGCACAGCGATGAGTGAGGGAGTGACTGTCTTGTTGTCTTGTTAGTGCGCAGTTCTCTGGCAAAATAAATATCACCACAATTTATTAAATTGTGCTCATTATATTATGTTTTCTGTTTCTGTTGTAGGTGCATTAAAACGTTCGTTTTCAATGCCGCGCCCCACTGAGTCTGAGTCTGAATCTGAATCTGGTCAAAGTCAACGATGGGAAAGCGACTTTCGGCTTTGGGCTTCAGGTTGAGCTTGAGCTCGAGTACCTTTCCGCTTCATACGATCGGCGGAAGAGTGGTATTGTGAATCATTCTCTCGGTCAGATTATTTAGCCATTTGCTTTCGTTGTTATTCGTTTTCGGTTAACAGCAGCAACCAAAACAACTGCGACCACGACTGGTTTGGCACGAGAGAAACTCACGGCTCGCGTGTCTCGAAGCGTTTCACTTTCTTTTTGCCAAGAATTCGAGTACCTTTGAGGTTTATTGACCACTCCGAATGTGCATGGTTAAGCCTAAGAAGTAAGCCAGGTTAAGTGTTAACCCTTGGCCGATGCATTGATTTCGCATTGTGATCTGATTTGGGTTGTTCACCTGGTCGCTGAACTTTCCAGCATGTTCGTGTCTTAAGTTTTTCGTTTCGTTTCACTCTACTCCGACTATGATACGCCGCCTAACGGTACACTGTGCTGCATTTCAATGCGTCTGGGGTTGGGGTTGGGGGAAATGCGGCACATTTACCAAAACTATTTGGTAACAAGTGCCAACGTGTTTCAGCTCATCACACAACAAATTACACACGCATCGCATCGACAAATGACGCAATGATGGTTTAAGCATAATCAAGCAGCAAATATCATTCGATTTGCATACGCCGTGTCTGTGTATTCGCGGTAATCATATTCATTCATTCATTCACTGATTGCAGATCAAAGGAAAGTTGCTGCATGTGTCATGCAGCTGTTGCAAGATATCGCACCAGTTGCCACAACCACAACGACAGCCACAGATTTAGTTTTACTTTTACCCGACCTCAATGCGCAATGCATTTATAACCTTCACGAAAGCAGAACCAATTGCAATTGCATCTTATTATTATTATTATTATACAGAGTAAATATCATCCAACTGATGCACAAATTGCAGTTGCTCCAATTCGAGTGTCACTTGAGAGTTGCTCAGCTGAAATTCACAATTGTATTCTATGTTCAAATAAAAGTTTAAATAAATATTGTAAATATAAAAGATATTTTGTTCACCTATTCGACTCCGAAAGCACTGCTAGAAAAGACTGACGAACAATTTAGCGCTAACGAAATTTATCGAACACGCTTTAAAGTTTGAAGTGAAACTTTCACCCCGACCACAGCTGGCAATAACAATAACACAGACAAGTTGACAACGTAGAAGCCGCAACAACCAAAAAAGCGACAACAAATGTCAGATGAATGAAAGTTACAAAAAAAGACATGCTTTAAGGCAAACGAGGAAGGGCCACACAATTCAAGGCAAAGCCAAATGGAGCTTCAAAATGGGTTAACAAACATCAGCTATATGCACCACAATTCACAGTTCAGAGATATTCAATCGTTGCCTTTTTTGTGGCCAATTAATAATAAATAAACTAAACATTGAATACAGCCAAAGCGAGGACAAGCGAGTCCCAAGCTTTAATTGGCATTCAGCAACATCTAAGAGAATCTTTCGCTCTTTTCGCACTCAATATGTGTGTGTTTGTTTGCTTATTCGCTTGGCCCGAATCAAGGCCACAGACTCAGACGCAGCAAGAACCGCAAAAGGTGTGAAGGGGGAATGACGAAAATGAAATTCTCTTGGCAACGCAATTGACACTCCAACCAACTGGGTCAATGGGTGGGGCCCAAAGTCGCGTACAAGTTGCCATGCAACCATTCGAAGCCTGAGGCATGGTTCAATGCACAATATACAGCAGGCGCTGCAAGACACACACACACACACTCACACACATGAAAACCCAAGCCAAGTGGCTGCTCTTTTAGCCGCCTCTATTGACGTCTTTTGTCCGTCCATTAATCGTTACACGCGTGAGTGTATGTGTGAGTGTATGTGTATGTGTATGTACGTGCGTGGTTTTGTTTGCTTTGCTATTCACATGCTAAGTTGTTAACTCGTTTAACTGAAATTCTTTGTTGGCCTACAAGTTCTGTTATGTCTTGGCTTGACCTAAATTGTTGTTGTTCCTGTTGTTGTTGTTGCTGTTGTTGCTGTATGTAAGCTATCTCCCCAAAAAGTTGAGTAAATAACTTTCTACGCTTGATTATTAGCGTATGCTATTTTAAATCCATTATTGCATTTATCCAATCATCCTTATTCTTGTCTCTATTGAAAATCAATTACCATACTTTTATTATTAACAGTTAGTCTAAGCAAACAACGGAAATCTTTAACTGATTTATTAGCAACAATGCATTTAAATTGATAGTTTGTTTGCTTTCATTTCATGCAAAGACTTTAAGTTGTGTGATTAATTGAATTTAATTAAGATGCCTTTTATAAGTTGCAAGTTTCAAAATGTATTTTTAATACACATATGTTTTGTCGCAGAAATGTATTATTGATTTAATATAAAATATATTAAAAGAAAACTAATAATGACTGGCAAAAATAAAATAAAATATAATGAAAAAGACTCTTTTTATAATTTAACAAAATCTGCTCAGATATTGTTAAATTTTAAATCAAAATACTACATCTATTTTTCTCTATATTTCTGTCTATATTAAAAGATTCTTCACAAATGGACATATTCTGCAAGTTGCATGAAGTCAGTTTTAGTTTTATTCAATATAGTAGCCAATAAAAATCAAAGATTTAAAATCTTTAGTTGATCAAAAACACTTTGTATGCAGTTTGTTATTTGGCTGAGACGAATTTTCAACTGCCATAAATTATAATAATTATATGTGTAATTACAGTTTTGTAGCGATGCACAGAGAAATGCACAAAAGTCACGCAGCTATCGTGTCTCGCTCACTTGCACAAAATTTGAATGCTGCACGCGATTGTCAAACACTATTCACCTGTTACACTGCAATTGAATGAATGAACCACAATAGATGCTCGATGTATCCAAGAGTTGAATCTTTCGTTTTAATTGCTCTGTCAACAAAACTTTCGTTCAATTCGAGACTCGACGGAATTTCACTTCGCGTATTTTCGGTTGCCGCTGCTGGTTGCTGGTTGCTGTTGGTGTTGCTGTTGATGTTGCTTTTGCTACTGTTGCTGTCGACGTATGAAGCGGCGATCGCCTTGAACTTGTCTTTTTATAGCCTGACCCATTTTTCGCAACGAAGAAATGCAGCGAACCAGTTGCGACGGCGCAAACGACGCTTCGTCTGTGGTTAGACATGCAACATGTTCGAAGCAGTCTCGAACCATCAAGATGTTGCGTATGCGTAGTTTAGGCGTCGCGACGAGTGAGGAGTGTTTCCCATGAACAAATCACCTTTTCGCTTATGATTCTATCTTTCGTTTCTGCTCAGGTGTCGTTGTTGCTATTTTCTTTATTGCCCATTGTTTTTGTGATGGTGGGTTTTATGCGTGATCTACCGTTAACTACCTGTTGATCTTTTGTTACTGTTTCGCCAAGGTCTCGTTTTCATTTGCATGTCTTACGGCGAATTGATCATTTACCTTTCAGTATCATCTGATGCGCTTTGTTCATCTTGACAACGCAGACATATTGCTCAAAATATTCCACCTTTGTTGACAGTCCCTACACCTTGACTAGGATATAACCTTCAGTCTGACTCATGGGTTTACCTCAGACTCTGGAAATTGCGAGAAATTGAAGACGCAAGCGTGTTGGATTTTTACTTAATTGATTTGATTAGTGTTTCTGTGGAAATATTCAAAGTGATAGTCGAAAGTTTCACGACTTTTAGCTTTTGGCTTTTATATTTATGTGTCTCAGTTATGCAATCATTTATATTTGTATGTTAACAGAGGATTTGGTTAAATTAAATGTAGACAACAAGTCAAGTATTTTCCACCGTTTAAATATATCTTATAATTTTATTTTATGTATTTTAAAGTAAATCGTTTTCTTATTTTTTCAAAGATCTTTGTGCATTTTGACTATGTTAAAACTAAAACATGTTTTCGTTTAATTTTTGTGTACATTTGATAATCTGTCTTAAGACAAAAAGCATATTTATTTTCATCTTCTATTTTGTCTTATGAATACATATTTGTTAAATTTTTCAGGTGAAAACTATAAACCATAAAGCCGTAAGATTAGAATTTGATATCCCATTGCGAATAATAAGTGCTTATGAAATGGTCAAGAAAACCAATTTAACAACTAAAAAATTTCCTAAAAAAAAAGGAAAAAATAAAAGATTCACATCGGCTTTTGATAAAAAGATTCATTGAATTCGAGAAACAATTCGTGTTCAAAACTCAAAGAAATGTGAAAACATTTTTAAGGATTTTACGAACAATCAACGAAGTCAACCAATGCTGAAAACTAGGAAAAAAATGTGTAAAGGGTAAACGTAAACGAGAGCGAAGAGAAGAAATAAAACGCATTGAGCGAATGTAGATATGTGTGTATTTATGGACATGTATGTGTGTGTGTGTGTGTGTGTGTGTGGGCAATGATAGGTTGGGAGTGAGGTGGGGGGGATGGTCATGTTTACTTGGGGCATCAGTGCTTGCATACAAATGTGGCATGTGGCAGGCAGCACCTTATCCTTGCTCCGCATTTACTTCGTCCAACCAGCTGCAACACGTGCAAAAAAGTTAAGCCGTTCAAGCAAAAGTTTACCAAACAGACTGACGGATAGACGGCGGGATAGACAGACTGAGGGCTAGAGTATTAGAACCCTTTCGAAATCAAATCTTTTACTCGACATGGATGAGTAAGGAGGAAGCGAGAGTGACAGTGAGAGCAAGAGGAAGAGGAAGAGAAACAGAGAATACAGGGAACAAACTGCTTAGATGGTCGCCAGCTGCATTTGTATGTGTTTACATTTAGTTGTATTCGATTTGCATAGCAGATTTAAGCAGAGCTTCCCCGAACTCCAATATCCGATGTCCGATGTCTAAGTTCCGCCCCAAATCAATGCCGACCATTCGATCACTGGCAACAACACCACAGCTCGACCACCGCTGAGTGGTAGGCGCTTAAACGCCTTACATGTAGGTTATTAAGTGGTCCTAAAGCCGATTGGCAAAATGTGTTCCCCTTTGCGACTCTGCTTATTGAATAAATGTGGCTGGATTTATGCAAATGCCAACAATGTTAACTGGTGCTATTTCTACACTGCCAACCTCTAACCTGACTAGCATAATTCCCCTCAAATTGTTCAATATTTGTTATCAAAATTGAAACTGTAGCTGTCACATTACTGCAGCTGCAGCTGTGTTGGCGGCTCTGGATTGTCCATATCACACTTGCAATCTGTTGTTTTGAGATATGTATTCAGTCTGTTGTTTGTTGTTTGTCTTTTGTGTAGCAACATTTGCATTTGCTGTACACATTAGCGTAATTATTTTCATGTCAAACGCATGGACAATACCTGTGTAAGCAACGCACATAAATTAGCAGCTTATCAGGCTCTCTTCTGGCTATATCCATTACCGAAGCAAAACTTTTCCACAATTTAGCTGATCATTTGTTGTTGTGTCAAAAATATCCCATGCGTATTAAAAGCTGGGATTATTGTTTATTTCAAACTAGAAAAATAATATACATTTTTAATTATTTCAAAATACGGAGAGGAGTTAATTGATTATTTTTATTATTTACATTTTTGTGCAGTATTTCTACAATTGAATAAAGCCAATAATATTTATAAAAATCAGAAATAAAAACACAAAAATTATAAACTGTAAAGAAAACGAAATTGGACTATGCAAGTGTTGATTTCCTATCAATTAACAGGCTCTCCTAAATTCTCTTTGAGTGTTTGCTATTCTGATTAGCACAAGAATTCCATCTGCTCGGACTGAGTCTGGGTGAAACCGAAAAAGTGACCCACATTTCGAATTTTTGTTAACGCTTCTTTGGTTGTTTGTGGGGGAAAGAGTGGCGGCCGTGGGTGCTGACAAATTGAAATCATGACATTAACCTCGACGTCCCATATACACACACTACACACATGAAGGCATCCATAGATTGTTGCATACTTTCAGGCAGAAAATTTATGCACAGTCCCTCGTCTATACTGTGTGTGTGCGTGTAAGTTTGTATGTTGGCGAGGCCTCGCGTGTGTGTGTACTAATATGAAATCAATAAATCGTAAGCATTCTTTTATTGCCACCGAGATGCGCATCGTCGCAGACCAGAAGATGAAGACACAAGGGCAAACCTCTTGCAGACTGTCTTGGCTTTCCTTTTTGCTATGTTTTTATTTTCTTTATTTGATTTTGCATAAAGGATGACGACAGCGAAAGATGAAGACGCCATCGACCAGACCCAAAGAATGGGTAGTTCGAGTTCGCTATAGCAGCATAAGAAACTGTTATGCTTTGTGAGTTTATCAACGCACAACCACTCGAGAATAATGATGTCTGCTTGCAGCGCAAGTAACAAGTGAAAGGTTGCATGAGCTGTGGCGAGGACGCGATGGAAGGGATTGGACTTGGACAAGGCAAGGCAAAGCAAGGAAAATAGATATTGCCATGTTTTCTATATTAAATTTGTTGCTGCGCTATTCTTATAAATCTCTTGCTCCTTTTGATTGTTGCACTCTTAAATGCGTATTAAACGACTCAAGAAATCCAAACGGTAGCAATGGATTGTAAATAAATTTACTTGCAATTCGAAATCACATCACGAACAAAAGATTGAATGACCGTAACACATAAGTACGATTGTATTAAATCTTCACGTTCAATTTATTTTATTTTCAATATACTTTGAAATAAGATTAACAATAGCTATTAAAGTCTAATCATACTTTAATACATCAAGTAAACTGCCAAGCTAATCAATGTCAAAGTATCTCGATCATTTTCTGCCTGCGGAAATTGTTTTCAATGCAACATAATACTACACCTGAGCAAATAAACTATTCACTATTGTTAACGGAACATCAACTTGCAGAGGAAATAATTATGTGGAACGACTCTGTGTCTAATAGCTATGAATGGCACATATTTTGTCAAATTATAGACATTTGCAACAACTTAATGAAACTGATAGGGCGTTGAACAGTGACACGCCCACCATAATGCATTCAAATTATGGAACTTCTACGCTGCTCGCAAAATTGCATTCCAATCAATATCCGTGAATATGGGCAAAATTAACATACATCGCATGCTCTTAAATAATGCATGTGTATCGAGAGTCGATGTGCTTGCAACGCAATGTTGCAACGTTGCAGCGTTGTGCTTTTGGTGCATTTAATTGTGCTGCTGCTGCATCAATTTAAGCATGCAAAACAATTTTAGTAACTACCCATTTAGTGTCATTTAAAACATTAAAAGCATTCATGTTAAAGAAAATAATATGCCTTATAGAAGGCTGTAATTTGTAGTATGGGAATTTAAAAAAGCAATGCATACTTTTAGGCTAAATAATTTAATGAAAGCTTAGGCACTATTATTGGGTCATCATTTATAACTTTAACACTCAGCCAGAATTTTGTTTTTATTGTTGTTGTGACATACAACTTAAGAAATATGTTTATTAAAAGAGAACACCTATAAAATCGTATGCCTAATTATTAAGTAAATTCTGTGATATCATTGTGTTTTTTCATTTATCATTTCGTTCCGCGATACTCCGACAGTTGGCTGTGTATTGATGTCAAATCAAGAATGGTTTTTGGGATCACATAATCGTGATTTTTGCATTTAAGCAGTACTCTTTATTGAGCTGAATTATTTAGTATTCATTTTCACAAATTTATCTTTTAAAATAAATTTGGAAAGTCAACAATATAGAAGACATATCTTTGATTTGTAATAAATTTAGATTTTTTCTCTACGAAGTACATGTGTTCGTATACTAAGCATAGTTTAATGCGATAGAAAGCTATCAAATTGAAAATAACAGATGATGACAAAAGAATAATATTCGCTACAAATGTCGAAAGGATTTTTATTACAATTTATCAAAGGGGAAAATCATTAAAAATGCAACCCGAAGCCATTCCTTGGGCACATAAACATCTAATCTGAAAGGAGTCAAACATCTGCTAGGCTTTTATTACATTCGTTTTTGAACGTATTATGAAATGTTGAGAAAGTTATCCCTCCTCCCTTAAAACAAAAAATACAAACTGATGATACAAATGTGTAAAAAAGATGGCCCCAAACCATAATGCAAGTTTAATTTGCACTGACACGCAAAAAGGGCTCAATAAATTACAAAACAATATATAAGAGCATATTTTTGTGTACATACATATGTTGTATGTATATACATATACGTGAATACATATAACTATATTCGTGTATAGAGCCAAAGTTTCAGATATATGTTTTGGGCTGCAAAATGTAAAATTGTTTGGTGGCCTGATGAGGCGTCAGAGATGGCGCAGCTGTTGACTGATGCCATCTCTGGGCGGGCTGTGACCAATGCTCGACGCTCGAGTCTCGAGGCTTGAGGCCTGCGTACCGGCAAGATAAAGTACACTTCTGTGATAAATATAACAACAAGTACCCAAGGCACGCACAAGCCGTTGCCCATCAACCAGGCAAAACGCATCCAAATTCATTCCACCAACTACTGGCTAGGGGCATGCGAATGTGATGTGGGTATATAAGGACTAAGGACTCGGGACTGACTGTAGGTTCCGGAACGGCAGCTGTTATAATGATGCCGACGATACATCATCGCAAATGCTTAAATTTTTGGTAGCGCCAAGCGTCGAGTGCCGAGCGCCGAGTGCGAAGCTAAGAGCGACGTCAACAGCTGTTACCGCTGATGAATCCTTTGGGTCCGGTTCGCTTTCCCTCTCCCATTGCCTCTTAGCACCCCTCTCTGTCTGTCTGCCTAATATTTCAATATTTCGCATATAAAAGGCGTAAGTTATTTTTCATATTTCCCCCATCTGGCTGCCATTCCCCAATGCCTTTCCCGCCTGTCGATGCATCGTCGCCGTGCCAGCTCCAAAACAATAACAAAAGCAAAACCCCTGCTGCGTTTTTGGCTAATTTCCCCAAATAAATCTAAAAATTGTGGAAATACTCGTACAACACGCCCATAGACAATGCTAAAAGCAACGACAGCCGTTTCGAGAAACAACATAATTAACTATCATAGAATATGCAAGGCACGCGCCTCGGATTCCATGTTCCATGTTTCATAGAGCTGTGTGCTTGGTTGGCTCATGCTTCCTGGTCTCAGCTCCGGCTCCGGCTATGTTCAGTGTATTGCAATTTATTTCCTACTTCAAGTTGGTCCAAATACTTTTTCCTCAGTTCCCATTTGCCGCTCACATTTATGACTCTCGTATGTACCCCAAATTGGTAGTTGAATTGAGTAGAAGGGTATGCCAAACGGACAACCCGATTCTTTATAGAGAAGCTGTTGTCGAACAATATTTGAACGAGACTGAAAATCATTTGGGAAACTCCCACAAATCTCAATTATTATAGGTGAGGAAGATTCATTTAGAGTATCTCTTAAGCGAGTCTCTTGCGTTAAAAATATTTGAGCTTATTTTAATTTGTGGTGCGTGCTTTGTGTATTTTAAATTCTGTATTCTCTCCACATTTGCAGAGTGAAACAAATCAACGGCAGAGGAACTGCTAAACAAGAAACCTGAAACCACAAACGAGAAATTTGAAAGCGGCTTAAAGCGAATTGCATGTATGGTAGGTAGAAAGTAGAAAGCCTTTCTAAGTATTGCTTGCACATAGTGAACTCTAAGGCAAAGAGGACAACAATAAGAAACGCTCACAGGATTACTCAAAAAAGAGCAAAACTTGTGCATGGAAAGCACACATACAGTATAGAACTAACTAACATGGAAAGCACAAATTCAAGAACCAACTAGCTGGCATGTAACAATGCTAAAGTCGAGAGTTGATTGACTGACTCTGAGATGCTCATTCAATTGTAAGAAACATTTCTTGTCTTACAACATGCATTAATATCACATTGTGCCATTAGCCTAACTCTCTAAATAAATTTGGTTACTATTTATGCTGACTAACATATTAGCATATCAAAATGCAAAGTCTCTTTGTGTAAAACTTTAAATAAATTAAAAAAAAAAATATTACAGGTGAGTGTAAACAATCGTGACTTGTGACTAACTCATGACTAAACTGTCACCTAATTAAACTTTAATTATATGCGTGTTTTGGGAGACTTGTTTTTGTTAAAAAACAATCACGTCGTTAAGAACTAATTAAGTACTATCACTGATAATTACAGCTAATTATCAGTATTCATTTATTTAAAATACAAAATGTGTTTTTTTGTTACTGACATTGACGTTATGTTATACTCGCGTAAGTTCGGAATCTCTTAACTCAATCAGATTGAACTTTTTCTAAATTACAGCAGTCGCGCCTAATGGACATCATTTGAAACCTTTTCTTATTCATGCTGCTTGGAAATGGACATGAGTCATAGACGAGAGTGTTGTTCTCGCTTTCTACAAAGTCTTCCACCATTTTAACAAGATTATTGGGAGATGCGCTTCTCATCTTTGCGTAGCGTCGATCGAAGAGGATGCTCAAACATTAGGAAATAATCGTCCGCGATGCCCGTACCTGCATACACCACACGTTTAGTATATTAAAATTCACATAAATCTTCTCTAAATCTTACCAAATGTAATATCGGTGCGATTCGAAAGCCATATGCCAAATGAAGAATCCGAAGGATTATCGTAGACATAGCCGTAGACGGGACTCGTTCCATATTGACGATGCAGAGCGATTGCATTTTCGGTGCCACTCTTGAAGAGAATATCGGTGAACATGCGCTCCACATCTGAGTAGTTCTCCACACTGAAGTTCTTATTGCCCAAATATTGTTCCCTAAGATCTCGGGAACGCTTGTCCATTTGCTCGATTGTCAGATTGCCATGTCGATAGAACAATAATTCGGGTGCCAGGTCAAGCCAACGACTGTTGAGTTCGTAGATCATCTCGGTGCCATCGCATTGCCTCTTCAATAGCTCGGCGGCATTGTAGATTCCATTCTCCCTGGTATACGATACAGTCCAAGGTATTTGGGAGAACTTTCCACTTCTGATGATGTCGATGGGGTGTTGGGTCAGGAAGGCATCTGGCACATCGGCGGGCTCAATCACCGGACTGAAAGGAGTGAAGGGCACAAACCCGAAGACCATGAGCTGGTGCACAGCTCTGACTACTTGCGTTGCTTCCTTTGATTTTAGGCACTTCTTTAGCTCCACAGAGCTTTTTGCTAAACCGCATCCCAATGTGCGACCGAGTTCTAAGGTACGACTTTGTATGCCTTGCTGCATTACCCAGGGATCCAGAGCATTTCCACTGATTGAGATGACTCCTCTTGCCACACTCTTGAAGCTCTCCTGCAACAGATGCAAATGGGCAGCGGCGCCGCCTGCAGCGAGACCGACTACGATCATTTGCTCTGGATCACCACCAAAGCAATTGATGTTCTTCTTGATCCATTGCATTGCCAAACGCTGATCCTTCAAGCCGTAGTTACCGGGCAGAACATTGTCCCCGGTGCTAGCGAATCCCATCGGTCCTACTCGATAGTTAAACCTTACCAAAATCACTCTTCCGTTGGCCATCATATTCACGTGACTCTTCTCACTCGATACTGTGAAAGTGAAGGCGCCACCGTGTATCTCAATTACAACTGGAAAGACTTTGCGTGTTGCATTCTTCGGTTTGTACACACTGATAGTCAAGCAGTCCTCGACGCCTAACAATTTGTCGGACTCTTGAACGAAATGACTCCACTGAATGCAAAAGGCAGGGGTTTTAGTAGCGTTGAAAGCTTCTTTCCATTTGCGGTTGTAGGGCTGAGGTGACTCAAAACGGAGCTCTCCCAGTGGAGGTTCCGCGTATGGAATCCCTTCGTAGCTGTAGTAAGCTCCATTGTCCCGTCCTCGTACTTGGCCATTGGGCAGCTGCACCAATAAGGGATCAGCTACAGGATCGGAGGCTACTAGGGTAATCCACAACAATAGAAGGGGGCTTGACCAATCCATGATCAGAGCGTTGACAACTTTCGAAAGCGACTATGACAGGCGAGTGTAATTATTGCTTATTTTATATATTTCAAGTTAGGCCGAAGGGAGCAGTAGTGGGAGAAGATCAGACAGTTGTGGATTCAATTTAGATATACTCGATAAGAAAGCTATTAAATTCGCATGTACTAAAAGTCAATTAATTTACGAAATGAGGCAAAACTGGACTCATTAAAAAAAACAATGTACACTAAAATACATCAAAAAATACATTGCTTTTAATTCAATATATATAACACTTGTTAAATTGTAACTTTAAGTGTCCACACTTATGGAAATTCATCTAGTTGTAATTGAATGCACTTATCTCGCTGAATGGACATCAATTGGAATTGTTTCTGTCCAACATTATCTTGAAACACACATTTGTCGTATATCAAAGCACCAGTCTGAGCAAAATTTTCTAGCATCTTAATTAGATTCCTTGATATTACATCCTCATCGAGGCGAGGCTGTCGAATTCGATTTCCAAATATCAAAAAGTAATCGTCACCATGTAAAGTGCCTGTGAAAAGTTTTAGTTAATAAAATAACTAGCTGTTTAGCAAAGTGTCACTTACCTAGAAAAGTATCATTGCGTTTTGCCAGCCATTGACCAACTCCAGTGTCTGCGGGATTATCGTAGACAAAGCCGTAGACTGGACTCTTTCCATATTTACGATGCATATTGATTGCAAGTTGAGTGTCGTTCTTAAAAAGTTCGTCTGTAAAGATGCGCTGCACATCTAAGTAATTATCCACACTAAAGTTATGATTACCCAGATACTGTTGTCTCAGGTTTTGTGAGTAAATATCCATTTCATTGATACTCTTAAAAGAGTCACGGTAGAATAGGAAATGTGGCGCAAGATCATTCCAGCGGCGATTTAATTCATCAATAATTTCAATGCCGTTGCATTGTTTTGCCAACAGAGTAGCCGCGGTATATCCTCCATCTTCCTTGGTGTAGGATGTTAGCCAAGGAACTTGTGAGAATCTGCCACTTTTGATTATATCAATGGGATGCTGGGTGATGAAAGCGTCTTTAGAATCAGCTGGCTCAACAACTGGTCCGAACAGAGAAAATGGCGTGTATTCAAGGACAAACATCTGACTCAGAGCGCGGACTATTTGAGCAGCTTCCTTAGTTTGTAAGCAATTCTTAAGTTGTTTGGAGCTGCTTAATAGCCCACATCCTACAATGCGGCCCAGTTCAAAAGATCGTCGAGCTGTTCCACCTTGGAAGACCCATGGATTTAGAGCGTTTCCACTGACAGACACCGCAACCTTCGCCAATTCATGGAGGTCGCCTTTTAAAATATGCAAATGAACCGAGGCTCCACCAGCTGAATGACCAGTTACAAGTATGTTGTCTGGATTGCCATCAAATTGAGCTATATTCTGCTTGATCCATTGAAGCGCCAGGCGTTGATCCTTCAGTCCCATGTTTCCTGGCAAATCCGCATCAAGGGTACTAAGGAATCCCATCGGTCCCACCCGATAATTAATTTTCACAACTATGACATTGCCGCTCGCCATCAATTCCATATGTCCGTAAGGAGCTGCTCCACCAAACATAAATGCTCCGCCATGCAAGTTCACCACAACAGGAAAGGTCTTACGACTTGGGTTTTTCGGCCTATAGATGCTGACTACGAGACAATCCTCGCTTCCCGCCAGTTTATCATCTTCTTCTATGAACTGATTCCACTGCATGCAGAGCACTGGAGCTTCGGTAGCATTGAAGATCTCATTCCACTGCCGATTGTATGGCTGAGGTGTCTCAAATCGAAGTTCTCCCAGTGGGGGCTCAGCATATGGTATAGATTCGTAGCTGTAGAAGCCACCGTTATCGCGTCCGCGTAGTTTGCCATTTGGAAGATTTATTATCAGTGGATCGGCATGAACAGCAGTTGTTGCCCAGAAGCAAAGCAATGCGAACTGAATTTGAATGTACGGGAAGTTCATGAAACTTTTGTGTTTAAGTCTGATTGTGGACTGCTCTCAATGAGTTTGAATTCAGTGTTTATATTTGCATTTTGCAACTGGGATTTAATTTGGCAAACAGGTTGATCCTCCGCACCTTTTATACAATTGGAGCATTCAAATTAAAATAAACGAAATTATATATATATATATATATATATATATATATATATATATATATATATATATAATATATAATAATAATATATATATATAATATATATATATATATATTAAATCTTCAATTGCAATCTATCAATCTACTTTAGGCACTTGCTATCTTTTTCACTCTTGCTCTTTCCATCTCTCTCTCTCTAATAAACACATCTGGAATTCATTCTTAAATGACCCAGCTGCTTCAGTTCATGAATAAATGCGTCAATTATTTATTTGTTTTATCTCTCAACTTCAATTAAAACAAAAACAAAGTAAACAATAATTTGTAACCAGTTTTTTTTTTACTGACAATTCAAAACCAGTATTTGCATTATGTATGTATGTGCATGAGTTTTGTTAAGCGTCGCCTAAGGGAATTGCTCAACTTCTAAATGAACACACTTGTCCCGCTTGATGGACACTAATTGAAATTCTTTTTGGCCTACATTATCGCGAAACACGCAATTGTCATACGTCATTGTGCCGGCTTGTACAAATTCCTCCAGCATTTTAATTAAGTGCTTTGAAACAAGTTTCTCATCGGGGCGAATAGGTTGACGAATCGGACTATCAAAGATCAAGAAGTAATCGTCTCCGTGAACAGAGCCTGCAATTGTTATAAAATGGATTTTTAGTGACTGCTTATTAAGTGTATTTTCAGTATTCGTTGATTACCTAGAAAAATGTCATTGCGCTTTGCCAACCATTGTCCAATTGCCTTATCAGCGGGAATTTCATAGGCAAATGCATAGACTGGACTCTTCCCATATTGGCGATGTAGCTCAATTGCACTTTGAGTAGCGTTCTTGAAGAGCACATCCGTAAACAAACGCTGCAGATCCAAATAATTATCCACACTGAAGTTACGATTACCCAGATACTGTTGTCTCAGATCGCGAGAATAATCGTCCATTTCGTTAATCGTCTTAAAGGAATCACGGTAGAATAGGAAATATGGAGCAAGATCGTACCAGCGTGAGTTCAATTCGTCAATGGCTTCCACTCCATTGGATTGCTTCGCCAGTAGTAGTGCTGCGTTGTAACCTCCGTCTTCCGTTGTGTAGGATGTCAGCCAAGGAACTTGTGAGAATTTTCCACTTTTGATGATCTCACTGGGATGCTCAGTGAGAATGGCATCGGGAGCACCTGCAGCTTCCATTACTGGACCAAAAGGTGTGAATGGAACGTAGTCAAATACCAAAAACTGGCGCACAGCTCGAACTAGTTTCGCTGCATCGATGTTTCTCAAACAAGTCTTCAGCTGCTTGGAGTCGTTTAGTAGTTCACAACCAACAATTCGTCCCAACTCGAAGGCTCTGCGAGAAGCACCCTTTTGAACAACCCACGGATCTAAAGCATTTCCACTAAGCGATACTGCCACCTTTGCCAGCTGCTTGAAGTTCTCTTGGAGAAGTTGTATATGAACCGATGCACCACCAGCGGAATGACCAATCACAAGTATATTCTCGGGCTCACCGCCAAAATGACCAATATTCTGTTTAATCCATTGAAGCGCCAAGCGCTGATCCTTAAGTCCATAGTTTCCAGTTAACTCTAAGTCGCCTGTGCTCAAGAAGCCAATTGGACCCAACCGATAGCTGATCTTCACAACAATCGCTTTTCCGCTGGCCATTAGTGTCTCGTGTCCATGCTGAGATGCTCCACCAAACATGAATGCTCCGCCATGAATATGTACGATAACCGGAAAACTCTTACGATTGGCGTCCTTTGGCTTATACACACTCACAGTGAGACAGTCCTCGCTACCTGCCAGCTTGTCGGGCTGATCAATAAACTGATCCCATTGAAGGCACAGCACTGGAGGATTGGTGGCATTGAAGACCTCATTCCACTGCCGATTGTATGGCTGAGGTGTCTCAAATCGAAGTTCTCCCAGTGGGGGCTCAGCATATGGTATAGATTCGAAGCTGTAGAAGCCACCGTTATCGCGACCACGTAGTTTGCCATTTGCGAGATTTACTATCAGTGGATCGGCATGAGAAGCTGATGCCCAGAGGCAAACTAAAGCGGTCACAAATATTATAAAATTCATGTTGTGCACGCCAAGAGATCTAAGTTTCAACTATTCGAAGCAGAGGCATTGAACGCTTTTAAAGCGATTATGAGAATACCTAGTTATAGAAATATACATATATAAAGAGAGGAATTGGATTATC
Source organism: Drosophila nasuta (assembly GCF_023558535.2). Lineage (NCBI taxonomy): Eukaryota > Metazoa > Arthropoda > Insecta > Diptera > Drosophilidae > Drosophila > Drosophila nasuta. The sequence continues at coordinate 4,139,362 of NC_083456.1, forward strand.
TCTTTTTCAGCAATAGAGAATAAGAAAGAGATTCAATTGCATTATCTCGTTTTCAATTTGTACTTACAGTGGAATAGGAAAATCATTACATGATTCAGCAGTCTTTAAGCAAACAGTATCAATATCAGCACATTTTAAACTATCAGCGTGGAATAAATAAAACATTATGAAATTAAAATTTAATTGTGTTAAATAGTTTGATGTCATTCATTAGATAAGTAATCTTTTGAAAATGAGAATTTGCGTAAATTTCGAAAATGAGAATTTTGAATCCATCTTGACTTAAGTAAAAACCAATTTGACATTCGAATATGAAAACAACAATAAATTAAATTGCTAATAAAAATTAACAAATTTTATTAATTTAATTAAGCATAAATATTTTTGTTTTATTAGAAAATAAACAATATAAAGTTATTCAATACGATTTTCACTTTCGAAATGATAAAAACAAGGGGAGCTAAGAAGTAGCTCTGCAACTGCAGAAGATAACAAACTCCTCTCACTTATAAAAAATTAACTAATAAATAATAAATAAATCGTCAGATCTAAAAATCTTTAATCAACTTTTAAATTAATAAAATCAATGGTAAACTATTTGTAGTTTAACCTTATGAAGCTTAATGTATTCATCAATTAATTTAACAATACAAAACAAAAATTGTTTTAGCTTTGCCACTGTATGTTTAAGAATGTCAACAGTCCTACTAACTAAAACTACCGAATATTTAAATTATACAACTGATTTGCTGAAACTTACGTCAATTAATTTAGTAAGTGTTGCACGCAGAGCCGCAATGAGCAAGCAGATGGTAAGTACGAATAATGGCATTATATAACATATAGTAAATAATATGTACTACATATATAGTTTGTAGCAAACGTAGACAATCCGCCGGATAGCCAGTTGTAGCCCATGGGGAAATAAGGAAGCTGCCGGCACAGCAAAGAAGCTGCCGGAGAGGTACAGACGCAACGTCGCTTGAAGAGTTTTGATCAGCTGATGCCGTCGCATCTTCTTGACGACCTGCCAAGGTCAGTTGAAGAGCGCGAAGGCTTCACTGAAGCGGCAGCAATTGGAACGGGAGGCACAAAAAATATATCAATATCAATTCCAGCTAGAACAACAGCAGCCACGGAATCTTCAATAGCAGCATTTACCATACAACAGTTCGTCGCTTAAACCATAATTGTCACCAAAACAACAGCAATATACAACAGCAAATGCAGAACCAAGATTATGAAAATAAAATGTTTAACGGAAGCATGTCTAACGGTGCCCGAGCACAGGGATACTACAATCAATTTAACTTGGGACTACCGGCAAAATCAGAGATGCATTTTAAGACCCGCCAACCATACGTGGAATTCTAGCACCTGCCCATCATCCGGGAGAGACGTGCGGACCATCTCTTCTATGCAGAAATGCATTCAGCGATCTTTGACCTGTCGGAAAGAAGTCTGTGTGTAGACTGAAATCAAATGTATTGATTTTAGTTGTTCAGCAACGCCGTCTTCTGTTTGTGATTAAGATCCGTGAGATCTTGACCAAACAGCCAGTCGCTCGTGACCGCGCTTCAGCTTAAATCTGATTGCCAATTGGCAAGCAAGGGAGCACCAGCAAGAACTTACAGAACCACAGTGTTCACTGTACAACACACTGACACGTATTCAATAAGGATAAACCTTTGGCAGGACAATAGCCGCCTCCTGGGTATCAACTGTCTCATTGCCATACTAGCATACTAAACTGAAGCACGAAATAGGGCACGAGACCCTATGAGCCCGGTATATATGGCCCGCTTGGCACGGTCGTGATATGAAGAAAACTCAACCGTTCGTGATGCCGAGATACCAGTACTTGTCACATAGGGCAAGCTTGCTCCTGGAAACTGTACCCCAGCTCACCTATTATTATTATGCCTTTTAGTACCATGAGAGCCGTCTTGCAGGGGAAGACGGTCACGCCCACCTCCGTTCCCAAAGTTCCTATGATGGACATGTATTAAGCTTTTCTCGACTTCAGATTGTTTCGGGAATGACCCTTAAAAAGAGGCAGCATACGCGCTTAGCTCTCACAAAAGTTCCAAGCGCCAAAGAAGCGCATCAATCATGAGGCTCATAATAAATGACCAACTGACTGAACACTTCGGGCAACATCTCGTTACCGGCACAGATGCTTCTTCGTATCTGCTGAAGATTGAGGCACGCCTGCCAGAGAAGATGTTTCGCCACTAGCTGATACCGCATCCTTCCAACTGCAGCACTTCACATGGTCAAGTACTCCTTTGAAGTCCACGATGATTCCGAGTACAAATCTTGCCGAAGCAAGCGTGGATAATGCTCTTCACTACAAGGATCCTCTACAAAGCATTCATGTTGAAATCCAGCAACAAATGGTATAGGAGTATTTGCAACTGCAACTAATGATAATCCTCAAGCGATCAAGAACCACTAACAATCGAGTGTGCTCGACTGTGAGATACCCGCTACCCATTTTGAATACAAATATACCGAAATAATACACCACAAGGCACTAAGATACTAAAAATACATCAAATGGTATATTGATATGATTCTACATTTAATATATACTACAGAGTGCAACATATACCAGATTGTCAGCCAAAGCAACTAAGTGAGCTTTTTTGCCCATACAAAAGTATTTCTTTAATAACATCGACAATTTTTATCTGATCGCAACTGAATCACAAAGGCTATAGTTATTATAGTATATACCAAAATTCGCGACTCTAGCTTTAAAATTATTCTCTGATACATCTCTAAACTTGCATATACATAATTTTGAGCGACGCAGTCAGTATTGATCGAATTGCGAAATTAAATTGACGCTCGATTAAAGAAAAGAGATTTCACGTTGGTGTTATAATTATTCGCTACCACACAATTAACGATTCGATCACAGTTACATATAATTTCTAAGATAAGCGATTTGTAGAACATCCAAAATATTGTTTGCTGACCCTATATAAATCTTCCAATAGGAAGCTCACTAGTTCATTACATTTGGTCAACCCATTTCTTGAGCGTAGTATCTGACTATTATAATTTTAAATTGTTTAAGTTAGTTAATTGTAACTCAAAATTCGACTTTTTCTTTTGTCTGTCTGTCTATCTGCTATTTAACTATTTAACTATTTAAGAAATTATTTTGTATGGCAAGAACCTTACTTACTAGAGGTCTTATTTGCTTTGGCTCAAAATCGGGTATATTTTGCAATCTATGATATATTTTGAATATAGTACTGTCGCAATATACTAAATATAGCCTTTGGCATATTTTGTTTTAACACTTTTTATTTAAGCACTTTTGCTGTTTTATTTTATTTAAAATGTGTAGCGGGGATCTTACAGATGAGTACACTCGACTGTAGCTTTCTTAATTGTTTTTTGAAAAGATGTTCATGTTTATTATAAAGGCAAGACTATTGGATAACTGGAAAATGTCTAAATGTCCACGCTAAAGACTAAACATCTTAGTTAAATTCAAATTATAAAACTTTAGCGCCACAAATATGTTTTAATAATCATAGATATGTTATAAAATATACAAATTGGAGTAATTAAGCCCAGTTAGAAATGCCATGGATTTCTTGTAACTTCTACCGCTAACCGAAATATATAACTGGGTTGTTTGGAATGTGGTTGGACACCGTTGCGGGTAATTCATCCACTTGAGTCAAGTGGCATCCGTTTCGTTGAATCACAACCAATTGAAATTGTTTTTCTCCAACATTGTCACGGAATTCGCAATTATCATATACTAATTTTCCAGTAATGATAAAACGCTCCAGCATCTTGACAAAATTCCATGAGATAACTTTTTCGTCTGACCGCAACGGTTCTCGAATTGGGATTGTTCATCATAAGGAAATAATCATCGCCATGACCCGTTCCTGTAATTTTTTTTTTTTTTTTTAATTAATGAAATCGAAACGGAAGGTTTTCATAACTTCTTACCAAGAAGAATATCCGATCGTTCCGCTAAAACTTGCGCAAAATTATTATTTGCTGGATTATCGTAAACATACGAATACACGGGGCTTTTTCCATATTTGCGATGTAGGTCTATTGATTTTTGAGTTGCATTCTTCAACATGATATCCGTGACCATCCGTTGAAAGTGAAAGTACGTGTCCACGCCAAAGCTCTGATTACCCATGTAATGCTGCCGTAGATCTCTCGAATGGTTGTCCATTTCTTCTACAGTCTTCGTTTGATAACGGTAAAAGAATAAAAGGGGTGCCACTTCATACCAGCGATGGTTCAGTTCGTCAATCATCTCTTTGCCATTGGACTGCTTTAAAAGCCCAAGAGCCGCATCATAGATACCATCCTCTGGAGTGTAAGTGACCAGCCAAGGAATTTGCGCAGTCTTTCCACTCTTAATAATGTCAATCGGGTGTTCCGTAATAAATGGATCAGCGGAGCTCTCTGGTTCGACCACAGGACCAAAAGGTGCAAATGGAACGTAGTTGTAGATTAGAAACTGACTTAACGCAGATGCTATTTCCAATCCATCTTTGGTTTTCAAACACTTCTTGAGCTCTTTGCTCGAATCTAGCTGACCACAGCCGACAATACGTCCCACTTCAAAAGCATGATGTCGTCCATTATTTCTCTGCACCACCCAAGGATCTAAAGCATTGGCACTGATTGAAACGGCTGCCTTAACCAAACCTTCCAGTTCCTTGTTCATAAGTTGAAGGTGCACTGATGCCGCACCTGAAGAGAATCCCAGGAAAAGTATATTGTCAGGCTGCCCACCAAAGTAAGCAATATTATCCTTAATCCAGCGCAATGCCAACCTTTGGTCCTTAAGTCCCGCATTCCCTGGAAGCTCAGAATCACCAGTGTTGATGAAACCCAACGATCCAACTCGATGGTTTATTTTCACAACGATTACTTTGCCGCTGGACATCAGTGGCACAGCTCCATCTTCAACCGTGCCACCAAAAGAAAAAGCTCCACCAAATATATTTGCTATAACCGGAAAAGTCTTTTGAGTTTCGCTCTTTGGCTTGAATATGCTGACAGTCAGACAATCCTCGCTGCCCGTCTTTTTGTAGGGCTGCAAAATGAACTGGCTCCACTGAGCGCATACCACTGCAGGTTTTGTGGCATCAAAAACATCAGTCCAGTTTTGCTTGTATGGCTGGGGAGGCTCGAACCGCAGCTCGCCCACTGGAGGCTCTGCATATGGTATGGACTCGTAGGTGTAATACAATCCCTGATCACGTCCCAGTAGTTTTCCATTCGGTAACTCGACTATTAATTGCGCAAAGGTAACTGTTGCCAATAGACTCAATAATGCGGTCAAAAATATGATGGAATTCATGACTTCAACTCAATCGTTATCCACACAGTACTACTCTAAGAGGCAACACTCAAGATCGTTTTATTGACAGTGCTTCAAGCCCGAATATAGTTAAAGATACTCTGAGAAAAATGCGATTAGTTCCATTGATCTGGTAGTGCAAAAAGTCATTAAAAATATATTTAAAATTGTAACATTGCACCTTTTAGGGGCAAGACATCTATAAAATCTAATATATTTTAAATGAAAACCAATTATATAAACATTTGTATACATATAAATGTCTATTAATTCTTAATTTATTTGCACAATATCTAATATCTAATATGAAAACTACTTGATTAATAGGTTAATAAGAATAAACCAAAAAAACTTCTTTAACTTCGGATGTGTTAATTACCAATTTAAAATAACATATTTATATATACGAATTTTGCATCACCTTAAAGTCAGAAGGGATACATATGTAACATATGCTTCCCACTATATCTTCTGATTTAATTCTATCAGTAAATAAGACAACATCTCTTTAAATCGTAGCTTTCGAATTACGTATTATTGTTGTTCCAATGCATTTATTTTGTCGGAAAATAACTCTTGTTAACTTTTTATGAATTTGTTTTTACCAATCTTAATTAGTTTTAAACCCACACATAACATGCACATGGAATAATTTTCATTGCCTACTTTCAAAAAGAAACAGCCATCAACAGCTACTATAACACATTTTCTGAACCGAATCACCAAAAATGAGGCCTATTTTGAAGTAAAGGACAAATCGTACTACAACAAGTGAGAAAATTGCACTCGAGTGCGTTTGAATTTGAGATATCCCATACATATCATTAAAAGTAAAACTGTCCGGTATTCTTCTAAAATATGCGAAATGAATATACCGAAAATATACTAAAATATACCAAAGTCTATATTTGGTAAATCGAAAATATATCACAGTGTCAACCAAAGCAAAGAAGTCCTGACATATCTTCTAAAAGTTTTATCTTATTTATCAGGAGTCATAAGTACTGTAGTTATAAGTACCAAAAATCATAGCTCTAGCTTCAAATTACTCTTTCTATTCGATTTTCCGAAGTGTGGAAATCGACATGGAAATAATCATTAAAAAAACCTGATCTGCGTGCAAAAATAACAAGTGCTGTTTCAAAATTAAAGTTTCTTCTCTTGTAGTCTCTGAAATCTAGTTTTTCTTTACGAAGAGAGAGGTAGACTTTTGGAAACGGATGTACTTGGCATGTTACTTACATTTGAAAGTTATAATACCCTATTGCTCGATGGGTAACGGGTATAAAAATGGTATCCGATGGTTTCTATCAATGGGTGATGCGATGATTATAGCGACCCTCGGATACCATTGGAAGAAATTGTGTTGAATAAAAAAACGAAATTTGGCAATAAACAAATGTGTTTTACTTTGGTAGGTCGGAGACTATTCTATTGTCCTACTATTATTACGATTATTGTTATTACATATTAAGCCGAGACATAAATCATTAGTTATGTTTCAGAACCCTTTTTGTAAAATTTTGAAAAGATATAATACACAAAAAATAGTAATCAGGATAATTTATTTCCAAATGAAAAATATAGGTTCCATACAGATTTACATTATTAACATATTAAAAACCATTTAAGAATATGCTTCCTGGCCATATTTGAAACTTCATTATAGAAGCGTTTTCATTTGAAGGTTCGAGCAACCCTCACGCTCAATATGCATCACGCGGTATTTGCCTCCGGCTATATTGGGTTGAAACTCACAATTGCCAAATTGCAATATACCATCTTTAACAAAATCTTCGATCATTTTGATAAGGCTGGATGAAATCAGTATCTCATCCTTGCGTTCTTGTTGACGAATTGAGTTTTTGAACATAAGCGAGAAGTCATCCCCATGCACTGTGCCTGTAATATGAATTCATTAACTAATTTAATAATAAATATTAATAGGTGATTTGTACCGAGTTCAATGTCGTCCCGTTTAGCTAACCATTGTCCCAAACCACTGGTAGCTGGATTGCTATATAGATAAGCATAAACGGAAGTCTTTGATCGTTGTAGCATTAAGGATAACTCAACTCCCGTCTTGAACAATATGTCAGTAAACATGCGTGTTAACTGTGGATAAGTCTTCGTGCTGAATTTCTCATTTTTCATATACAATTCTCTTATCTTAAGTGAATGCTCATCTAGCGCCTCAATATTATTTATCATGTCACGATAATACAATAAGAGGGGCGCAAGATCGTACCAACGTTTGTTCAGTTCCTCTAGTAATTCGTCTCCGTCGTATTCTTTCTTGAGAAACAGAGCGGCATTGTAGCCACCATCTTGCTCAACGTAGGAGGTCAGCCATCGGACTGTTGAAAAATTGCCACTTTTAAGGATATCAATGGGATGTTGAGTGATGATTGCATCTTTCACAGTTGAGGGTTCAACGACAGGTCCGAACGGTGTAAAGGGAATATAGTCCAAAATGAGGAAATTTTCCACGGCTCTAACTATTTGTGATGCATCCTTTGCTTTCAGACAGGCCTTTAGTTCTTCAGAGCTATCCAATAGACCACAACCTACAACCCGGCCCAACTCAAAGGCCCGACGAGCTGCCCCGTCCTGAACAGCCCATGGATTGAGAGCATTTCCACTAATAGAAACAGCTGCCGTTGCCACTTTATTAAATGCTTGATTCATCAAATGAATGTGAACTGAAGCACCGCCAGCATCGAGTCCCATTACTAGAATCTTGTGGGGATTTCCACCAAATTGTGCAATATTATTCTTGACCCATTGCAGTGCCAACCGTTGATCCTTGAGTCCCAAATTTCCTGGTAATATCGTGTCGCCTGTACTTAAGAATCCAATCGGTCCCAGACGATAGTTAATCTTTACAAGAATCACTTTTCCGCTGTTCATAAACATCTCATGACCATCATTGCTTGCACCGCCGAACATGAAGAATCCGCCATGGATGTCGACCACAACAGGGAAACTGTGATGCAGCTTATTCTTTGGCTTATATACGTTGACGGTGAGGCAGTCCTCTTGACCTGTCAGTTTGTCCTCCTCTTCAATAAGCTGGCTCCACTGCAAGCAGTTGACTGGTGGCTGAGTTGCCTGGAAGGTTTCATCCCAAATGCGATTGTAAGGCTGTGGGGGCTCGAATCTTAGTTGTCCCAGGGGCGGCTCCGCATAGGGTATCGATTCATAGCTGTAATGATTTTCGTTCTCGCGTCCTCGAAGATTTCCATTGGGCAACGTTACAAACACATTGATCAAGTCACTGAATGCTGCATTTGCGCTGCATGCGAATAACAAAACGATTAGAAATGTTTTCGAATTCATGGCTACACCCGACAGATTCTGAATCTATACTAGTCTTGGGAGCGACATTTTCACACATTTTATTATTTTGTCATGAGCAAAAGAGACATATAAAATGCAAATACGTTTACACTTTATGACAAGTTCATGAGATCATTAAGTGATGGACTTTTAAAACGTTGTGGATTTCTTTCAACGCAAAGTAACTTCTGTCAGAGGTTATAATTGAGAAAGAGTCTGTGAAGAATTGAATTGGTTTCATTTTTTTTACTCTCACAAAATCTAAATAAGTTTAAGTTTCTCCAAGTAATATGCTAAAGCAATAAAGATTTGAGTATAAAAGATCACCAAAATGTTAAAAGATGCTTATTTAAATTACTGATACTTAGCAAAGGTCCTAAAATCGATACCAGAGCTGTACGAAGTGATGAATAGGCAGATAAAAGGTTCATTAATTCAATACGCTTTGGGGCTGCCAATCATCAGTCGAGAAGCAGTGAAAGACAATTCCCAGACAAATAAGCGGTTCTATTTTCATCGTTATAATCAGTGATGAAAAAGATTATCATTATGACGATGATGATGATGATGGTGATGGTGATGAGCACAAAGGAATCAAGATGGGAATGTCCGAAAAGCACATGCCACTGATGGACTGTGCGGGGATAAAAGTATAAATGAATTAGTTCACATTAAGTATACGCCACATCGTAAGCCAAAGCTAAGCAAGCATGATTTAAGAAATATAGTATGCGGAGACTTGTGACTGCTGCTCTTTTGGGGGTCTGCTGTGGGAGCATTTTATGCCATGCTGGCTGGCGTGGCTGTGTGTGTGTGTCTGTATCCAAAAGCATGGTGAACGTGCATGTGAATGTGCGAAACCTTGGGAGATTAAGGTTCTGCCACTGTGAAGTTCGCTTAGTGTGTGAAGCATGGAATATTAATTCCTTAAGTAATTCACAGCATTTGTAACTAATGTTTGTTAATGAGCTATGCCCCCAATTCCCTTCCCACTTCTACGCCCAATAGCAATGCTATACACACTCTCACTAGCACACAGTCGTCGTCGCGTCGTTAGTCTGCAAACGTATTTGACTAAATGCAGAGCATTGCCTGAGGTCAAGGCTCAAGCCTCAAGTCGTATTACTTCTGCGTCTGGATTGCTAAATGCAAGAATTAGTAAGTGCAAAAGTGAGAAAGCCAACCGGACTTCCCCCTTGTTTCTCATATTTCTTCTCTCTATCCTGTCCTGTCCTGGAGAAAGCAAAATATTAGGGGTTGGGTGTATTTAATGTTGGGTCTCCTATGACAAGCGTAGAGAGCGTTGAGAACACACTTAATGAAATAATTATGTAAAGCAAACTTGCATCTTTTTGGCCAATGTCGTGGTTTTACATTCATTAATTTTGTCAAGTTTACTATGAATGTGAAGATTTAATTATATACATCGTTTATTATAGTACAAATAAGTCGAATTATTATTTTGCCGTTACTTACATGTAACCAAACAGTTGTGATATATATTATAACTGCATATATTTTACGCAAGAGAAAGAGAGAAAAATTTAATAATATTCCATATTTATATTGCGCGTATAGCATAAGCAAAGTTTGTTCGACTCCATTTATGGTACTTGATTATCATCAATAGTAAGTTACAGGTTATAAATTTAATTAATTTAAATTGCTATTAATCAATTTTTTTGTAGATTTTTGATTTGCTATACCATGGAGTTTGCGTATCCTTAAGTTATTTGCTAGTGAATTTTGAACATACAATGTACATGGGCTCATTTGTTTTAATGGGATTTAACATGTTTTGTATTGCAAAACATATTATTACTATTGATGTAAAAAGAATGTTTTACTCTCAAAATTTCTTACCTAACGTTAGAAATTCCTAACTAACTTTTAGTGAAGTAAATAAGCAATTGCTTTTTTAATATTTATGGATATTTATAATTGAATAACACTAAAAAATGTTTTTCAGATATAATTGTTTTATCCAGCACTCAATATGCCATTTACAAACACAATAAAATAAGCTTGAAAATGTTGCGCTCTAATATTGAAATCTCCTATCGATTAATTTAGTGTTGTCTGGCTTAAGATTGAAATTGTAAGAAAAGGAAAAATTATTTTTGTAAGAAAGATTAAGTTAAATATTGTGCAATAAAAAAACATATATCAAAAGCGATTCACATAATTTCTGAGTGAACGCAGAATTAACTACAGGTAACAGATTTTATTTATAGCAGCTCATAGAACGAGAAGTATTTCAAGAAGAAGATCTAACATATACATATGTATATCTAAACACACTTGCATTTTAGTTGAATAATTTGCAAACATCTCAGGAACTGCAACTAGGCATAGCTTATAAAATGTAGCTGTGACATAAATTTGACGCTAATCAGGGTTTGTTTTGAACGTTGTCCCACTGTCTCAGAATTCCGCATTCACCTTCTCAGCTGCTCTAAACCGCCAAAGAGGAGTTTGTCACAGCTCTATAAAATATGCAACAAACATATAAAAATGCTACTAACAAGCACGTACACAGACTTTAATTCAAGGCGAAGAAAGGGAGAGGGAGTGACTGAGTAGTAGCAATGTGTGTGCATGTAAAATAATTTGAAAACACGGCATTTGCGTAATGAAGCATGGGGTAAACGCGAAGTGGAGTTACTGCCAAGAGCAAGTGAAAAGCGCTCATAAATGCCAGAAGTTATGCAAGTCCTTAACTTTTATGAGCAGCGTCAACGTGCTGGATAGCTGGGGATGGGACATAGGGGGAAGAAAGGGGGTGCCAACAGAAGATAGACTCCAGGTGCAAGTGCCGTATCACACATGTTTGCCATACGAATGGAGTGAAGTGCAGTGCCATGCAGTGCAGCTGCTTAATGTACATATGTGTGCGCTTCTGTCTCAGTGTGTCTCCTCGTGTCTCAGTGGGCGCGGTTGAGCTGACACAAATGTGCGAATTCTCTCACCAAGTTTGCAACACAAAAAAAGTCAGATGATGCGGCTGCTTGCGTGGGGAAAGATGGGGCAATGAGAGGATGCAACAGGGAGTGAGGATATGTAACGTCTGGGCCAAAACTGGCATTCGCATTCAGTGCGTAATCTTCACCTTTCCTCTAGTTTTGCCATGCACTTTTATTGCGTGCTTACAGAAGCTCGAGCACTTGCTGCTTGTATCGACGAAAGTTGTGCCTTTGAATTTGCCACTTTATGCCACGTAGCAGCCACTGAATCCAAATCCAGGCAAGACTTCTACAGTTGCCACCGCAGCACCGTGAGGCGAAAACATCTTTTATGTAACCAAATATATTTCTTAAGATTATATATTAATTATTTTGCTGTCAAGCATACTTGGTTTTATACACTTCATAATACACTAACATTGACTAAGGTTTAATAATTTTTAACAAATTTCAGTACGATGTATCTTTAAAATATTTATTTTTATTTATTGAGATTTGCAGTCATAAACAGGGACTTTCAGGCTGATAAAATTGTTTATTGTTGTGCAGTCAGTAGTTTAGAGCAAAAGTATTTTTGTAGTATTGTATTTTGTATTTCTAAAGTTTATATTATAATAACCAAAAAGCTTGAAAGTTTATGCCTATTTTTCTTATCGAAAATATAAACGAAAAAATTTAATTTTTAACTTTATTTTTGTCATAATGATAAAGTTCTCAATAAACTCATTTTCTTTACAATGATCTTTATTTCGTTGCAAAACTAAGAAGTTCCAGAAGAAGACCCCATTCCTATGATCAAAGAGATCGAAAGCTGAATAATCACTGTTATGCAGAATCGACGTCATAAAAACTTCATTGTAGGAGTCTCCTCTGTTAAACATAATAAGTGTTCCATATATTTGAACACGTTGCCTCCTTTTGTACAAAAATATACAGATTTCTGCCATTGTACAATACAGTTGCAACTCGCTAAGTAGTTGTAAGCTGCATAATGTATTTACGTAAGCACCGGAAATTGGGTGCTGCATGCAGGTGGCAGTAGTTTCCTACAGGTGAGGCAGCTCGTCAGGTTGCAGGTTGCTGAGCTAAACGCGAATAGACAAGTGTGATCCCTTGTGGATGAGGATGTGGATTTGTGTGCGGGTATCTGAGTGCGAGCTGTGGCTCTTGAATGCGGGCTCCTTTTGGTTTATGCGCGCATATTTGATGGCATTGTGAATTTCTGTATGAAATTACAGCTTTTAACGAACGCAGCTCTGCTTGAGCCTTCATTAATATGCGATGCTCTGCGCTGAGTAGCTCTAAGAAGCTACAGCGCCCGATGCCGAGCTTGGTGATACTTGGTGTATTACGAGCCATGGAACAAGCGACGATAAAATTGCAATCCCTTCGAACGGTTAATACTGCATTCTGAGTGGCACTTCAGCAGTATGAGCCAATTAGCGACTGGATCATTAAATTGACATGAGTACATATAAAACGATTACGATGGAGACATAGGACATGCGTATGTACGTATTTACTTGAATTAATCGATTTTCTAAGAAATCGTATTACAAAAAAATGCAATTTGTTTTCTATAGACGTAAAGGAATTAATTCAGAAACAAATTGCAAAATTTACATTTTACCTATTTTTAAATAATACAAATAAATTATGAAAAAATTTAATTCATAATTATTTCGCTCAACTTAGTACTTTCCTTTTTATTTACATATATGTATATGCATTTATCCATTCTAATTGAAAAGCAGAAAGTGAAATTAACAAATTTAAAAGTAAATTAAATTAAATTAAAAGATAATTTTTTTTTTTTGTATATTTAAACAAGAAAGCTACAGTCGAATTTGCTCGACTGTGGGATACCCGCTACACATTTTGTAAAAACCAAAACAATTCAGTATTTTTTTTAAATATTCCAAAATAATATACCGCAAAAATATTGAAAGTATCTCAAATTTGGTATATTTATGAAGTTTTACATTCAAAATATACAATCGAGGTCAATATATTCACTAAATTTGAAACAAACTTGATTTGGGTGCAAACATATAATTTGCTGCCGAAAAACTCGACTCTGGCTTTCTTACTTGTTATTGTTGTTTTTCATTCATTTCTTTATTGCTGTGTTTTGCTTGGCAATGTCAAAAATTAGTCAGAATGTGATTGGAGATAAAATGTAAAGTTTGTTAACGTGACACCAGAGCTAATAATCAGTTGTATTCATTGTAGAGGTAAAGGCAAATAGCAAATGCACTTTATTTTGCTAACAAACTTAAACGAAATATTATTATATTTGGTTTTTTTTTTAATTTATTATCTTAATATATCTCATATTTTGCATTTATCATCCCTTTTTTCCTGAACATCGATTAAATTATGTAATTTAAATCAACAACAACAGCTGGTAAAATGCAGACTAATTATTTGCCCATAGTTTTATAAGTATGTGCATATGAATGTATGTTTATTACACGACTACTAGCTCGTGTTCAGCAGCACACATATTTATAAATATAAAGTATGTGTACTTATGCACATGACCACACATATTTGCATACAATTGTGTACGTTTGTTTATAACATATGTACATATATAAGTATGTTAATTTTCAGTAATTGAAGAACATTTAGTTTTAACATCAGCAGGTAAAAGGCAGTGGCAGCGCGGAGGAAGGGTAATTTTCACACTACCGATAGAATCCCAACCGCACTCTCCATTGGATGACGACCCCTTCGACGTTTGCACGCCCTCATTTTGGCAACCTTGTGAATTTTTGCGGTTCTATGCAAATTAACTTAAATGTCAACGTTGGAAAATTTTCAACGACAAACGCTGAATTCAGAGCTAACGAAATGTCAAAAATGGGGTATTCAAAAGGCAACATCTAAATGGTTACAAAAAATGGCGAGAAAAGTGAGCAGATAGCAAGAGTGAATAAGAGAGTGAGAAAGAAATAGAGTGGAGGAATACACACGCATAAAAAGACAAACTGCAAACGTCAACCAATTTTTTTTTTAACTTTACATCGACTGAAACTCGGTGACAATGATGTTAACTAGAGTGTGAAAACTATGATTGGCTGTCAGGCTGTCAGAGATACATACGAGACTGAAGCAAGAGTGATGAGAGGTGGCCGACGTTGTCGTTGTCATTGTCAACAGCGGATAAATGGGAAAGGGGCTTAAGTGAGGGGAATGCCACTCATGAGCCATTGCCTGCAAAGTGCTCTATGATTTATACTGTATTTGCCTGCATTGCATTCCGCATGCAATGTGGGCAACAGACTGAATGCATTGCTCTTTAGGCGTACGAACATGCATATATAGAAGTTTTTCTCATTCGCTTTTAGTTTTGCATTCACATGTGTCATCTGTTGCCCGCCAACAACTAGAGGTAATTCTCAGCACTACTACACTAGATAGTTTATTTATTCGAAGCTAGAGGAAGCTCTTACTATTAGTTAACTAATATTGATAAAAATGCTTTAGATTTCAAAATTTAAATGAATAAATCTATAAATCAAATAGGTAATTAAGTTAATTAAAACTACAACCTAGATGATGCAGTCATATCAGTGCTGCTATTCTACAAGGTTTTGTCCAAAGAAATAAAATAATTGTTATTAGCTCAATTACATATATGTACATACAAGTATAATATAAAATAAACATTTTCAGTCAAATATTTATACCATAACGTACCACAAAGTATATAACGAAACGTAGTTTTGCTTAACGATTTTAAATTTTGTTGAAATTATTCTGTAAACTTGGTAAAACATATTTCATTAATTTAAAAAAGGTTTTTTTTCCGCTGTAATACTCTTTGTGATTTTCGTATTTAATAATAAATTTAATAACTAATTGGCGACTACAGACATTGATTCTGTCTTTAAATATATTTCCTAAATTTTTAAATATATTTATAACAAGTAAGAAAGCTACAGTCGAGTGTGCTCAACTGTGAGATATCCACCACATATTTTGCATAAAAGCAAAACAGCGCGGTAATATTCTTAAAATGTATCAAAATAATGTAATGCAAAAATATGAAAAAATGCACATAATGCAATTTTTTGTTTATTTATTTCTACATTAATAATATACCATATAGTGCACAAAATAGCAGATTGTCAGCCAAAACAACTAAGACTTCTAGTAACTAGGTGTTTTTGCTCATACAAAAGTATTTCTTTAATACCTTCGACAATTTTTATCTGATCGCAACCAAATTTTCAGGAATAAAAAATTCGGGACCGTAGCTTTAAAATTAGGCTTGTTCTTTGAGCTTTGTCAATTTGTAGAGGCGGAAATGAACGTGGAAAAAATTTGAAACTAACTTGATCTACCTGCAAACAGAACAAGGCCTGTCGAAAAAATATCTTGTCTCTATCTCTAATAGTTTCTGAGATCTAGATCTATGATCGAAATTGAAAGGTATTCCAGATTAAATTTTGTCACACTCTTTAGCATTCAATGTTCGAAATTGCCTTGAGAAAGCAGTAAAAGAAAAATAATAAACTTAAATAATTGTTGTTGCTTTTTCATTGTAGCGTCGCGAAATAAACTAATTTATGTACGGTATACGTGCTCATTGTTGTTTTAGCATTCGAGATAGGATATTCAAAAGATCATCGGACTCATATTTTCGATAAATATTTCAGTCAAACGACAGCTGATAATATACCCACCAAATCTACGTTCATAATTCTTTATAATGATTCTTTGAAATAAATTAGTGACTAAATATACTTAGGTTAAAAAACATAGCCTTATTGTAGGATCGAATGATGTGTATTGTGTAAAAATTTGTCGATTAAGTGAATGAGTTAGTCAGCATAAACGAATGTAAAGACTATATTCGAATGCACCCGTAACAATGTCGATATACATATAACCACAATTTATTTTTTAAAATGCAGATTTATTACAGATTAATAATGACTGATATATAAAGAAAATTTAGAAAGTGGCGTATATAGCAAAAAAATAATGTAAGGCCGTTTTATCAATGTGCATTAGTCCGGGTACTGTAACAGGGTCTGAAGGTATTTGAGCCATATTCAGTTCTTCACATTTAGTTACGGGCGGCCAAACAGTTGCTCACATCGCGTTGATTACGGCAGATCTTTAATTCGCTGTCAAACCATTGGCCACCGGGACATACCTGATGCCTGACACGGTTATTGCGGCAAACGTAGAAGCGGCGACAATGTCTGGAATTTGTAAAAATGGTTCCATCTTCGAGACCCTGACAGTCGCGAAGTGAGACTAAAGCCTCTGCTGGGCTATTGACGACCCTGTTCACAATTTTTTCATTAATCAACGTTCTGCTACTTTCGGTTGTAGCGCAGGTTGTTGTTGAGGCAGTGCAAGGTTCCTCAGTTGTCGTACAGGGTGCTGTTGTGGTAGTGCAGGGTGCTTCAGTAGTTGTAGTACAAGGAGCTTTTGTTGTAATTGATTTTGTGCATGGTTCCTCAGTTGTCGTAGATAATGTTGTTGTTGTAGTACAGGGTGCTTCAGTAGTTTTAGTACAAGGAGCTTTTGTAGTGGTTGTTGTCGTGCAGGGTGTCGTCGTAGTTGTTGTAGTTGAAGTAGTGGTTGTTGTTGTTGTGGTAGTTGTTGTCGTAGTTGTTGTAGTTGTAGTTGTGGTAGTTGTCGTTGTGGTTGTTGTTGTCGTAGTAGTTGTGGTTGTCGTAGTCGTTGTGGTTGTTGTTGTCGTAGTAGTTGTGGTTGTCGTAGTCGTTGTGGTTGTTGTAGTTGTTGTGGTAGTTGTCGTGCAGGGTGTTGTCGTAGTTGTTGTAGTAGTTGTGGTTGTGGTTGTTGTCGTAGTTGTTGTAGTAGTTGTAGTAGTTGTAGTTGTTGTAGTTGTTGTTGTTGTCGTAGTAGTTGTAGTTGTCGTCGTAGTTGTTGTCGTAGTAGTTGTAGTTGTCGTCGTAGTTGTTGTCGTAGTCGTTGTGGTTGTTGTAGTGGTTGTCGTGGTGGTTGTGGTTGTCGTAGTCGTAGTGGTTGTTGTCGTGCAGGGTGTTGTCGTAGTTGTAGTTGTCGTTGTGGTTGTGGTTGTTGTCGTAGTTGTTGTAGTAGTTGTGGTTGTTGTCGTAGTTGTTGTAGTAGTTGTAGTAGTTGTAGTTGTTGTAGTTGTTGTTGTTGTCGTAGTAGTTGTAGTTGTCGTCGTAGTTGTTGTCGTAGTCGTTGTGGTTGTTGTAGTGGTTGTCGTGGTGGTTGTGGTTGTCGTAGTCGTAGTGGTTGTTGTCGTGCAGGGTGTTGTCGTAGTTGTAGTTGTCGTTGTGGTTGTGGTTGTTGTCGTAGTTGTTGTAGTAGTTGTTGTAGTAGTTGTGGTTGTGGTTGTTGTCGTAGTTGTTGTAGTAGTTGTAGTTGTTGTAGTTGTTGTTGTTGTCGTAGTAGTTGTAGTTGTCGACGTAGTTGTTGTCGTAGTCGTTGTGGTTGTTGTAGTGGTTGTCGTGGTGGTTGTGGTTGTCGAAGTCGTAGTTGTTGTAGTTGTAGTTGTAGTTGTAGTTGTGGTAGTTGTCGTTGTGGTTGTTGTTGTCGTAGTAGTTGTGGTTGTCGTTGTGGTTGTTGTAGTTGTTGTGGTAGTTGTCGTGCAGGGTGTTGTCGTAGTTGTAGTTGTCGTTGTGGTTGTGGTTGTTGTCGTAGTTGTTGTAGTAGTTGTGGTTGTGGTTGTTGTCGTAGTTGTTGTAGTAGTTGTAGTAGTTGTAGTTGTTGTAGTTGTTGTTGTTGTCGTAGTAGTTGTAGTTGTCGTCGTAGTTGTTGTCGTAGTCGTTGTGGTTGTTGTAGTGGTTGTCGTGGTGGTTGTGGTTGTCGTAGTCGTAGAGGTTGTTGTCGTGCAGGGTGTTGTCGTAGTTGTAGTTGTCGTTGTGGTTGTGGTTGTTGTCGTAGTTGTTGTAGTAGTTGTGGTTGTGGTTGTTGTCGTAGTTGTTGTAGTTGTTGTAGTTGTTGTTGTTGTCGTAGTAGTTGTAGTTGTCGTCGTAGTTGTTGTCGTAGTCGTTGTGGTTGTTGTAGTGGTAGTTGTTGTAGTGGTAGTGGTAGTTGTAGTTGTGGTTGTGGTAGTTGTTGTAGTGGTAGTTGTAGTTGTGGTTGTAGTTGTAGTTGTGGTTGTTGTCGTCGTAGTTGTTGTTGTTGTCGTCGTAGTTGTAGTTGTTGTGGTTGTAGTTGTTGTAGTAGTTGTCGTTGTGGTGCTTGTGGTGGTTGTCGAGCAGGGTGTTGTCGTAGTTGTAGTTGTGTCTGTGAATTCAGTTGTTGGTTTTGAAGGCGGATATCCTGAAGCTGTCGTTGTATCAGGTAGCGGACTTAATGTTGTTGGTTTTGAAGGCGGATATCCTGAAGCTGTCTTTGTACAAGGTAGCGGACTTGATGTCGTTGGCTTATTGCAGGGAGGTTTTGGGGTAGTGTCGCATGGAATTTTGCCTCCTGAAATTCCATGGTGAGGATCACTATCTTGTATTGAAATGATAGCTGCACTGCGATCACCATTGTGACACTCAACTAGGGTGGGCAAGTTGCATATCTGAGTCCTAGGATCAAAGAACAAGCCATGACCGCACTCTCTTCTTAGAGCACGTCCGCGAAGGCAAATGTAATAGCTGGAACAGCTTATGGGATCCGCAAAGGAAAGACCATTGATCTGATCTGAACACTCAGGCTGATGAGCCTGGCTGCTTGCAGTCAGAGCAGATAGAGCAATCACGAACGTGAGCACCA